>NC_141003.1:83186154-83786154 GCF_052327205.1 Somniosus microcephalus | reverse complement strand
TCATGAATGATATGAGATGCAATGAAACGCTCACTTAAAAACAATTTAGAAGAAACTTAGTTAATAAAAAAACTTTGTGATTCAGTAGTGTGACAATAACTTGACAACCAATAGGGTCACGTGCGTGGCTAAGTTTTCATAGTTGGGTATTTTGGGGCATTCCATTGTGGAACCAAACCTCTCTGGAAAAACCCCTCTGTACAGGAAGAAGACACCTTTAAACAAACATACACGTGTTAGCTCTTTCCATCAGCTGATTTCTTGTTGGCATCATTGGCACTGCCAGTGTTACACGCAACTGTAGAGCATCATTGTTAATGGAATGACCATTCATTCCAGTGACTCATTAGACTATGGGTTGTGATCTGTTTAACAGATGCATCTTCTCACAGGACGTTATATCTGTGACTTGGACCATGGACTGCATTTTTCTAGACTTATGGAAAAATACAGTTGGGGAGAAAGAAAGAAAGACTTGCATTTATATAGCACCTTTCACAGCCACCAGATGTCCCAAAGTGCTTTACAACCAATCCCAATGCAGTACCTTTTGAGGTGTAGTAATGCAGGAAACGCGGCAGCTAATTTGCGCACAGCAAGCTCCCACAAACAGCAATGTGATAATGACCAGATCATCTGTTTTAGTGATAAATATTGGCCAGGACACCAGGGATAACTCCCCTGCTCTTCTTCGAAATAGTGGCCATAGGATCTTTTACATCCACCTGAGAGAGCAGACAGAACCTTGGTTTAACCTCTCATCCAAAAGACAGCAGCTCTGACAATGCAGCACTCCTTCAGCACTGCACTGGGAGTGTCAGCCTAGATTTTTGTGCTCAAATCTCTGGAGTGGGACTTTGAACCCATAACCCTCTGACTCAGGCGAGGGTGCCGCCCACTGAGCCATAGCTGAGATGCAGCTAAGCGACTGTGCAGTATGCCATATAATGAAGAGAATAATAAACAGCAAATAAGTCACTTCTGCATTGAGTGACGGAAACTGTATTTATTTTTTATTGCCTTCTTTGTGCACAGTAGTTTTCTTTTCACTCACAGGAAGGAATACAGCTGTGTGCTATAAATGTGCTTTCTCCGTTGATGGCGGGGGCTTGACCGGCGACTATTCTGTGCTCTTCATAGCATTTAATACCTTCATTGTTACATCCTGTGAGTCAGCTGAATTCCCCAGCCCCCAGCATTAAACTCATTATCAGCATGACAAAGAGGCTCGTGACTGGAGGTAACAATTGGAGACTTGCTGAGTTATTCATCTCGCTTGACCTAAATTACTGTTTGTTTGTTAAACCGTGATTTACCAATCTGGTAAGGTGCTTGGTGTGTAAATGCGGCGTGCTGCCAGGATAGAGTTGGGAGTCGTCCTCGGCTTCGGTCAATTGTTTTTTCCCTTAAGGCACTTTTACCTTCAGCGGTTCTGCAGTTTGGTATTGTGGGTAAGTAACATCCGTGCGTTGGCTCCCCGTGTCTACCCCACTAAGACCGGCTTGACTATCCTGATAGGATCAGTGGCTCAGTGGGTAGCATCCTTGCCTCTGGGTCAGAAGGTTGTGGTTTCAAGTCCCACTCCAGAAACTTGAGCACAAAAATCTAGGCTGACACTCTGAGGGAGTGCTGCACTGTTGGGGGTGCTGTCTTGTGGATGAGATGTTAAACCAATGCCCTGTCTGCTCTCTCAGGTGGATGTAAAAGATCCCATGGCCACTATTTCGATAAAGAGCAGGGGGAGTTATCCCTGGTGTCCTAGCCAATATTTATCCCTCAATCAACATCACTAAAACAGATTATCTGGTCATTATCATGTTGCTGTTTGTGGGAGCTTGCTGTGCGCAAATTGGCTGCTGCGTTTCCCACATTACAACAGTGACTTCACTTCAAAAAGTATTTCATTGGCTGTAAAGCGCTTTGAGACGCCCGGTGGTCGTGAAAGGTGCTATAGAAATGCAAGTCTATCTTTCTTTCTATGAATCCACCATTGGGTTAAGGCTGCCTGTTCCTACAAAATGAACGCATGAGAAAGCAGTTCCTGCTCTCGGCCTCTAGTATAGAGTGGATCTCAGCCTGGTTCCAGAGGACACCACCTGCCACCAAATGTTAATGGGTGAGAGCAGTGCATGGAGGCTGCGTTCCCCAGACAAGCACTAAACACGGGGCCTAAATATTGCCGGGTTGAGTAAAGCACACAGCTTACATCGGGTAAAACTTCTTCAGTTACATCTTTAGGCCGATTGTCATCCCTTCCACCAGGCAGGAACAGGATGGTAGAGCACAGCACTTCCTGGCTCATTCCCACCGTCATCCGGGCCGCTGCCGTTTTGGGTGGGGTTCTTGAAATAGGTGAACCCGTGCGCCTGCCTGAAGCAAGTGGGTGCCCTGTTAGCCCATGCAACTCGGGGCTTCTATGATGTTACTGGGATGCCAATGCAAGTTTAAAGGACCAGTGGTCGGAGCATGTGCTGCGCTCGATCCTTCCATTAATACTTGGTGTTGAGTGGCCCAACCAGTGGTCTTTAAAGGGACCACTGCAGGCTGCTCAAAAGAAAGGTAGAGACGCATTTAAGGGGAGGCTAGATAAGCATGAGGGAGAAGGGAATGGCATATGGCTACAGGCCAAAGTAAATTCTTCCAGCTCTCCAATGTCACACTGTAAATAAACACAAAAGGAAAGGGAAGAAAAAAAGATCATCCAATCCGCTTTAGAATTTAGGTTCTTGTTCTTGTTGGTAGCACTCTCGCCTCTGAGTTAGAAGGTTGTGGGTTCAAACCCCACTCCAGAGACTTGAACACAAAAATCTAGGCTGACATGCTGCATTGTCGGAGGTGCTGTCTTTCAGGTGAGACATAGAAACATAGAAGATAGGAGCAGGAGTAGGCCATTCGGCCCCTCGAGCCTGCTCCGCCATTCAATGAGATCATGGTTGATCATCCAAATTCAGTACCCTGTCCCTGCCTTCTCCCCATATCCCTTGATCCCTTTAGCCTTAAGAAATATATCCAACTCCTTCTTGAATATATTTAATGAATTGGCCTCTACTGCCTTCTGTGGTAGAGAATTCCACGGGTTCACCACTCTCTGGGTGAAGAAATTCCTCCTCATCCCTGTCCTAAATGGCTTACCCCTTATCCTTAGACTGTGACCCCTGGTTCTGGACTCCCCCGCCATCGGGAACATCCTTCCTGCATCTAGTCTGTCTAGTCCTGTTAGAATTTTATAAGTTTCGATGAGATCCCCTCTCATTCTTCTAAACTCCAGCGAGTACAAGCCCAATCGATCCAATCTCTCCTCATACGTCATTCCTGCCATCCCAGGTATCAGTCTGGTGAATCTTCGCTGCACTCCTTCCATGACAAGAACATCCTTCCTCAGATAAGGCGAACAAAACTGCACACTATACTCAAGATGTGGTCTCGCCAAGGCCCTGTACAACTGCAGCAAGACATCCTTGTTCCTGTACTCAAACCCTCTCGCTACGAAGGCCAGCATACCATTTGCCTTCTTAACCGCCTGCTGCACCTGCATGCTTACTTTCAGCGACTGGTGCACAAGGACGCCCAGGTCTCATTGCACTTCCCCTTCTCCCAATCTATTGCCATTTAGATAATAATCTGCCTTCCTGTTTTTGCCATCAAAGTGGATAACCTCGCATTTATCCACGTTATACTGCATCTGCCACGCTTCTGCCCAATCACCCAACCTGTCCAAATCATACTGGAGTTTCTCAGCATCCTCCTCACAGCACACATGCCCACCCAGCTTTGTGTCGTCTGCAAACTTGGAGATATTACATCTAGTTCCCTCGTCCAGATCATTAATATATATTGTGAATAGCTGGGGTCCAAGGACCGATCCCTGCGGTACCCCACTAGTCACTGCCTGCCACTCGGAAAAAGAGCCGTTTATTCCAACTCTTTGCTTTCTGTCTGCCAACCAGTTCTCTATCCAAGCCAATACCTTGCCCCCAATCCCATGTGCCTTAATTTTACACGCTAATCTCTTATGCGGGACCTTATCGAAAGCCTTTTGAAAATCCAAATACACCACATCCACTGGTTCTCCCTTATCTATTTTACCAGTTACATCCTCAAAAAATTTCAGTAGATTAGTCAAGCACGATTTACCTTTTGTAAAACCATGTTGACTTTGTCCGATCCGGTCACTTTTTTCCAAGTGCTCTGCCATTACATCCTTTATAATGGACTCTAGCATTTTCCCCACTACCGATGTCAGGCTTACCAGTCTGTAATTCCCCGTTTTCTCTCTACCACCTTTTTTGAACAGAGGGGTAACATTAGCTACCCTCCAATCCATGGGTACTGTTCCTGAGTCTATCGAATTTTGGAAGATGACCAGCAATGCATCTACTATTTCTAGGGCCACTTCCTTAAGTACCCTAGGATGTAGATTATCAGGCCCTGGGGATTTATCGGCCCTCAATCTCATCAATTTCCCTAACGCCATTTCCCTACAAATACTGATTTCTATCAGTTCCTCCCTTTCATTAGATCCTATGTTCCCCGACATCTTTGGGAGATTATTTGTGTCCTCCTTTGTGAAGACAGAACCAAAGTATGTATTTAATTGGTCTGCCATTTCTTTGTTCCCCATTATAAATTCCCCTGATTCTGGCTGCAAGGGACCTACGCTTGACTTCACCAATCTTTTTCTCTTCACATATCTATAAAAGCTTTTACAGTCAGTTTTTATGTTCCCTGCAAGCTTACTCTCATACTCTATTTTCCCCCTCTTAATTAATCCCTTTGCCCTCCTTTGTTGGGTCCTAAACTGCTCCCAATCCTCAGGTTTACTACTTTTTCTGGCCAATTTATATGTCCTCTCCTTGGATCTTATGCTATCCCTAATTTCCCTTGTTAGCCACGGTTGAGTCACCTTTTTTGTTTTATTTTTATGCCAAACTGGGATGAACAAATTCTGTAGTTCATCCATGCGATCTTTGAATGTTTGCCATTGCCCATCCACCGTCAACCCTTTGAGTGAAATTCCCCAATCAATCCTACCCAACTCGCACCTCATACTATCGTTAACAGACGTTAAACCGAGGCCCCGTCTGCTCTCTCAGGTGGACGTAAAAGATCCCGTGGCACTATTTCGAAGAAGAGCAGGAGCGTTCTCCCCAGTGTCCTGGGGCCAATATTTATCCCTCAATCAACATCACTAAAACAGATTATCTGGTCATTATCACATTGCTGTTTGTGGGAGCTTGCTGTGTGCAAATTGGCTGCCGCGTTTCCTACATTACAACAGTGACTGTACTTCAAAAAGTGCTTCATTGGCTGTAAAGCACTTTGGGACGTCCAGTGGTTGTGAAAGGCGCTATAGAAATGCAAGTCTTCCTTTTCTTTTGTATAGACCATTTTCACTTCCCTCTGGTCTGGGCATTCGGGATTGAATCCGAGACATTCCTATCTGTTGGATTCTATTTTATTCAGGTTACACCGTCGTTCCTCTTGTAGCGGGATTCAGAACAAGGGGATGTCATCTTTGGATTGGAATTACGCTGGTGAAAATTGAATGCAGAACTTCACGTAAAGGGGTGTCTGAAAGTGGAATGCACTGTCTCAGATGTTCAGAGATGCATAAATGATTGGGGTGTTTAAAAGTGCGAGAAAATTTGTTGATGCTGCACCAAGTTTACAGGCGTAAAATGGGTGCCTAAGCATCCAAAATGGCAGGCGCATGCCCGCGCCCGAACTGCGCCACCCGCCATGTTAGTAAAGGCTGCAATCTAGGTGTCCAGTGCCCTCGCCTGAAACAGGTGTCAGGCCCTTTGGATGCACAAATAGGGGGGCCTAACGCTTGTTTGAGGCCCCACTTCCCGAAACTGGGCTGCCTCAAACGCAGCTGGTTACTGGGCCTGCTCCGCTCTGGATAACCATGTCTACACGCGGCCTCGCCAGCGGTCCTTAAAGTTACCACCGGTGGCTTCCATCCGAAAAAGGTCCATTTTTTGACCCCTCCCTCCCGCGCAGGGCCTGCCTGAGGGCCGATAGCAGGGAGGCAGCCAGCCCCACTTACTCCGCGTGGGACCAGCGAGCCGCCTCTGGACGCCCCGATTGGCGTCCACAGCTCGCTGACAATCTGCTGCCGAGACAATTTCGGGAGAGCCTTGGGGCCTCCGGCTTCAGGCCGATTTCATGCCTGAATAACAGGCCGAGGTGAAATTTCCACCCCAGACCAATGTTCCCTCTTATTTTTTTTTGCTGTGCCGTCCCATTAAGTGGCCGGGTGGCCCATTCAAACTTTCACGCATGGGCGGTTTCTCCCGTATGAAAGCCGGTGAGCGGCCTGGGCGGGACCTCCAGACGTTGCCCCAGATGCTTATTTGGGAAGTAAACGTTTCAACAACAACAACAATAACTTGTATTTATATAGCGCCTTTAACGTAGTAAAACATCCCAAGGCGCTTCACAGGAGAATTATAAGACAAAAAATTTCACACCGAGCCACATAAAGATAAATTAGGGCAGGTGACCAAAAGCTTGGTCAAAGAGGTAGGTTTTAAGGAATGTCTTAAACATAGAACATAGAAAAATAGGAACATGAGTAGGCCGTTCGGCCCTTCGAGCCTGCTCCGCCATTCAATATGATCATGGTTGATCCTCTATCTCAATACCATATTCCCGCTCTCTCCCCATACCCCTTGACGCCTTTTGTGTCTAGAAATCTATCTATCTCCTTCTTAAATATATTCAGTGACTTGGCCTCCACAGCCTTCTGTGGCAGAGAGTTCCACAGGTTCCAAAGGAGGAAAGAGAGGTAGCGAGGCGGAGAGGTTTAGGCAGGGAATTCCAGAGCTTAGGGCCTTGGCAGCTGAAGGCACGGCCACCGATGGTTGAGCGATTATAATCAGGGATGCTCAAGAGGGCAGGATTAGAGGAGCGCAGATATCTCGGGGGGTTGTGGGGCTGAAGGAGATTACAGAGATAGGGAGGAAAGGATAATGTGGGTAAGAAACTGGGATCAGGTGAGTTAGAGCTGCCATGGCTAACAGAATAGGCTACATGACTGACCTATGTTCATATGTGTAACCACTCCTGCAAAATCTAGGGCTGTTTCGAGATACTTCAGTTGTATTTTACTGTGATGGTTATCTCTAGGTAAAATTGCTCTGGGGGAGTTTTCTGTTATATAAAGGAAAATGACTCATAGTAGGGCAGTGCTCTGATACGCCAATGTGCGATGCCAGAGTGTAGGAAGTGGGCTCACTTTCATGATGCCTCATGCCTCCAATTCAGGATTTGTGCCACTAAAGTGAGGTGCCAAGTGGAACTGAGACTACCTCCTGACAGGGAGGGAAGATCGCCAGCTCCCCAGCCTACTTGCATGGCTCTTGTGTTGTTCTCAGTTTACACAGAAGAGTTGGAAAGTGATTTATTTTTGAGAGTGGCACCTTTTTCTGAACAATCACTGCATATTTGAGTACATCTCACTTATCTCATTGTTGCAAAAACAACAACTTGTATTCGTACAGCGCCTTTATCGTAGTAAAACATCCCAAGCTGCTTCACAGGAGTGATTATCAAACAAAATTTGACACCGAGCCACATAAGGAGATACTAGGACAGATGACCAAAAGCCTGGTCAAAGAGATAAGTTTTAAGGAGCATCTTAAAGGAGAGAGAGGTGGAGAGCTGGAGAGGTTTAGGGAGGGAATTCCAGAGCTTAGGGCCTCGGCAGCTGAAGGCACGGCTGCCAATGGTGGAGCGATTAAAATCGGGAATGCTCAAGAGCCAGAATTTGAGGAGCGCAGATATCTCGGGGGGTTGTAGGGCTGAAGGAGATTACAGAGATAGGGAGGGGCGAGGCCATGGAGGGATTTGAAGACAAGGATGAGAATTTTAAAATCGAGGTGTTGCATAACCGGGTGCCTTAGTTTAGTGGTACACTTGGTATCAAACAGGATAAATGAAGTGGAGATGCCGGTGTTGGACTGGGGTGGACAAATGTAAGAAGTCACACAACACCAGGTTATAGTCCAACAGCTTTATTTCAAATCACAAGCTTTCGGAGCGCTGCTCCTTCGTCAGGTGAAGTGAAGAGATGCATATAGGCACAGCATATATAGTCAGAGAGCACTGCCAGATGATTACAGGTAATCTTTCTAACTGCCCTTTATCACACCTCGGCAGAGAGATAATCACAGCAATCAAAGGTGTGAATGGTGTCCAAACAGGTCAGTCAGGAAAACATTACATCAAAGAACATGTAATGTAACAAAGAACATATGATGTAATGTTTTCCTGACTGACCTGTTTGGACACCATTCACACCTTTGATTGCTGTGATTATCTCTCTGTCGAGGTGTGATAAAGGGCAGTTAGAAAGATTACCTGTAATCATCTGGCAGTATTCTCTGACTATATAAGCTGTGTCTTTATGCATCTCTCCACTTCACCTGACGAAGGAGCAGCGCTCCAAAAGCTTGTGATTTCAAATAAAGCTGTTGGACTATAACCTGGTGTTGTGTGACTTCTTACAGGATAAATGAAGGCTCCATGACAACCTTCAGCGAGCTTAAATCAGCCTTTGAATCTCCAGCAAATTTAGCTAAACCTTGTACTTTCAGCTCCTGCCCGAGGGCTCACTCTTTCACTTGGTGTGTACCTAAGGCCTGGGTGAGGTCCAAGGCCTCTCTATTTATTAACGTAGTTATGGCATGGCGGGGATATGGTGAAGTTGGGAAACAATAATAAATAATAAAAAGAGCTCAAGGGGCTACGCGATCCTTCAATTAATCAAAATGTAATTTCAAGGGCAAAACATACTAGGGAACATTATCTAAGAGCTACGAAAAACATATTAAGAATAAAACTGGACGGACCACCCGTCATCGACCTCGGCACCCGCTACGGACACGACAACGGCACACCCAGCCCAGTCGTCCCTGCAAAGTCCTCCTCACCAACATCTGGGGACTTGTGCCAAAATTGGGAGAGCTGTCCCACAGACTAGTCAAACAACAGACTGACATAGTCATACTCACAGAATCATACCTTTCAGCCAATGTGGACAGACCCACCAGGGGTGGCGGCACAGTGGTATACAGTCGGGAAGGAGTGGTCCTGTGAGTCTTCAACATTGACTCTGGACCCCATGAAGTCTCATGGCTTCGCATCAAGCATGGGCAAGGAAACCTCCTGCTGATTACCACCTACCGCCCTCCCTCAGCTAATGAATCAGTACTCCTCCATGTTGAACACCACTTGGAAGAAGCACTGAGAGTAGCAAGGGCACAGAACGTACTCTGGGTGGGGGACTTCAATGTCCATCACCAAGAATGGCTCGGTAGCACCACTACTGACCGAGCTGGCCAAGTCCTGAAGGAAATAGCTGCCAGTCTGGGCCTGCGACAGGTGGTGAGAGAACCAACAGGAGGGAAAAACCTACTTGACCTCATCTTCACCAATCTACCTGTCGCAGATGCATCTGTCCTTTACAGCATTGGTAGCAGTGACCACCGCACAGGCATTGTGGAGACGAAGTCCAATCTTCACACTGCGGACACCCTCCATCAAGTTGTGTGGCACTACCACCGTGCTAAATGGGATAGATTCAGAACAAATCTAGCAGCTCAAAACTGGGCATCCATGAGGCGCTGTGGGTCATCAGCAGCAGCAGAATTGTATTCCACCACAATCTGTAACCTCATGGCCCGGCATATCCCTCACTCTACCATTACCGTCAAGCCAGGGGACCAACCCTGGTTCAATAAGGAGTGTAGAAGAGCATGCCAGGAGCAGCACCAGGCGTACCTAAAAATGAGGTGCCAAACTGGGGAAGCTGCAGCACAGGACTACATGCACGCTAAACAGCGAAAGCAGCATGCTATAGACAGGGCTAAGCGATCCCACAATCAAAGGATCTGATCAAAGCTCTGCAGTCCTGCCACGTCCAGTCATGAATGGTGGTGTACCATTAAACAACTAACGGGAGGAGGCTCCAAAAATATCTCCATCCTCAATGATGGTGGAGCCCAGCACATGAGTGAAAAAGACAAGGCTGAATTATTTGCAACCATCTTCAGCCAGAAGTGCCGAGTGGATGATCCATATCGGCCTCCTCCTGAGGTCCCCACCATCACAGAAGCCAATCTTCAGCTAATTCGATTCACTCCACATGATATCAAGAAACGGCTGAGTGCACTGGATACAGCAAAGGCTATGGGCCCCGACAACATCCCGGCTGTCGTGCTGAGGACTTGTGCTCCAGAACTAGCCGCGCCTCTAGCCAAGCTGTTCTAGTGCAGCTACAACACTGGCATCTATCCAATAATGTGGAAAACTGCCCAGGTATGTCCTGTCCACAAAAAGCAGGACAAATCCAATCCAGCCAATTACCAGACCATCAGTCTACTCTCAATCATCAGCAAAGTGATGGAAGGTGTCATTGACAGTGCTATCAAGTGGCACTTACTCACCAATAACCTGTTCGCGGATGCCCAGTTTGGGTTCCGCCAAGACCACTCAGCTCCAGACCTCATTATAACATTGGTCCAAACATGGACAAAGGAGCTGAATTCCAGAGGTGAGGTGAGGGTGACTGCCCTTGACATCAAGGCAGCATTTGACCGAGTGTGGCATCAAGGAGCCCCAGTAAAACTGAAGTCAATGGGAATCGGAGGGAAAACTCTCCACTGGCTGAAGTCATACCGAGCACAAAGGAAGATGGTTGTGGTGGTTGGAGGTCAATCATCACAGCCCTAGGACATCGCTGCGAGAGTTCCTCAGGGCAGTGTCCTAGGTCCAACCATCTTCAGCTGCTTCATAGCAACATAGAAACATAGGAGCAGGAGTAGTCCATTCGGCCCCTTGAGCCTGCTCCGTCATTTAATGAGATCATGGCTGATCATCCAAATTCAGTACCCTGTCCCTACCTTCTCCCCATATCCCTTGATCCCTTTAGCCTTAAGAAATATATCTAACTCCTTCTTGAATCTATTTAATGAATTGGCCTCAACTGCCTTGTGTGGTAGAGAATTCCACAGGTTCACCTTTCTCCTCATCTCAGTCCTAAATGGCTTACCCCTTATCCTTAGACTGTGGCCTAGAAATTCGGTGGCGCCGCGTTTGGGGCGCCAAGCTCGCCTGGGCACCGGAATTACCGCTCCGGATGGAGCCGCTTGCGCCAGCGCGATATTCAGTTTCAGCGCCCCAAACGGAAGGGGGCGCTGCTCGAGGCTCCCCGCGTCCCTCTTGGGGCGCTCAAACTGAATATCGCAGCGCAACGTGCCGCAGCGCCACACGCTGCGGCACGGCGCGCTGCGGTACTGCAGGCCTTCCTCCCCTTCTTAAGGGGGAGGGGCCTGCACCAGCGCGATCACCAATCGCAAGTGCCGGGAAAAGAGCCCGGCACCGAGGAGAAGTGCTGGGCTCTCAGGACACAGCCGGCACTGCCCAGGGGGGGGGGATCAGGAGGCCGGGGAGGGCGGCGCGAGGAGGTGCTGGCAGGCGGCCGCTGAAAAAAATGGCCGCCCCGCACCTCCCCCTTAATTTGCGCCACTACCGCCACAGGTAGGCCCCGTGAACCGGTCGCGATTTGTGGCCGGCGCTACAGGGGGGGGCGCGACCCAATATCGCGTTCGGGGCAGTAGTGGGGCGCTGCACACACCGATGACATCATCGGTGGCGGCGCAGTGCTACAGGCTAACGCCGCCATTAGCGCCCCGCTAAATTTCGCGGGAGGCGTGGCCAGTGGTGCTAAAGCCACTGAGTGCCCTCTCTAGGCACTAACTGGTGGCGCAGCCCACCGAATTTTTAGGCCTGTGACCCCTGGTTCTGGACTCCCCCGCCATCGGGAACATCCTTCCTGCATCTAGTCTGTCTAGTCCTGTTAGAATTTTATAAGTTTCAATGAGATCCCGTCTCATTCTTCTAAACTCTAACGAATATAAGCCTAATCGACCCAATCTCTCCTCATACGTCATTCCTGCCATCCCAGGTATTAGTCTGTTGAATCTTCGCTGCACTCTCTCCATGGCAAGAACATCCTTCCTCAGATAAGGTGACCAAAACTGCACACAATACTCAAGGTGTGGTCTCATCAAGGCCCTGTAGAACTGCAGCAAGACATCCTTGCTCCTGTACTTGAATCCTCTCGCTATGAAGGCCAACATACCATTTGCCTTCTTAACCGCCTGCTGCACCTGCATGCTTACCTTCAGCGACTGGTGCACAAGGACCCCAGGTCTCGTTGCACTTCCCCTTTTCCCAATCTATTGCCGTTCAGATAATAATCTGTCTTCCTGTTTTTGCCACCGAAGTGGATAACCTCGCATTTATCCACATTATACTGCATTTGCCATGCTTCTGCCCAATCACCCAACCTCTCCAAATCATACTGGAGTTTCTCTGCGTCCTCCTCACAGCACACACGCCCACCCAGCTTCATCAATGACCTTCTCTCGAACATAAGGTCAGAATAGGGAATGTTCACTGATGACTGCACAGTATTCACTGCCATTTGCAACTCCTCAGATAATGAAGAAGTCCATGCCTGCATGTAACAAGACCTGGACTACATTCAGGCTTGGGCTGATAAGTGGCAGGTAACATTCGCGCCACACAAGTGCCAGGCAATGACTATCGGTAACAAGTGAGAGTCTAACCACCGCCCATTGACATTCAACGGCATTACCATCGCCGAATTCCCCATCATCAACATCCTGGAGGTCACCATTGACCAGGAACTTAACTGGACCAGCCACATAAATACTGTGGCTACAAGAGCAGGTCAGAGGCTAGGTATTCTGCGGCGAGTGTCTCACCTCCCGACTCCCCAAAGCCTTTCCACCATCTACAAGGCACAAGTAAGGAGTGTGATGGAATACTCTCCACTTGCCTGGATGAGTGCAGCTCCAACAACACTCAAGAAGCTCGACACCATCCAGGACAAAGCAGCATGCTTGAATGGCACCCATCCACCACCTTAAACATTCACTCCCTCCACCACCGACACACCGTGGTTGCAGTTTGTCACCATCTACAAGATGCACTGCAGCAACTCGCCAAGGCTTTTTCGGCAGCACCTCCCAAACCCGCGACCTCTTCCACCTAGAAGGACAAGGGCAGCAGGTGCATGGGAACACCACCACCTCCAAGTTCCCCTCCAAGTCACACACCATCCTGACTTGGAAATATATTGCTGTTCCTTCATCGTCGCTGGGTCAAAATCCTGGAACTCCCTCCCTAACAGCACTGTGGGAGCACCTTCACCACACGGACTGCAGCGGTTCTGGAAGGCGGCTCACCACCACCTTCTCAAGGGCAATTAAGGATGGGCAATAAATGCTGGCCTTGCCAGCGACGCCCACATCCCATAAACGAATAAAAAAAAAGCTGAATTCCAGCATTAGCTTTTATAAATTTGACCCAATAGTTAAATCAATAATAATAAAATTAAGGGTGAAAATTAAAATCACTGCAATCTCCCGATGTTTCAGGGCATGATATTAAATATTACCACAGTCCTCAAATAATTATCACGAATGATATGATCAGTTACTTACCACTTTGTTCCAGAAAGTACTTCACGTTCATTAGCATTCGACCTTGGGGCTTTAAATCCAGCTGTTTTTAAGAGAAATGGAAGAATGAACAGCAGAAAGAAAAGACGATTAAAGGACTGAAATATTAGGAGATTTTCACATATTTCTGCGGATTTCAGAATGTCAGAGCTGTGTGTGGGAGTAGGGAAAGAGAGAACAAAGATGAACTCTTAGCTGTTAAAAATACCTGGATCCCCTTTAACTGTCTTCTTCCCAGCAAACATTTCTTCTGATTAGAAAAAAAGGAATAGTTGGCCTAGAAATTCATCTCGGGGGGTGGCGCAGAACGGGCCGTATCGGATCGGCGGATCGTTATACGCAACACCTGAAATTCAGTTCCACTGACTGCGATGGGCGCTGTGTATGTATATAGGAACACAGGAACAGGAGGAGGCCATTCATGGCTGATCTGAGACCTAACTCGCCTTTGGCCCGTATCCCTTAATACCTTTGGTTAACAAAAATCTTTCAATCTCAGATTTAAAACTAACAATTGATCTAGCATCAATTGCCGTTTGCAGAAGAGAGTTCCAAACTTCTACCACCCTTTGTGTGTAGAAGTGTTTCCTAATTTCACTCCTGAAAGGCCTGGCTGTAATTTTTAGACTCTGCCCCCTAGTCCTAGAATCCCCAACCAGCGGAAATAGTTTTGGCCCTTCCCCCTTTTTTTCTTCTCTCTCCCACATGGCAGCTGTCTCCCATTTTGCCAGCACATATCACATCTAATCTAGAGCTGTCTTTTGTCTCCACTAGTCCTATCACCATCTCGTCTCGTTTTGAATACCTCTTAATGTCTCTTCTCTTTTGTTCTCTCCCAGCCTGGCCTTTCAATCTATTTCATTTCCTGTGCCTTTCCAGTCTTGACAAAGGGTTTGACCCGAAACGTTGACTCTATTTTCTCTCCACGGATGTTGCCTGGCCTGCTGAGTTTTTCCAGCATTTTCTGTTGTTATTTCGGATTTCCAGCATCCGCAGTATTTTGCTATCGGAAATAGTTTCTCTCTGTCTACCCTATCAGTTCCCCTTAATATCCTGAAAACTTCGATCAGATCACCCCTTAACCTTCTAAATTCTAGTGAATACAACCCTAATTTGTGTAATCTCTCCTCATAATTTAACCCCTGGATATCATTCTGGTAAACCTACGCTGCACTCCCTCCAAGGCCAATATATCCTTCCTAAGGTGTGGTGCCCAGAACTGCTCCCAGTGCTCCAGGTGTGGTCTAACCAAGGTTTTGTACAGCTGCAGCATAACTTCTACCCCCTTGTATTCTAGTCCTCTGGATATAAAGGCTAGCATCCCATTAGCCTTTTTGATTACAATGGGCGGCCAATCCGATACCACCCGTTCTGCTTCACCGCCTGATCAATTTCTGGCCCGTTGTCTTTTAATGATTTCCAGGAGCTTGTTGTCTCTCTGGCCCCGTCATATTGGCTTATCAACAGACCCGTGCAATTTATGAAATGATGACATTAGATCGTTAAAAAGCCCTGCAGCAACTAAAAGTTTCTTTCGAAGACTGAAAGGCCAACATGCAGCAGATAATGAGAATACGCATAATGGACTTTGACAATTAAAGAGGTATTGTGTATGTTCTTTCCGAGTTTTAACTTCCAGGTATTAATTTCAGGAAGCAGTAAACGAATGAGGAGGAAAGGCTGACAGCCACACCCACACTCGAAGATCATAGGGAAAAGCATTGGAACCGAAGGCAGTGGATAAACACACTTTTTAAGTCTATCATTAAATCTTTAGCCGCGTCTTCTCTCTATACCTTTCTCCATGGTTCTCATCTAAGCTAGAAGAGATGAGGAATTCCGGCATAGGCACGATGGGCCGAATGGCCTCCTTCTGTGCTGTATCATTCTACATGAATGAGTCCTGGATTCCTACAAATTCTAATGCCAACCTCAAGCTACTCTACGTCTAACTGTTAGCAGGTGTTTTGATCAATTTGCATTTCACAGTTTCTTTTTAACGTTTAGTTTTATCCCCAGTTCCTCTTCACATGCTCTATCTGCCGAGGTGCTCAGCATCACGCGAGAAGCAATCGGTGGTGTGGGTTCCTCCAGGGCCTTAACCTAGGCCCTGTGATCAGGGCCCGTGCAATGGGCTTAATCAGGTGTATCTTTTCTGCCCTGTGCCTTGAAATAGATTTTCCATTGTAGAATAGAAGCATAGAATCATTACAGCACAGTAGGAGGCCATTCGGCCTGTCGAGCCTGTGCCGGCGATAGTGCACTGCTCTGTCTATCAAGAATCAAATCAACTCATGTCCAACAGACTACTAACTGACAGGCAGATCTGGGATTGAAAATCCACATCCGTCTGCTTGGGAAGCAAGCACTTCTTCATCTGTGCCACCAAGACATCCCAGTCATGGGCCCATTTCTGACTGAAAACCACCATTATGGCCACAACTAAACATACCCCTTCCTCATAGCTGGCTGATTCAACAACAACAACTTGTATTTACATAGCGCCGCTAACATCGTAAAATGTCCCAAGGCGCTTCACAGGAGCGATTATCAAACAAAATTTGACACCCAGCCACATAAGGAGATATTAAGGCAAATGACCAAAAGCTTGGTCAAAGGGGTAGGTTTTAAGGAGCGTATTAAAGGAGGAAAGAAAGGTAGAGAGGCGGACAGGTTTAGGCAGGGAATTCCAGAGCCTAGGGCCCAGGCAACAGAAGACAAGGCCGCCAACGGTGGAGTGATTAAAATCGGGGATGCTCAAGAGGCCAGAATTAGAGGAGTGGCGAGATCTTGTGGGGGGTGCGGTGGTTGTGGGGCTGGAGGAGGTTACAGAAATAGGGAGGACTCTGACTGAAGCCAGCACAGTACTGAATGATACATCAGGAATAGATGTTCGACCAAAATGTTCTCTACTTGGGCCTTGTTCATTTTTCACTTCTTACTGTAAAGAATGTAGGGCCCAATGATATCGGGGAGGTGGGAAGGGAGCTGGGTCGGTGTGTGGGGGGAGGTTTAGCAGCCGTTAACCCCAGGAATGACCGGTTTCCTGGAGGTCCTGCCGAATTAAATTGCAGGACCGGATATTACTTTTTCTAATCGATTTCCCGGCTGCAGCCAGCCAGAGTGAGAGGCGGGTCGGCAGACAGGGAGTGAAGCGGAGATGAGTTGGACATTGCGTGGTGGGGGCGCGAGGGGGGGGGGGGTAGTTGGAAATCGGGCATCAGGGGTCCGATCGCGCAATGTGGGGGGGCGGGCGGTTGGAAATCGGGCATCGGGAGTCTGATTGCGCGGGGTGGGGGGTGGCGTTGGGTGGGGGTCAGTCGGCCGATCGAGGGGTCGCATCGTGGGGCGGTTTACAGGGTAGTTCGGTGGGCCGGGGGGGCGGTGGAAGCTCTCCTGCTCATCCTGGCCCACAAGCAGTGCGGGAAAAGCACTCACCTGATGGAGCCGACCCCATCTCGCCTCCTTTAAATGCGAAACAGAAGTTAAATTTGAGGCCAGCAGCCTCTTTAAAACATCTTAACGACGGATCCGCCTCTGGAGAGCGGGTTAGTCACCCGCCCCCAACCCACCTCCGTTAAAACCGGAAGTGGGTGAGTTTCCAATTTATTTTTAATTTTTAGCCCCCCCCCCCCGAACCTCCACACCCCACCCCCTGCCCATCCTGGGGGGTTGAAATTACCCCCATGGAATCTCTTCCCAATGAATCAAGTTCCCGCTGTCATGATTATAATCTTCACTCCGACTGAAAATACTTGCTGTCTGCAGCACACATCTATTATCTGCTAAGAACATCAAGACTGAAAAAGATAGAGTAGACTAACCCGTTAATACAGCTTCTTTGTGGTAGTTATCTAGGTTTTATTGATTTCCACCTGCCGTTCCACTGTATTCTGATAATTAAATTAAATACAGTAATAACAGAACTGAATTCCTGAGTTAACAGAATATTTTTATGATTCTGGCTTATTCAATCCAATGCATAAACGTTCAGCTTCTTTAACCGTATGTTTTACTCTTTTGCTCACATTCACCCATCACCCCTGTGCTCGCTCACCTACAATGTCCAGCAACGCCTCGAGTTAAAAATTCTCATCCTTGTTTTCAAATCCCTCCATGGCCTCCTCGCCCCCTCCCTATCTTTGTAACCTCCTCTAGCCCCGCGACCCTCCGAGGTCTCTGCGCTCCTCCAATGCATTAAGCATTCGATGAGAACATTGCTGATTGTAATTCCTGTTCTTACCTGTCTTCTCCCCTCCTGCTCTCAAACTTGCACACAATGGGGTTAGATTTAAACTTCCAGACTCTGTCCTTGTACCTGGACTCACAGTATAACTGACAAGAGTTTTAATACACTTAATTTGATTATATTGGTTTCAATAAAGAAGCCCCATCCTTCCAGCATACCACCTCTATTGTTTTCCCATTACAGAGTTTGACGTTCATCTGAACAGGCAGATAGGACCTCAATTTAATGCCTCATCTGAGGGATTGATCCACTGCCAATAAAATAAGTACGAACTGCCAACAAATTCAGCATTGAAATATTACCCAGATGTCTGCTTTTCCTTGATTGCGTTTACATTTCTCTGCCAGGGAATTCAGTTCCACCGTGGTCTCGGAGATCAACTCAATGGTTTTGTCCTTGATGACGATATGCATGACTCGGCCCTTGTTGATATGTGCATCAAAGGTGCTGTTCCAAGGCGGGTACATGGTGGGCTTCTTCTGAATGAAGATCTGTCCTTTTTCTGTTGAGGTATTCATACATGTTAAGAGTGAGTGAGGCACCAGGCACACAGTGAGTCAACAAGAGTGAGGGACTCTCAAGTAAAAGACTACACATAGAATAACGGATAATTGTTCGTAACTAACTTTCATTTAAGAGCAATTTTCCCCCTTTTTTCTACTATTTTATCCCTTCCTTCTGCAGCCAAGAAGGTCCGGTCCCCAATTGCTGCCAATAGCCCCTCTAACCAGGAACCACCTCAGACATGACACTTCCCGGTGAATTTTACTGGGAGACAATGCAGCTCCTCATTGGCTCCTCCTCAACTGGTGATAATCTGTTCTTGTGTGCACACTTTGTTTGGACAGTATGAAGACCCTCTCATTTGTTTTCCTCCACGTTACAGGCTACACACCACCCTCACCTCAGAGAGTGGGTCACTGACTAGTCCTCGTCCAACACCAATGTTGTCCTTCAGTTGACCAGTAGCAGCCCGGTGAAGTTTAATCCCCTAATGTTCCCATGTCCATGTGGAAAAGGGCTGAGGCCAGGCACCTCCAAACAACAATTTGGTTGAGATCTAGAAAACTGCAGAATGCTGGAGGGGGAGTTAAACCCGTATCCAATGTGGCACCAAATATCGATCTTCTGATGTCCTGTATCTCCCTACAGGTCGGTATTACACCATGCTATATATTAACATATGGCCTGAAGTTACTATGAAGTAGGATAATAATGTCCGATTGCTTAACCAATTCTTCTGAAATTCCACATCTATTTTAACGGAGCAACTAAATTAAAGAAAAGAAAGACTCGCATTTACATAGTGCCTTTCGTGACCACCAGATGCAGTTTACAGCCAATGAAGTACTTTTGGAGTGTAGTCACTGTTGTAATGTAGGAAACGCAGCAGCCAATTTGCGCACAGCAAGCTCCCACAAACAGCAATGCGATAATGATCAGATAATCTGTTTTTAGTGATGTTAGTTGAGGGATAAATATTGGCCCCAGGACAGCAGGGATAACTCCCCTGCTCTTCTTCAAAATAGCGCCGTGGGATCATTTACCTGAGAGAGCAGACGGGGCCTCGGTTTAACGTCTCATCCGAAAGACGGCACCGCCGACAGCGCGGCGCTGGAGTGTCAGCCCAGATCTTTGTGCTCACGACTCTGGCGCAGGACTCGGAACTCACCAACCTCTGCCTCAGAGGCGAGAGTGCTGCTCACTGAGCCACGGCTGACACTTGGCGCCAGTCGCTTAACTTAACTAATCAATTAACTCCTCTGCTAAATAACAGAGAAAGGTATTTCACACAAACATGATGGGCCTGTAATTCCGGTCCCAACGCGTGAGTACGGACGGTGTACTCACGCGCGGGCCCGTTGGAAGTGCCGGATTTCAGCATGCACAGCGCATGCGCGGGAAACCGGCACTTCCTCTCCATCGAACCAAGGGGTTAAGAGGTCCAACGCGTGCGTGCAGGACTCTGCGCGCACGCGTTGAACTTCCTTCTTTTTGACAGGTTTGCGCGTGTGCAAGGGCCTGAACTTTTTAGAAATGAAAAAAGGAGGCGTAAGGAGTGGATTCTTGCAGGTAAGTGGTCTATTATTTAAAATTATTACATTTTTTCCACAGCTTCATTGTTTTTAAGGACTTTACAGTAAGGTAAGTTTATTTTTAGACCCGATTTCGTAAAAAATTATTTTTTTCAAAAATTTTATTAATTGTTTTAAATAGTTTTTAAAAGTTATTTATAGTTTATTTAATTATTGGGATGTTTTTTAAAATTTTAATGAAAGTTAAACTAGTCTTTTGGTCGCCCGTACTTTTCATGAGTTTGACAGTCTTTACTATCAAACTCATGAATGAGTTTCCCCTCCCCTGATTGGCTGCAGAGTGCTCACCTGATCCCAGCCGGCACCTCGCACTAACTACGCCGCTGGATCAGGTAAGCACATCGCGCCGACATTGGAACCGGGCCTGTGACAGGAAATGCAAGCAGGCCCGGGCTCCAGATGTCGGCGCGCCGGGTGAGTGCAGATCGGGGGCTTGCACGCGTGGCAAGCACCCGATCCTAATTTCCGGCCCGATAAGCGTTGATATGCTGACATCCCATAGTGTAATTACAGTGCCCGAAAACTGTATTTTGGGCTGGAGAGAAAGTCCATCCAACAGCCCCATCCAACGATCTCGCTTATGACAGAAGCTCAATACACAGCTGCCATTTGAACCCTAAAATCACTTGCTGGTATTAATTCTCCGAGAGAATTGTTTCGAAGCTATATTGAACTTTTCTTCTGTCTTTGCCTAGTTTCTGTGCTGTCAAGGTGGGTGTCAGCTGTGAGTGTTGATAACATGCCGATATTCGCACAGTGAGGATGAATGATTCTGACATTATTACTGCAGGTTTACCGAGAAATGATCTGCAGTGGATTACTGGGAAGTGTTACATCCAGCACACATCAACTCTCCGTTTCAGCATACGTCTTATTCTAACCGCAAGGATAAATGGGGAATCCGCGTAGACAGATACTTCGAGTTTGCATTAGAAGGAAGAACACTTCTGGCAGTTGACAGCTATAAGAACCACTTTTGTTTCCTCACCCCATACGGAGTTGTTGCTGTCACTCTGATCACACATCCTATAAGTCACTCCAGAAACGCAAGCGTCCTGGGGCTGCATTCTTAGAGAATGTTCATCGCAGGAATGGGCAGAAGTGCCATTTTTAGCACCAAATGAAGTAACACAAAGGGAACAAATGTCACCATTCAATCCCTCGAAATGTAGGAACAGCTCAGAAAATTGTGGATGTTGATATTTGCTGATTTGTAAAAGTGTCATGTTTTATAAAAGAGAGGGCCAAAGCCTGGTCTTGGGCTGGTCTGTAAATTAATCTCGATCGGGTTATTGATGAGCTCCAATGATTGGTTTTAACTGTGTCAGCCCTGGCTCAGTGGACAGCACTCTCACCTCTGAGTCAGGAGGTTGTGGTTTCATAGTCCCACTCCAGAGACTTGAACTCAAAAATCTAGGCTGACACTCCAGGGCAGTGCTGAGGGAGTGCTGCACTGTCGGAGGTGCTGGCTTTCGGATGAAATGTTAAACCGAGGCCCCGTCTGCTGTCTCAGGTGGACGTAAAGGTTCCCATGGCCACTATTTTGAAGAACAGCAGGGGAGTTATCCCCGGTGTCCTGGGCCAATATTTATCCCTCAATCAACATCACTAAAAAACAGGTTATCTGGTCATTATCACATTGCTGTTTGTGGGAGCTTGCTGTGCGCAAATTGGCTGCTACATTTCCTACATTTACAACAGTGACTACACTTCAAAAAGCGTTTGGGATGTTCGGTGGTCGTGAAAGGCACTATATAAATGCAAGTCTTTCTTTCTTTTCTTTTTTCCAAAACCCCGGGGTAAAGGAGAATTAGCCAGCTATCTCCTCGTGGAAAGTGTGTGTGTGTGTACGGGTGTTGGGGAGGATAATACAGAGCTTGGTCACGGTGCCCGCTACGGTTGATTTGACTCCTGACATTCATTGGTTCTCACTTGAAGAATGGCCTCTTAGGTGATGGACCGAAGGGCAGGGAGCGCCCAGTGAATTTGACCCTGCATGAGTTGCCACTTTGAGGGGAGGAAAGGAAATAATTGGAGAGGGGGAAACTGGAGAGGGGAAAACTGAAGTGGGCAGGCAGGTGGCACAACACATTGAACGTGGTGGCACAGAGTGGAGAAAGCCATGTTTACTCTCATGCAGGGGATCCTCCGCACCACTGAGTTCAGCCACAATGCTAAGAGATACTGCTCAGCGATTTAGCTGTAGATTCCTCCGAGATCTCTGCGCTCTTCCAATTCTGGCCTCTTGAGCATCCCGATGTTAATCGCTCCACCACTGGCGGCCGTGCCTTCAGCTGCCTGGGCCCTAAGCTCTGGAATTCCCTCCCTCAACCTCTCCGCCTCCCCACCTCTCTCTCCTCCTTTAAGATGCTCTTTGACCCAGCTTTTGGTCGTCTGTCCTAATATCATCTTAAGTGGCTCAGTGCCAAACTCTGTCTCATTCCACACCTGTGAGGTGTCTTGGGGCGTTTCACTACGTTAAAGGCGCTATATTAAAAACACACATAATAAGTGGATAAAAGAAAGAATCAGGCTCTACATCTGTACGATCTCGGATATTTATTAAGCTAGGCAGGGGATGGTGAAATACTCACATGGGTTTTCTTTGCGACGTAGGAGAGGATGTGGTCTGTGGACGGCAACAGGCCAGGGCTAAACATAGGACTCCTGTCTTTTGCCAAATCCAAATGCAGACATTGACAGGATAGGGGGGCGGGGCAATGCACGAGCGATAGGAATGTGTCTTCAGGAGACCTTATTGATGTTAGCACTGCAGCTGCCGAACACACATTAAGTTTAGTAGCTTATTTTACCAGAATTTAGGCACCGCGACTCTCCTAAGGGTTGAATTTACTTTCACTGGTGTTTTGAATGAACGTGTTCCTACGTTTGTAGAACATTTCCTTGTCTGATTTTGTAAGGCAGTCATTAACCCACTTAAAAATTAACAAATGGATTAAAATAGCACAATGGGAAGGAAAGAAAGACTTGCCTTTACATAGCGCCTTTCATGACCACCAGGCATCCCAAAGCGCTTTACAGCCAATGAAGTACTTTTTTTGTGTAGTCACTGTTGTAATGTGGGAAATGCAGCAGCCAATTTGCGCACAGCAAGCTCCCACAAACAGCAATGTGATAATGACCAGATAATCTGCTTTTTAGTGATGTTGGTTGAGGGATAAATATTGACCCCAGGACACCGGGGAGAACTCCCCTGCTCTTCTTCGAAATAGCGCCATGGGATCTTTTACGTCTACCAGAGAGATCAGATGGGGTCGCAATTTAACGTCTCATCCGAAAGACGGCACCTCCGACAGTGCAGCTCTCCCTCAGCGCCGCAGTGGAGTGTCAGCCTAGATTTCTGTGCTCAAGTGTCTGGAGTGGGACTTGAACCCACAACCTTCTGGCTCAGAGTGCCACCCACTGAGCCACGGCTGACATGAAACTGCTTGCAATACATTAACTTCAACCCTTTAATCTCCCAAGAGAAAGTTCTGTAGTTTTCTCCTCTTCCCCCAAGAAGGAGGTAACATTCAAAAATGTCAAACCGTACAACTTTGATCAACCATGTTAAATAAAATGTTGTTTTAAAACTTAGAAGATTGATTAAAATGTTCTCCAATATCAGATGTATTGCTTTAGTGGTTTAATCTCTCCTGCCTTCCACCCTATCACAGACCTTCCCTTTTGTTCTTTCCTACCCTCCCCCCTTTCCCTGCCTCTCCACTTGCTGAGAACCTGTCACCTCTCCATCAACCCTGAAACGTTAACTCTGATTCTCTCTCTCCACAGATGCTGGCTGGCCTGCGGAGTATTTCCAGCATTTTCTGTTTTTATTTCAATATAAGATGTACTTATTTGGAACACCTATTTTCACTGGGCGCACAGCACGATAGAAATGAAGCACCAGTACCGGTTTAACGTGCCCATACTAAATTGCGTTTTTTTTATTGTGGGCATCACTGGCAAGACCAGCATTTATTGCCCATGAGAAGGTGGTGGTGGTGGTGAGCTGCCATTTCAGTCATTGCTGTGGGTCTGGAGTCACATATAGGCCAGACCGGGTAAGGGTGGCAGATTTCCTTCCCTAAAGGGCATTAGTGAATCAGATGGGGTTTTACGACAATCTGGTAGTTTCATGGTCACCATTACTGATACTAGCTTTTTAATTCCAGATTTATTTTAACTGAATTTAAATTCGTGGTGAGGTTATGAACTCATGGCTCTTGGATCATTAGTCCAGACCACGAGATTACTAGTCCAGTAACATAACCACTATGCTACCGTACCCTGTACTGACTGAAAATAAAAAATAAATGACTCAGCTCAGTGAAGCAAGAAAGCTGCCTTTATGTAGTTATGTAATTTTTTATAAAACCAGTCTAAAACTGGACCACATGTTCCAAAAGCAGGCTTTTGCTGCCGAGTTTATGAAAAATAAACTTACAGCCCACTGAAAGCTGGACAGGCCAGTACACAAACATGTTCCTCTGACAACTGGTTCTAAATAGCAGAGATACAGAACGGGTGAATATTGTAGGGTAGATGGTGCCAAGTCTGAGAAACGACTGGGCTTAATGGGCCAAATTGCCTTATCTCATTCACTGCCAATCCCTTTTCTTATTTTATGTTTCCCAATGTGACATGTTCCTATTTTCAGTTACCATTAATGCAATGCATCAGTGCCTTTTAATAAATATAGATGTTGGGTTTTTGACAAGATTTTTGAGATAACCATCAAAGTATAATCTGTCACTTGAACATCTCGACTAAGAAATTTTGGTAGTGATAAACGCCGAGATTACAGTCCTTTATCAGGCCCCGTGTGATCGTGAAGACTTCCAAAAACAAATCTATCACTGAGCAAAGGACTGACTAAGAGGAACTGCGCTGGCAGTTAAGACCCTACTCCTGGAAATACACTAGGCCCATTTTAAGGATCAACACAGACGCAAACACGGCGGTAGTGGCCTGAATGCCTCAGAGACATGGACATTGTACAGCAGGCGCCTCAAAGCACCGGAGAGGTACCACCAACGCTGCCTCCGCAAGATCCTGCAAATCCACTGGCAGGATAGGCGCACCAACGTCAGTGTTCTTGCTCAGGCCAACATCCCCAGCATCGAATCTTTGACCACGCTCGATCAGCTCCGATGGACGGGTCACATTGTCCGCATGCCCGATACAAGACTCCCAAAACAAGCGCTCTACTCGGAGCTCCGACACGGCAGGAGAGCCCCAGATGGGCAGAGGAAACGCTTCAAGGACACCCTCAAAGCCTCCTTGAAAAAGTGCAACAACCACACTGACACCTGGGAATCCCTGGCCCAAGACCGCACAAAGTGGAGGAGAAGCATCGGGAAGGCGCCGAACACCTCGAGTCTCTTCGCCGGGTGCAAGCGGAAGCCAAGCGCAGGCAGCGCAAGGAGCGCACGTCAACCCAAGCACCCCACCCACCCGCCCCTTCAACCACCGTCTGCCCCACCTGCGACAGAGACTGTAGGTCCCTCATTGGACTCATCAGTCACCTGCGAACTCATTTTTAATGTGGAAGCAAGTCATCCTCGGTTCCGAGGGACTGCCTAAGAAGAAGAAAAGTGGCCTGAAAATGGCACGCTTGGCACCGGCACCTTGTAAGTGCCTATACTTTTTAAATGTGATGAGGGTTCCTGCCTCTCCCACCCTTTCAGGCAGTGAGTTCCAGACCCCCACCACCCTCTGGGTGAAAAGATTTCTCCTCAACTCCCCTCAAATCTTTCTAACAATTATTTAAAGTCTATGGGGGAAAAATTCGGTAATGCCCCATTTGGGGCGCCGTTATCGGCCGTGCGCAAAGTTTAGCGCCTGGCGCTAATTATCGCCTCCGACGGCAAACTTGGCTTTTATCGCCCCTGGAGGTGATTGGAGCGCTAAATCAGGCACTTCACACCTGTCTTAAGGCGCAGACGCCGAGGAGTGAGGCGCTACCTCAGAGCGCGGGCGAAGCAAGGAAGGGCAAATCAAAATAAACCTGCAAAGTGCTGCTCCGTACCCAAAACTCCTTCACACAGTGTTGAATCTCTCCAGAAGTCTCTCTCTCTCTCTCTCTCTTTCTGACTGCGTGGTGCAAAAATGTCACCGGCAAAAAAAGGCATGAAGCGGTCGCCTTTAAATAGCGCTCCCCCAGTCCCTTTCTGACAGCATAACGCTCCCCTCAACCTGTCGTTGCTAGCGGCAAGCAGTAAGGCAGGGGGCGCCACTCATTATCTGGTCCGGGGTGCTACCGGGGCGTTGCGCACTCGACTGACGTCATTATCTGCCGGCGCAGGAGATCGTGGCGGTAGTGTTTAGCGCTGCCGCAAAATGTCTAGTTAATTTCACAAGCGGCGCAAACATCGCCGCGCCCGGGCGCTAGTTGCTTTGCACCCCATTAGCGCCCTCTTAAGGCGCTAACGGGCGGCACAAGCAACTGAATTTTTCCCCCTATGTCCCCTGGTTATTGACCTCTCTGCTAAGGGAAATAGGTCCTTCCTATCCACTCTATCTCAGCCCCTCATAATTTGATATTATGTCCTTCTCGGGGATAGAGGTTGCAGGGGAGGGATGACTGTTGAAGTAATCTTGGTGAGTTTCTCAGTGCATCCTGTAGATAGTACGTACGGGAGCCTCAGTGCGCTGGTGGTGGAGGGGTGGAAATTAAGATCAGTGGCAGAGGTGCCAATCAAGCCAACTATATAGTCTTCATTGGGACAGAGGTCGTATGGTGCAGCACTCAAAATAACAATTACACAGTGACAAAATTCCTGCCTAAATAATGATATTAACTTTTACTTTGAAGCTTTGTTAGACAGCACGGTGGCATAGTGGTTAGCACTGTTGCCTCACAGCGCCAGGGACCCGGGTTCGAATCCGGCCTCGGGCGACTGTCTGTGTGGAGTTTGCACATTCTCCCCGTGTTTGCGTGGGTTTCCTCCGGGTGCTCCGGTTTCCTCCCACAGTCCAAAGATGTGCGGGTTAGGATGATTGGCTATGATAAATTGACCCATAGTGTTAGTGGGATTAAATACGTGGTGTTACGGGGATAGGGTGGGATATGCGTTGGTGTAGGGGTTACGGGGATCGGGTGGGATATGTGTCGGTGCAGGCTCGATGGGCCGAAATGGCCTCTATCTGCACTGTGGGGTTTCTGTGATTCTGTGATTCTGTGATTTCCTTCCATTGAATGGACTTTTTACTAAATAAATAGACATTTGAATTATACGTTGTTAAAGAAACAGGCCATCCAAGACTATGGTGTGAATCGCATGCTGCATGTGCTTTCGGCAAAGAGGTTCAGCGGAATCAGAATTGTGGTATGATGTAGTCGTAGGCCCTTAAATAAAACCAGCTGATTTTTCTTCACGTCCGTCCCCTTTTTGCTTCACACATCCTTCACGACCAAGATGGTCAGCCAACGCCTGCTCCTCCTAGCCCAGTGACAGTGCGAGAAGGTACACGAGAAGCCAGAGCTGACTTAACCCTTGCTTTCCTCCGTGAAGATAAGTACGCTTTTCATGGCGTTTTTTTTTCCTGGTGGTATGATTAAGTCTAGGAACTCGCCGCATGGCTAACCATGGGTACTAACCTCGGTTAGAACACACTTGCAGTACTGCATGCAGTTCTGGTCACCGTATTATAAAAAGGATATAGAGGCACTGGAGAGGGTGCAGAGAAGATTTACAAGGATGATACCAATAATGCGAGGGTATACCTATCAGGAAAGGATGAACAGGCTGGGTCTCTTTTCTCTTGAAAAGAGAAGGCTGAGGGGCGACCTAATAGAGGTCTTTAAAATGATGAAAGGTTTTGATAGAGTAGATACAGAGAGAGTGTTTCCACTTGTGGGGAAGAGCAAAACTAGAGGCCGTCAATACAAGATAGTCATCAAGAAATTAAATAGGGAATTCAGAAGAAACTTCTTTACCCAGAGAGTGGTGAGAATGTGGAACTTGGTACCACAGGGAGTGGTTGAAGCGAATAATATAGATGTGTGGCGGAGACCACATAGGGACAATAACACAATGTATAGCCAATGCTGTTATATGTACCTAAACACAATTCACTTTGTATAGCAATGTTGTGATATGTACATGCTGGGTTGGGTTATTGGTGCAGGGTCCCTTTAAGAGCGTCGGGAACGTGATGACATCATGACGTCGGTTGCGTGATGACGTCATAGCCCCTGCACGGGGCTGAGCCTTCAGACCTCGTGGAGATTGATTAAAGTAAGACACGTTTTGTTTTTGCTTAAAGAAAAGTCTCAGCCTGTTGATTTCTGTCGACTCCAACATTGGTGACCCCGCTGCTCTTTTGGACGATTCCAAAGACCTCATCTGAAATGGCGACGAACGCCGTTTCTGGCAAATTACCTGAGTTTTGGGAACAACAGGCTGCCGCTTGGTTCGCCCAGGCCGAGGCTCACTTTGCAATCCGGGACATCACCACGGACGACACGAGATACTACTACGTCATCTCTGCTCTCAGCAGCTCCACCGCGGCCAGAGTCGTGAACCTGCTCGAAAACCCCCCGGATCTCAACAAATACGGTACGCTGAAGGCGCACCTCTTGCGAACTCTCGGACTCACCGAAGCCGAACGCGCACGCCGGCTTCTCTCTCTACCCGGGCTGGGCGACTCCAAGCCCTCGGAGCTGATGGACCACATGCTGGCTCTCCTGGGCACACACACGCCGTGCTTTCTCTCCAAGGAACTGTTCCTCCAACAGCTGCCAGGTCAGGTACGGTCGGCGTTAGCCAACTCTTCCACTACCGATTTCCGCGACCTGGCCCAGGAGGCCGACAAATTTTTCTCCGCCGGGCAACAGTACTGCGCGGCCACGCGGAGCCCTGCCCCCACTGATACAGCCCAATGGCGGCAACCCTCAAGCCTCTGCTTCTACCATGCGCAGTTCGGCCCCAAAGCCAGGAAGTACCGGCCCCCGTGCAGTTTTCCCGCGTCGAAGCAAACTAAAGACCACTCGTCGGCTGCCATGGCTGTCGGCCGTTCAGGCAGTTTGTTGTTTATTACAGACACCAACTCCGGACGTCATTTCCTTTGCGACACGGGCGCCCAGGTGAGCGTCCTGCCCGCGTCAACCATAGACATTCAAGGGGGGAACCACGGCCCCGTCCTTGAAGCCGCCAACGGCAGTTCCATCCGCACCTTCGGGAAACAGAACGTGGCGCTTTGTTTTGGCGGGCAATGGTTCACCTGGGACTTTGTCACAGCAAAAGTGTCCACCCCCCTTCTCGGTGCTGACTTCCTCTGCGCCAGTGGCCTTTTGGTGGACGTCAAGAACCGACGTCTCATCAATGCGGAAACCTTCAGCTCGCTCCCATGTTCCCTCAGCGGGTCCAGCACGACGCAGTTGTCCAGTGCACTCTCGGCTTCCGACGAGTTTTCCCGCCTCCTCGCCCAGTTCCCGGACCTTACGAAACCCACATTCTCGTCCGCCGCCACCAAACACGGGGTAGAACATCACATTTTGACCACCGGTCCACCCGTCTATGCCCGCGCTCGGCGCCTCAACCCAGGGAAGCTCGCCATCGCCAAAGCCGAGTTCGACACCATGGAGCGCCTCGGCATCATCCGCCGGTCGATCAGTCCGTGGGCTTCGCCCCTCCACATCGCCCCGAAACCAGGCAGTGGGTGGCACCCGTGCGGAGACTACCGGCGCCTCAACGACGCGACGACACCTGACCGCTATCCGATTCCACACATCCAGGACTTTTCCGCCCGCCTGGCCGGGAAATTGGTATTCTCGAAAGTGGACCTCGTCCGAGGTTATCACCAGGTCCCCGTCCGGCCGCAGGACGTCCCGAAAACCGTGGTGTTCACCCCGTTCGGGCTATTCGAATTTCTCCGCATGCCATTCGGCCTCAAAAACGCCGCACAGGCTTTTCAACGCCTTATGGACACCGTGTTACAGGACCTGACGTTCCTGTTTGTATACCTGGACGGCATCCTCATCGCCAGTGCCTCCAGGACGGAACATGTGTCCCACCTCCGGACTCTTTTCAAACAACTCAGCCAACACGGCCTAATCGTCAACCCGGCCAAGTGCCAGTTCGGGCTGTCCTCAATCGACTTTCTCGGGCACCGCATCACGAAGGACGGGGCGGTGCCACTCCCATCGAAAGTGGAGGCCGTGATGGACTTCCCGTGACCCCTCACCGTTAAGGCCCTGCAGGAGTTTTTGGGCATGGTGAACTTTTACCATCGTTTCGTCCCCCGAGCAGCCCAGTTTATGCGGCCCCTTTACGAGGCCCTCAAAGGCAAGCCCGACAAACTCGCCGTCAACTGGCCTGATGAGATGGCCAATTCTTTCACGGACACGAAAAGGGCCCTGGCTAACGCAACCATGCTGGCGCATCCGTTGCCCGATGCGCCGATCGCTCTCACCACCGACGCCTCGGATTATGCGGTCGGCGCCGTCCACGAACAGTGGGTCAACGGCGCCTGGCAGCCGCTCGCCTTCTTCAGCTGGCAGCTCCGCCCCAACGAGCGGAAGGTCAGTACCTTTGATCGCGAGCTTCTCGGCCTCTACCTCGCCCTCCGACACTTCCGTTTCCTGCTGGAGGCCCGCCCGTTCACGGCGTTCGTGGACGACAAGCCGTTGACCTTCGCCATGGCCAAAGCCTCCGAGCCGTGGTCGGCCCGTCAGCAACGCCAGTTGGCCTTCATTTCAGAGTTTACAACAGACATCCAGCATGTGGCTGGGAAAGACAACCCCGTCGCCGACTGTCTCTCCCGAGCCGTCGCCAGCGCCGTGCACCTCGGCATCAACTACACCCGCATGGCAGCCGACCAGGCCTCCGACCCGGACGTCCAGGCCTACAGGACGGCAGTCACGGGCCTTCAACTAGCAGACAATGCATTTGATGCTGCCGGCACCACACTCCTGTGCGACGTCTCCGTTGGGCAGCCACGTCCCGTCGTGCCCGAAGGGTGGAGATGGCAAGTATTCGACGCCGTCCATAATCTTTCCCACCCGGGCAGGAAGCTGTCACAGAAGCTGGTGGCGGCCAAGTTCGTCTGGCATGGGCTCAGGAAAGATGTTCGCGACTGGGCCAGCACCTGCGGGATATGCCAACGCTCGAAAGTACATCGCCATACTAAGGCCCCGTTGGCGCCTTTTGCGGTGCCCGAGAGGCGGTTCGACCACGTTAACGTGGACCTGGTGGGGCCCCTACCGCCCTCCCGTGGGTTCACCCACCTCCTCACAATGGTTGACAGAACCACCCGATGGCCGGAAGCCATCCTGCTGTCTTCAACGACGGCCGCCGATGTGGCTCGGGCGTTCATCAGCACTTGGGTCGCCCGGTTTGGCGCCCCATCTGACATTTCCTCTGACCGGGGGCCCCAGTTCACGTCAGAGCTCTGGAACGCTGTCGCCCGAGGCCTCGGGTTGAAACTCCACCGCATCACAGCATACCACCCTCAGGCTAACGGGCTGTGCGAACGTTTTCATCGCTCCATGAAGGCCGCGCTCCGAGCCAGCCTCCGGGACGACGGCTGGACCGACAGACCCCCGTGGGTCATGCTGGGACTCAGGACCGCTCCCAAGGAGGACCTCCAATCCTCGTCCGCCGAGCTCGTCTACGGACAGCCGCTGCGGATTTCGTCCCCAACGCAACGGAACCTTGGTCCGCAGCCCGTCAGCGGTCCGACCTTCTGGACAACGCCAAGGTTTTCGCTCCGGTGCCCACGTCGCAGCACGGCCTCCCGCAGTCCCACATTCCGCTCGACCTTCGTGCGGCGGAGTACGTTTTCGTCCGCCATGACGCCCACCGGGGACCTCTTCAGCCACCCTACGATGGACCATTCCGCGTCCTGGAAACCGGGGACAAAACCTTCGTCGTGGATGTCGGCGGTAAGCCGGACTGCATTTCCGTGGACCGTCTCAAGCCGCCCACCTGGATCTGGACCGACCCGTTGAGTTGGCACAGCCCCCGAGACGGGGCCGACCTCCGGTTTCCACACCCTCAATCCACCACCGAGCGCCCGAGGTCCCTCCGACGAACCCCCCGGTCCCCACCCCGGAATTGAGAAGCCGTTCCAACTGGGTAATCCGCCCCCCCCAACGACTGACATTGCCAGTACTAGTGAATTCTGGGGGGACGTATGTGGCGGAGACCACATAGGGACAATAACACAATGTATAGCCAATGCTGTTATATGTACCTAAACACAATTCACTTTGTATAGCAATGTTGTGATATGTACATGCTGGGTTGGGTTATTGGGTGCAGGGTCCCATTAAGAGCGTCAGGAACTTGATGACATCATGACGTCGGTTGCATGATGACGTCATAGCCCCTGCATGGGGCTGAGCCTTCAGACCTCGTGGAGATTGATCAAAGACACGTTTTGTTTTTGCTTAAAGAAAAGTCTCAGCCTGTTGATTTCTGTCGACTCCAACAGATGCATTTAAGGGGCGATTAGATAAGCATATGTGGGAGAAGGGAATAGAGCGTTATGCTGATGTTAGATGAGGAAAGACAGGAGGAGGCTTGAGTGGAGCATAAACGCTAGCATGGACTGGTTGGGCCGAATGGCCTGTTTCTGTGCTGTATATCCTGTGTAATCCTATGTAACATGTGCCTTATGTCCTACGTGGCACATTACTTCGAATCAAACAATCTGGTTTAACTAGCAGTTGTTCTAAAATATACCCTATGCACATCTACAAGAGACATACTAGACTTGGGGATAGCACTTTGCTGCCTCAAAATGTTATTTGCAAACTTCTTGAGCACCCATGTAAATGACATGCTAATGTATGTCAGTATAAATGCTGAATCTAGAAATATGCCGGTTTCTAGTCAATTTCTAGATCCGCAAAGCTCTATCATTGGATATAGTTTCTCATGAGTTGGCCCTCTCTCACTGACCAATTAGCATCTTGCATTATGGGAGAGAAAAGAAAGGGAAGGATGGAAAAAAGGAGAGAGAAAGAAAAAAAAGAAAGACTTGCATTTCTATAGCGCCTTTCACGATCTCAGGACGTCCCAAAGCGCTTTACAACCAATCAAATACTTTTGAAGTGCCGTCACTGTTGTAATGTAGGAAACGCGGCAGCCAATTTGCGCACAGCAAGCTCCCACAAACAGCAATGAGATAATCACTAGTTAATCTTTTCTTTAATGATGTTGGTTGAGGGATAAATATTGGCCCCAGGACACCGGGGATAACTCCCCTGCTCTTCCTCGAAATAGTGCCGTGGGATGTTTTACATCCATCTGGGAGAGCAGACGGGGTCTCGGTTTAACGTCTCATCTGAAAGACGGCACCTCCGACAGTGCAGCACTCCCTCAGCACTGCACTGGAGTGTACTTTCGAAATGTAGTCACTGTTGTAATGTCAGCAGCAGCACCAGATGGATGGTATCCTGGACACAGTAATAAACTGAGAGGAAATTCAGTGAAGTTGTAGAAGTAATTTGATATAAAATGGCAAATGGAAGGAACACCATTCAAAATAATATTTGCATTAGTCTCTAGAAAACAGTCAGGTAACATGGGATGGGAATAGTTCAGAGGACCTTTCTAGTTTGGCATCAGGAGACAGCAAGGAACTTTAACCCTTGCCTCTGAACATTTCTTTACAACAGTAAAGTAAATGTTAAAATTGAAAGAAAAGTACAAGCTTCCACAATGACTCAGTTGGTATTGTGACTGGTAGAGAAAATATCCAGGAATGAGATCACGTTAAGTCACATTTTTAATGTTTAAATTTTTAAAATTCATTTTTATGGGATGTGGGCGTCGCTGGCAAAGCCAGCATTTATTGCCCATCCCTAGTTGCCCTTGAGAAGGTGGTGGTGAGCCGCTTTCTTGAACCGCTGCAGTCTATGGAGTGAAGGTACTCCCACAGTGCTGTTAGGGAGGGAGTTCCAGGATTTTGACCCAGCGACGATGAAGGATCGGCCGATATACTTCTAAGTCAGGATGGTGTGTGACTTGGAGGGGAACTTGGAGGTGATGGTGTTCCCATGCGCCTGCTGCCCTTGTCCTTTTAGGTGGAAGAGGTCGCGGATTTGGGAGGTGCTGCCAAAGAAGCCTTGGCGAGTTGCTGCAGTGCATCTTGTAGATGGTACACACTGCAGCCACGGTGCGCTGGTGGTGGAGGGAGTGAATGTTTAAGGTGGTGGATGGGGTGCCAATCAAGCGGGCTGCTTTGTCCTGGATGGTGTCGAGCTTCTTGAGTGTTAATGGAGCTGCACTCATCCAGGCAAGTGGAGAGTATTCCATCACACTCCTGACTTGTGCCTTGCAGATGGTGGAAAGGTACATTTGTAGATAGGTCTTGATATGTGTCCAAAAACTCGAACCAGATCACAGTAAGACCATGTTGCTTTAGTTAAAGGTCTAATCTTCTTAGGGAAAGAGAGATAGAGACGATGGATGAGAGAAAAAGGGTCGGAGACAAACAGAGATACAGACAACTAGAGGTAAAGCTTTCTGCTGGTCACAATGTCGTAGTGACATGGTACACGTAGAAAGATTTTCTATATTTGTTGCATTTGGCAAAATTGTGTAAGCGTTTTAGAACGGTGTTTCTCAAACTGGTGTCCGCGGACCCCTTGAGGTCCCTAAAGACTTTCCAGGGGGTCTGTGACCAGAGGTAATTTCAAGCCTGCTCCTCTTTATAAAACCGACACTGATTCAGTTCTTACGAACTATTCTCAATGGCTGGGCCCACCGCCTCACAGAGGCCCACAGCTCTCCCTCGCTTTGCAACAAGCGTGCCCTGCAGGTCGAGCAGTTTCCTCTCCCTGGCACTGCGACAGTGTGCCACCCTCCTGACACGTGATCAGAGCGCTTGCGGGGGCTCTTCAAACACACGCCCGAATGTGATCACGCAAACACGTACAATCCCACAGCGCAGCTGTTACAGAGCGTGCCAGAGGGACAGTGTGGTGGTGAGTCGCGCTTTTAGCAGCGTCCTAGCACGTGCGCGGGTGCTCGTGCCCTCACTCACCTTGGCCAGCCTGCGGACGGCTTTAAAAACTGTCCGGCACTAAGCGGCGAATAGTGACCATCGGTTGCTGCGGAGTGCCCAGAACTGGTGTGAGAAGCCGGCAGACCCATCTCATTGATAGCAGTAAGTCAATACCTGTTATCTTCAAAGCATTATTAAAACACACTTTACATGCAGCACTTTCGCATTATGAGTATTAAAATTTAGATGGTGGCGGGGGGGGGGGTCCATGATTACTAATCAATTTGAAAAGGGCCCCTTCAACCAGAAAGGTTTGAGAACCGCCACTGTAGAAGAATCAATTTCAGACTTTGCTAGGAATTCTGCTCTATTATTGATGTCACTAACAAATAGCGACCTGAAGAAATACGCCCCCCCACCTCCCCCCACCGACCCCAGCCCTGAAAGCAAGTGTGTGGATGCCATATAGAGAGGGATAAAGAAGGAGAGAGACAGAAATATCTGGAGACAGCGGTGGGATAGTTACCGGCCAAGAAAGACACTTTTGAAAAGATTCTTGTCTGTGAGCAATGCCACAGGAGATCAACCAGCTTATCATGAACCTTGTGAAGACTGAATTTGCACTTACACTGTCACAATCTGTTCTTCCGTATAATGTCATAGTGCACACCGTGGTCTCAGGATTTGCAGTGACAACCAATTTAAACACTGTGCTGTCAGCTGTGGCTCAGTGGGCAGCACTCTCACCTACTGAGTCAGAAGGTTGTGGGTTCAAGTCCCACTCCAGAGACTTGAGTACAATAATCTAGGCTGACACTCCAGGGCAGTACTGAGGGAGTACTGCACTGTCAGAGGTGCCGTCTTTCGGATGAGACGTTAAACCGAGGCCCCGTCTGCTCTCTCAGGTGGACGTAAAAGATCCCACGGCCACTATTTCGAAGAAGGGCAGGGGAGTTATCCCCAGTGTCCTGGGGCCAATATTTATCCCTCAATCAACATCGCTAAAAGTTTATCTGGTCAATATCACATTGCTGTTTGTGGGAGCTTGCTGTGCACAAATTGGCTGCCGCGTTTCCGACATTACAACAGTGACTACACTTCAAAAAGTGCTTCATTGGCTGTAAAGCGCTTTGGGACGTCCGGTGGTCGTGAAAGGCGCTATAGAAATGCAAGTCAGTCTTTCTGAATACAGTAATACCACTCTGGGCAAAATAATCAGCTAACTCTGATTATTAAGTTTCACAGAATCATAAAAACTTGCAGCACAGAAGGAGGCCATTCGGCCCGGCGTGCCTGTGCTGGCTATTTGAAAGAGCAGTCGTGCTCAGTCCCACATCACCGCTGTATGTCCGTAACCCTGTCAGTTCCTCATCCTCAAGTAGCCGTCCAACTCCCTCTTAAAATTATTTATGGAATCAGCTTCCACTACTTTTTCAGGTCGAACATTCCAAATCCCCACAACACTCTGAGTGAAAACATTTCTCCTCATCTCCCTCTCGATCTTTTTCCAATGATTTTGAATCTACGACCTCTGGTTATTGACCAACTCGCCAAAGGGAATAGTTTTTTCCCTATTTACTCGATCCAAACCTCTCATCAGCTTGAAAACCTCTCTTGGGTCACCTCTTAACCTTCTCTGTTCCAAGGAGAACAGTCCTAACTTTTCCAACCTCTCCTCATAAGTGAAGTCAAATCACATGTAAACTGGTTGAGGCAGTGAGCATTGCCTCTCCTTAGAAGAGAGTGAAGCAGTGCCACCATTCAGTGACCGCAGGTCAACATTAACAGGTTGGAATTGTGCTGTGCCACACTGGCAACAAACACATCTGTACAAAATTCTCCTGTCCCTTATTTCAAAGAAGGCGTTAACCCATTGAAGAGAAGTAGATCAAGGCCTTTGTTGAAATAGCAGGGAAAGGAATTTTATATGAACATGTTAACATGCAAAGTGTAATTTTCATCCCAAAGTTATCTCTGCCATCGACCTTTGCTGCACCTTTTGCGGTATGTAACTCTCTTGCAGACTATATGTAAAGCGATTTAATTGTGCAAGTGGTGCAATTTGTGCAGTGTCACTCAGGGCAAATCCACAAATTGACTTTAAGCAGGCAGTGAGAGACCACTTTCAGCAGCTATTCTCACAGCCCCTTCAGTTTCACACAGGCTGCAGTATAACTACCGCCATAGGGGGAAGCCATCTTCCAGGTGAAACAGCGATTTACTTGTACTTCTTGCAATTTAGTGCACTGTATTCGCTGCTCACGATGTGGTCTCCTCTACATTGGGGAGACCAAACGCAGATTGGGTGACCGCTTTGCGGAACACCTCCGTTCAGTCCGTAAGGGTGACCCCGAGCTTCCGGTCGCCTGTCACTTTAATTCACCGCTTCACTCCCACTCTGATCTCTCTGTCCTCGGCCTATTACACTGTTCCAATGTAGCTCAACGTAAGCTCGAGGAACAGCACCTCATCTTTCAATTAGGCACTTTAAAGCCTTCTGGCCTCAACATTGAGTTCAACAATTTCAAACTATAACCCCTGCCCCCATTTTTCATGCTGTATGATTTTGCCATCCCCATTTGCAACATTTTATCTTTCCTGCCTCTTACAAAAGCACAGTATGTTCTTTCAATTCCTTCCTCCCCTCCTAACCGCTCCCCCCTTGTCTCTGCACCTGCTTAATATCCGTTACATCTCCAGCTTTTTCCAGTTCTGATGAAGGGTCCCAGACCTGAAACGTTAACTCTGTTTCTCTCTCCACGGATGCTGCTTGGCCTGCTGAGTTTGCTATTAAAAAGCTGCCCACTTGCTGCATTAAAAGTTAACTAACTTCCATTTGTGAGTGGGGAATGTTATGTCTGACATTGGTGATAGGTACTCGATTGCCTTGGCCTGAGCACATGGAGTTTGATAGTGCTGTTATCATTGCATTGTGTATAGATATTCGATTGCTTTTGCCTGGGAGTGTGTGTGTGGAGCAGCCATTAAAAAGCAACATGAACTGAACTCTGCTTACGGCCTCTGGATTATCTTTGCAAACGCAACAGGGGGCACTGTGCAGGTAGGGAAACACACATATGCATAGACCTCCATTTACTCTGACCAGGACAGCCATGTGGAGCTGGGACAACAGCTCGGGTCTGCTGGTTCTGCATTGCTTGAAGCAGGTACCAGCGTGAAAGTAGCACCGATACAGTCCCTATAGCTCCCCTTAGATATTACAGGCAGTGCTGGGTAAAACCCTGCAATAAACAGCAGCTCGAGTCAAGTTAAGCTGAGATGAAAGCATTTCAAACAAGCAAAAGTTGTAAAATATTGCTAACTGGGCTAGTTGCCTGCAGCAACACACTGAGATGCTGGGTGGGTACAGGTATTACACAATTTGTATTACACGTCGCCGTTTAATTTTAACGCAATTGCGGTGTTTCGTTTATGTTGAAGTGGGGGGGAATTAAAAGGCTAGCGGAGGACTTGACAAGTTAAATGCTTTACCTGTGTCCACAGCCTCCTTCACAATCACAGCACAGTAAGGGCTCTGCAAATCTTCTGCCTGCTGGGAGGGTCCGTTGTCAAAGTTGGAGAAACCAATCCGGAGGAAGGGCGACATTTCGGAGATCTTGACCGTCAGACCTTTGGATAACATAATGAACAACCAGAGAGGGGGTGGTGGTTAGATCGAGGAGCAAACAAATCGCCGAGCCTCACTCATGACCAAGTGTGTCTGCCAGGAACAAAACAGCACATCAAGCATCAACTGCTAACTTACTTCCTTTTCTGTGAGGCAAAGGGTGAGAAAAAAAGAAGAAGCTGGGTCAAAGCAGCCTTATGTGTCACCGGGGAGGTGGAGTCGTGCAATAGGCTGGCAAGGTCTAAGAGTGAAGGGAGTGTGGTCATTACACACTCATACCTAAATGTCACACAGCATTAAGTATGGGGTCAAATTTCAGAATTGTCTCAAAGGGAATATTTCAAACCGTATATACTTACATAGGATATACGGCACAGAAACAGGCCATTCGGCCCAACCAGTCCATAGGAACATAAGAAATAGGAGCAGGAATAGGCCACTTGGCCCCTCGAGCCTGCTCCGCCATTCATTAAGATCATGGCTGATCTCGGGCTCAAAGCCACTTCCCTGCCCGCTCCCCATAACCCTTCACTCTCTTATCTTGCAAAAATCTGTCTATCTCCACCTTAAATGTATAAGAACTGGATGCTGATAACTTACTATAGAACCGTCCTACACACCTGGTGTGGAGAATCTGAGTGCCGCTGTACTGCAGTTTGTATCGCGGTTTCCTCTCTCCTGATATGTCAGCATTTATGCTCCACTCGAGCCTCCTCCCGTCTTTCCTCATCTAACTCTATCAGCGTAACCCTCTATTCCCCCCCTCCCTCATGTGCTTGTCCAGCCTCCCCTTAAATGCATCGATACTATTCGCTTCAACCACTCCCTGTGGTAGCAAGTTCCACGTTCTCACCACTCTCTGGGTAAAGAAGTTTCTTCTGAATTCCCTATTTGATTTCTTGAATTCAAAGGTAACTTAACGCAAAGGTTTGTACACACTCCCTTCCAATCACTTCTGTTTTTAAAAAATAAAAATAAAGTTGATACAAAGAGAAACAGAGCACAAGGTTCATGAAGGGCCAAATGTTTATGTTTATGCTTCAAGTCCTGGTCTATGCTAATTTAGCTGATCGCAGCAAATCCTTCGGAACAATGGGGAGTGGGGTGCGGGGAAATTAGCAACAAAAAAAAATCCATAAGTTAAAGCAGAGAATTAAATGGCAGAATGCAGCACTTTCTCATATTATAATATTCAGTCAGGAGTTGAAATTATGATGTGTGATATTAGTAACTATTGTGATGACACGTTCAACAACAAACAACAACGACTTTTATTTATATAGCGCCTTTAATGCAGTAAAACGTCCCAAGGCGCTTCACAGGAGTGTTATAAAACAAAATTTGACAGCGAGCCACTTAAGACGATATTAGGGCAGGTGACCAAAAGCTTGGTCAAAGAGGTAGGTTTTAAAGAGCGCCTTAAGGGAGGAGAGAGAAGTAGAGAGGCGGAGAGGTTTAGGGAGGGGATTCCGGAGCTTAGGGCCTCGGCAGCTGAAGGCACAGCCGCCAATTTTTTTTTTAAAAAAGAGAAGTGATTTTATCTATCATTTCAACAAAAATCTTAACCGGTATAAGATTCACGTCTTTGTTCGAATAGTGCACAGAGGAATTCCCAAAACATCTCATCACATTTGTTACTCAGTGCAATCTCAACCCATCATTTAAGCAGCGACAAACTGAATTTTGGTTTCATTTTGGTGGGATATAATAACCTGGCTCTCAGGTAGGCCACTTCAGAAGGGAGAGAGTAGGCAATGCTTTGCCAATCTATCATAAATGGAAGTACTTTTAAAAATCACTTTTAAACAGTGTTTTACGGCCGACTTGTAGGAGGTGGACCTACAGCACTCTGGCTTTTAATTATAGAATGTCGGTGTGCTGTGATTCCCTTGAATGATGGGTTTTTACCAGACTTGAGCTGGTCAGTGGGGCAGCTTGTACAGGACTGAAGAAAAGAACTCAATAATAAAACCTAGGACACAGACGAAAGCCATTTGGCCCATCAAGCCAGAATGCCACCGGGCGTAAAAGGGTTAAATTACGAGGCCAGGTTGCATAAACTTGGTTTGTTTTCCCTTTGCGGTTAGAAGGTCGAGGGGTGATCTGATCGAGGTGTTTAAAATGTTAAAGGGGCTCGATAGTGTAGACACGGAGAAACTATTTGGTAGGAGAATCGAAAACAAGGGGGGGGTAATGTTAAAATTAGAGTTAAGCCTTTTAGGAGTACAACCAGGAAGCATTTTTTCACACAAAGGGTAGTGGAAATCTGGAACCCGGCCCCGCAAAAGACTGTGGACGCTGGGGCTCAATTGAAATTTTCATGACTGAGATCGATAGACCAAGAGATAAAAAAAAGAAAGACTTGCATTTCTGTAGCGCCTTTCACGACCACCGGACATCTCATAGAAACATAGAAACATAGAAGATAGGAGCAGGAGTAGGCCATTCGGCCCCTCGAGCCTGCTCCGCCATTCAATGAGATCATGGCTGATCATCCAAATTCAGTACCCTGTCCCTGCCTTCTCCCCATATCCCTTGATCCCTTTAGCCTTAAGAAATATAGCCAACTCTTTCTTGAATATACTTAATGAACTGGCCTCCACCGCCCTCTGTGGCAGAGAATTCCACAGGTTCACCACTCTCTGGGTGAAGAAATTCCTCCTCATTTCAGTCCTAAATGGCTTACCCCTTATCCTTAGACTATGACCCCTGGTTCTGGACTCCCCGGCCATCAGAAACATCCTTCCTGCATCTAGTCTGTCCAGGCCTGACAGAATTTTATAGGTTTCGATGAGATCCCCTCTCAATCTTCTAAACTCCAGTGAGTATAAGCCCAATCAACACAATCTCTCCTCATACGTCATTCCTGCCATCCCAGGTATCAGCCTGGTGAATCTTCGCTGCACTCCTTCCATGGCAAGAACGTCCTTCCTCAGGTAAGGCGACCAAAACTGCACACAATACTCAAGGTGTGGTCTCACCAAGGCCCTGTACAACTGTAGCAAGACATCCTTATTCCTGTACTCGAACCCTCTCGCTACGAAGGCCAACATACCATTTGCCTTCTTAACCGCCTGCTGCACCTGCATGCTTACCTTCAGCGACTGGTGCACAAGAACACCCAGGTCTCTTTGCACTTCCCCTTCTCCCAATCTATTGCCATTCAAATAATAATCTGCCTTCCTGTTTTTGCCACCAAAGTGGATAACCTCACATTTATCCACATTATAGTGCATTTGCCATGTTTCTGCCCAATCACCCAACCTGTCCAAATCGTGCTGGAGTTTCACGACATCCTCCTCACAGCATACCCTCCCCCCCAGCTTTGTTTCGTCTGCAAATTTGGAGATATTACATCCAATTCCCTCGTCCAGATCATTAATATATATTGTGAACAGCTGGGGTCCTAGGACCGATCCTTGCAGTACCCCACTAGTCACTGCCTGCCACTCGGAAAACGACCTGTTTATTCCAACTCTTTGCTTTCTGTCCGCCAACCAGTTCTCTATCCAAGTCAATACCTTGTCCCCAATCCCATGTGCCTTAATTTTGCGGGACCTTATCGAAAGCCTTCTGAAAGTCCAAATACACCACATCCACTGGTTCTCCCTTATCTATTTTACCAGTTACATCCTCAAAAAATTCCAGTAGATTAGTCAAGCATGATTTACCTTTTGTAAATCCATGTTGACTTTGTCCGATCCAGTCACTGCTTTCCAAGTGCTCTGCTATTACATCTTTTATAATGGACTCTAGCATTTTCCCCACTACCGATGCCAGGCTAACCGGTCTACAATTCCCCACTTTTTCTCTACCACCTTTTTTGAATAGTGGGGTAACATTAGCTACCCTCCAATCCATGGGTACTGTTCCAGAGTCTATCGAGTTCTGGAAGATGACCAGCAATGCATCTACTATTTCTAGGGCCACTTCCTTAAGTACCCTGGGATGTAGATTATCAGGCCCTGGGGATTTATCGGCCTTCAGTCCCATCAATTTTCCTAACACCATTCCCCTACAAATACTGATTTCTTTCAGTTCCACCCTTTCATCAGACCCTATGTTCCCGGCATCTCTGGGAGGTTATTTGTGTCCTCCTTTGTGAAGACAGAACCAAAATATGTATTTAGTTGGTCTGCCATTTCTTTGTTCCCCATTATAAATTCCCCTGATTCTGACTGCAAGGGACCTACGCTTGACTTCACCAATCTTTTTCTCTTCACATATCTATAAAAGCTTTTACAGTCAGTTTTTATGTTCCCTGCAAGCTTACTCTCATATTCTATTTTCCCTTTCTTAATTAATTAATCCCTTTGTCCTCCTTTGTTGAATCCCAAACTGCTCCCAATCCTCAGGCTTTACAGCCAATGAAGTACTTTTGAAGTGCAGTCACTGTTGTAATGTGGGAAACGCGGCAGCCAATTTGCGCACAGCAAGCTCCCACAAACAGCAATGTGATAATGACCAGATAATCTGCTTTTGTTATGTTGGTTGAGGGATAAATATTGGCCAGGACACTGGGGATAACTCCCCTGCTCTTCTTCGAAATAGTGCCATGGGATCTTTTACATCCACCTGAGGGAGCAGACGGGGCCTCGGTTTAATGTCTCAGCTGAAAGACGGGTGTGGATATGGAGCAAAGGCGGGTGAACCGAGTTGAGGTACAGGCCAGCCATGATCTAACTGAACGACAGAACAGGCTCGAGGGGCTGAATGGCCCATTCCTGTTCCTATGTGTAGGGTGTCATTTATTCCACATGGAAAATATCAGTATTAAAAGCAGATGCTCCAAAGTGTGCAAGTATTTCACGGGTTGTTTAGCATGGGTTGGCGCAGGTTTTCCTGCTCATGGTTCTGGGGTTTTCGGATTGACTGGGTGCATTGAATTCAGAGCACTTGCGATTTACCAGTGGAGGGAAACTCGAGTGGCTCCCTTGCAGCCATGTGCGCCTTCCCACCTGATTTACCTGTGCCCAGACAATCCAATAGTCCCGAGTGCAGGAACAGTCCCACCATGCACCAGTAGACACAGCCTGTGCCATTTATACTGTTGAGGTCTGTCAGCACTGTAACTGCATGAACATGTTACATTGTTTTGCTTCCTGTTACCGCCTCAAGGCTTTGACTCATGTTGGGATACAGTTCTAGGGAGCCACACTCACTCCTGTATCTCAAAAAACAAGAATTCTTTTACGCCCACCTGAGAGGGCAGCAGATGGGGCCTTGGTTTAACGCCTTATCCGAAGGACAGCACCTCCGACAGTGCAGCACTCCCTCAGCACTGCACTGGAGTGTCAGCCTAGATTTTTGTGCTCAAGTTTCATGGCGCGAACCAACCATCTTCATGACTCAGAGGCAAGGGTGCTACCAAGTGAGCCACGGCTGACGTTTAAACTATCAGCTGACCCTGAACTTTCCTCAGTTGACGCCTACACTTTCCGGCAGGTTAGCGATCAGGAGCAGGAGCCCTCTGCTTATCTCACACCCAAAGACACTGAGGCCGACTGCATTGCCTGCTGCCACCTAGCTGGGAACAGTGAACTCTAAAAGAAATTAGGATTGAACCAAGCTGCTTGGCCTGTATGATTCAACAGCACATTAGGCAGTGTCAGCCAGTGACTCATTTGGTTGTGTTTCTTGCCTCAGAGTCACAAGGTTGTGAGTTCAAGACCCCCTCCAAAGACTTAAATTTAGGCTTTTGTTTTATTTATTCACAGTATTAGTGGGTGTCGCTGGCAAGGCCAGCATTTATTGCCCATCCCTAATTGCCCTTGAGAAGATGGTGGTGAGCCACCTTCTTGAATACAACTGAGTGGCATAAGAACATGAGAACATAAGAACATAAGAAGTAGGAGCAGGAGTAGGCCACACGGCCCCTCGGGCCTGCTCCGCCATTCAATAGGATCATGGCTGATCCGAACCTAGACTCACATCCACTTCCCTGCCCTCTCCCCGTAACCCCTAATTCCCTTATCTGCTAGGAAACTGTCTATCTCCGTTTTAAATTTATTTAATGTCGCAGCTTCCACAGCTCTCTGAGGTAGCAAATTCCATAGATTTACTACCCTCTGAGTGAAGAAGTTTCTCCTCATCTCAGTTTTGAAAGGGCAGCCCCTTATTCTAAGATTATGCCCCCTAGTTCTAGTTTCACCCATCAGTGGAAACATCCTCCCCGCATCCACCCGATCAAGCCCCCTCACAATCTTATATGTTTCGATAAGATCGCCTCTCATTCTTCTGAATTTCAATGAGTAGAGGCCCAACCTACTCAACCTTTCCTCATAAGTGGCTTGCTGGGCCATTTCAGAGGGCAGTTAAGAGTCAACCACATTGCTGTGGGTCTGGAGCCACATATAGGCCAGACCGGGTAAGGACGGCAGATTTCCTTCCCTAAAGGACATTAGTGAACCAGATGGGTTTTTACAATAATCTGGTGGTTTCCCGGTCACCATTACTGATACAGGTAGACTATCCTTTATCCGAAAACCTCGGGACCAGCCGCGTTTCGGTTTTCGGAAAATTTCGGATTTCGGAAGGTATTTTATAAGACTGGGAAATTTGTCGGGGGTGGGTCGGTGGGGGTCGGGGGTCCGCGGGGGGGTCCGCGGGGGGGTCGGGGGTGGGGGTCGGCGGGGGGGTCGGCGGGAGTCGGGGTCGGCGGGGGAGTCGGCGGGGGTCCGCCGGGGGGGTCGGCGGGGGGGTCCGCGGGGGGGTCGGCGGGAGTCGGGGTCGGCCGGGGGGGTCGGCGGGGGGTCGTCCGCGGGGGTCGGGGTCGTGCGCACGACTTACGCTGAACGAAAAAACCTTCGGTTTTTAGAGGGTTTCGGTTTTCGGAAGTTCGGATAAAAGGTAGTCTACCTGTACTAGCTTTTTATTCCAGATTTATTTAATTGAATTTAAATTTCCCAGCTGCCGTGGTGGGCATTTGAATTCACATCTCCATATCATTAGTCCAGGCCTCTGGATTACTAGTCCGGTAACATAACCGCCATGCTACCGTACCCCATCTGAGAGTGCAGTAGTGAGGGAGTGCTGCACTGTCAGAGGTGCTGTTTTTCGGATGAGATGTTAAACCGAGGCCTGGTCGACTCTCTCATGTCGACATAAAAGATCTCATGGCACTATTTTGTAAAACAGCAGGGGAGTTCTCCCCGGTGTCCTGGCCAATATTTCTCCCTCAATCAACAACACTAAAAACAGATTATCTGGTAATTATCACATTGCTGTTTGTGGGAGCTTGCTGTGCACAAATTGGCTGCTGTGTTTCCCACATTACCACAGTGACCACACTTCAAAAAGTACTTCATTGGCTGTAAAGCACTTTGGGATGTCCTAAGGACGTGAAAGACGCTATAGAAATGCAAGTCTTTCACTTTTTATGCAGAAATATCCATGGGGCAGTTTAGTGTTTATTTTTATATCTTTGAGTGTGACTGCTCGTTGCTCTGGAGAAACTCCAGTGATGCCCCCGTGAGTCACTTTTATCATTTGAAATTGCGGTGCTGTAGAAGTTCAAATGACAATTTTCAAATTGCTACTATTGATTCAGCCTTTCGCAGGAGGTAGGTAACCATGGTAACCACCAAAAGCTGACTTTCACATTATCAGCAAAAGCTCACCACACAAAACCGGAACTTCTCTCTGCGACAGCAACCCTGCGCATCAAGTACAAAAGGTCACTCGGCCTACAGACTGGCAACACCAACCTCGTCTAAAAGGTTTCTCCGGCCTTCAGACATCAGAGCAGCCTCTCAGGAGGCTGAAGGAGCCTGTGTGGTACACTTCTCTATAGTCCCTGCTACTTTACTGGTCAGTGTGTACCATCTACAAGATGCACTGCAGCAACTCGCCAAGGCTTCTACGGCAGCACCTCCCAAACCCGCGACCTCTTTCACCTAGAAGGACAAGGGCAGCAGGCACATGGGAACACCACCACCTCCAACTTCCCCTCCAAGTTACACACCATCCTGACTTAGAAGTATATCGCCGATCCTTCATCGTCACTGGGTCAAAATCCTGGAACTCCCTCCCTAACAGCGCTGTGGGAGCACCTTCACCACACGGACTGCAGCGGTTCAAGTAGGCGGCTCACCACCACCTTCTCAAGGGCAACTAGTGATGGGCAATAAATGCCGGCCTTGCCAGCGACGCCCACATCCCATAAACGAATTTAAAAAAAACTCACAGACTTGTTCCTAACAGTAGCTCCGTGAAAAGCACCACAGAGCGACCTGTTCCTGTTCTCCTTGATGTCTATTCCCTAGTAAGGCCCCACTGGGTACCAACCAGGAACGTGACCCCTAGCTAATTTCCTCTCCCTAGCATAGGAGCACAAAGGACAATTCTATTACAGGTTGGACCCCGGTAATCCGGCACCCTCAGGACCAGGCCGGTGCCGGACCATTGAAAATTCCGAACCACTGAAGGTGTCGAAAGTCACCACAAACACCGCCACCACCTGCTCCTCCTCTTCCTGCTGCTGCCCTCCCTGTGCCGCCGCCGACCCCGCCGCCCATGAGCTGCTCGGGCTCCATCGCTCCGCCGAGCCGTCGGTGATGCTGCACGGTCCAGGCGCTGATCCTGACCCGGCGGCGGTCCCGGGACCCAAGCTGGACCCATCCCAGGGAGGGAATGTGACAGCAGGACCTTCCTCATGCCGGACCACTGAAGGTTATGGACCGCCGGGTGCCGGATTACCGGGGTTCAACCTGTAATAGTCAGTTGAGGTTCACTAACTCAGTACAGACCAGGGATCAAACCTGGGACGTACCTCTACACCCTCGTCCAGCCCTACAACCCCCCCAAGATATCTCCGTTCCTCTCATTCTGGCCTCTTGTGCATCTCCGATTTTAATTGCTCCACCATTGCTTGGCTGTGCCTGCAGCTTCCAAGGGCCTAAGCTCTGAAATACCCTCCCTAAACCGCTCCGCCTCTCTCTCTCTCCTCCTTTAAGACGCTCCTTGAAACCTCTCTAAATCTACCCTAATAGCTCCTTATGTGGCTTGGCGCCAAATTTTGTTTGATAACCCTCCTGTGAAGCGCGTTGGGACGTTTTACTACATTAAAGGCGCTATATAAATGCAAGTTGTTGTTGTCATTGGTGTCTATGTCTCAGTGCTATGCTGGGTGCTGTATTTACCACTAAACGACTGGGTTAAAGCTGCCTTTACTTACAATTATACTGTGACTGACTAATTAATACCTGTGCGTTTGAATTCCTCGGGCAGTTAACAGAGAGTGAAGGCCACCTGTCTGCTCAGATCCTAGAGGTTAAAGGATAATCACTTTGTCAACAACTCAGGGAGGGTGCACACATTCTTGCAGAACTACAGAAAGAACTCTCCTTTGTACCATATCTGCACGAGCCTGCATTTGTCATTACTTAATGCCAAATAGAGACTGGGCAGCCACCTATTACAATAGACAATATTCTAGTCTATAAAGCAGATCTTGAAGCCAGGTTTCTTCATTTATTTAATATAAAGTGACTTAACTCCTCTCTCTCTCTCTATACGACTTCTCAATTCTGGAGGTCGGTTGTTTGTATCTTCACATTATACCCCTTGGGGAACAGTGTGAAGTAGTGGAAGGATTGGCAGGCTGACTAACAGTCTGCCAGGCCAGGATTGAACACTCCTTCTGTAGCTGTAACCATAGGGCGGTTAGTCCTGTACAGAAGGAGGGATTTATGGGCTCCCACAGCCCATACGATGATTGGGATGGGGTGGGGGGGTGGGGGGGCGGTTGGCACACCCACTGGACACGAGTATCCTGCTGAGCGTCACCATTTTTGCCATAATCAGCCTCATCATTGCTCTCTCCTCTTGCAGTAGTCCAAGGACAATCTCATTCTTCTTGTCCAACATCTGCAGTAATGGCTTTTGGTTGGGAGTGGGGGGGGATCACCTGATCTAAGCTGAAGGCGAAGCAATGAGTGTTGACCAGATTGACAGCGTCGAGCCTGCTTTACCAGGCCCACTGCTTCTTCCTTGGTACTGTTGACAGGGCCGGTCATTTGAGAGGCAACATAAGCTCAACAAGGTTAAAAATAAATTCACTGGCATCTGTCAAGGAAACTTGAGTGTAGGAAATGTTACTGAATAAAATTCTTCCAGCAGTCTTGGTGGCTTCTCTCATTTCTTTGTCTTGCTGGCTCTTGGAAAAACCATTTGAAGATTCTACCATTTTCCCGGTGCCCTGGGACCAATATTATCCCCCAAACCACATCACTAAAAAGCAGATGATCTGGTCATTATCACATTGCTGTTTGTGGGAGCTTGCTGTGCGCAAATTAGCTGCCGCGTTTCCTACATTACAACAGTGACTCCACTTCAAAAAAGTACTTCATTGGCTGTAAAGCGCTTTGGGACGTCCGGTGGTCGTGAGAAGCGCGATAGAAATGCAAGACTTTCTTTCATTTTGAAAATCATTCAACTGGAGAAATAACATGAATTGTTACATGCGGCGTTGTGCATGTCGAGAGCTCTTCATGTTAGTGCATTGGGATAAAACACAGATGGTTATGTGCATTTTAATAGGGTGACATTATGAGTGTACTGAAGGCTGGATGATGAATTCTCTGTGCAACACAATGAAGGACGTCAGTTTAAAATGTCACCAAATGTTTTATATATATTAGAGAAATCCTCAGTGCATAACCGGAGCAAGAGGGCTTCTTCATTTATACCAGGGCATTCTACCATTGAACTACAACACCATCATCTTAATAAATCAGTGAATATAAATATTCTAGAGATATGTAAATGGAACTGTTACTTGTGTCAGCCGTGGCTCAGTGGGCAGAACCTTCGTCTTGCAGTCAGAAGGTTGTGGGTTCATAGTCCCCACTCCAGAGACTTGGGAACAAAAAGCTAGGCTGACACTCCAGGGCAGTGCTCAGGGCAGTGCTGAGGGAGTGCTGCACAGTCGGAGGTGCCGTCGTTCAGCTGAGCCGTTAAAACCGAGGCCCCGTCTGCTCTCCAAGGTGGACGTAACAGGCACTATTTCGAAGAAGAGCAAGGGGAGTTCTCCCCTCAGTACTGGAGTGTCAGCCTAGATTTTTGTGCTCAAGTCTCTGGGGTGGGACTTCGAACCCATGACCTTCTGACCCAGAGGCGAGAGAGTGCTGCCCACTGAGCCAGGGCTGACACAGCAGAGCCGTGAAGTCTTACTAAAGATTTGCTTTACCGCTACATATAAGGCAAGTACAAACTATAGCCATGTGACCTTTACTTGTTGGACAGTCATTCACACAACAGGACAGTTCTGGTGGGTGATATCTGTTGTAAGACTTTTGTCCGCATGCCCGATACGAGACTCCCAAAACAAGCGCTCTACTCGGAGCTCCGGCACGGCAAGACAGCCCCAGGTGGGCAGAGGAAACGCTTCAAGGACACCCTCAAAGCCTCCTTGAAACAGTGCAATATCCCCACCGACACCTGGGAATCCCTGGCCCAAGACCGCACAAAGTGGAGGAGAAGCATCCGGGAAGGCGCCGAACACCTTGAGTCTCTTCGCCGGGAGCAAGCGGAAACCAAGCGCAAACAGCGGAAGGAGCGCACGTCAACCCAAGCACCCCACACACCCGCCCCTTCAACCACCGTCTGCCCCACCTGTGATAGAAATTGTAGGTCCCGCATTGGACTCATCGGTCACCTGAGAACTCATTTTTAATGTGGAAGCAAGTCATCCTCGGTTCCGAGGGACTGCCTGAGAAGAAGAGAAGACTTTTGTGTGTTAAAATTGCAATGTGAGACATCAGTAATAAACAGGTTCCTGTTTAAATAAATGTGTTAACACCTTCATTGAGTAGGGTAGATTTAGACTACAGTATAAAATGGGAGATAGCGAATCGGCAGCCCGGTTAACAGCTCTCCCCATTTTTATTTCCATTGAAGTCAACATAGGAAATAAAAATGGGGAGAGATATAAAACAAACTGTCGATTCACTATCACTACATTACTGCACAAAGTCAAAATTTGAAACATACAAGATTCTGAGGGGGATTGACAGGGTAGATGCTGAGAGGTTGTTTCCCCCTGGCTGGAGAGTCTAGAACTAGGGGGCACAGTCTCAGGATAAGGGTTCGGCCATTTAAGACTGGGATGAGGAGGAATTTCTTCACTCAGAGGGTTGTGAATCTTTGGAATTCTCTGCCCCAGAGGGCTGTGGATGCTGAGTCGTTGAGTATATTCAAGACAGAGATTGATAGATTTTTGGACTCTAGGGGAATCAAGGGATATGGGGATCGGGCGAGAAAATGGAGTTGAGGTCAAAGATCAGCGATGATCTTATTGAATGGCAGAGCAGGCTCGAGGGGCCGCGTGGCCTCCTCCTGCTCCTTATTATGTTCTTAAAATTACCCCCAGTATAATTTCAATCCATTTGTTTTAATGGCAAATGTACAGTTTATACTTGAAAAGGACACTACCCTATTGCAAACTGTAAGATGTTTTTTAAAGCCAGAAGTGTTGGATGTTGACATTTTAGGTGTATTTTTCTACCACCCAGTGAGGGAGAACTGCAACTGAAGGTTTCAGGTGGAACGTCCATTTGATGATGAAAAGGGAAAAAATCTTCTGATGAACAAAGACCTCCTCACCCTTTGGAAGACGTACATTAGTTCTAGAATCAGCAAAAATAGTGCTGGACCTTTTTAATACAAATTTGACACATCTCTCTTTGATTATATTAGCCTCAGTATAATTATGTTCCATTTTGCAGCAGATTCTGGTTAAACATTCTGGTTCAAAGCAGGGACAATACCATTAGCCACATGGTTATATTTAGAAATAAGCAAATCCCAGCTACTACCCTTTCAAGTTTGCTTTCTGCTTGGTCAGTGTCGGACGAGTCAATCCTTTCATTCAGCAGCTGTTTCCCATCCAGAACTATTGCATATATCATAACTACACTGCAATTTGACTTATAAGGAGCATCGTCAACTATTAAGCTGTCTTGCAAAATGCTATTGAGAAAAACTACTGTCAATGTCAACCACACCTAAGTGGCATTAACTGGTGCATAATTGGTCAAAGATTCACAAACAGCAGAAATCATTTAAAAAAATGCACTCTCAACTGTTAAGGCTGGACTAAACATTGAGTTCAACAATTTCAGATCATAACCTCTGCACCCCCCCCCATTCTTCCAGCTGTTGCTGATTCTGCCATTTCCATTTACACATCTTCTAGACCCATCATTTGTTTCTTTACTTGTCCCATTACCATTGCTTTTTGCCTCGCACCGTTATCCCCTTTGTCTTTTAATCTCTCCTGCCTTCCACCCAATCACAGACCTTCCCCTTTGTTCTTTTCTCACCTCCCTCCTTTTCCCTGCCTCTGTACTTGCTTAAAATCTGTTACATCTCTAACTTTTTCCAGTTCTGATGAAACGTTAACTCTGTTTCTCTCTCCACAGACGCTGCCTGACCCACTGAGTATTTCCAGCATCCACTTTTGTATATATTTTTTATTTGTTCATGGGATGTGGGCGTCGCCGGCAAGACCAGCATTTATTGACCTTGAGAAAGTGGTGGTGAGCTGCCTTCTTGACAACTGAGTGTCTCGCTGGGCCACTTCAGAGGGGCAGTTAAGAGTCAACCAGATTGCTGTGGGTCTGGAGTCACATATCGGCCAGACCGGGTAAAAGCGGCAGATTTCCTTCCCTAAGAACATTAGTGAACCAGATGGGTTTTAACGATTATCCAGTAGTTTCATGGTCACCATTACTGATACTAGCTTTTTATTCCAGATTTATTAATTAATTGAATTTAAATCCCCAGCCACGATGGTGGGATTGTGAACTCACATCTCTGGATTATTAGTCCAGGCCTCTGGATTACTATAAAAGTAACATAACCACTATGCTAGCGAACCCCATACTATATAACCCAACTATATAATTTTTTAAATTAAAATTCTCAATGATAAAAGTATTGATTTTGCTAAACAACTTTTTTATATAAACCTAATTATATTCAATATGTGCAGAAAAGACAGAATGCATGCCTTGGGATTGATCCCCGCCCTTTTACGTGTTCTCTCACTTTAGCTCTTTTTTGCTTATCATTTTACCACAGAAAGGGTTTGAGAAAAAGTGTCACAAATACAATAACAACAACTTACAATAATGCAAGGCCTTTAATCTACAAAAATGTCCTTTTCCCTGTAAAGATCACAACATGGCCTTTTCTGTGATGGAGACCAGGGGGGTGGGGGGAGTCGATAGCTCATGGGAGATGGCAAGGTCGAGAGGGCGGTTGTGACTTTAGGTATGACTTAAATGGAGGGAGAGATTTAGGGAGGACAGGAGTGTAGTAAATTCAGAGGGGAGAGAACAAAGGGAACTGAGATAGAGATTGAAACTTCCGAGGTTGAGAGGGCTGAGGGAGGAAAGGAAGGAGGATGTCAGTGAGAAGCTCGGGTTGGTTTTTGGGGAAGGCAGTAGACAATGATGATTTTAAAGGAGCATGGTGGCATAGTGGTTAGCACTGTTGCCTCACAGCGCCAGGGACCCGGGTTCAAATCCAGCCTCGGGTGACTGTCTGTGTGGAGTTTGCACATTCTCCCCGTGTTTGCATGGGTTTCCTCCGGGTGCTCCGGTTTCCTCCCACAGTCCAAAGATGTGCGGGTTAGGTTGATTGGCTATGATAAATTGACCCTTAGTGTTAGGGGGATTAAATACGTGGGGTTACGGGGATAGGGTGGGATATGTGTTGGTGTAGGGGTTACGGGGATCGGGTGGGATATGTGTCGGTGCAGGCTCGATGGGCCGAAATGGCCTCTATCTGCACTGTGGGGTTTCTGTGATTCTGTGATTCTGTGAGAGGCGAGAGAGGTGGAACAAGGTGAGATGTTCAAAGGAGGAGAGGAGACCAGAGAAGTAGAGAGAGAGAGACTAGGGTGTGGTTTAGTGAAAAAAGGCCACACCACCACCACTAAGGTGGTTTGGGTGGGGTGGGCGATGGAAAATATAGCTAGGCAAAGAGGTTTCAGTGAGGGGCAAGGTGTCACCACCCATCAGCCAAGTAACAGTCAAAGCCAGGATGTCAATGCGATCATCCACAATAAGGTTATGGACGGCAAGGGCCTTCTTCATGAGCAAACAGACCTTTTTGGAGAGAAATGTGGAGGGGCAGTGATTGTTGATCTGCTGACAGAGTCCAAGGGGACAGTAGTGAGCGGGGTGAGCAAGACAGGAGGTTGGAAAGGTTAGCTTCCAATGGGCTCATTGGGCAGAAAGGATGATGGGGCAGTGGACACTGCTGATGGTAAGGATGCAGCGATAAGTGCCTAGATGGGCCCAAGGGAGGCACAGAGTGCAGATGAGGGCTTATTCAAGGGGGAGTCAAGCCTGGGACGGCAGCAGGAGATAAGGAAGACAGAAGACTACAAATGGTTGAAGTATGGATTAAAGGGAAAATGAACCTGAGAGGGGAGAAATTGAAGATGGCAAGACTGGTGGACAGGAAGGGGAGGAAACCAGAGAGAACAACCTTAGAGGAAACAACAAAAAGAAATAAAAGAAGATGCAAGTAATAGGATCAAGTCTGGTTACTTTAAGTGTTGTTTTTTAAAGCATGGTGTACTTATGCAAATTATGAACATAAGAACATAAGAAACAGGAGCAGGAGTTGGCCATTCGGCCCCTCGAGCCTGCTCCGCCATTCAATAAGATCATGGCTGATCATCAACCTCAACTCCACTTTCCCGCCCGATCTCCATATCCCTTGATTTCCGTAGAGTCCAAAAATCTATCGATCTCAGCCTTGAATATAGTCAACAATTCAGCATCCACAGCCCTCTGGGGCAGAGAATTCCAAAGATTCGCAGCCCTCTGAGTGAAGAAATTCCTCCTCATCTCAGTCCTAAATGGCCGACCCCTTATCCTGAGACTATGCCCCCTAGTTCTAGACTCCCCAGCCAGGGGGAAACAGCCTCTCAGCATCTAAAAAGGCTCTGAAACGATAAGTAGTTCAGGTATTAATGAGTTCGTTTTTATGTTGTTTCCCAATAGACTGTAAATAATAAGCAATTCATTCGCTTACAATCCTGGCTGCCGTTCTTCAGCAAGGATATCCAAACACTGGAGGCAGAAAAGGGCAACCATATTGATACTTGGCTTAAGGTATCTGGGCCACGAGGAGAGGTCGAAGAACCTGGGATTGTTTTCTCTGGAGAAGGGACGGCTCAGGTCAGATGTTATTTAACATTCTTAAGGAAATAGATAAATGGACCCCCGATAATCTGTTTGAGATTGCCGCATACTCCAGCACCAAGAAACGGAGGCTCAGTTCAGAAGAGGGAAAGTGCACAGACGGCTTAGATTTAATTGCTTCATGCAGTGGGTGGTGAATTAACGGAATGGAGTGCTCAGGGAGGCGGCAGAGGCAGATAGTGTGGAATAACTTAAAAGTGATTTGGAAAAATATTTGGGGAGTGGGCGATGAAGAGATGTTAGTTTTTGGAACTGGCCAGATGGAGTGCAACATATTCTGTGGGCCTGTATTTCCGTATGTTTAAGATTAGTAAGGTGACTCATTAATTTGTGGTGGTGTTCTTTTAGAAATGTGTGGGTGCGTTTTGTACATGATGGCTATCTATTCGTAGCTTTGTAATAGTCTCCTCGGGAGAAATGAAATAAAGAACCCCAAAATTATCATAACAGCTTTTGTTTTTATCCAACATGTGCACAAGAAAGACTTGCATTTATGTAAGAACATAAGAAATAAGAGCAGGAGTCGGCCACACGGCCCCTCGAACCCGCTCCGCCACACGGCCCCTCGAGCCCGCTCCGCCACACGGCCCCTCGAGCCCGCTCCGCCACACGGCCCCTCGAGCCCGCTCCGCCACACGGCCCCTCGAACCCGCTCCGCCATACGGCCCCTCAAGCTTGCTCCGCCACACGGCCCCTCGAGCCCGCTCCGCCACACGGCCCCTCGAGCCCGCTCCACCACACGGCCCCTCGAGCCCGCTCCGCCACATGGCCCCTCGAACCCGCTCCGCCATACGGCCCCTCGAGCCCGCTCCGCCACACAGCCCCTCGAGCCCACACCGCCACACGGCCCCTCGAGCCCGCTCCGCCACACGGCCCCTCGAGCCCGCTCCACCATACGGCCCCTCGAGCCCCCTCCGCCACACGGCCCCTCAAACCCGCTCCGCCACACGGCCCCTTGAGCTTGCTCCGCCACACGGCCCCTCGAGCCCGCTCCGCCACACGGCCCCTCGAGCCTGCTCCGCCACACGGCCCCTCGAGCCCGCTCCCCCACACGGCCCCTCGAGCCCGCTCCGCCACACGGCCCCTCGAGCCCGCTCCGCCACACGGCCCCGCGAGCCCGCTCCGCCACACGGCCCCTCGAGCCCACTCCGCCACACGGCCCCTCGAGCCCCCTCCGCCACACGGCCCCTCGAGCCCACTCTGCCATTCAATAAGACCATGGCTGATCATCGACCTCAACTCCACTTTCCCGCCCGATCCCCATATCCCTTGATTCCCCTAGAGTCCAAAGATCTATTTATCTCAGCCTTGAATATGCTCAAAATGTAGCACCTTTCATGACCACCGGACATCCCAAAGCGCTTTACAGCCAATGAAGTACAGTCACTGTTGTAATGTGGGAAACACGGCAGCCAATTTGCGCACAGCAAGCTCCCACAAACAGCAATGTGATAATGACCAGATAATCTGTTTTTTGTGATGTTGATTGAGGGATAATGATTGGCCCCAGGAAGAACTCCCCTGCTCTTCTTCAAAATAGTGCCATGGGACCTTTTATGTCTACCTGAAAGAGCAGACGGGGCCTCAGTTTAACATCTCATCTGAAAGATGGCACCTCTGACAGTGCAGCACTCCCTCAGTACTGCACTGGGAGTGTCAGCCTAGATTTTTATGCTTAAGTTTCTGAAACAGGTCTTGAACCCACAACCTTCTGACTCAGAGACAAGAATGCTACCCACTGAGCCACGGCAGACACAAGTGTGCTAGATGCTGCTGACACCTGCAGCCCTGCCATTTATTCAATATGTAATATGCAAAATTCACCATTAAACATTTTAATATACACTCTGTTTCACTCAGCTTTAGGCCCTTTCATTGTTCTGTATTTAGGACAAGTGAAAAGGGCCACCGATGATATGGGAATTAATGAAAGATTTTGATGGAAAAGATCAACAATGCATTGCTGTAACAACAGTAAGGATCAGGGCAAAAGGCAGCACTTTAGTGGCTTCTGCTCTGATCTGCTGGTTGGAATCTGGGATTCATTACATTTCCCTAGTTAAGGTTTGGGCCCTACAGAAGGCCCTCATGAAAACTCACTCCAGTTCTCAGCTGGCATTAGGTTCCCTGATTTTTTTTAAAGTTCATTCATGGGATGTGGGTGTCACTGGCAATGCCAGCATTTATTGCCCATCCCTAATTGCCCTTAAAACAACTGAGTGTCTCGCTAGGCCATTTCAGAGGGGCAGTTAAGAATCAACCACATTGCTGTAGGTCTGGAGTCACACATAAGCCAGACCGGGTAAGGACGGCAGCTTTCCTTCCCTAAAGGACATTAGTGAACCATTGTATTTTTACGACAATCTGACAGTCTGATGGTCACCATCACTGATACTCGCTTTTTATTCCAGATTTATTTAATTAACTGAATTTAAATTCCCCAGCTGCCGTGGTGGAATTTGAACTCTCGTCTCTAGATCATTAGTCCTGATATCTTATTAGGGTGGAGTTTCCAGGAAGTTCCCAAGACACGCACTTCCCACCACAATTGAAAGAGGCACTTTGGTCAGGGTGGAATTCCAGTGGAATTGTGCTCATTCCAAATCTTATTTCCGGCCCTTCCCGAACACAGTAATTTCAGGGCCATAGACACATCAGATCACAAGTGGAATCAGATACATCAACCTATCAGATCACAAGTGGAATCAGATACATCAACCTATCAGACCACCAGGAGAATCAGAGACATCAACCTATCAGAACACCAGGAGAATCATACATCAACCTATCAGAACACCAGGAGAATCAGATACATCAACCTATCAGAACACCAGGAGAATCAGATACATCAACCTATCAGACCACCAGGAGAATCAAAGACATCAACCTATCAGACCACCAGGAGAATCATACATCAACCTATCAGAACACCAGGAGAATCAGATACATCAACCTATCAGAACACCAGGAGAATCAGATACATCAACCTATCAGAACACCAGGAGAATCAGATACATCAACCTATCAGAACACCAAGAAATTCAGAGACATCAACCTATCAGAACACCAGGAGAATCAGATACATCAACCTATCAGAACACCAAGAGAATCAGATATATCAACCTATCAGAACACCAGGAGAATCAGATACATCAACCTATCAGAACACCAAGAGAATCAGATATATCAACCTATCAGAACACCAAGAGAATCAGATATATCAACCTATCAGAACACCAGGAGAATCAGATACATCAACCTATCAGAACACCAAGAGAATCAGATATATCAACCTATCAGAACACCAGGAGAATCAGATACATCAACCTATCAGAACACCAGGAGAATCAGATACATCAACCTATCAGAACACCAGGAGAATCAGATACATCAACCTATCAGAACACCAAGAGAATCAGATATATCAAACTATCAGAACACCAGGAGAATCAGATACATCAACCTATCAGATCACCAGGAGAATCAGATACATCAACCTATCAGATCACCAGGAGAATCAGATACATCAACCTATCAGATCACCAGGAGAATCAGATACATCAACCTATCAGAACACCAAGAAATTCAGATACATCAACCTATCAGAACACCAGGAGAATCAGATACATCAACCTATCAGAACACCAAGAAATTCAGATACATCAACCTATCAGAACACCAGGAGAATCAGATACATCAACCTATCAGAACACCAGGAGAATCAGATACATCAACCTATCAGAACACCTGGAGAATCATACATCAACCTATCAGAACACCAGGAGAATCAGATACATCAACCTATCAGAACACCAGGAGAATCAGATACATCAACCTATCAGAACACCAGGAGATTCAGATACATCAACCTATCAGAACACCAGGAGAATCAGATACATCAACCCACTAGGAGAATTGGATGCTTAGGCTTATGAGAACACTTCATTCCTGTTTATTCAAAGTTGCACGTTAAAGGCGCTATATAAATACAAGTTGTTGTTGTAAATAGGTGAATAACGTTCTTTAACTTTTGCTTGATTTCTTTTATCAACATGCAGTTAGTTTTTGTTGAGTTGTAACCGTATGTATTTTAAAGCAAAGTTTATAGAATGATTTCACAAATTGTGATTAGCTGAGTGGGAGAGGGAGTGAATACTCTGGATGATAGCTGGGAGGTGACACATAAAGAGATCATAAATTACATCAAAACTGATCTGTGGGGGATTATTCAGTAGCTAGAAGAGGTAAAGGAGCAATCACTGAATGGTTCAGATGAAGGGTCATCGACCTGAAACGTTAACTCTGTTTCTCTCTCCACAGATGCTGCCTGACCTGCTGAGTGCTTCCAGCATTTTCTGTTTTTATTTCAGATTTCCAGCATCCGCAGTATTTTGCTTTTGAATCACTGAATGCTGTTCTGCAGTGTCTGACCCATGGTACGGTACGGGAGCATACTGGTTATGCTACTGGACTAGTAATCTAGAGGCCTGGAATATTAACCAGAGATGTGAGCTCAAATCCCACCATGGCAGCTGGGTGATTTAAATTCAATTAATTAAAAAAAAACTGGAATTAAAAAGCTAGTATCAGTAATGGTGACCACGAAACTACCGGATTGTCGTAAAAACCTATCTGGTTTCTCTTACTTTTAGGGAAGGAAATCTATCGCCCTTACCCGGTCTGGCCTGTATGTGATTCCAGACCCACAGCAATGTGGTTGACTCTGAAATGGCCTAGCAAGCCACTCAGTTGTACCAAACCGCTGCTGACAAAATCAGCACTGTGGGAGTAACTTGACTTGCAGCGGTTCAAGGAGGCGGCTCACCACCACCTTCTCGAGTGCAATTAGGGACGGGCAATAAATGCCGGCCTTGCCAGCGACGCCCACATCCTGTAAAGGAATGTTGTGCAGAGTCGGTAAATAATCACGCACTGTGCAAAAGAGGCTATCTTTAATAACACTGGCCAGGAAACTAGTGCATCCACTAAGTGCTGGATGCAGAACTGCGGAGGACGATTAGCAGGTCGATTACGTTGCCAGGAAGGTTGGTTGAAGCTGGCACCGAGACAGAAACAGCTAGATGTGCAATGGGAATTACAAGATTCTGGACAAGGTCCAAATGGGCTGAACCGCCTCCTTCACCCAATGCTATGTGAAACATCTGCAAAGGGCTGGTTCTGAAAATTAATATCCACACTCTCCCCACATCTTTCAATCAAGCTGTTGCCAGAGCATGGGCCACGGGGAGACAAAGAGGGAAGTCATCTGTCAGGGATGTCACTCCTCTTTTATTCAGTGTGTGACAGTTTAATCTTACTGGGCTTGGAAAATTTCAGAAATATTTTCAAGGGATCGCTGCAGCTTATTCAATAACTGCTGCATGCGTTTGGGCATGAACACAGAAGTCTCGAGAATTCTGCATTCTACATACTTTCTCTATTTATCGACCTGTTAGCATGTTACTGCTGTTGCTGCTATCTGCAACGATAGCACTGTTTGACTCTGAGTAGCTTATGTTTTTGGAAGTTAGGGCAGGAGGTGCCGCGGAGTGCATCAATATTTCCTGTGGGTGAATCTGTGAATCTGTCAGTATTTACAAAGGGTCACCTACACACACAGATAAAATCTGGGACACCATTAACAGGTGCAACTGTAACTTTTGATGGGACTTTGAACACAGAATTTACAGCACAGAAACAGGCCACTCGGCCCAACAGGTCTATGCTGGTGTTAGTGCTCCTCCCACCCTACCTCACCTCACCCTATCAACATATCCTTCTATTCCCTGCTCCCTCAGGTACTGATCGAGCTTCCCCTTAAATGTGTCTATGCTATTCGTCTCAACTGCTCCCTGTGGGAGCTGGTGGTTGAAGAAAAGGGGATAAAGGGGTATGGGGACAGGGTGGAATTCTCACTGAATGGTGGAACAGGCTCGAGGGGCTAAATGGCCTACTCCTGTTCCTATATGCTCAGCCCAATTTTACAAAGTGGGCCCCAAACAGACGTTAGGTCCCTTATTTGCAAAAGCAACGGGCCTAACACCTGTTTCAGGCATGGGCCCTGGACCTTCCTTTTGATGGCTATTTTGTTTGATTACAATATGACGGGTGATGCACTTTGGGTGCGGAAAGCACGTGAGTTTGTGTTAAATTCCTTTGTCTGCTCTTGACAGAGTTGTGAATCCATTTAAAATACAGGAAACTTTCTGGTATCCGGCACTGACGGGACCGAGCTGGTGCCGGTCGATCAACACTGCCGGAGAAACCAGCGCTAATGTTAAACCATAGCAACAAACTCTGTTGCTTAGCAACAGCTTCAAAACAGTCGGCGCAGCTTGCAAGCGTCTCTGTAGCTAAGCAACAGCTTCAGCTAGATGCTTGCAGAGCCAGGAATGGAGAAAAAAAGCAACGAAAAGTAAAAAAAAGTTATCTGAACCGACTCCTGAATTTTGCCGGTGGATAGAGCTTTCCGGAGATTTAACCTCCGTTTAAATGAAAGTTTCCTGTAAACAGTTAACTCCTCAGTCCTAAACAGGGAAGAAAAGAATTTTACATGAAGGTGTTAAACATTTGGATGATATTTGCATAGTGTAACCTCAAGGCTATTGGATTAATAATTTACCAATAACATTGCTGAAATTCAGCTTGCAGGATTTGTTAACATATACTGTGTGTCTCCATCAGTCTATTGCCTCGTGACGGAAGTGGCAAGCAGTTTTAATTGATGTCAGTTTGCCTTTGTTCTTTGTAGGTTTTCAATCTGTTATTACATCCTTGGAAAACCTAATCAAGATCAAGTAAAGGGCACACCGATTGTTTGCCCTGTCTATCTGTCGAACCCTGCGAGCATTAGTTATCTAGAGAGTCTTATTGTCCCATAGTGCTGCTACGCTTGTACTTTAAACCTTTAGATTCTGTGGAGTCTGTGAGCATCAGCCTTCACTTTTTTAGAGTACTCTCTAATTCTCGTCTTTCTTTTCAAATCCCTCCATGTTTTCAAATCCCTCCATGGCCTCACCCCTCCCTGGCCTCGCCCCACCCTATCTCTCCTCCAGCCCTACAACCCTCCGAGAACTCTGCATTCTTCCAGTTTTGGCCTTTTGTGCGTCTCCCATTCCCTTTGTCCCACCATTGGCGGCCGTGCCTTCAGCTCTCGAACTTCCTCCCTAAACCTCTCCGCCTCTCTCCCCTCCTTTAAGTTGCTCCTTAAAACCTACTTCTTTGGCCAAGCTTTTGGTCACCTGTCCCAATATCTCCTTGCGTGGCTCAGTGTCAAATTTTGTCTTATTACGCTCCTGTTGAGCACCTTGGGACGTTTTACTACGTTAAAGGCGCCATATAAATGCAAGTTGTTGTTGTTGCTACAACAATAACAACCTTCCATTTATATAGTGCCTTTAATGTGGTAAAACATCGCACTTCACAGGAGCGTTATAAGACAAAATTTGACACTGAGCCACACAAGGAGATATTAGGACAGGTGACCAAAAGCTTGGCCAAAGAGATAGGTTTTTAAAAAAGAAAGACTAGAAAGACTTGCCTTTCTATAGCGCCTTTCACGACCACTGGATGTCTCAAAGCACTTTACAGCCAATGAAGTAATTTTGAAGTGTAGTCACTGTTGTAATGTAGGAAACGCAGCAGCCAATTTGCGCACAGCAAGCTCCCACAAACAGCAATGTGATAATGACCAGATCATCTGTTTTAGTGATGTTGATTGATGGATAAATATTGGCCCCAGGACACCGGGGATAACTCCCCTGCTCTTCTTCAAAATAGTGCCCTGCGATCTTTTACATCCACCTTTAGAAGGCAGATGGGGCCTCGGTTTAACGTCTCATCCAAAAGACGGCACCTCCAACAGTGCAGCACTCCCCTGGAGTGTCAGCCTAGATTTTTGTGCTGACTCAGAAGGCAAGAGTGCTACCCACTGAGCCACAGCCAACAATGGAGTGTTTTAAAGGAGGAGAGAGAGGTAGAGAGACAGAGAGGTGAATTTGCGATTTTCCTCAGAACCTGGTACATTTCCAGGACATGACTGTGCAGCGCTGGAGACTGTGGGAGCTGCACAGTGCTATCAGATGGGGATTCAGGCCTGCCATTCATGCATAATGTAGGTTTAATGACCTACAAACCTAGGCGTGTGGGTTATACACTGGTGCAACCGCAACCCTTTCTCACCGGTGTAAAACTTGCAAGTGCACCAATACAACACCACAAGGGTGGATCTTATGGTGAATGTCAAAGGGAGTTCTGTCCATGTTTGATTATTGATCTCACATCTCTCTCTCTCTCTCTCTCTCTCTCTTTTCCACTCTCTAACCAACAGAGGTTGGTCACGGAGCCTAGGATTTGGTCTTGCGACCACCCATGTTACGAGGTCTTGTTACTATTTCAGTCAGCTGGGCTGGATTTTGTCAATGGGGGCGCGTTGGGAGCGGGACTGCTGGTTTTTGGGTATTAGTCCCGCCCCCAATGACATCCAGCCAACCCACGCTATTTTTCCTTGATTGACCTTGTTAAGCCTGCCCTGCGGGCATAGCAGGCCAATTAAGGGAAAGCCGGTGACAGAGGACGTCAGCGTATGAGAAGCTGTCAAACACTGACAAACTCTGTTCTAAAGGTGAGCCCTTCTACTGAAGACTGAAATCAGATGGCTGCTGCATCTGAGAATGCAGCAGACATTCTGTCATCTCTGCCGTTGAGATGAGGCACCTCCGGATCCCCAAAGGTTGAAGCCTGCAGGAAGAAACAAAGGTAAGTAAACTTTTTCTAACACTTTACACTCAACTCTCATACTTACCTCTCCACACTTGCCCCCATCACTCACCTCTACAGTGTACTTTTCGACCCCTCTCACCCCCGCAGACCCACTGCTTGCCTCGCTGACCCTGGCGAGGTTCGCAGCCGGCGGGAAGCCCGCACTTGCAGGGATAAAATAGGGATAAGCCTCTTAACTGGCTGTTAACTACATGTTAACAGGCAGTTAATTGGCTCTAATCCCCTTCCTGCCTCGAGAAGATGGGTCCCTGCGCGACTCGGGGACTTGCCTCCTGGGAAGATGGCATGGAGGCGGGTTGGGAGCGGGTTCGGTACCTGCTCCCAGTTTCTGCCATTTTCCTGGCAATGCCGTCTCCACACCCGCCTCCCCAGGGCTGGGAAAATCCCCCCCGAAATAACAGTTACACTGAGACTCACATCTAACTTTATTTCCTGCAGACCTATTTGAACGAAACAAGTACAGATAAAATGTACACATATTCAAATTCAGGTTTTTGCTATTCCTGTATCTTTCAATTCGATGTAAATACTGAAATTGTCTTGTAATAATTCAAAGCTTGAATTCTCTCTTATTTTCCTGCTTTCTCTTGTAGGCCAATTTTATCAAAAGTTTTGTGCATATTATCCAATTTTCAGTCTCTCTCTCTATCCTCTGAATTAATGAGCAAAACTAAAGCTGAATATTTGACGTCCCAACAAGCTCACTTCGAATGACTCAGCTGTGTTGTGAAGAGGGCATCGTGTCAAAGATTTTACGAGTTTGGAAATGCAAGACACTGAAAATAGAATTATTGGGCAGAATGGTATTCTTCATTGTTCATACCCCCGCCCACACGCTGCATGCTGCCATACCTCAAGCACCGTTTCATCTGTTTCATTAGGTGAAGTGAGGCACCCTCTCTTACCACAGAATAATTATTAATCGGGCAACTTCAAGTTTATTTCTGGCGTGCTTTTTGCATCATTGCATCAGAATGCTGCAAGAACAGCAGGGGAGGAATGCCCTCATGCACCCAATAGCAAATTCAGGAGCCAGGTCGTCCCCCAGTCCGTCCCTTTGTCTATCGAAATGTCTTCTGTTCTAATCTATCCTTCTCACTTTCCCAATCATACATTGTACAAAAGACTAACAAATCGCAACTGAATAATCTTAAAATAGGTATGTGGAAAGAAAGACTTGCATTTATATAGCGCCTTTCACGACCTCTGGACATCCCAAAGCACTTTACAGCCAATGAAATACCTTTTGAAGTGTAGTCACTGTTGTAATGTGGGAAACACGGCAGCCAATTTGTGCACAGCAAGCTCCCACAAACAGCAATGTGATGATGACCAGATAGTCTGTTTTGGTGATGTTGATTGAGGGATAAATATTGGCCCCAGGACACCGGGGAGAACTCCCCTGCTCTCGAAATAGTGCCATGAGATCAGAGGCGAGAGAGTGCTGCCCACTGAGCCACTGACTGACACTGACAAAAATAAAAAGCAAGCCAATCATTTCCTGCTGGGTTTTTTTTTTACCTACAAATAAGCTGGCCTCTCCCACAAGCAGGAGTCAACCAGTTGCCAATCTAGCAAACCTTCCAACAGCAGGAATTGACCTCAGGGCCCTGGTGAGACCACACCTGGAGTATTGTGTACAGTTTTGCTCTCCTTACCTAAGGAAGGATATACTTGCCATAGAGGGAGTGCAACAACGGCTCACCAGTCTGGTTCCTGGGATGGCGGGACTGTCCTATGAGGAGAGATTGTGTAGAATGGGCCTATATTCTCTGGAGTTTAGAAGAATGAGAGGTGATCTCATTGAAACATACAAAATTCTTACAGGGCTAGACAGGGTAGATGCAGGGAGGATGTTTCCCCTGGCTGGGGAGTCTAGAACCAGGGGTCACAGTCTCAGAATAAGGGGATGGCCATTTAGGACTGAGATGAGGAGAAATTTCTTCACTCAGAGGGTGGTGAATCTTTGGAATTCTCTACCCCAGAGGGCTGTGGAGGCTCAGTCATTGGGTATATTCAAGAAAGAGATCGATAGATTTTTGAATATTAAGGGAATCAAGGGATATGGGGATAGTGCGGGAAAGTGGTGATGAGGTAGAAGATCAGCCATGATCTTACTGAATGGCGGAGCAGGTTCAAAGGGCCGAATGGCCTACTCCTGCTCTTATTTCTTACGTTCTTATGTTCTTATTTATCAATCGCTTGCCCACAATGAGCACCTCAGTAATGGCTGAATTGCCGACAGGCATCATGTCCTTGCTGAACAGCACCTAGGTATTACAGGGTGGAATTTTCTGCAGAGGTGCAATTGGGAAGATCCACCCAAAATTACACCCATTCATGCGTCTGTTTTGCCGCTGTCTATTACGCAAACTTCTTGCCAATTTCATCAATAGACACTGGAATGCAAAACTGGGCAGAATTAAGTGGAAATCAGTGTAAATAATCGGGTCCCAAGGACAGTATAAAACTCACACCATATAGTCAAGAAAGGCTTGCATTTCTATAGCGCCTTTCATGACCACTGGACGTCCCAAAGCGCTTTACAGCCAATGAAGTATCTTTGTTTGAAGTGTCGTCACTGTTGTAATTTAGGAAACGCAGCAGCTAATTTGTGCACAGCAAGATCCCACAAACAGCAACGTGATAATGACCAGATAATCTGTTTTAGTGATGTTGGTTGAAGGATAAATATTGGCCCCAGGACACTGGGGAGAACTCCCCTGCCTTTTTTCGAAATAGTGCCATCGGATCTTTTACATCCACCTGAGAGAGCAGACGGGGCCTCGGTTTAACATCTCATCCGAAAGATGGCACCTCCGACAGTGCAGCACTCCCTCAGCACTGCACTGGAGTGTCAGCCTAGATTATATGCTCAAGTCCTTCCGACTCAGAGGAGGGAGTGCTACCAACTGAGCTGACACACAGGCCGTGTCTCGGCGGGTCTGTGGCGCATGGTGTCGGTGGCGGATCGCGGCCTCGCTGCTGGCTCCATCCCGGCGTCCGACGCGACTTTCCCCTGATTGGGCTTGTTAGGCCCGCCCAGCGCATTTCCCGACCAATTTAAGGAAGTGGGTCTTATGACGTCATTTGATGACACGTCATCAACTGGGTTCCTTAAAGGGACTATGCCAAATTTACTTTGATATTTGCGCTGTCAGTGTTCTACAGTATTGAGGTGCTGCAAACACTGACAAGCATTGCACAGAGGTGCATGGCTGCACCCAGGCTCTCCCATGACTCTTCTTCAAAATAGTGGAATGGGATCTTATACGTCTGGTTGACTCCTGTTCGTGGGAGAGGCCAGCTTATTTGTAGGTCAAAAAAAAAAACCAGCAGGAAATGACGGGCTTGCTTTCTATTTTTGTCAGTGTCAGCCAGTAGCTCAGTGGGCAGCACCCTCGCCTCTGAGTCAGAAGGTTGTGGGTTCAAGTCCCACTCCAAAGACTTGAGCACAAAAATCTAGGCTGACACTCCAGGGAGTGCTGCACTGCCGGAGATGCCGTCTTTCAGATGAGACGTTAAAGTGAGGTCCTGTCTGCTCTCTCGGGTGGACGTAAAAGATCCCATGGCACTATTTTGAAGAGGAGCAGGGGAGTTATCCCTGGTGTCCTGGCCAATATATCATGATAATGGAGGGAGTCACAGCACACAGGGAGGTTCTCTTCTCTTCCAATGGGCGGAAGAGACCTCCACAGGAGACCAACACAGCCTGGTTGCACATTGCACAGGAGGACACAAGCAGGGATGTGGTCAGGAGGACCAGGCTGCAGTGGCGCAAACTTTCAATGATCTCAGTAGATCACAAAATGTTAGTACAAAGCCACACTCAACCTCATCCTGCTGTGCCACTCATCACATCCCCATCATTCTGCCTTCCCTACCCTACTCCTGCACATCCTTACTCACACCAACTTACCTTGCACCTCCACCCATCCCTCTCTATCTACATTATCACTTCCCCATCTCACTAGTCCCCCCTCGCACTCACTCTCATCCTAGTCCAATCATAACAACTAACAACACACAAGGGTGGGCACTTGGGTGTTTTAGCCAATGTTCATGTGAAGTTTCTGTTAATGTGCTGTCAAACTTTGAAATCTTTATTTTCAACACATTGCATTCTTGGACAGATTTGTGTGCACCTTTGGAAGTGGCTTAGTGAGTTGCAGTGAATGGTGAGATATAACAGTACCACCACCCCCCCCCCCCGCAATGTTGCTGAGTGTGAAAGGAATGGTTTGGGCATTGTAGGGATGCTTTATGGTGATGGTGTGGGGTGGTGCCAACCTGGCGCATCATGTGGCAGCCAGGGTTTGCAGCGTCAAGTGCAGTAACTGTCGCCATGGTGAGGTCATCCCTGGCCTCCCGGGCAGCAATGTGGTCGGGTGCTGATGCCCTGTGTCCTGTACAGCATCAGGTGATTGTGGAGAAGGTTGGTGTTCTTTGGAATATCTTTGGAATTCTCCACCCCAGAGGGCTGTGGAGGCTCAGTCATTGGGTATATTCAAAACAGAAGTCGATAGATTTCTGACTAGTAAGGGCATCAAGGGATATGGCGATAGGGCTGGTGAATGGAGTTGAGGCAGAAGATCAGCCATGCTCTCATTGAATGGCGGAGCAGGCTCGAAGGGCCGAATGGCCTACTCCTGCTCCTATTTCTTATGTTCTTATGTGTTGTTGTTGGTGCTGCTGGTGTGCCTGGTGATGCTGGTGTTGGGGCTGATCGTGGTCAGATTCTGAGGACCAAGGTGAGAGAGTATAAACTGTACCCATGCTGATGGAATAGATGGCAGGTGAACTTGAATGACAGAAGCAATCTGTCAGGTTGTTTCAATGAGGTGACACTGGATAGAGAGTTTGCTCCAAACACTTGCAACCTGCATAAAGCTCAATCTGTCTTCCAAATGCAGTAAGCAACAGCTTCTGAGCTTGGAATGTGAACAGCTGTGAGATGGGAGCTTTTATAGCACATTTGCAGCTATCAAGTAATGAGATGATTCCATGGCCATTCAACTCCTGCCCAGCTGAACAGACGTGATCCCCGAGCAGCGTGGACCCCATGGGCGAGCTGGTGAATTCTAAAGGTGAGCTCAAAGTTGCTGTTAATCCCCTGTTAACGAGGTCATTTCCTCCCCCACCGCTGCCTGTCGGGTCTGCTCAGCGCTGACAGACCTGACATTTGGTAAAAGCGCGTGGCAGCAGGTTGATACCAGGGTCCCGACCCAGTGGGGAAAACAAAAACACTTTCCCACCCGACCCGCCACCGATCGCGCCCGCTGACCGCCTCCTCCCCCCCGCAAAATCCAGCCCACAGTGTCACAGATCTCTTCCTTTAAGTATGAGAATTAAAGTTTCAAGCCATCTAACCATCATTCATGCATGTTCGGCACAGCATGTTTAAGAATATGCAATCGTAGAAGCGTTTCAATTTTAACGTGACTTATACTGATAATATAAAAATACATTCCAAAGAAGCAGAAAACACGGCCCTGGTTTTGGTTCGGACAAATTAAACAAAAGCGCATTGAAACACCAGAAGAATGACTTTATCGCCTGCAGCGCTTAAAATTCTGGGCTTAACTTTACACTCATTTTAAACCCAACACAATTGCAGGAAATTCGCGCGTACGGCTCTTTAGCTGTGGGCAGAGCCATAATAATGAATTTTGGCGCAGGGATTGATGGACGGGCGTAAAAGAGTGAGGAAATTCGGGCACAGCACGGTTGTGCCGGAGTTTTCTCAATCTTTTACGCCAGCTATTTGCTTTAGGCCTCGATTACATGTGCAAATACACATGAAGTTACACCCCCATGATCCCAAACTACCTACAAGCAATACCATATGAAGCTCATCGTAAGCTCAGGGAACCGCACCTCATCTTTCGATTAGGCACTTTATAGCCTTCTGGACTCAACATAGAGTTCAACAATTTCAGATCATAACCTCGGCCCCCATTTTTTTGGACGGCAGCTGTTGACGATTCTGCTATTCCCATTTACACCTCTTCTAGACCCATCTTTTGTTTCTTTACTTGTCCCATTACCCTCTCCTTTTGCCTTATACAATCATCCCTTTTGTCTTTTAATCCCTCCTGCCCTCCATCCTATCACAGACCTTCCCTTTTGTTCTTTCCTCCCCTCCCCCCTCTCCCTGCCCCTACACTTGCTCAAAACCTGTTACATCTCTAACCTTTTCCAGTTCTGATGAAAGGTCACAGACCTGAAACGTTAACTCTGTTTCTCTCTCCACAGATGCTGCCTGACCTGATGAGTATTTCCAGCATTTTCCACTTTTATTTCAGATTTCCAGCATCCGCAGTATTTTGCTTCACCATAAGTGATCAGTTTGTTTTTTAAAACAGTAAGGCACTCAGATCTTGTTGACCTCCTGACATAGGGTGTGAGGTGTAAGTGCATTTACTTTTAAGTGTGGAATATCTCGCCTCCAACCTCTGTCTATCTCTCTCTTTCTTTCTCTCTCTCCATGGCAACCTTTCCTCATTCTTTATGTTACTGATACTACAATGGTCATTGCTCGACTGAAATTTTCCCTTTTCTTTGCCCTAATACACAGCTCTACACTTCATCCTCCTTACATCAATGCGACGATGTCAAGACTCACTGCACTATCAACAACTGTAATCATTCTAGTCATTATCACGTTGCTGTTTGTGGGAGCTTGCTGTGCACAAATTGGCTGCTGTGTTTCCCACATTACAACAGTGACTACACTTCAAAAAGTACTTCATTGGCTGTAAAGCACTTTGGGATATCCTAAGGTGGTGAAAGGTGCTATAGAAATGCAAGGGCTAAAAATTGAGTAGTGCCCCAATTGGGGCGCTAACTTCGCCGGGGCGCTACTCAGAAAAATTAGCACCTCCGCGCTGGAACTTGAGTGGTTGTACCCCAAGGGGGAAGCGGGGCGCTACTGGAAGCGCCCCGCATCCCTCTTGGGGCGCTGTGAGTCAATATTGCGGCGTTATGTGCCGCAGCGCCACATGCTGCAGAACGTCGCGCCATGGTATTGCAGGCCTTCCTCCCCTTCTTAAAGGGGAAGGGCCTTGTGCAGTGCGACCTGGGGCCCAGCTGGGCTCCCGGGGATCGGGAGTGCAGGCAAAAGAGCCCGCCACTCAAGAGAAGTGCCGGGCTCTTGGAGCGCAGCCAGCACTCTGCGGGGGTGGGGGGGGGGCGGCGTTTCAGGAGGTCTGGGACGGGAACGCAGGCAGGTGCTGGCAGGCGGCCAGCAATAAAAATGGTCGCCCTGCACCTCGCCTTTAAATTGCGCCTCCCCGGCCGCAGGTACGCCCCCCCGACCCTGTCGGACATAGCGTCCGGCGGTAAGTCAGGGGGCACTCCTGAAGATCGTGGCCGGGGCGTGAGCGGGGCGCTGCACACGCCAATGACGTCATCGCCAGCGGCGCAGGGCACTACCGGTTAGCGCCACCACTAACCTCCCGCTGAATTTTGCGGGAGGCGCAGGCAGTGCCGCGCCTGGGCGCTAGTTGGTTTGCGTCCCGTTAGCGCCCTCTTAAGGCGTTAACGGGAGGCGCAACCAACTGAATTTTCCCCCCCCAAGTCTTTCTTTTCTTTTACAGGTTTCTAAAACACAAGTTTCACATCACCCACCTATAACCTATTGGTGTTTTTTCATCTCCGCTACCAATGGATGGGTGTCCTGCATGATAAGCCTAGGTTTCTTCATAAAAATTACCCAACACTGTGACCATAGTATCATCCAACTGGAACAAATACCCATGGCCGTACCTCAGTCACCACATTGATACAGCCAGAGCCTCTGCCCTTCCTCTTCAATGTACAGCAAAAGAAAACATGCTGTAGTATATGGGGGCAGAGAACTGCCTTTCAAGGGCACGCTACACTGGATCCAGTATTTATCCAGTGAGTGAACTCGGGCAGATAATACATCAGGTGCCTGGATGAGTGCAGCTCCAACAAGACTGAAGAAGCTCGACACCATCCCGGACAAAGCAGCCCGTTTGATTGGCACCCCATCCACCACCTTAAACATTCACTCCCTCCACCACCGGCGCACCGTGGTTGCAGCGTGTACCATCGACAAGATGCACTGCAGCAACTCGCCAAGGCTTCTTCGGCAGCACCTCCCAAACCCGCGACCTCTACCACCTAGAAGGACAAGGGCAGCAGGTGCATGGGAACACCACCACCTCCAAGTTCCCCTCCAAGTCACACACCATCCTGACTTAGAAATATATCGCCGTTCCTTCATCGTCAGTGGGTCAAAATCCTGGAACTCCCTCCCTAACAGCACTGTGGGAGCACCTTCACCACACGGACTGCAGCGGTTCAGGAAGGCGGCTCAACACCACCTTCTCAAGGGCAACTAGGGATAAGCAATAAATGCTGGCCTTGCCAGCGACGCCCACATCCCAAGAATGAATAAAAAATAACCAACTAAGCTACAAGTATGTTTTTGATATTGAATTCACCCTGTTGGATAAATATTGGATTCAGTGGACCGCAATGTGTTGATGTGTTTCCTCATAGAATCTGAGAGTAAAACACCCTGGCCCATTATTGTGCACGTTCTGATGTTCATTTTATAAACAGCGTAGACAGAGGGGGGGGGCTGGCTGGCAGCGGGCCACAGACCCATCTTTTCCTGATGCGAATACTTATCTACGGGTGTGGGTGGTGATGTGGCTGTGGGTGGATGTGCGTAACAAGAGAAAGGTTTTTTACAAAACTTTACACGGGGAAAACAAAATGTTTTTCACCCAGATTCTTGGCTGCGTGCACCCATTTTGGGGCTGTACTGGAAGGACTGAGGCCGCGACAAATTAAATTGCCGTAATGCAACATCAGCATACATTTTGCTGATTTATTCGTACCTTAAAAAAAAAATCAAAGCAAGCAGCATTTTGGTGAAAATAAATTTTCCAAATCCATTTCTGAGGTTAGGGGATGAGCTATCTGCCATTTAATCACACATAATAAGCATTGCAATGTTTCAATGAGAATTGCATTATGGCATTGTCTGCAAATGAAGAAAGGTTTGTTCAAAATTATTTAATGAGGATGGCCCCCCTGTAAAGCACCCAGAGTAAGTAGTCAGTGACTGAAAATAACATACCGAGAGAGATCGTAAAGCCGTGCAAATGCTGCAATAATGTTAGTCTGAGCATATTAAGATCGAATTTGCAATTGCCATGGTGATGACTTGGATTTGGTTCAAACTAAATGTCATCAAATTAGCACCAACAAACTCCTGCAAATGCATTAATGGAATTCATAAATATCTAATGTAATCAGGCACACTTGTAACTAATTTGTGGAAAGGAATGCTTGCAGTCAATAAGTGCTTGGCATAGGGCATACTTTATTATTACATTATTATTAAACAAGAAATGTTAATGTCAGGCAGACATAGACTATTCCAAAGGTGCAGTCAACTGCATGTTCATTACTGAGAATCTTAAATGAAGGGTCAAGACTTACAGTGCAGGACCAATGTTGAAAAGGGAGACAAGATAAGGATGTGAAATTCCCTCCCTAAACCTCTCTACCTCTCTTTCCTCCTTTAACACGCTGCTTAAAACCTACCTCTTTGACCAAGCAACTGCCTTAATATCTCCTTCTCTGGCTTGGTGTCAAATTTTGCTTGATAGTGCTCATGTGAAGTACCTTCGGACGTTTTACTACGTTAAAGGCGCTATATAAATGCATGTTCTTGGTGTTGTTATATCCAAAACCCTTCCCCATGACCAATCTGATTGTGAAGCATATCTTCTCTCTTAGGCAGTCCCTCGGAACCGAGGATGACTTGCTTCCACATTAAAAATGAGTTCGCAGGTGACTGATGAGTCCAATGCGGGACCTACAGTCTCTGTCACAGGTGGGGCAGGCGGTGGTTGAAGGGGCGGGTGGGTGGGGTGCTTGGGTTGACGTGCGCTGCCTGCGCTCCTTCCGCTTGGCTTCCGTTTGCTCCCGGCGAAGAGACTCGAGGTGGTCAGCGCCTTCCCGGATGCTTCTCCTCCACTTTGTGCGGTCTTGGGCCAGGGATTCCCAGGTGTCGGTGGGGATGTTACACTTTTTCAAGGAGGCTTTGAGGGTGTCCTTGAAGCGTTTCCTCTGCCCACCTGGGGCTCTCTTGCCATGCCGGAGCTCCAAGTAGAGCGCATATAAAATTAATGTAGCAAGAGGCACATTTTTGCCGACTAATTCTTTCCGTCAAATTTATCCTCCTGTAAATGTTACGTTAAGAAATTGTCTCAAGATAGATTTGAGTATGAAAGTCCTTCAACCCATTAGGTCCCATCTTCACAGAATACATACCCTACCATCTCCCCTTTACTGCAATTCATTATCCACCTGAACAGGTCGATAAAAACTAAGTTTCACTTCTGATCAAAAGGATGACACCTCTGACGATACATCACTTCCTCAGTGCTGCACTGTTTGAATGTGTTTGAATCAACAGCCTTTTGACCCAGGGACTTCTAAATGCGGCAAGCTGACAAAGTGCTGTAAAACCATTGCAACAATATGCAAATCAGCATTATTAGAACAAGGTGCCAATGCTAGCACTCTTTCCTCTGAGTCAGACGGTTGTGGGTTCAAGTCCCACTGCAGGTGCTTGAACACAAAATTTAGGCTGACACTTCAGTGCGGTGCTGAGTCGCTGCACTGTCAGAGGTGCCGTCCTTGAGATGAGATCCCGTTTACCCTCTCAGGTGTGAAACAGTGGCACCATTCAAAGAAGAGCAGAGGAGATCTCCCAGCGCCCTGATCAATATTTATCCCTCAATCAACAGCACGAAAAAACAGATGATCTGGTCATTATCTCATTGTGGTGGGATCTTGCTGTGCGCAAATTGGCTGCCACGTTTCCTACATTACAACACTGACTACGCTTCAAAAGTTCTCCATTGTCTGTAAAACATTTTGAAAAGTCCTGAGATCAGGAAAGATGCTATATAAATGTAAGTTCTTTCCTTTTTCTTCTAAGTGAAGAAAAATCTGTACGGACGTAGATTTCACATTTAAAAGAAAGATTTTTATTGGGAAACCTAGATGAAGGGTCAAGGTTCACAGGAAAGAACATAACCAAGTTTGAAAAGATAAGCTTAATGAGGATGTAGTGACAAAGTGACATTAAACTCGTAAATTGCAATTAATAACAATGAATACCAATTGCAATATCAATGTTAAATTGGTCAGGAATTTAGTTATTTCTAAACCATTGTTAGTTCCCCAGCTACAGACATTAAGGATATTCGAATATTTAAAAGGTTGAGTAGAATGGGCCTATACTCTCTGGAGTTTAGAAGAATGAGAGATGGTCTCATTGAAGCATATAAGATTCTGAGGGGGATTGACAGGGTAGATGCTGAGAGGTTGTTTCCCCTGGCTGGAGAGTCTAGAACTAGGGGGCACAGGGGGCGATTTTCCCACTGGAGGCGAGATGGAGGCAGGTTCCAGTTTGGGTGGGTTTGAAACCCGCCTCCACTGATTGGTTTCAAAAATTTGCGATTTTCCCATGATTGGCCACTTGATTTCAGAGGTGTGGGATGCCCTTGCTCAATTAATGTTTTAGGACTGAAACTCGCCTCTGTTGACAGCACTTTTCGGCTTCTTGCTCCCTTGGCTCATTCCACAGCATTTCTGCGTCTCCTGCACCACCTCCAACATCTTTTGAGAAACCACTATGTCCAATTCCAAGGCAAGGGCCTACCCGGATGAGGCGCTGCAAATGTTGTTGGAGGGGGTGAGAGCTAGCATGGAGGTGCTCTTCCACTCATCTCGGAGGAAGAGGCCTGCCAAAGAAACCAAGGCTGTGTGGGTACAGCTGGCAAGGAATATAACCTCCAGATCTGTGTGCAGATTGGGAAACTGTTTCTGTGTATTGATGAAATGCCATCCCTGTTGGAAAGCATTAAAATGATTTGAAGCCAAAATGTTGGCGTTATGCCATCTGTTCCTTCGCCTTAGGCAGCTTCACACTGCGGGCACCTCCACACTTGCATTGTCAGGTTGATGGCCTGAGTGAAAGGAGGCCAGAGAGTCATGTCTATTGTCAATGATGTCCTAGGATGGAGCCAAGGACATGTGCCAACATGGGCAACCTATGCAAATCTGGCCATGATAAGTTCATCCCTTGCATCCCGGGCAGCCATGTGCTCGTGTGCTGCCACTGTCGCTGGTCGATACACCGGCGCTCTGACCTCCTCCTCCTCCTCCAGATCCTCCTCCTCCTCATCATCCTCATCTGAGGTCCATGCAGAAAGAAAACAAATGGTTCCCATGCTGCTTGTAGATGCCTCCTTTGGGGAAGCGCTCATTGCAAGCGGGGAGAGGGTCTTCCAAGGAGGTCCCACAGTTGATTGATTCAAGCTGCAGCACTTCTGGCTTCGGAAGACCTTCTAAAAGTGCTCAGAGACCTTTTAAAGCCAAGGTCTGGCACCTGCCAGTAATCCTTGCTGCAATAAACAATGTCTTGTTAGACCTGTAGCAGTGAGGAGGCCACCCACGAGTCAACCCGCCAGGTTTAACTGGCATGGTTTAGGAGATTCGTGGATCATGCTGAAAAGCTGGAAAAATCACGAAGGCCTCTCAAAATAGGCTTAGAGAGGCCCTTAACGAGCATTTAAGGATCTTTAATAGCGCAATGGCCAGCTGGAGGCGGGAGCGTTTCCGGACCTCCAAAACCGTCACCGGCAAAATCCCGCAGAGGCGGGTTGGAGGCGGGTTCCGAACCCAACCTCTTTGAATCTGATTTTCCCGCCTTTCCCGCCTCCAAACCCGCCTCCTCCAACGTCAGAAAATCGCCCCCATAGTCTCAGGATAAGGGGTCAGCCATTTAAGACTGAGATGAGGAGGAATTTCTTCACTCAGAGGGTTGTGAGTCTTTGGCATTCTTTACCCCAGAGGGCTGTGGACGCTGAATCATTGAGTATATTCAAGGCTGATAGATTTTTGGACTCTAGGGGAATCAAGGGATATGGGGATGGGGTGGGAAAGTGGAGTTGAGGTCGAAGATCAGCCATAGTCTCATTGAATGGTGGAGTAGGTTCGAGGGGCTGTATGGCCAACTCCTGCTCCTGTTTCTTATCATATGTTCTTATATTGATACTTCCATTTTTTTCCCACAAACTCCTACACGCTAATTTAGGATTGAATGTTATAACAAACTTTCAATGCCTTTTCTCTTTGCTTTGTTGGCTGTCCCAGTGCTTTCTTTGCATGAAGGTGCTGAGCCACAGACACTGGCCTTGAAATTCCGCAGAGGTTCTATTGGTCTCCCGTCAGAATTCTGGTGAAGACCGACAGAATCCCTAGGGAAATGGTGTAAAGGGCTGTTTTCAGCCATCCAAGTCATCTCCCTGGGAATTCAGCCCAGTGTCCTGCCATAGCAATGGTGGAAGTAGATCACCCTTCGGAATTTCAGGGCCCCTCTACACATCACTACCAATTAAGTTTTAACTGCATTATAATTTTTCATCCTGGTTCTAAAATTGGAAATATGGCTGCCTCTCCATCCCCATGAATGGTCAGAAAGGTAGGACCTCAAAGGGTGAAATGCCTCCTTTAATGAAAACCTCAAGTAATGACTCGCTGATGAACTTGGGAAATATTCAATTCCTGAGAATGCGATTTCCTTAGTGGGCCATTAATCGTAAAGAAAACCAGACAAACTTGTGGCCCTGTGCTGACTGGCCTACATTGGCTCCCGGTTAAGCAGCACCTCAATTTCAAAATTCTCATCCTTGTTTTCAAATCCCTCCATGGCCTCGCCCCTCCCTATCTCTGTAATCTCCTTCAGCCCCACAACCCTCCGAGATATCTGCGCTCCTCTCTAATTCTGCCCTCTTGAACATCCCTGATTATAATCCCTCCACCACTGGAGGCCATGCCTTCAGCTGCCTGGGCCCTAAGCTCTGGAATTCCCTGCCTAAAGTTCTCCGCCTCGCTACCTCCCTTTCCTCCTTTAAGACGCTCCTTAAAACCTACCTCTTTGACCAAGTTTTTGGTTATCTGCTATAATTACTCCTTATGTGGCTCAGTGTCAATTTTTTTTGTCATAATACTCCTGTGAAGCACCTTGGGACATTGTACTACGTTAAAGGCGCTATATAAATACAAGTAGTTGTTGTTGTTTTTCTTTAAAGGGGCAATTTCACCCCTTTACTGTAATTTGTTTGAAGAGGAAGAACCATCTTCATGAAACAAAATGTTTGGAAAATCATTTGTTTCGGGGGCTGAGGGTGTGGGTGTTGGTTGGGGTGGGGCGGGGAGGGAGAAATTAGGCCATCATGGTTGAATCTGTTTCTCTTTGCACCCCAGGAATGACATCTGCATTCTTTGCACCACGGGTCACTGGCTGGTCATATGGAGCTGGAAAGAAAGAAAGACTTGCATTTCTATAGCGCCTTTCACGACCTCAGGGCATCCCAAAGTGCTTTGTGGCCAATAAAGTACTTTTTTGAAGTGCACTGTAGGAAACGCAGCCGCCAATTTGCACACAGCAAGGTCCCACAAACAGCAATGTGATAATGACCAGATAATTTGCTTTTGTTATGTTGATTGAGGGATAAATATTGGCCCCAGGACACCAGGGATAACTCCCCGGCTCTTCTTCGACATAGTGCCAGAGGATTTTTTACATCCACTTATGGAGCAGACAGGACCTCGGTTTAACATCTCATCCGAAAGACGGCGCCTCCGGCAGTGCAGCACTCCCTCAGTACTGCACTGGAGTGTCAGCCGAGAATTTTGTGCTCAAGTCTCTGGAGTGGGACTTGAATCCACAACCTTCAGACTGATGTGTCTCATCCTGAGGTGCTGTGCCCAACTGTAAACCTGTTTTTACTTCCCTGTAAGATTTGCAAAATTTCTGCATTTCCCCGAAGGCTGTTATTAATAAACGGGACCCTGCGTGGACATTTTAAATCAAAAAGGGTACCCAAGATGGCGTCCGTGCCTTGTGGCAGAAAGCCTGTGGGATTTTAAATTGGACTCTGCAATGCAGACAGCTTGTGGATCGAAACCCAAGCTGCAGTTTCTGTGAAGAGAGACTTTGTATTTTGAAACCAGACAGGACTCTGAATTATGCATTAGACCGAATTGGAGACAAAATCTAAATTCAGTTTAGGCCTATAGTTAAGGCCATCAAGCAGTCTACATATATTATCGGAAACAGATTAACAGAGCCATCGAGGCTGGACAGGCCCATCAAGGAACTTTCATGACAATACAAGTCAATTATCGGGCTGGTAGACGCAATTACCGGCCATCTAAAAACAGTTAGTATGGATTGCTACCATTATTTAAAATAGCCCGCCAAGATTAAGACAAAGAACTAACCTGATTTGGTGCACAGATAAGGGTTTTCGAAAAAGGTATAATTGAAGGCCCCTGGGTAGCAATCGGTGTGCTGTGCTGCTGCTCTCTCTGCTTTTCGGCCCCTCACCCTCGTGGCTGCCGCTCTTTCCCTGTCCCGCGCTTACCCTCTGGCCTTTGCCCGTGCCTTTTCCCCACTCCATCTGGAATCGCCCCGGCACCGGGTCGGGCGGACACGGGCAATTCAGGCCAGGCGAGGCGGGACGCGACGAGGGGAGGAGGGAAGACCACCAGAGGGAAGGCCACCTGAGGAAGACCGGCTGAAGAAGACCAACTGAGGAGACGAACTGAGGGGAGGCTTCGAATTATCGGGCCTTCAGCCTCAGCCGACCTTCGAATATCTGCACACCAACTCAAACTGTCGGCTGGCGACGAAGAATCATCCCTGCAAGGTAAAGTACCCAAGCAGAGACTTTAACTTTGGGGTACTCGAACCTGGACAACGCCCTTGCAGCGCCCGGAGACCACGTGATGACGGCAGGCTCCAGAGAGCACCAAGAGCGAACCCCGAACCCCGCCGCTGTTTTGAGTCCAACAAACGTTTTGATTGGTGAGCATGAAGTTCTGACCCCTCATAGCTTAATCTAGTTAGGTATAGGGGGTGGGATAAGGATAAGGGGATTGTTAAGATAGTTGTTTCCCCTCGATGTGCCGTATGTTCCCCATTCCCTGTATAAGTATAGTTATTCTTCTTTTGTATTTTCGCCTGCAGAAGTGTACGCTAGTAATTTTCCGTAAGATTGTATCAGTTTTTCCTTTTTAATAAAATCTTGGTTTTTGTTTACATCCAATCACCTGTCTACTCTAGTCTTCTCTGTACCGCCGCCTTGTACCTAAGTCCGGTGTCTAGAACCCAGGGGCATGGGAGCGATTCGAACCGCTCACAAAACAGTCAGAGGCATAACTGACTGGGCGCACGTGCCAAACAACACCACCACACGCCACCCCCTACTTCCCTAACTGGCATCAACGAACTTCATTGTGGGTTTCTGGTTGAGGTCTCCTGTAAACAATTACTGGAAGAATTTTTCAATAATGGCACTGATTTGCCAGAGTAGCCCACCTCACATATAATAGGAAAGCACGGTAAGAGAAAGGCTGTTCCTTTCACAGAGCATGTACAATCCTGCATATCATTGACTTGAACTGACCCACTTAACTCTGCTTAGGATAGGTTCGGCAGTGCTTCTCCCACAGTGCAGATCATTGGTACAAGGTTTAAAGAGATCCATCAAAGCAAATGCACCCCAAAAAAATTCAGGTATAAGGGGGGCTTCAGATTTGCCAACAACACTGCTTGATTTTTTTCAAGGCAGAGGGGGGTGGGTGGAGGGGGTAACTTAGTGTCAGCCAATGGTTCAGTGGGTAGCACCCTTGCCACTGAGTCAGAAGGTTGTGGGTTCAAGTCCTACTCCAGAGACTTGAGCACAAAAATCTACCCTGACTTTACATTGCAGTGCTGAGGGAGTGCTGCACTGTCGAAAGGTGCTGTCTTTCAGATGAAACGTTAAACCAAGGTCTGCTCTCTCAGGTGGATGTAAAAGATCCCATGGCCACTATTTCGAAGAAGAGCAGGGGAGTTCTCCCCGGTGTCCTGGCCAATATTTATCCCTCAGTCAACATCACTGAAACAGATTATCTGGTCATTATCACATTGCTGTTTGTGGGAGCTTGCTGTGCGCAAATTGGCTGCTGCATTTCCTACATTACAACAGTGACTACACTTCAAAAAGTACTTCATTCGCTGTAAAGCACTTTGGGACATCCTGAGGTCATGAAAAGCGCTAAATAAATGCAAGTCTTTCTTTCTTAAAGTCAGGGATCAACTGGTTGTAGTGGAGGATGTCCATAATAGAATAATCGCACATGGGGAATCATTTTGATATTGTGCGATAGTGTAAAATAGGCTGCTGTCAATGGAAGTCAATGGAAGTCGTAATCTTGACAGAGCAGATAGAGAGAAACTGTTCCCATTGGCGGAAGGGGTGAGAACCAGAGGACTCAGATTTAAAGTGTTTGGCAAAAGAACCAAAGGCGACATGAGGAAAAACTTTTTTACACAGCGAGTGGTTAGGATCTGGAATGCACTGCTTAAAAGGGTGGTGGAGACAGACTCAATCACTGCTTTCAAAAGGGAGTTGGATAAGTAACTGAAGGAAAGAAATTTGCAGGGCTACGGGGAAAGGGCGGGGGAGTGGGACTAGCTGAAGTGCTCTTGCAGAGAGCTGGCACGGGCTCGACGGGCCGAAGGGCCTCCTGTGCTGTAACCATTCTATGATTCTATGTAAAATGGGCTGCTGATTCATTATCACTCATTTCCCTCTATCGTACACAGTCAGAATGACCCCCATGGACACTGCATGAAGTTGGCTTGATGGGACAAATGGTCTTTTCTCACTCTGGATTTTTTTATGTTATTGAACTAATTATCAAAAGGTTAACAGTGCATCACTTTTTACAATTTGTAGTGAGAACTGACTGCGTAATGGGAATTCGAAGAATTTACCCATACAACTAATTTAGAATCACACAATAATTCATCTTTTCTTATTACACCCTTCACCCAAGATTATAGGTAAAGAGACTCCCGATGCTGAAGTTTGTAAATTGAGGAATGCACAACAACCCAATGATTTAATTCCATTGCCAATTCCATCTCCTCTTACAGATTCTTCAATCAACAGAAGAAACAGCGAAAAAGTATTTTGCCTCTGTGATGGGGTTTACAGAGGTTCTTTATTCAAGTCCCACACCAGGTCTAGGGCACATAATCCGAGCTGACACTCCAGTGCAGAGGGAGTGCTCTATTGTCAAAGGTTCTGTCCTTCACATGAGATTTGAACGTCTGCCTGTTCAACTGGTCCTGCTGAATGCTTCCACTATGTGAAGAAGAGTAAGACATTCTCTTGGGTTTGCACCAACATTCCTCTCTCTCGAGCAGCAACCACAAACAGATTAATTGGTATTTCGCCTCATTTCTATTTGTGGGATCTTGCTGTGTGGAAAATGGCCATTGCGCTTGCCTACATAACAGCAATTATGTTGCCAATGCCATCTCCTCTTAAAATTTCTTAAATCATTAGAAGAAAAAGCTAACATTCATTGCACTTCAAAGTATTACTGAGGGTGTGCTGCACTGTCGGAGGGGCCGTCTTTCAGATGAGACGTTAAACCAAGGCCCCGTCTGCTCTCTATGGTGGATGTAAAAGATCCCGCGGCACTATTTCAAAGAAGAGCAGGGGAGTTATCCCCAGTATCCTGGCCAATATTTATCCCTCAACCAACATCACTAACATCCGGTCATTATCACATTGCTGTTTGTGGGAGCTTGCCGTGTGCAATTGGCTGCCGCGTTTCCTATATTACAACAGTGACTACACTTCAAGAAGTACTTCACTGGCTGTAAAGCATTTTGGAACATCCAGTGGTCGTGAAAGGTGCTATAGAAATGCAAGTCTTTCTTTATAGTCCTAAAAAAATTTGAATGATCAGATAATTGGAATGAAGCAACTTTGAATTAAAGTGAGTTGATTATATATAAAGACGTCTTTCTTTCTTGCCTGATTGATCCTGCCAATCTCAGGACCTGAGCATGACCTAAAGTCCCTCATTATAGCAACAATGCCTATTTAAATCAGTGAACAAATGGGATTCTATTGCCAAGGTTTCAGTGTCAGCATTTCAAATATATAAAGAACTGCGTCTCTGTGTTTTACCAATGTACATATTCAAACCTTTTTGCTTCTTTTCGTTAAGTGACTCTAATTAATATAACTAAGCAAAGATGAAGGTATCCCAGGGCTGAGCGGTCCGTTCAGATCACCGCCTTGGTAATGAGACGGACTTGGCTCTAACCACCTCCTTGGCTCTAAACCTCTACCTTCACAATCTTAAATTTGGCATCAAACACCCCACCCATTATTGGCATAAAGCTGCTTTCTTTTCTTGTTGAATCATAGAAATTCACAGCACAGGAGGAGGCCATTCGGCCCATCGTGTTTGTGCCGGCCGACAAAGATCTCTCCAGCCTAATCCCACTGTCCAGCTCTTGGTCCGTAGCCCCGTGGGTTACGGCACTTCAAGTGAATATCCAAGTACTTTTTAAATGTGATGAGGGTTTCTGCCTCTCCCACCCTTTCAGGCAGTGAGTTCCAGACCCCCACCACCCTCTGGGTGAAGACAGTTCTCCTCAACTCCCCTCTAATCCTTCTACTAATTACTTTAAATCCATGTCCCCTGGTTATTGACCTCTCTGCTAAGGGAAATAGCTCCTTCCTATCCGCTCTGTCTCGGCCCCTCATCATTTTATACACTTGGTACATGTGTAGTTCCCTCCATACACAATTGGCGTACAAAGCAGATTAAAACCGAAGTAGGATAGTCAAAAGAAAAAAAACACATTTAATTGAATGAAAAATAGCTGGAAATTTTATACAGTGGTTTGCATAATTGAGCACTATGGCAGATGTTTTGGATAAAGACCTGCGCACAGCCATAATGATGACACAGTTAACAACCTACCATGTTATTACTGAGGCTTCCTGTATACTTGCTTGTAGTCGGTGGTTAGCTCACATCCTGCGTGATATCAGAAACGGCTGTGTTTACTTTTGAAAAATGCACAGGTGTATTCCTCTGATGGTACTCCTTTTGCTTTTGGTCAGAGGTTGATGCCTAATTATTCAATCGCTGGCATCTGATGTCTATTAAAGAACTGGCTGCCACATCCACTGGAAATGGGTAATTTCTGCATCTCTTCAAACAGCTTCTGTCTTCACACCTCCTGCCCTATAAGCCCACATTCGTGCTGGCATACTGTTCCGCCATCTGCTATGTCAATCAAGTAGCTGAGCGTGAGCCTAGACAGTGAGTGATGGCTGGCTATTTGATTGCATCAAGTCCCGTTCACCCAACTCCCCTACATTGGCTCCCGGTCCGACAGCGCCTCGATTTAAAAATTCTCATCCTGGTTTTCAAATCCCTCCATGGCCTCGCCCCTCCCTATCTCTGCAATCTCCTCCAGCCCCACAACCCCCCGAGATATCTGCACTCCTCTAATCCTGCCCTCTTGAGCATCCCAGATTTTCACCTCTCCACTATTGGTGGCCGTGCCTTCAGCTGCCGAGGCCCTAAGCTCTGGAATACCCTCCCTAAACCTCTCCGCCTCTCTACCTTTCTTTCTTCCTTTAAGACGCTCCTTAAAAACTACCTCTTTCATCCGCCCTAATTTCTCCTTATGTGGCTCTGTGTCAAATTTTGTTTTATGACAATCCTGTGAAGTGCATTGGGACGTTTTACTACGTTAAAGGCGCTATACAAATGCAGGTTGTTGTTGTTGTGCTGATGGTGACGCCAAGATCGACAGTGTCCTCACCTGACTTCAGCATGTGCACTTTCTATCAGTGGTCACTGGATAGCGGTCAGGACTGGGAACCCTGCATGGTTTTTCCCTACCTAGCTGAGAACCAACAAGGTCAGTTGTAGTATCACTAGCACCATCCTGGCATAGATCAGCTAATGTGGCACAGATAGGGAATTAAGCCATGGGACCTCCAGGGTCTGTCTGTATGGCTCAGAGTTGCACTCGCTGCATTAGCATGTGTGCTAATTGTTTTTATTTCCCTGTTTTCATCCTGCTGTTTTACCCAACCTTTCATTAAAATAATGATTTCTTTGTTGGTCACAAAAGGCGCTATATAAATGCAAGTCTTTCTTTTCTGTGGTGAAACCACAAAGTTTCACGGTGAGGTCATCACAGTCCCACCAAACCTAGGCTTGGATCTGCTTGGTCTGTTGTTCAGAGGTCCGGAGATCCTTTGTATGCGTAAGCTGGCACAGATGATGGTCTGAGGATGGAGATGTTGCCTCCTGCTGAGGTCCCCCAGCAATAAGATAAAAACACCTGTAGGATATGTGTCAACCTGAATGGGTAAAGCATGGACTTTCTCTGCTACTGAGAGAACACCAGGCAATGGGGGTGGAGAGGGGCTGCTTTCTGCTGCTGATCCACTTAATCCAACGACCCCATGAATGCCCTCATCACAGCAACCCCTGATATAAGCAAGGGAAGGGTAGACTAGAGCAGAACAGAGAGGAGGACAAGGAGAAAATGACGCTGACGTTCTACTACAAATCCCACTGAGAGATATTTATTTTAAACAGCAAGCACTGCTAACATCACTGGGAGTGGGAGGTGGGCGGAAGGTTTGTGGTACTGGCAGGGAAAGATTACTGAGACTGACAATGCAAGTGAGTTGAATTAACACACACGACTAAAACAGCATGATCCCTGACAGATAACAAGATGTCTACTGTTTCCAATTCAGCTTCCTCACAGCATCGGGCTTGGCAACTCCCCCAAGCCACAGCTTCTTAAAAGAAGCAGCAATGGTAATAGACCCGCCCTTAAACAATTGTGCCTCTAATTATAATATCGGTCCCAATGCTGCAGTGCTATGTCTAATGCTTTTTTTTCTCTCTGCATTACTGACTCGTCAAAAATTGTTTTGTTGGAACGTTTGTCGACCCTTATTGTGCTTTCATTCATTAAACGGCACAGTGAGTAGAAATTGTATTGATTGAACAAACCAATTGGGGTGAAGGTTCTGAAGTGGGTTGACAGGGTAGAGGCTGAGAGGTTGTTTCCCCTGGCTGGAGAGTCTAGAACTCGGGGTCAGAGTCTCAGGATAAGGGGTCGGCCATTTAAGACTGAGATGAGGAAGAATTTCTTCACTCGGAGGGTTGTGAATCTTTGGAATTCTCTGCCCCAGAGGGCTGAGGGTGCTGAGTCGTTGAGAATATTCAAGGCTGAGATCAATAGATTTTTGGACTCTAGGGGAATCAAGGGATATGGGGATCGGGCGGGAAAGTGGAGTTGAGGTCAAAGATCAGCTGTGAGAGGGGATCTCATTGAAGCTTATAAAATTCTAACAGGACTAGACAGACTAGATGCAGGAAGGATGTTCCCGATGGTCGGGGAGCCCAGAACCAGGGGTCACAGTCTAAGGATAAGGGGTAAGCCATTTAGGACAGAGATGAGGAGGAATTTCTTCACTCAGAGAGCGGTGAACCTGTGGAATTCTCTACCACAGAAGGCAGTAGAGGCCAATTCATTAAATATATTCAAGAAGGAGTTGGATATATTTCTTAAGGCTAAAGGGATCAAGGGATATGGGGAGAAGGCAGGGACAGGGTACTGAATTTGGATGATCAGCCATGATCTCATTGAATGGCGGAGCAGGCTCGAGGGGCCGAATGGCCGACTTCTGCTCCTAATTCTTATGTTCTTAACAGTAGCTCTCATGATTAGCCTCCCATTCAGAGGGCTTGAGTTTGGATCCTGCTCTCGATTGATATAGTGGTGCTTGTCTTCTCTGAACCAGTAAGTTTTAATGATTGCTGTCAGATCCTCAGGCTGATATACAATCTATGAGAGTGTCCATTGCTGGGATTGAGGCGGGGGGGGGGGGGCGGTGGCGGGGCGTCGGGGGGGGGGGGGGGGGCGATGCGGAAGATTTTTTAAGTTAATGCCAATGTCAATATGGAAGGCATTAATGGTGGTTATTCAGGATTCCAGGACCAGAGCATCATTCTACGCTGAAGGAGGATAATAAAGGATAGTAAGGATTGAAGACATAAAAAGTGGGAATATCAGTAGAAGAGGAAAGTTACATCACAAACCCTAACGCGAAATATGTTGTTGAGGCAACATCAGGTGGCAGTGGCACAACATCAGTGGTATTGATAAGGAGCAGCAAAGCAGGTCAGCAAGCAGAGCCCAGCTGCAATAGAGTGAACGAGCAATTTTCTTTTTATTGCAGTCAGTACTTTTTATTGCAATTGGTATTTCTAACTGTGTTTTATTTATTGCCACTTCCATTATCATTCCCAACATCGACAATTTGGTTGTTTTTACGAACCGGTGTGATGCTTCACATTAGTCATGCAGCTGTTGATGAAAGCTGTTTAAATTTTAGCATCACTCTGCTTGTAATAAATTAAATCGTGTTATCTTCAATTCGGTGTTCCCTGAATCTTAAAGTGTTCACATTTTAATTCTTTTTTGTGCAGCCCTTGGGCGCTATGATAAGTGATGCACTAAGAGAAATGTCTTGCTGTGAATGGGAAATGTACATTTCCTACAAAAATTAATTTCTACATTCCCCCTGTGCTCAATTGGCACTGCATCATTACTTACTCCTAACCATCTAAGGAAACAGCTTTATAATATGACAATAACTATGGAGGAGGCCAGAACCAGATCTTCCTTACAAGGATACGGTCTTCAGTAAAAATGTGAGGTTTATTTTTTGGACACTAGTTAGGCCTCAGCTAGAGTACTGTGTGCAGTTCTGGTCACCACATTAAAGGAAAGATGTGATTGCACTAGAGAGGGTACAAAGGAGATTTACAAGGATGTTGCCGGGAGTAGAGAATCTTAGCTCTGAGGAAAGACTGGATAGGCTGGGTCTGTTTTCCTTGGAACAGAGGAGGCTGAGGGGAGACCTTATTGAAGTGTATAAAATTATGAGGGGCCTAGATAGAGTGGATAGAAAGGACCTATTTCCCTTAGCAGAGGGGTCAAAAACCAGCGGGCACAGATTTAAAGTAATTGGTGGAAGGCTTAGCGGGGATTTGAGGGGAAATTTCTTCACCCAGAGGGTTGTGGGGGTCTGGAACTCACTGCCTGAAAGGGTGGTAGAGGCAGGAACCCTAATCACATTTAAAAAGTACTTGGATGTGCACTTGGGATGCTCTAACCTGCAGGGCTACGGACCAAGAGCTGGGAAGTGGGATTAGGCTGGATAGCTCTTTGTTGGCCGGCGCGGACACGATGGGCCGAAATGGCCTCCTTCCGTGCTGTAACTTTCTATGATTCTACGAGGAAAAAAGAAAGACTTGCATTTCTATAGCGCCTTTCACGACCTCAGGATGTCCCAAAGCGCTTTACAGCCACTGAAGTACTTTTGAAGTGTAGTCACTGTTGTAATGTGGGAAACGCAGCAGCCAATTTGCGCACAGCAAGCTCCCACAAACAGCTATGTGATAATGACCATATAATCAGGTTTTCGTTATATTGATTGAGGGATAAATATTGGCCAGGACACCAGTGTTGGCTCCCCTGCTCTTCTTCAAAATAGCGCCAAATTGGGATCTTTCACATCCACCTGAGAGAGCAGACAGGGCCTAGGTTTAACATCTCATCTGAAAGACAGCACCAGCTGACAGTGCAGCACTCCCTCAGCACTGCATTGGTGTGTCAGGCTGGAGTTTTGTGCTCAAGTTTCATGGAGTGGGACTTGAACACACAACCTTCTGACTCAGAGGCAAAAGTGCTTCCAACTGAGCCACAGCTGACAGCTATGTGCCAGTGTGCTGCCGTATCACCTCTAGTGCTGCCAACAACTTGTGATTTATAAAGGGGAGTTCCAAGCAGACGTCTTGAGGAAGCACTGGAGCCCAAGGAGTTGCCTGCTTTGGCTCTGCTTAAAACATGTCATTGAGTCTCTTAGTTAAATGCTTCATCAGAACTCAATTTTGAGTATTCCAATTATTGACAACATGACCTCTCACATGCAAGTGATGATGTGGAGATGCCGGTGTTGGACTGGGGTGGACAAATGTGAGAAGTCACACAACACCAGGTTATAGTCCAACAGCTTTATTTGAAATCACAAGCTTTCGGAGCGCTGCTCCTTCGTCAGGTGAAGTGAAGAGATGCATATAGGCACAGCATATATAGTCAGAGAGCACTGCCAGATGATTACAGGTAATCTTTCTAACTGCCCTTTATCCCACCTCGGCAGAGAGATAATCACAGCAATCAAAGGTGTGGATGGTGTCCAAACAGGCCAGTCAGGAAGACATTACATCAAAGAACAATGAGGTGGGGTCACCAGGGGTCAAATGTTACAGATGCTGGGGTCTGTATGAAAAACAAAAAACAAACAAAGAACAATAAAAAAAAAAGATTTTTTTTGCTGGAAATCACAGCAGGTCCAGCCACATCTGTGTAGAGAGAACAAGCCAACGACTACTCGAGTCTGGATGACTCTATGTCAGGTGGGGTTACATGTAGCGTGACATGAACCCAAGATCCCGGTTGAGGCCGTCCTCATGAGTGCGGAACTTGGCTATCAGTTTCTGCTCGACGATTTTGCGTTGTCATGTGTCTCGAAGGCCGCCTTGGAGAATGCTTACCCGAAGATCGGAGGCTGAATATCCTTGACTGCTGAAGTGTTCCCCGACTGGGAGGGAACACTCCTGCCTGGCGATTGTTGTGCGGTGTCCGTTCATCTGTTGTCGCAGTATCGGATGAACGGACACCGCACAACAATCGCCAGGCAGGAGTGTTCCCTCCCAGTCGGGGAACACTTCAGCAGTCAAGGACATTCAGCCTCCGATCTTCGGGTAAGCATTCTCCAAGGCGGCCTTCGAGACACATGACAACGCAAAATCGTCGAGCAGAAACTGATAGCCAAGTTCCGCACTCATGAGGACGGCCTCAACCGGGATCTTGGGTTCATGTCACGCTACATGTAACCCCACCTGACGTAGAGTCATCCAGACTCGAGTAGTCGTTGGCTTGTTCTCTCTACACAGATGTGGCCGGACCTGCTGTGATTTCCAGCAAAAAAAATCTTTTTTTTTTTGTTTGTTTTTTGTTTTTCATACAGACCCCAGCATCTGCAACATTTGCCCCCTGGTGACCCCACCTCATTGTTCTTTGATGTAATGTTTTCCTGACTGGCCTGTTTGGACACCATCCACACCTTTGACTGCTGTGATTATCTCTCTGCCGAGGTGGGATAAAGGGCAGTTAGAAAGATGACCTGTAATCATCTGGCAGTGCTCTCTGACTATATATACAGTGCCTATATGCATCTCTTCACTTCACCTGATGAAGGAGCAGCGCTCCGAAAGCTTGTGATTTCAAATAAAGCTGTTGGACTATAACCTGGTGTTGTGTGACTTCATGCAAGCGATGTGATGATGTGTTTTGACATAGTTTGTCGACATGCTATGTAAAACGAGGTTTGCCGAACACCTTGTCATGCAGGCAGAGTTGTAGAACAGTGTGATCCAATAGAAATCACTGATGAGCCATAGGTGTGAAACATAGAAGATAGGAGCAGGAGTAGGCCATTCGGCCCCTCGAGCCTGCTCCGCCATTTAATGAGATCATGGCTGATCATGGCTGTGGCCACGGTTATGGTGACACCTTTTTAGCCACAGGCACTGAGTTTAGAAAATGTCCACACAGTACAGGTAAATGTACTTCAAATGGATATTCACTTAACAAACATCTGCCACCATTCAGTAGTCAGGGCAGTAAAGCACTCACAACGATCAAAGTAAACACTAGTGCAGTCCGCTTTTCGTTTTACCGTTTTGCCAAGAAATGCACAAAATGTTAAAGTACAAATGCCTACGCCGTGCGAATCTGAGCATTGAGATCACATGTCCAAAGACTACCACACATGGCTAATGTATTGGACAACACAATAACGACTTGCGCCTTTAACGTAGTAAAACGTCCCAAGGCGCTGCACAGGAGCATTTTAAGACAAAAAATTTGACACCGAGCCACATAAGGATAAATTAGGGCAGGTGACCAAAAGCTTGGACAAAGAGGTAGGTTTTAAGGAGCGTCTTAAAGGAGGAGAGAGAGGTAGCGAGGTGGAGAGGTTTAGGGAGGGAATTCCAGAGCTTAGGGCCCAGGCAACAGAAGACACAGCCACCAATGGTGGAGCGATTATAATCAGAGATACTCAAGAGGGCAGAATTAGAGGAGCGCAGATATCTCGGGGGGTTGTGGGCTGAAAGAGATTACAGAGATAGGAAGGGGGCGAGGCCATGTAGATAACACTTATAGCATCATAAAACAGTACAGCACAGAAGGAGGCCATTCGGCCCATCGAGTCTGCGCCGGCTCTTTTGAAGAGCAATCTAGTTAGTCCCACTCCTCCCGCTCTTTCCTCATATCCCTGCAATTATTTTCTCATAGAATCATAGAAATTCACAGCACAGGAGATGGCCGTTCTGCCCATCGTGTCTGTGCCGGCCAAAGAAGAGCTCTCCAGCCTAATCCCACTTTCCAGCTCTTGATCCGTAGCAAGTATGTTTTAGAATCCTAATTTCACATCAAGTGCTTTACAGATTTGCTTCCAAACTTGTGTAGAATGTTGTTATCTGCATACACACACTTACAAACACCACCTTGAACATCATGCACACTTTAGCATACTCCAGAAGCACGATATATTTACACAATACAGAAAAGGTTTGCATTAAAAAAAAATACTAGATGTTTTCAGCATCCAATCTTCCAAAAACTGAAAGCAGATCTTAAACAAGTGAAAAAGACTCACCGGAATAAGCTTTTGTCTTAATACTGTAACAGTGTATAAAATATGTAGACAAGCTCCTTCCTCACAATGCGCCTGGTCTCAACCACTCAGTGTGACAACATGTGTCTGACACTAATGTAGCCAACACCAGAGACCCCGCCTGTACCCAACGCCGATTGGTGCTCCAAAAGGCCTCGTGGGCGCTTGATGAGCCGAGGCTGCCTGTGATTGGGCAAGGGGAGCTGTCAGTCAAGGGAGGCTGTCACTTGCTCTTGGCAACTGGTTTGAAATTGACACCGAGACATGTACAGCGCTCTCTTTACTGCAACACTTAAGCCTTTTTACAGAAAGTCCTCAATCCACAGTGTGTTTTTTTTAAAAATTTTCAACTCGAGTTAACCTTCCCAGAACGCCCAAAACTGCAACAGTCTGCAATCCCAAACATTACTTCCAGTATTGAATATAAAAATCGGAACCTCTCCCAGTTATTCAACAGGAGGAATGTGCACTCGGATTACAGTCTTATAAATACTAATTGCTGTTTTCTATATACTAATTAGTGCAGTTCCAGACACTTCTTACCCCCTCAAACACAAATGACACGGTTTGAGACGTAAAGGAGTTGTTTGAATTTTTTTTAAAACATGCCTTTCAAATGGAGCGTATGTGGTCGACAAAAAAAAACACCCACACACCAAACAGCGGGGGCAAGAGAGCAAAATCAAACAGTGCCTTTCAGTGGGGGAAGTGGAGGGTTTTTGAGAAGCCAAGAGCATCGCCCTAAAAAAAAACCATAATATAAGAACCCGGGTATGATTTATTGCACCTGGTTTATTGTCAGGTGGAGGGGTGGGGGCATAGCGGGACATGGGAGCCTGCAATGCCAACCAACCTGGGACAGTTAGCCTGAACCCATCCTGCTCCAGGGGATTAACACAAAGGCAACCAACACACTGTGGATGCTGGAAATCTGAAATGAAAACAGAAAATGCTGGAAACACTCGGCAGGTCAGGCAGCACCTGTGGAGAGAGAATCAGAGTTAACCTTTCAGGTCGATGAGTTCTGACGAAAGGTCATCGACCTGAAACGTTAACTCTGTTTCTCTCTCTCCACAGATGCTGCTTGACTTGCAGAGCATTTCCAGCATTTTCAGGGGATTAATGTCTGAAAAATCGAGAGCGGCTTACTGCATGTTCAATGATTCCCAAATAGTGTTCGGTGATATACTAACATTTATAAATGAGCAACGCTTTTACAAATGCCCATTCGGTCTCTCCGTGTTGATGATAACGATAGTTCATCGATTTAAAATAATCACACAGAAATATTAGCATCAGATATTGTCACATTGCTGTTTGTGGGAGCTTGCTGTGCGCAAATTGGCTGCTGCGTTTCCTACATTATAACAGTGACCACACTTCAAAAATAGTTCATTGGCTGTAAAGCGCTTTGGGACGTCTGTTGGTCGTGGAAGGCACTATAGAAATGCAAGTCTTTCTCTTTGTAGCAGTGTTAAATACCAGCTCCCTTCTGTCATTCCCCCAGTTAGTGTCAGATGCTCGTCGATTCTGACGGAAAATTCGACTCACATCAGAAGTAGCTATCAGCGCAGGGGATCTCAGTACCAGCAGTTTCTGGAGATTCCTGGCAGCCTGATATCTAGTGCCTTTTTCGACACGTTGTTGTATCTGTATAATTTTTTTTTTGAAAGAAGAATCGGGTCGCCTGATAAAATTTTGTGGGCACCACAGGGTCGGAAACTTCGTGCTGTAGTTAAAGGGTTGTGATATCTTTCTTGGAAAAAATTACCTCAGTTTAGCACCCAGTTGTGTGTGCTTTCTTTCCGGTGTTTGAATTCCACCCGCCCTGTTGAAATCTTGACACTGATCAAGCATTTACAGAAGTCGAAGTTACTGGGAAGAGATGCCCATTACTTTGGGCGTTGAGAGCGATAAACAGAATGGAAAGTATGGCGTTAGTTAGTTGCACACGGCTCCACGGCCGAATCACACAATGAGGCGATGAGAAAACTCGACCAGCTAAAAATCAAACATGTGGTGAGTTTATTGGTTTCATCAGGGTTTAGATAGAGTAAATAAAGAGAAACTGTTTCCAGTGGCTGAAGGGTCAATAACCCGAGGGCACAGATTTAAGGCGATTGGCAAAAGAACCAGAGGCGACATGAGGAAAACCTTTTTAACGCAGCGAGTGGTTAGGATTTGGAATGCGCTGCCTGATAGGGCGGTGGAGGCAGATTCAATAGTAACCTTCAAAAGGGAATTAGATAAATACTTGAAGGAGAAACAATTGCAGGAATATGGGGAAAGAGGGGGGGAGTGGGACTAACTGGATTGCTCTTCGAAAGAGCCGGCACAGACTTGATGGGCCAAATGGCCTCCTTCTGTGCTGTACTATTCTACGATTACTATGGTTTTAGGAGGTACCGTCACCATCTGAAAAGGGAACATTTTGCCAAAAGACAAAATAAAACTAAATCTAAACCTCAAAAACAGGTGATGTTTAGAAATTATAGCAAAATATGCTGGAAATCCGAAATAACAACAGAAAATGCTGGAAAATCTCAGCAGGCCAGGCAACATCCGTGGAGAGAGAAATAGAGTCAACGTTTCAGGTCGAAACCCTTTGTCAAGACTGAAAAAGCTCGAGGAACAGCACCTCATCTTCCGATTAGGCACTTTACAGCCTTCCGGACTCAACATTGAGTTCAACAATTTCAGATCATAACCTCGGCCCCTATTACATTTTTACTTATATTTTTTATCCACACCTTTGTTTTGGCCCTTCCCCCTTTTTTTCTATCCCACAAGGCAGCTGTCTCCCATTCTGCCACGCATTTCACACCTAATCTAGAGCCGTCTTTTGTCTCCACTAGTCCGATCACCATCTCGTCTGGTTTTGAATACCTCTTAATGTCTCTTCACTTCTCTTTTGTTCTCTCATCCCCATTTCCCAGCCCCCAAACTGGCCTTTTAATCTGTTTCATTTCCTGTGCTTTTTCAGTCTTGATAAAGGGTTTCGACCTGAAACGTTGATTCTATTTCTCTCTCTACGGATGTTGCCTGGCCTGCTGAGTTTTTCCAGCATTTTCTGTTGTTATTTTGACGTTTAGAAATGTTGGGAGAATCCAGAGAGCAGCAGGAATTTCATTCTAGTCCCAAAGGCATCAGTGAGTAGATCCCAGATCCTAGATCCACCTTACTGGTATCATTAGAAGGCCACAACCATAAAAGCTAGTTAAAACGGTGGGAAGTGGAGGAAAGGAAGGAGAGAGAAAGACTGTGGGATGGGGAGGAGAGAGGTTTAAGAAACATTTCCACTAGTGAAGCTGCAATCAGGCTCAGTCGGCGAGATGCTCATCACATCACATGATAAGTCCTATTTGCATCTCTGTAATAGCTTAGTAATTCACTTATTTATTATTTTACTATTATCTGGGGTCGGAGTTGTATTAAATGAGATTGGCTTACCAGTTCCTCTGCACTGAATCTCTCCTCCTCTTCCGTGGCTCAGTGGGCAGCACTCTCACCTCTGAGTCAGAAGGTTGTGGGTTCATAGTCCCCACTCCAGAGATTTGAGCACAAAAATCTAGGCTGACACTCCCAGTGCAGTACTGAGGGAGTGCTGCACTGTCGGAGGTGCCATCTTTCGGATGAGATGTTAAACCGAGGCCCAGTTTGCTCTCTCAGTAGGCAAGCACCAGTACACCAATTGAAAGTGGGATCCAAACTCAAGCCCTTTAATGGGAGGCTAATCGTGAGAGCTATTGTTAAGAACATAAGAAATAGGAGCAGGAGTTGGCCATACGGCCCCTGGAGCCTGCTCCACTATTCAATAAGATCATGGCTGATCTTCGACCTCAAATCCACTTTCCGGCCCAATCTCCATACCCCTAGAGTCCAAAAATCTATCTATCTCAGCCTTGAATATACTCAATGACCGAGCCTCCACAGCTCTCTGGGGTAGAGAATTCCACAGATTCACAACCCTCTGAGTGAAGAAATTCCTCCTAATCTCAGTCCTAAATGGCTGACCCCTTATCCTGAGACTGTGTCCCCTAGTTCTAGACAGTCCAGCCAGGGGGAAACAACCTCTCAGCACCTACCCTGTCAATCCCCCTCAGAATCTTACATGTTTCAATGAGATCACCTCTCAGTCTTCTAAACTCCATTAATATTGAAGATTAACTGGTCAGTGAGCAGAGCTCTGTGCACTGGGCTCAGCGCCCTGTACCTGTCAGTATAACAGTATCCTTTGTGAGGACCTAGATCCATATAAGACGTAGGAGCAGTGTTATGTTCATTAATAACTAGATATTCTTATTATGAACACAGCTAGCTTCTAGCTAGTCATTTATTCAGTACACGTTCTCTAGGTACAGCATCTGTAGAGATTCAGCATGTGTGCTTCTGTGTGCAGGCAGCCATCTTGACTACTGCCTTCTGGGTAGCCTAGTGCATCGTGGGTAGTGTAGTCTTAAACACATTCAACTAAACACACAGCAGTATACAGCTCTACAGCTCTATAGCTCCACCTAGTGTACTATTCTAGAATGACATGTTATTGATCATTACATCCCCCTTTCTTTGAGGTTAAACAAAATCAATATCAATCAACTTTCAAGAAACACGATAAAGAAGATATCAGTAACACTTTTGTTAGTGCTCTATAAACATAAACATTTTCACAACAGTCAACACATTTTCAAAGCTTTACTTTATACTCAAAGATTAAGTCTATCAGGCTTTTTTACTTCACGTGTGGATCTTCTCAACACAGGTAAGTCTGATGTGTTTTCATAAGATTGTTCTGGTGGTGAATGACAAGATTCAGTTGCGGCATTGTCATCGATTTGCTGTTGGATAGTTTCTTGTGTTTTTAGGAGGGAACGGCGGTTCCTCCTGAGAATCTGTCCTTCCTCAGTTCTAACAGTGTATGACCTTGGTCGTACTTCCTCAAGAACTGTAGCTTTCCTGTTCCATGCATCTGGATCCTCAATCCTGACAACATCATCCCTTGTCAATGGTTTTAGAGTTTTGGATGACTTGTCATAGTATGATTTCTGTTTCAGCTTTAACAGTTGAAGTGTCTGTCTCAGTTCCATACTTTGCTTTTCTTTTGCATAGCAGGGTAGCGTGGCGCGCAACTTGTGACCCATTAGTAGTTCAGCAGGTGAAGAACCAGAGTCTAAAGGTGAGGCTCGGTAGTTCAGCAGGGCGAGATAAGGATCAGACTTGCTTTCTGTCGCTTTCTTCAGTAGCTGTTTGAGAACTTGAACACCTTTCTCTGCCTTACCATTCGACTGAGCATACAAAGGACTGGATGTGATGTGCTGAAAGTCATAATGTGCTGCAAACTGTTGCCACTCCTTACAGTTGAAGCACGGACCATTGTCGCTAACGGCAATCCTGGGAATTCCATGTCTGGCGAAGATGGATTTAACATGCATTATGACACTGCTTGCTGTGGTGCTTGAGAGCAGCGCCATCTCAGGATAGTTAGAATAGTAGTCAATCACTATTAGATATTCTTTACCATTCAAATGAAAGAGGTCCATACCAACCTTCTGCCATGGTGCTGTTGGTAAGTCAGCTACTATCATTGGTCCCTTTGTTTATTTGTTTTGGTGTTTCTGACATGTCTCACATTTGCCTATCATGTTCTCAATGTCCTTATTTATGCCAGGCTAATAAACAGTGTCTCTTGCTCTCCTTTTGCATTTTTCAATTCCGAGGTGTCCCTCATGAATCCTTTTGAGGATGTCTTGACGTAGGGCCTGTGGAATGACTATTCTGTTCTGTTTTAGTAATAGTCCACTTGCGACACTCAATTCTGACCTTATGTGAAAGTATTTTGGACAGGAACCTTTTGGATGAATGTTCTCTATTACTGTTTGTAACACTGTATCTTTTACTGTTTCTTCTGCTATTTGCTTTGATTTTGTGTCTGACACAGGCAGCGCAGCAGTGACCATACTCACATGAACATCCACGTCTTCCTCAGTAGAGCTCACATGACTCATTGTGGGTGCTCGGGATAGTGCATCTGCTAACACCATGTGTTTGCCTGGTGTGTAGATCAGTTCAAAGTCATATCTTTGCAGCCTCATCATGAGTCGTTGAACCCTTGGAGACATCTCATTCAGATTTTTTTTTATGATGGCAACCAGTGGGCTGTGGTCTGTCTCAACTGTAAAGGTGGGAAGTCCATATATGTAGCCATGGAACTTTTCTAATCCAACTACCAAGCCTAGACATTCCTTTTCAATCTGGGCGTATCGACACTCAGTATCAGTCATAGACCTGGAGGCATAGGCAACAGGCTTCCAATCTTCACCCTCTGCTTGTAGCAAGACCGCACCTAGGCCATCCTTTGATGCATCCGTTGACACTTTGATTCTCTTTGTCGGGTCAAAGAAAGTGAGTACACGTGTGGTTGTCAGCACTGTTTTGAGGTTCATCCACTCTTGTTCATGTCTTTCTGTCCATGCGAACTCATTTGTTTTATGTAGCAGGTCTCGCAGACAGGCTGTCTTGGCTGACAAGTTAGGAATGAACTTTCCAATGAAGTTTATCATTCCCATGATGCGTAGCACTCCTTTTTTGTCAGTGGGTCGAGGCATGTTGAGTATGGCATTTACTTTTTCCATATCTGGCTCTATTCCTTTACCAGATAGATTATCTCCTAGGAAAGTGACTTCCTGGACGCCAAACTGACACTTGGCTTTGTTGAGCTTCAGTCCATTCCGGCGTATGCTCTGTAGCACTTTAGTCAGTCTCTCATTGTGTTCTTTCAGTGTGGAGCCCCAGATGATGATGTCATCAACATAGACCCGGACTCATTCCAGACCTTCAATTATGTGTTCCATCGCTCTATGAAAGATTTCAGATGCAGATATTATCCCGAAAGGCATTCTGAGGAAACAATACCTGCCAAATGGTGTGTTGAAGGTACAGTATTTGGTGCTCTCTTCATCCAGTTTTAGTTGCCAAAATCCTTGTGAGGCATCGAGCTTTGTAAAGTATCTGGCACCTGACATTTCACTGGTGATTTCTTCTCGCTTGGGAATCTGGTAGTGTTCACGTTTTATATTTGCATTTAAGTCCTTTGGATCCATGCATATTCTTAGATCATTGTTCTTTTTCTTTACACATACCATGGAGTTAACCCAGTCTGTTGGCTCTTCGACTTTCCTGATGACTCCTAGTGTGGTCATTCTGTCCAGTTCTTTCTTGAGCCGGTCACGTAGGGGTGCTGGAACTCTTCGTGGAGCATGTACCACTGGCTGAGCATCCTCCTTTAGCTGGATCTTGTAAGTGAATGGTAGAACTCCAAATCCTTTGAACACATCCTGGAAATTATTTACTACAGAATCCACCGAATCATCTGGTCTGTTTATGGCACAGTTTATACGGTATACTCTCTTGACCAGTTCTAAGTCCTCACAAGCTTTGTCACCTAGTAGTGAATCAAGTCCTTCAGCCACAACAGAAAACATGAGATGATGCACTTTGTCTTTGACTGTCATTTTAAGTCTGCATACACCTAAGCTATCTATTTTCTGTCCATTATAGTCCTTCAGTAGTACTGACTTTTTCTGTATTTTGCGCTTTTCTTTCATATTTTTAATGTCACTCATACTGATTAAGTTTGCTTTTGCCCCAGTGTCTAGTTTCAATGTAACTAATGCTCCATTTACCTGCAGTGGGATCATCCATTTGTCCTCTTTTACTACATTAATTTTATGTTCAGCATTGTCCATATCTGAGGGCTGCACATTTTCTGTATCCTTTTCTATATTGTCACATGACACCATTCCTACAAAAAATGTCTCACTTAAATCAGTGACCTCAATCACATTGACTTGGACTTGTTGCCCTTTCTTTGTTTTTACTTTTGAAAAGCATTGTTTGGCAAAGTGATTCTTTTCATAACATTTTGTGCACATTTTTCCAAACGCTGGGCATTGTTTTAACTGGTGTTTGTAACCAGAGCGTTTACAATTAAAAATTCCTTCCTCCGATTGCTTTTCATTTCTGTTCTGCCCATGTTTCTTCCCTTTGTAGGACACAGCACCGACAGCAGCACTTACTACAATCGCATCATTATTGATTTCACTGAAAGTCTTCGCGTGCTGTCGAGCTAGCTCACTGGCTTGGCATATTTTCACAGCATTTTCCAATGTCAGTTCGGTTTCTCTCAACAGATGTTCCCTGACCTTTTTATCCTGAATACCAAACACAATCTGGTCACAAATCATGGATGATTTCAGCTCAGAGAAATTACATGTCTGTGCTTTCAGTTTCAGATCAGTCAAAAAGCTATCAAAAGCCTCATTTTGCTGCTGTGTCCGAGAACAGAAAACATACTTCTCATAGTTTTCGTTCGTTTTGGGAGAACAATGTGTATCAAATTTATTTAGCACATCGTCTAATTTTTCTCTGTTCTCCTCTGGATTAAATACAAATGTATTAAATACCTCTATCGCCTGTGTGCCTGCAACCGTGAGCAGCAACGCTATTTTCCTTGTGTCTGGCTTCGTACCGAATCCGATGGCAGCAATGTAGAGTTCGAATTGTTGTTTGAAAGTCCGCCAATTGTAGTCGACATTTCCCATGAGATTCAAACCTCCTGGTGGCTTCAAAGACTCCATGTCGCATTTCACAATTTTTTAGCAGATCTTCACCAATCCTGGTACCATGTTATGTTCATTAATAACTAGACATTATTATTATGAACACAGCTAGCTTCTAGCTAATCATTTATTCAGTACATGTTCTCTAGGTACAGCATCTGTAGAGATTCAGCATGTGTGCTTCTGTGTGCAGGCAGCCATCTTGACTACTGCCTTCTGGGTAGCCTAGTGCATCGTGGGTAGTGTAGTCTTAAACACATTCAACTAAACACACAGCAGTATACAGCTCTACAGCTCTATAGCTCCACCTAGTGTACTATTCTAGAATGACATGTTATTGATCATTACATCCCCCTTTCTTTGAGGTTAAACAAAATCAATATCAATCAACTTTCAAGAAACACGATAAAGAAGATATCAGTAACACTTTTGTTAGTGCTCTATAAACATAAACATTTTCACAACAGTCAACACATTTTCAAAGCTTTACTTTATACTCAAAGATTAAGTCTATCAGGCTTTTTTACTTCACGTGTGGATCTTCTCAACACAGGTAAGTCTGATGTGTTTTCATAAGATTGTTCTGGTGGTGAATGACAAGATTCAGTTGCGGCATTGTCATCGATTTGCTGTTGGATAGTTTCTTGTGTTTTTAGGAGGGAACGGCGGTTCCTCCTGAGAATCTGTCCTTCCTCAGTTCTAACAGTGTATGACCTTGGTCGTACTTCCTCAAGAACTGTAGCTTTCCTGTTCCATGCATCTGGATCCTCAATCCTGACAACATCATCCCTTGTCAATGGTTTTAGAGTTTTGGATGACTTGTCATAGTATGATTTCTGTTTCAGCTTTAACAGTTGAAGTGTCTGTCTCAGTTCCATACTTTGCTTTTCTTTTGCATAGCAGGGTAGCGTGGTGCGCAACTTGTGACCCATTAGTAGTTCAGCAGGTGAAGAACCAGAGTCTAAAGGTGAGGCTCGGTAGTTCAGCAGGGCGAGATAAGGATCAGACTTGCTTTCTGTCGCTTTCTTCAGTAGCTGTTTGAGAACTTGAACACCTTTCTCTGCCTTACCATTCGACTGAGCATACAAAGGACTGGATGTGATGTGCTGAAAGTCATAATGTGCTGCAAACTGTTGCCACTCCTTACAGTTGAAGCACGGACCATTGTCGCTAACGGCAATCCTGGGAATTCCATGTCTGGCGAAGATGGATTTAACATGCATTATGACACTGCTTGCTGTGGTGCTTGAGAGCAGCGCCATCTCAGGATAGTTAGAATAGTAGTCAATCACTATTAGATATTCTTTACCATTCAAATGAAAGAGGTCCATACCAACCTTCTGCCATGGTGCTGTTGGTAAGTCAGCTACTATCATTGGTCCCTTTGTTTATTTGTTTTGGTGTTTCTGACATGTCTCACATTTGCCTATCATGTTCTCAATGTCCTTATTTATGCCAGGCTAATAAACAGTGTCTCTTGCTCTCCTTTTGCATTTTTCAATTCCGAGGTGTCCCTCATGAATCCTTTTGAGGATGTCTTGACGTAGGGCCTGTGGAATGACTATTCTGTTCTGTTTTAGTAATAGTCCACTTGCGACACTCAATTCTGACCTTATGTGAAAGTATTTTGGACAGGAACCTTTTGGATGAATGTTCTCTATTACTGTTTGTAACACTGTATCTTTTACTGTTTCTTCTGCTATTTGCTTTGATTTTGTGTCTGACACAGGCAGCGCAGCAGTGACCATACTCACATGAACATCCACGTCTTCCTCAGTAGAGCTCACATGACTCATTGTGGGTGCTCGGGATAGTGCATCTGCTAACACCATGTGTTTGCCTGGTGTGTAGATCAGTTCAAAGTCATATCTTTGCAGCCTCATCATGAGTCGTTGAACCCTTGGAGACATCTCATTCAGATTTTTTTTTATGATGGCAACCAGTGGGCTGTGGTCTGTCTCAACTGTAAAGGTGGGAAGTCCATATATGTAGCCATGGAACTTTTCTAATCCAACTACCAAGCCTAGACATTCCTTTTCAATCTGGGCGTATCGACACTCAGTATCAGTCATAGACCTGGAGGCATAGGCAACAGGCTTCCAATCTTCACCCTCTGCTTGTAGCAAGACCGCACCTAGGCCATCCTTTGATGCATCCGTTGACACTTTGATTCTCTTTGTCGGGTCAAAGAAAGTGAGTACACGTGTGGTTGTCAGCACTGTTTTGAGGTTCATCCACTCTTGTTCATGTCTTTCTGTCCATGCGAACTCATTTGTTTTATGTAGCAGGTCTCGCAGACAGGCTGTCTTGGCTGACAAGTTAGGAATGAACTTTCCAATGAAGTTTATCATTCCCATGATGCGTAGCACTCCTTTTTTGTCAGTGGGTCGAGGCATGTTGAGTATGGCATTTACTTTTTCCATATCTGGCTCTATTCCTTTACCAGATAGATTATCTCCTAGGAAAGTGACTTCCTGGATGCCAAACTGACACTTGGCTTTGTTGAGCTTCAGTCCATTCCGGCGTATGCTCTGTAGCACTTTAGTCAGTCTCTCATTGTGTTCTTTCAGTGTGGAGCCCCAGATGATGATGTCATCAACATAGACCCGGACTCATTCCAGACCTTCAATTATGTGTTCCATCGCTCTATGAAAGATTTCAGATGCAGATATTATCCCGAAAGGCATTCTGAGGAAACAATACCTGCCAAATGGTGTGTTGAAGGTACAGTATTTGGTGCTCTCTTCATCCAGTTTTAGTTGCCAAAATCCTTGTGAGGCATCGAGCTTTGTAAAGTATCTGGCACCTGACATTTCACTGGTGATTTCTTCTCGCTTGGGAATCTGGTAGTGTTCACGTTTTATATTTGCATTTAAGTCCTTTGGATCCATGCATATTCTTAGATCATTGTTCTTTTTCTTTACACATACCATGGAGTTAACCCAGTCTGTTGGCTCTTCGACTTTCCTGATGACTCCTAGTGTGGTCATTCTGTCCAGTTCTTTCTTGAGCCGGTCACGTAGGGGTGCTGGAACTCTTCGTGGAGCATGTACCACTGGCTGAGCATCCTCCTTTAGCTGGATCTTGTAAGTGAATGGTAGAACTCCAAATCCTTTGAACACATCCTGGAAATTATTTACTACAGAATCCACCGAATCATCTGGTCTGTTTATGGCACAGTTTATACGGTATACTCTCTTGACCAGTTCTAAGTCCTCACAAGCTTTGTCACCTAGTAGTGAATCAAGTCCTTCAGCCACAACAGAAAACATGAGATGATGCACTTTGTCTTTGACTGTCATTTTAAGTCTGCATACACCTAAGCTATCTATTTTCTGTCCATTATAGTCCTTCAGTAGTACTGACTTTTTCTGTATTTTGCGCTTTTCTTTCATATTTTTAATGTCACTCATACTGATTAAGTTTGCTTTTGCCCCAGTGTCTAGTTTCAATGTAACTAATGCTCCATTTACCTGCAGTGGGATCATCCATTTGTCCTCTTTTACTACATTAATTTTATGTTCAGCATTGTCCATATCTGAGGGCTGCACATTTTCTGTATCCTTTTCTATATTGTCACATGACACCATTCCTACAAAAAATGTCTCACTTAAATCAGTGACCTCAATCACATTGACTTGGACTTGTTGCCCTTTCTTTGTTTTTACTTTTGAAAAGCATTGTTTGGCAAAGTGATTCTTTTCATAACATTTTGTGCACATTTTTCCAAACGCTGGGCATTGTTTTAACTGGTGTTTGTAACCAGAGCGTTTACAATTAAAAATTCCTTCCTCCGATTGCTTTTCATTTCTGTTCTGCCCATGTTTCTTCCCTTTGTAGGACACAGCACCGACAGCAGCACTTACTACAATCGCATCATTATTGATTTCACTGAAAGTCTTCGCGTGCTGTCGAGCTAGCTCACTGGCTTGGCATATTTTCACAGCATTTTCCAATGTCAGTTCGGTTTCTCTCAACAGATGTTCCCTGACCTTTTTATCCTGAATACCAAACACAATCTGGTCACAAATCATGGATGATTTCAGCTCAGAGAAATTACATGTCTGTGCTTTCAGTTTCAGATCAGACAAAAAGCTATCAAAAGCCTCATTTTGCTGCTGTGTCCGAGAACAGAAAACATACTTCTCATAGTTTTCGTTCGTTTTGGGAGAACAATGTGTATCAAATTTATTTAGCACATCGTCTAATTTTTCTCTGTTCTCCTCTGGATTAAATACAAATGTATTAAATACCTCTATCGCCTGTGTGCCTGCAACCGTGAGCAGCAACGCTATTTTCCTTGTGTCTGGCTTCGTACCGAATCCGATGGCAGCAATGTAGAGTTCGAATTGTTGTTTGAAAGTCCGCCAATTGTAGTCAACATTTCCCGTGAGATTCAAACCTCCTGGTGGCTTCAAAGACTCCATGTCGCATTTCACAATTTTTTAGCAGATCTTCACCAATCCTGGTACCATGTTATGTTCATTAATAACTAGACATTATTATTATGAACACAGCTAGCTTCTAGCTAATCATTTATTCAGTACATGTTCTCTAGGTACAGCATCTGTAGAGATTCAGCATGTGTGCTTCTGTGTGCAGGCAGCCATCTTGACTACTGCCTTCTGTCTAGCCTAGTGCATCGTGGGTAGTGTAGTCTTAAACACATTCAACTAAACACACAGCAGTATACAGCTCTACAGCTCTATAGCTCCACCTAGTGTACTATTCTAGAATGACATGTTATTGATCATTACATCCCCCTTTCTTTGAGGTTAAACAAAATCAATATCAATCAACTTTCAAGAAACACGATAAAGAAGATATCAGTAACACTTTTGTTAGTGCTCTATAAACATAAACATTTTCACAACAGTCAACACATTTTCAAAGCTTTACTTTATACTCAAAGATTAAGTCTATCAGGCTTTTTTACTTCACGTGTGGATCTTCTCAACACAGGTAAGTCTGATGTGTTTTCATAAGATTGTTCTGGTGGTGAATGACAAGATTCAGTTGCGGCATTGTCATCGATTTGCTGTTGGATAGTTTCTTGTGTTTTTAGGAGGGAACGGCGGTTCCTCCTGAGAATCTGTCCTTCCTCAGTTCTAACAGTGTATGACCTTGGTCGTACTTCCTCAAGAACTGTAGCTTTCCTGTTCCATGCATCTGGATCCTCAATCCTGACAACATCATCCCTTGTCAATGGTTTTAGAGTTTTGGATGACTTGTCATAGTATGATTTCTGTTTCAGCTTTAACAGTTGAAGTGTCTGTCTCAGTTCCATACTTTGCTTTTCTTTTGCATAGCAGGGTAGCGTGGTGCGCAACTTGTGACCCATTAGTAGTTCAGCAGGTGAAGAACCAGAGTCTAAAGGTGAGGCTCGGTAGTTCAGCAGGGCGAGATAAGGATCAGACTTGCTTTCTGTCGCTTTCTTCAGTAGCTGTTTGAGAACTTGAACACCTTTCTCTGCCTTACCATTCGACTGAGCATACAAAGGACTGGATGTGATGTGCTGAAAGTCATAATGTGCTGCAAACTGTTGCCACTCCTTACAGTTGAAGCACGGACCATTGTCGCTAACGGCAATCCTGGGAATTCCATGTCTGGCGAAGATGGATTTAACATGCATTATGACACTGCTTGCTGTGGTGCTTGAGAGCAGCGCCATCTCAGGATAGTTAGAATAGTAGTCAATCACTATTAGATATTCTTTACCATTCAAATGAAAGAGGTCCATACCAACCTTCTGCCATGGTGCTGTTGGTAAGTCAGCTACTATCATTGGTCCCTTTGTTTATTTGTTTTGGTGTTTCTGACATGTCTCACATTTGCCTATCATGTTCTCAATGTCCTTATTTATGCCAGGCTAATAAACAGTGTCTCTTGCTCTCCTTTTGCATTTTTCAATTCCGAGGTGTCCCTCATGAATCCTTTTGAGGATGTCTTGACGTAGGGCCTGTGGAATGACTATTCTGTTCTGTTTTAGTAATAGTCCACTTGCGACACTCAATTCTGACCTTATGTGAAAGTATTTTGGACAGGAACCTTTTGGATGAATGTTCTCTATTACTGTTTGTAACACTGTATCTTTTACTGTTTCTTCTGCTATTTGCTTTGATTTTGTGTCTGACACAGGCAGCGCAGCAGTGACCATACTCACATGAACATCCACGTCTTCCTCAGTAGAGCTCACATGACTCATTGTGGGTGCTCGGGATAGTGCATCTGCTAACACCATGTGTTTGCCTGGTGTGTAGATCAGTTCAAAGTCATATCTTTGCAGCCTCATCATGAGTCGTTGAACCCTTGGAGACATCTCATTCAGATTTTTTTTTATGATGGCAACCAGTGGGCTGTGGTCTGTCTCAACTGTAAAGGTGGGAAGTCCATATATGTAGCCATGGAACTTTTCTAATCCAACTACCAAGCCTAGACATTCCTTTTCAATCTGGGCGTATCGACACTCAGTATCAGTCATAGACCTGGAGGCATAGGCAACAGGCTTCCAATCTTCACCCTCTGCTTGTAGCAAGACCGCACCTAGGCCATCCTTTGATGCATCCGTTGACACTTTGATTCTCTTTGTCGGGTCAAAGAAAGTGAGTACACGTGTGGTTGTCAGCACTGTTTTGAGGTTCATCCACTCTTGTTCATGTCTTTCTGTCCATGCGAACTCATTTGTTTTATGTAGCAGGTCTCGCAGACAGGCTGTCTTGGCTGACAAGTTAGGAATGAACTTTCCAATGAAGTTTATCATTCCCATGATGCGTAGCACTCCTTTTTTGTCAGTGGGTCGAGGCATGTTGAGTATGGCATTTACTTTTTCCATATCTGGCTCTATTCCTTTACCAGATAGATTATCTCCTAGGAAAGTGACTTCCTGGACGCCAAACTGACACTTGGCTTTGTTGAGCTTCAGTCCATTCCGGCGTATGCTCTGTAGCACTTTAGTCAGTCTCTCATTGTGTTCTTTCAGTGTGGAGCCCCAGATGATGATGTCATCAACATAGACCCGGACTCATTCCAGACCTTCAATTATGTGTTCCATCGCTCTATGAAAGATTTCAGATGCAGATATTATCCCGAAAGGCATTCTGAGGAAACAATACCTGCCAAATGGTGTGTTGAAGGTACAGTATTTGGTGCTCTCTTCATCCAGTTTTAGTTGCCAAAATCCTTGTGAGGCATCGAGCTTTGTAAAGTATCTGGCACCTGACATTTCACTGGTGATTTCTTCTCGCTTGGGAATCTGGTAGTGTTCACGTTTTATATTTGCATTTAAGTCCTTTGGATCCATGCATATTCTTAGATCATTGTTCTTTTTCTTTACACATACCATGGAGTTAACCCAGTCTGTTGGCTCTTCGACTTTCCTGATGACTCCTAGTGTGGTCATTCTGTCCAGTTCTTTCTTGAGCCGGTCACGTAGGGGTGCTGGAACTCTTCGTGGAGCATGTACCACTGGCTGAGCATCCTCCTTTAGCTGGATCTTGTAAGTGAATGGTAGAACTCCAAATCCTTTGAACACATCCTGGAAATTATTTACTACAGAATCCACCGAATCATCTGGTCTGTTTATGGCACAGTTTATACGGTATACTCTCTTGACCAGTTCTAAGTCCTCACAAGCTTTGTCACCTAGTAGTGAATCAAGTCCTTCAGCCACAACAGAAAACATGAGATGATGCACTTTGTCTTTGACTGTCATTTTAAGTCTGCATACACCTAAGCTATCTATTTTCTGTCCATTATAGTCCTTCAGTAGTACTGACTTTTTCTGTATTTTGCGCTTTTCTTTCATATTTTTAATGTCACTCATACTGATTAAGTTTGCTTTTGCCCCAGTGTCTAGTTTCAATGTAACTAATGCTCCATTTACCTGCAGTGGGATCATCCATTTGTCCTCTTTTACTACATTAATTTTATGTTCAGCATTGTCCATATCTGAGGGCTGCACATTTTCTGTATCCTTTTCTATATTGTCACATGACACCATTCCTACAAAAAATGTCTCACTTAAATCAGTGACCTCAATCACATTGACTTGGACTTGTTGCCCTTTCTTTGTTTTTACTTTTGAAAAGCATTGTTTGGCAAAGTGATTCTTTTCATAACATTTTGTGCACATTTTTCCAAACGCTGGGCATTGTTTTAACTGGTGTTTGTAACCAGAGCGTTTACAATTAAAAATTCCTTCCTCCGATTGCTTTTCATTTCTGTTCTGCCCATGTTTCTTCCCTTTGTAGGACACAGCACCGACAGCAGCACTTACTACAATCGCATCATTATTGATTTCACTGAAAGTCTTCGCGTGCTGTCGAGCTAGCTCACTGGCTTGGCATATTTTCACAGCATTTTCCAATGTCAGTTCGGTTTCTCTCAACAGATGTTCCCTGACCTTTTTATCCTGAATACCAAACACAATCTGGTCACAAATCATGGATGATTTCAGCTCAGAGAAATTACATGTCTGTGCTTTCAGTTTCAGATCAGACAAAAAGCTATCAAAAGCCTCATTTTGCTGCTGTGTCCGAGAACAGAAAACATACTTCTCATAGTTTTCGTTCGTTTTGGGAGAACAATGTGTATCAAATTTATTTAGCACATCGTCTAATTTTTCTCTGTTCTCCTCTGGATTAAATACAAATGTATTAAATACCTCTATCGCCTGTGTGCCTGCAACCGTGAGCAGCAACGCTATTTTCCTTGTGTCTGGCTTCGTACCGAATCCGATGGCAGCAATGTAGAGTTCGAATTGTTGTTTGAAAGTCCGCCAATTGTAGTCAACATTTCCCGTGAGATTCAAACCTCCTGGTGGCTTCAAAGACTCCATGTCGCATTTCACAATTTTTTAGCAGATCTTCACCAATCCTGGTACCATGTTATGTTCATTAATAACTAGACATTATTATTATGAACACAGCTAGCTTCTAGCTAATCATTTATTCAGTACATGTTCTCTAGGTACAGCATCTGTAGAGATTCAGCATGTGTGCTTCTGTGTGCAGGCAGCCATCTTGACTACTGCCTTCTGGGTAGCCTAGTGCATCGTGGGTAGTGTAGTCTTAAACACATTCAACTAAACACACAGCAGTATACAGCTCTACAGCTCTATAGCTCCACCTAGTGTACTATTCTAGAATGACATGTTATTGATCATTACATCCCCCTTTCTTTGAGGTTAAACAAAATCAATATCAATCAACTTTCAAGAAACACGATAAAGAAGATATCAGTAACACTTTTGTTAGTGCTCTATAAACATAAACATTTTCACAACAGTCAACACATTTTCAAAGCTTTACTTTATACTCAAAGATTAAGTCTATCAGGCTTTTTTACTTCACGTGTGGATCTTCTCAACACAGGTAAGTCTGATGTGTTTTCATAAGATTGTTCTGGTGGTGAATGACAAGATTCAGTTGCGGCATTGTCATCGATTTGCTGTTGGATAGTTTCTTGTGTTTTTAGGAGGGAACGGCGGTTCCTCCTGAGAATCTGTCCTTCCTCAGTTCTAACAGTGTATGACCTTGGTCGTACTTCCTCAAGAACTGTAGCTTTCCTGTTCCATGCATCTGGATCCTCAATCCTGACAACATCATCCCTTGTCAATGGTTTTAGAGTTTTGGATGACTTGTCATAGTATGATTTCTGTTTCAGCTTTAACAGTTGAAGTGTCTGTCTCAGTTCCATACTTTGCTTTTCTTTTGCATAGCAGGGTAGCGTGGTGCGCAACTTGTGACCCATTAGTAGTTCAGCAGGTGAAGAACCAGAGTCTAAAGGTGAGGCTCGGTAGTTCAGCAGGGCGAGATAAGGATCAGGCTTGCTTTCTGTCGCTTTCTTCAGTAGCTGTTTGAGAACTTGAACACCTTTCTCTGCCTTACCATTCGACTGAGCATACAAAGGACTGGATGTGATGTGCTGAAAGTCATAATGTGCTGCAAACTGTTGCCACTCCTTACAGTTGAAGCACGGACCATTGTCGCTAATGGCAATCCTGGGAATTCCATGTCTGGCGAAGATGGATTTAACATGCATTATGACACTGCTTGCTGTGGTGCTTGAGAGCAGCGCCATCTCAGGATAGTTAGAATAGTAGTCAACCACTATTAGATATTCTTTACCATTCAAATGAAAGAGGTCCATACCAACCTTCTGCCATGGTGCTGTTGGTAAGTCAGCTACTATCATTGGTCCCTTTGTTTATTTGTTTTGGTGTTTCTGACATGTCTCACATTTGCCTATCATGTTCTCAATGTCCTTATTTATGCCAGGCCAATAAACAGTGTCTCTTGCTCTCCTTTTGCATTTTTCAATTCCGAGGTGTCCCTCATGAATCCTTTTGAGGATGTCTTGACGTAGGGCCTGTGGAATGACTATTCTGTTCTGTTTTAATAATTGTCCACTTGCGACACTCAATTCTGACCTTATGTGAAAGTATTTTGGACAGGAACCTTTTGGATGAATGTTCTCTATTACTGTTTGTAACACTGTATCTTTTACTGTTTCTTCTGCTATTTGCTTTGATTTTGTGTCTGACACAGGCAGCGCAGCAGTGACCATACTCACATGAACATCCACGTCTTCCCCAGTAGAGCTCACATGACTCATTGTGGGTGCTCGGGATAGTGCATCTGCTAACACCATGTGTTTGCCTGGTGTGTAGATCAGTTCAAAGTCATATCTTTGCAGCCTCATCATGAGTCGTTGAACCCTTGGAGACATCTCATTCAGATTTTTTTTTATGATGGCAACCAGTGGGCTGTGGTCTGTCTCAACTGTAAAGGTGGGAAGTCCATATATGTAGCCATGGAACTTTTCTAATCCAACTACCAAGCCTAGACATTCCTTTTCAATCTGGGCGTATCGACACTCAGTATCAGTCATAGACCTGGAGGCATAGGCAACAGGCTTCCAATCTTCACCCTCTGCTTGTAGCAAGACCGCACCTAGGCCATCCTTTGATGCATCCGTTGACACTTTGATTCTCTTTGTCGGGTCAAAGAAAGTGAGTACACGTGTGGTTGTCAGCACTGTTTTGAGGTTCATCCACTCTTGTTCATGTCTTTCTGTCCATGCGAACTCATTTGTTTTATGTAGCAGGTCTCGCAGACAGGCTGTCTTGGCTGACAAGTTAGGAATGAACTTTCCAATGAAGTTTATCATTCCCATGATGCGTAGCACTCCTTTTTTGTCAGTGGGTCGAGGCATGTTGAGTATGGCATTTACTTTTTCCATATCTGGCTCTATTCCTTTACCAGATAGATTATCTCCTAGGAAAGTGACTTCCTGGATGCCAAACTGACACTTGGCTTTGTTGAGCTTCAGTCCATTCCGGCGTATGCTCTGTAGCACTTTAGTCAGTCTCTCATTGTGTTCTTTCAGTGTGGAGCCCCAGATGATGATGTCATCAACATAGACCCGGACTCATTCCAGACCTTCAATTATGTGTTCCATCGCTCTATGAAAGATTTCAGATGCAGATATTATCCCGAAAGGCATTCTGAGGAAACAATACCTGCCAAATGGTGTGTTGAAGGTACAGTATTTGGTGCTCTCTTCATCCAGTTTTAGTTGCCAAAATCCTTGTGAGGCATCGAGCTTTGTAAAGTATCTGGCACCTGACATTTCACTGGTGATTTCTTCTCGCTTGGGAATCTGGTAGTGTTCACGTTTTATATTTGCATTTAAGTCCTTTGGATCCATGCATATTCTTAGATCATTGTTCTTTTTCTTTACACATACCATGGAGTTAACCCAGTCTGTTGGCTCTTCGACTTTCCTGATGACTCCTAGTGTGGTCATTCTGTCCAGTTCTTTCTTGAGCCGGTCACGTAGGGGTGCTGGAACTCTTCGTGGAGCATGTACCACTGGCTGAGCATCCCCCTTTAGCTGGATCTTGTAAGTGAATGGTAGAACTCCAAATCCTTTGAACACATCCTGGAAATTATTTACTACAGAATCCACCGAATCATCTGGTCTGTTTATGGCACAGTTTATACGGTATACTCTCTTGACCAGTTCTAAGTCCTCACAAGCTTTGTCACCTAGTAGTGAATCAAGTCCTTCAGCCACAACAGAAAACATGAGATGATGCACTTTGTCTTTGACTGTCATTTTAAGTCTGCATACACCTAAGCTATCTATTTTCTGTCCATTATAGTCCTTCAGTAGTACTGACTTTTTCTGTATTTTGCGCTTTTCTTTCATATTTTTAATGTCACTCATACTGATTAAGTTTGCTTTTGCCCCAGTGTCTAGTTTCAATGTAACTAATGCTCCATTTACCTGCAGTGGGATCATCCATTTGTCCTCTTTTACTGCATTAATTTTATGTTCAGCATTGTCCATATCTGAGGGCTGCACATTTTCTGTATCCTTTTCTATATTGTCACATGACACCATTCCTACAAAAAATGTCTCACTTAAATCAGTGACCTCAATCACATTGACTTGGACTTGTTGCCCTTTCTTTGTTTTTACTTTTGAAAAGCATTGTTTGGCAAAGTGATTCTTTTCATAACATTTTGTGCACATTTTTCCAAACGCTGGGCATTGTTTTAACTGGTGTTTGTAACCAGAGCGTTTACAATTAAAAATTCCTTCCTCCGATTGCTTTTCATTTCTGTTCTGCCCATGTTTCTTCCCTTTGTAGGACACAGCACCGACAGCAGCACTTACTACAATCGCATTATTATTGATTTCACTGAAAGTCTTCGCGTGCTGTCGAGCTAGCTCACTGGCTTGGCATATTTTCACAGCATTTTCCAATGTCAGTTCGGTTTCTCTCAACAGATGTTCCCTGACCTTTTTATCCTGAATACCAAACACAATCTGGTCACAAATCATGGATGATTTCAGCTCAGAGAAATTACATGTCTGTGCTTTCAGTTTCAGATCAGTCAAAAAGCTATCAAAAGCCTCATTTTGCTGCTGTGTCCGAGAACAGAAAACATACTTCTCATAGTTTTCGTTCGTTTTGGGAGAACAATGTGTATCAAATTTATTTAGCACATCGTCTAATTTTTCTCTGTTCTCCTCTGGATTAAATACAAATGTATTAAATACCTCTATCGCCTGTGTGCCTGCAACCGTGAGCAGCAACGCTATTTTCCTTGTGTCTGGCTTCGTACCGAATCCGATGGCAGCAATGTAGAGTTCGAATTGTTGTTTGAAAGTCCGCCAATTGTAGTCGACATTTCCCGTGAGATTCAAACCTCCTGGTGGCTTCAAAGACTCCATGTCGCGTTTCACAATTTTTTAGCAGATCTTCACCAATCCTGGTACCATGTTATGTTCATTAATAACTAGACATTATTATTATGAACACAGCTAGCTTCTAGCTAATCATTTATTCAGTACATGTTCTCTAGGTACAGCATCTGTAGAGATTCAGCATGTGTGCTTCTGTGTGCAGGCAGCCATCTTGACTACTGCCTTCTGGGTAGCCTAGTGCATCGTGGGTAGTGTAGTCTTAAACACATTCAACTAAACACACAGCAGTATACAGCTCTACAGCTCTATAGCTCCACCTAGTGTACTATTCTAGAATGACATGTTATTGATCATTACAAGCAGGAGTAGGTCATTTGGCCTCTCGAGCCTGCTCCGCCATTCAATAAGATCATGGCTGATCTGACCTTGGCCTCAACTCCACTTCCCTGCCCGCTGCACATAACCCTCGACTCCCTTATCGTTCAAAAATCTGTCTGTCTCCACCATAAATATATTCAAAGACCCCGCCTCCAGAGCTCTCCAAGGAAGAGAATTCCACAGATTCACGACCCTCTGAGAGAAGAAATTCCTCCTCATCTCCGTTTTAAAAGGGTGACCCCTTATTCTGCAATTATGCCCCCTAGTTCTAGATTCCCCCACGAGGGGAAACAGCCTCTCTGCATCTACCCTGTCAAGCCCACTCAGAATCTTATATGTTTCCCACATTAAACTCCATCTGCCAGATTTTTGCCCACTCACTTAGCCTATCTAGATCCCTTTGGAGATTCTTTGCGTCCTCCACACAATTTGCTTTCCCACCTATCTGTGGCAGGCTGGCAAGTTCACCAACTATCAGAGATATCAGCAAATGCAAGCTTAATTCCAGTATTATAATTTAATGAAGTCTATCCTTGCATTCACCTTCTCTGATGACAACAAGTCAGCCACGTATGAGCCTGTTTCAAAGAGGAAATTATGTACAATTCAACCTAGAATTTAAAATCATCACTTCAGCAGGGAATGCCTGCTTCACATGCGCCCCCCACCTTGTGTGTTAACTTAAGGGAATCGAGGGATATAGGGATTGGGCGGGAAAGTGGAGTTGAGGTCGAAGATCAGCCATGATCTTATTGAATAGCTCGACTCCTGCTCCTAATTCTTGTGTCTCTTATGTCAACTGTTAGACAAACCAGCCCGAAAGACCTCACTGAACATAAATTTACTCATTAAAGGAAATGTTTATTAAAGTCTATGGAAATTTACACAGTGTTTGGACTTCACAACCTCTATAACCTAGCTATCGACTGATGCAATAGAAAATGAGTTATTCCCTGCTGCTAATATACATGGCCTTTCACAAGTGTGCAAGACTTACTTGCATGACTCACTTATGCCTCTGGGACTTATGAATTACATTTTCTTTTAAATGCAAAAAGATTTTAGCTATTCCATGAGGAGTTACTCTGTATTCATAATGCCCTTGTGGCCTTGAATTATGGAAATAATAAAAATAATGATTCCACAGTCGTGATGCTGTAATAAGCCAATTATGCCACCACTGGGGGTTTAGTTCTCTCTGTGCATTATTTTACTCTGTTAATGTGTCTATGTTGAATTGTTGTCTGTATTATTTTAATATAGTTCAGCATCAATGAATGTGCAGGTTGATTCCTGAGATGAAGGGGTTGTCTTATGAGAAAAGGTTGAGCAGGTTGGGCCTATACTCATTGGAGTTTAGAAGAATGAGAGGTGATCTTATTGAAACATATAAGATTCTGAGGGGTATTGACAGGGTAGATGCAGAGAGGATGTTTCCCCTCGTGGGGGAATCTGGAACGAGGGGGCATAGTTTCAGAATAAGGGGTCGCCCATTTAAGACGGAGACGAGGAGGAATTTCTTCTCTGAGGGTCGTGAGTCTTTGGAATTCTCTACCCCAGAGAGCTGTGGAGGCGGAGTCAGTGAATATATTCAAGGCGGAGATTGACAGATTTTTGAACGATAAGGGAGTCAAGGGTTATGGGGAGCGGGCAGGGAAGTGGAGTTGAGGCCAAGATCAGATCAGCCATGATCTTATTGAATGGCGGAGCAGCCTCGAGGGGCCGAATGGCCGACTCCTGCTCCTACGTCTTATGTTCTTATGTTCTTACTTCCATGGCAATATTCAAAGAAAATCAAGGGATGCTCCTGCCAACAAATACCACCCAAGAAGCCTTTGTAAACTCATCTCCCCAATCTCACTTTCAATCACCTCCCTTAAATTTTCTCCCAATTTCTTTTCAGTATCTGATTTCCCCCTTTCCTCTGAAACACCTTGGGATGTTTCATTACATTACATTAAGCTCTCAATTTCACTGAATAAATAGTCATTTTACCAGGCAGTGAAACTGTTGCCCAAACCCTCACAATAATGGTAAATGCAGCAGCTGATCTCCTGTGATACTGCACATGTAGGCAATCCAGGCTGACTCTCCAGGGCAGTGCTGAGGGAGTGCTGCACTGTCAGAGGTGCCGTCTTTCAGATGAGACATTAAACCGAGGCCCCGTCTGCCCTCTCAGTTGGAGGTAAAAGATCCCACGGCACTATTTCGAAGAAGAGCAGGGGAGTTCTCCCCGGTGTCCTGGACAATATTTATCCCTCAATCAACATCACTAAAACAGATTATCTGGTCATTATCACATTGCTGTTTGTGATAGCTTGCTGTGCACAAATTGGCTGCCACGTTACCTATATTACAACAGTGACTACATTTCAAAAGGACTTCATTGGCTGTAAAGTGCTTTGGGATGTCCTGAGGTCATGAAAGGTGCTATAGAAATGCAAGTCTTTCTGGTTAGAGGGCAGGGGTTAATTGGACCAAGTTGCATAGAGGTAATTCTGTCGCCGTTTTAAAGTTATATGTTCTGTCCTTACTTTTATAGAATTATTTTATTTTATTTTATGATTTATAGTTAAATAGAAAAACAGAGGGAATTTGGACCCAAAAGCCCCGCTCCCTTCTACAAAAATATAACTTGTCAAAGGTTTTAGGGGGCTGTTTCAGGAGCGGAGAGCAGCAGTCCCTTTAAGGACCGCTGCTCATCCCACTCAACGCCAGGATACATGGGAGGAGCATGCATTGCTCACGCTGCGCCCGCGGGTCCCTTAACATATCAATCGGGGATGGGGGGGCTCAGTACGCTATAGTACCCCGATTTGCATAAACTAGAGATCTACTGCCTGAAACAGGCAGGTGATCTGGCCGCCCAAGTGAAAGCCCCTTTCAAATTGTGGCGGTCAGCGTGGCAGCGGCAATGTAGCGGTAAGTCCACCGGCCCCATTCAGGGGCTGTCACCATTCCGTTAGCGCTGATTTCGGACGGTTATAATTGGCCTGAATATAAATAAAAGTTAATTCTCATTTAGAGAAAATTTGTCGACAGAGAAGTCTAGAGAATCCTGATGGCAGATGTTCTGCAAAAAGCAATATACATATATTGAAAGTGAGTAAAATATTTTTCACTTTAGGGAAGTTAGAGTAGAATGTTTACACAGGCTGGGCTTGCAGATAGATGGACAATTAACAGATCATCATGAACAACGCTGAGAACTGAGGGGGAGGGGGAGGGGGGTCAACCAAAGGAGGAAATCTTGGCTTTTGAAAAATTATAGATTTGTAACTTGAGGCAGCTCCCAAGCACAAAATATACATTTAGGCCACCAGTATTTTCTGTATCCTGTGAAACATAAAATCGTTACTCAAAAAAAAATGTTGAAACTGGGCAGTAGAAGGTTATATCCTCTTATAACAGGAAATTGTCTGACAATAACATTATCTGAGGGATTGTGCATGTTATGTGATGGCTAGGCTAGTGTTGGTGGCATTCTTGCCTCTGAATGAGAAGGTTTTCAGTTTGGGCCCCACTTGAGTTCTTTAGTGCATTACCTAGGCTGACATTTCGGGCTGAATCTTATCTCCCAAAAACGGGTGGGTTGGGGTCGCGCCAGAGGTTAAAATGCAAAAAGTTCTGGAACAGGAACCGAACCCGCCCACTTCCGGTTTTAACGGAGGCGGAACGAGGGGCGGGCGACCAATCCGCTCACGGGAAGCGGGTTGGTCATTAAATATTATAATGAGGCTGCCTGCCTTCATTTCACCAGTGATTCTATTTTTAACGACAGGCGGCCGGGTCTCCCAGGCCTCGGGAAACTCGGCAGCTTAAAGGAGGCGCGAAGGGCTGAATCCATGAGGTGAAGTGCCTTTATAACTCTGCTTGTGGGCCAGGAGGCACAGGAGTGTTTCCTCCAGGCCCAACAAGCGACCCAGACCGTTTCCCCCAACCCCCACTATGGGACCCCCCAGACCGCCATCGGACCCCCCACGATCCGAAACCTCCCTGTGATCGGGACCCCCCCCACCCCCTGCGGCGATCCGGACCTTCCCCGCCACGATCTCTCTCGCTTCCCCCAACACACCTACCTGCTCCCCGTATGCTTCGGCCTTGTGAAACAGGCTTCCCGCCCGAGCGGCCTCCAGCCTGCCAATCAGGCCATCTGTACAGGGCGGGAACCCACCCCCACCCAACACCACAGAAGAAAAAAAATTAAAGCAGTTAAATTCTGCAGGACATTTGGGAAACCCGTTCTTCCGGGTTTCCTGACCTCACAACAGCCCCCACCACACAGAACTCGTCTCCAGGCTAAAATCCAGGCCTTTCGTGCGGTACTGTGGGAGTGCTGCATTGTTGGGCCCTTTTAAATAAAACATACAACCTTCTCAGGTGGAGGTTAAATATGCCGGGACACTATTCAAAAAACAGAATGAAATTCTCCTGGTGCCTTAGCCAATGTCCTTTCCTCAACCAACACTCATTTGTGGGTATCGTGTGCTGCTGTGTTTGCCTACACAACGGTTACTTTGCTTTGAGATCTTACGCAGAGATTTAGTAATGTGCACGTCTTTCCATAAGCACTGGGAGAAAGGGTGGCTCCTTAGGGACTTTCCTCTTATTGAGGGACCTGGGAAGATAGGTGTTCAAAGACAACAACAACTACAACTTGTATTTATATAGCACCTTTAACGTAGTAAAACGCTGCACAGGAGTGTTATAAGACAAAAAAAATTGACACTGAGCCGCATAAGGAGATATTAGGGCAGGTGACCAAAAGCTTGGTCAAAGAGGTAGGTTTTAAGGAGCGTCTTAAAGGAGGAAAGAGAGGTAGCGAGGCGGAGAGGTTTAGGCAGGGAATTCCAGAGCTTAGGGCCTTGGCAACAGAAGGCACGGCCGCCAATGGTTGAGCGATTATAATCGGGGATGCTCAAGAGGGCAGAATTAGAGGAGCGCAGATATCTCGGGGGGGGGGGTTGTGGGGCTGAAGGAGATTACAGAGATAGGGAGGGGCGAGGCCATGGAGGAACCTGAAAGCAAGGATGAGAATTTTGAAATCGAGGCCCTGTTTAACCGGGAGCCAATGTAGGTTAGCGAGCACAGGGGTGATGGGCGAACGGGACAACATGGACACAAAGGCAGTCCAACAAGGACCAATCCTGCAAGCTCTGGGAATGAATTGCATTGAATAAATGGTTTTATTAGCTCTACTGTAAAGTGTACAATGTACAGTATGGGAATTGTTAATAAATAACATCACAAGAGAAGACAGGGAATGCATGATGCAGTGGAAGATTATTCAATCTTCACATTCCTTTACCAAAACTTACATTTCAGTGCCACCTAGATTCAGTACAGAGGGAAACCGTACAGCAGCCACCATGTGGAAGATTATTGCGAAGCACCCCAGTGTTGCGACTTGAATTTTTTCAACAGCATAGAAACTGATGTTTCAAAGTGGTAGCTGGAATGTATTATTCAAACCTCAGACTCTCTCAAACCACACGTCAGTTTCCTTTGCTGAAGTCCCAACACAATCATTACATGTAATGGTATTGCTGCTTGTGTGATATCTGGAGCAATTATGTTTAGTGCAGTCCTGTGAGATAATGTTGACTGCTCCTTCAATCCTCTACTGATACTATATTCTTATTAATTTGCAATAAGCTTTATTTGATATTGGCTCCAGGGTTTAAAAAAAATTCATTCACGGGATGTGGGCGTCGCTGGCAAGGTCAGCATTTATTGCCAATCGCTAATCGCCCTTGAGAAGGTGGTGGTGAGCCGCCTTCTTGAACCGCTGCAGTCCGTGCGGTGAAGGTGCTCCCATGGTGCTGTTAGGGAGGGAGTTCCAGGATTTTGACTGCGACGATGAAGGAATAGCTGATATATTTCCAAGTCAGGATGGTGTGTGACTTGGAGGGGAACTTGGAGGTGATGGTGTTCCCATGCACCTGCTGCTCTTGTCCTTCTAGGTGGTAGAGGTCACGGGTTTGGGAGGTGCTGCCGAAGAAGGCTTGACAGATTTCTCCTACGTTCCCATAGTCCAACTACTTTTTATCGAGAAATCCAGCTAAAGGACCAGGGCCACAGGGCAGGACAATAACAAGGTTGATAAGAGGAGAGAGAACTAGGTAGATGAAGAGATAGTGGTTTTAAAAGCCTGCAGACTGGACAAGGAAGGGAAGACTGAGGAAGGTAATATTGATTTTAATGAGAGAAGTCTTATGATTTCAGGCATGTACGGAACAGATGAAAATGATGGGCAGGAAAAGACCATCTGGTCCATCAAGCCTGCCCCACACTCATGATGGCCAGAGCATCAAGACTAGACACTTCCTATCTGCCCCCGCAGCCGTGTAATCTCCAGCGAGAGGCAAAAAACCAGGCAAAAAACCTCGGGCCAATAAGCGAATACACTGGACAATTCCTCTACAACCTCCTCAGACAATCAAAACCAGCTAGGAGATCACATGGACCATGTGTCATCTGTTAATTCATACAATAACGCACCAGACAGTAAATCCCACGGCAACAAATTGTCTGTAATGCCTTTATCAGCAGCACTGCAAAATACAGAAAGATTATAAAAACCTCAGTCCTGGAACTCAAATACAGCGGTTTCAGCACGCCAGCCTCTCGAGCCTGCTCCAACAAGCTATGGCTATCCGCATTGTATTTATACCTAACTTGTTTACTGCATCGATGAGCTGTCCTTGCTCAATCCTGACTACAGGACATCTGTGCCTCGCTTTGACTACAACCCTAAGGCTACTTGCTATCAGGCATGGATACTCATTTTCGTATTTCACTTTTCCATACAAAGACCACCTATTTACACAGCCCCTTCTACACCATCATAGCAGACATAAAAATAAAGAAAGACTTGCATTTCTATAGCGCCTTTCGCGACCTCAGGATGTCCCAAAGGGCTTTACAGCCAATGAAGTACTTTTTGAGGTGTAGTCACTGTTGTAATGTAGGAAACGCGGCGGCCAATTTTGTGCACAGCAAGCTCCCACAAACAGCAATGTGATAATGACCAGATAATCTGTTTTAGTGATGTTGGTTGAGGGATAAATATTGGCCCAGGACATCAGAGAGAACTCCCCTGCTCTTCTTCGAAATAGTGCCGTGGGATCTTTTACATCCACCTTAGAGGGCAGACGGGGCCTCGGTTTAACGTCTCATCCGAAAGAAGGCACCTCTGACAGTGCAGCACTCCCTCAGCACTGCACGGGAGTGTCAGCTTAGATCATAGCCGACATGAACAAGGAGGTTAGGTCATTATTATACACACTCAGAGACATTATAACATTAACTGTGCTGACATTTAATTTTCCTAAAGGTTATGTACTGTATGTACCTTGAAGAAGGAACTATATTCTGCAGCCCCTGTATACTGCAGTACCAGTAGTGACCACCCCTGTATATAAGCCTGTGTAGTAACTTTGTATAGTAGTTCCAGTTTTGTCTCCATTCAGTAAACACCTGTTATAACCAACTTCTGCAGTCCGTGTCTCAATTACACACGGACATTACATTGGCGACGAACAGATCCGAACTTACCTACAGTTCTGCACCACCTCACGGGGATTCATCCCTGAAGCGAAGTTATTAGAGGTCGAAGCCAGAAGGAAGAAATCCAAAAACAAACAGAAGAAACGGACGTCGACCGTGGGCAACCGCCCTCCGATTCATCGAATTCAAAGATTTGCAGGAGAGGCTGTCGAGAGCGGGGCTTGGTTATCCTGTCTATGGTGTTCCAGCTAATCGGGCTGGTGGCAGGTAGTACACTGATCCTTCCTGGGCTGCGGCGGGCTAGAGCTCGATCGGGTGGCTTTTCAACGGGGCCGAGCAGCGTTGTCGGGAAGAGAGAGAGAGAGAGGGTGGAGCACACAGGGCGCGGCCAGTGCTACTAAGCCGGGCAGCGTACAGACCCAAGAAGAGGGAGGGAAGTGTCCCATAGGGTCTGCTCTGACGACGGGAGCAGTAATTAAAATAAAAGAAAAAGAAATTAGAAGCGCAGGAAGCCGTGAGGAGCTGCAGTTTGCCACGGGGACCGCGGAGAGCGGCGTTGGCAGCAGCGCAGCGGGGGGGAAGCGCGCGAAGACCATAGGGCGTCGCCATCAAGGCATAAAAACGCCAGCAACAGCGCTGGCAGCAGCGGAAAAGGCAGAAAGCGCGGGAGGCGCCATCTTAATCCAGCGGGGAAGAAGGCAAAGCACGGGAGGCGCCATTTTGTTCAATCGGGGAAGAAGGCAAAGCGCGGGAGGCACCATCTTAGATCGCCAAGATGCCGAAGACTGGCAATATCACTGCCTTCGATAATGCAATAGAAGACTGGACCACGTATGTGGAAAGAGTCGAAGTATATTGCAAGGCAAATGAAGTAGCCAATGAGAAAAAGGCATCGGTACTACTAAACTTAATGGGCGCAAGAACGTACGGCCTATTGCGGAACCTGATCACTCCAGTCAAACCGATGGTGAAGAGTTTTAACGAAATTGTTGATATCCTACAGGAACACCTAAATCCTACACCGCTGCTGATAGCAGAAAGATTTAAATTCCACAAGAGAAATCAGCATAAAGATGAGAGCAATGCTGATTACCTTACGGAACTACACAAGCTATCAAAGCACTGCCAGTTCAGAGCAGGACTGGCAGATACCCTACGGGACAAATTTGTCTGTGGACTCCTGAGCGAAGGAACTCAGAAGAGGTTACTCTCAGAGAAAGAGCTGACGCTAGATAAGGCTTTCAGCGTGGCAGTATCGTACGAAGCAGCAGCAAGGGGAGCTGCGGAAATACAGCAAAAGCCACAGGAATACGGCACCCATGAAATGACACGGGGATTTGAAAAATGTTATCGCTGCGGCAGAACAACCCATGACCAGAAGGACTGCTGGTCCAAGGACAAAACATGCAGGCAATGCGGAAAGATGGGATACATTGCACGAGTTTGCAGGTCCGGGAAGAAGACTAACGACAACAAAAAGACTACTAAGGAACAGTACAGGAAAGTACAAAAGATGACGGACAGTAGTTCCGAAGACCAGAAGAGTGATAGTGAATCCGGGAACAAGAGACTAAGCTGTCTCAAACTACACAACATAATCGCAAAAGAGGATCACCGAACCATTTGGATCACCCTCACGATAGCAGGGTCCCAAGTCAAAATGGAATTGGATACAGGATCAGCCCTGACCATCATGAATCGACGAGACTACGAGCGGCTATTCTCACACATACCCTTGAAAGACACATCCATTGTCTTGAAGACATATACGGGGCAGAAAGTATACCCCAGAGGGAAAATAAGGGTGCCTGTCAAATACAACGGCAAGGAAATACAGAAATTGTATCTGTACATACTGCAAGATGGTGGACCACCGTTATTGGGACGTGAATGGATCAGAAAGATAAGTTTAGACTGGCACTCCATTCAGGCACTGACTGTGGCTGGTAAAAAGGATGACGACGTCACACCTGGACGATTGTCAAAAATCTTAGCTAACGCTAAAGAGGTATTTCAACAAGGACTGGGAACTCTTAAAGGCGTAACCGCCTCGATAAAAATAGAAGAGAATGCAATTCCCAAGTTTTTCAAAGCAAGACTGGTACCGTATGCAATTCGCCCAGCCGTCGAGGCAGAGCTGGAGAATCTGGAGAATGCAGGCGTGTTATCTAAGGTAGACTGGAGCGAGTGGGCGACACCCATCGTTCCTGTCATGAAGAAAACGTTAAACAATAAGTCTGAGGAGCCAAGGAAGGTTCGCATCTGTGGGGACTTCAAGGTGACTGTGAACCCAGTCCTTCACACAGTACAGTATCCTCTTCCGAGGATAGAAGATATTTTCGCCTCACTATCTGGAGGGAAACGTTTTACAAAAATTGACCTAGCGCAAGCATATTTGCAGATGGAGGTTGAAGAATCCTCTAGGAAATATCTCACGATAAACACTCACAAAGGTCTTTACCAGTATAATCGACTGGTATTCGGATTTGCATCAGCTCCAGCTATATGGCAAAGAGCGATGGAACAAGTCCTGCAAGGGATTCCGGGGACTCAGTGTTACTTGGACGACATCCTAGTGACAGGTGAAAATGACAGTGAACACCTTGCCTACCTAGAGCAGGTGCTCACTAGACTAAGAGAACATGGGCTACGAGCCAATCGCCCCAAGTGCGAGTTTTTTAAGAAACAAATATCGTATTGTGGCCACGTGATTGATGAAGAGGGGTTACATAAGTCCCCTGACAAAATTGAAGCGGTAGTTAAGGCTCCAGTGCCTGAAAATGTGTCGCAACTGAGGTCATTCCTCGGATTGGTGAATTACTACCATAAGTTTTTGCCGAATTTGTCCACAATTCTGCACCCACTGAACGCCCTGCTACAAACTGGAGTAGCATGGAAATGGAGCGATGAATGTAAGCGGGCCTTTCAGAAGTGTAAAGGCCTGATCACTTCAAGAGAAGTATTGGCTCACTACAACCCATCACTACTGATAAGACTGGCGTGCGATGCGTCTCCCTACGGCGTTGGAGCGGTACTGTCACATAAATCCCTTGATGGTTCAGAGAGGCCGATAGCTTTTGCGTCACGCTCGTTAACTGCAGCCGAGCGTAACTACGCCCAGATTGACAGAGAGGCCCTCAGCCTGGTGTGGGGGGGTGAAGAAGTTCAATCACTACCTGCACGGACAGAAATTTACTCTACTAACTGATCATCAACCTCTTGTCTCCATTTTCAACCCTAAGAAGGGCGTCCCGATAATGACAGCACAACGGCTACAGAGTTGGTCCCTTTTCCTAGGGGCACACCAATATGACATCGAGTACAAAGGAACTAAACAGCATGGGAATGCTGATGGATTGTCGCGCCTACCGTTGCCGACGGTGGAAGAAGCACCTGCAGTGGATCCTGTGGAGATATTCCACTCGACCATAGTCGAATGTCTACCTGTGATGAATGCAAACATAGAAAAGGAAACACGAAATGACCCGACACTCTCCAGGGTCTATGATTTAACGGTGAAGGGATGGCCAGCACATGGCGAACCACTGTTGCCAGCATTCTCGCCGAGAAGAGAACAGCTGTCAGTGTGCAGAGGAACCTTGATGTGTGGATCCAGAGTAGTAATTCCACCCAAATTGAAGGATAGAGTGCTCAATGAGCTTCATGAGTGTCATCTGGGAGGGGTAAAAATGAAGAACTTAGCCAGAGTGTGGTGGCCGGGAATCGATAGAGAAACCGAAGAGATGACCAAGAGCTGTACAGGATGCCAGAAGGTCCAAAACGCCCCACCACAAGCCCCTCTACATCCATGGGAGTGGCCCTCATCTCCATGGCAAAGGGTACACATTGATTTTGCTGGTCCGCGATGTTTTTAATTGCGGTGGATGCACATTCAAAGTGGCCAGAAGTAATAAAAATGTCCTCAACCACCACAGAAAAAACTATCACAGTCTTACGAACCATATTCGCCAGAAATGGGCTGCCTGAACAGATTTGCTCCGACAATGGACCACAGTTTGTGTCTGAAGAGTTCCGAAGGTTCTTAAAGAACAATGGTGTTAAGCATTACACATCCGCCCCATATCATCCAGCCACCAATGGATTGGCTGAGAGGTTCGTTCAAACATTCAAGAAGGCTATCAAGGCAATGTGTAATGAAGACATACCCCTACAACACAAGGTGGATAACTTTTTGTTTGCCTACCGGAATGCGACACATGCGGTTACCAACCAAACTCCAGCCATGATGTTCTTCAATCGAAGACTAAGATGCCGCTTGGATTTGGTTAAGCCAAACATCAGAAGAGATGTGGAGAACAGGCAGTTTCAGAATATGAATGAAAGGCCAACCAGGAGTTTCAAGATAGGTCAACCAGTTTTGGCCCGGGACTACCGCACAGAGAAATGGCAGCCAGGAACGATCTGCACACGGCAAGGACCTCTAATGTATACCGTGGACGTTGGAGAGAGCATTGTAAGACGCCATGCTGACCAGATTCTAGAGTCACTGGAAAACGTAAAATCTACACCACGATTCTATACACCTGGTGATGAAACCGAAGTACCAATTGCATCTACCTCAGAATCGGTGATAATGGAAGCAGACGAACCAAATAACGACGTTGATCCCAAATCAACTTTGCCAGAAGAACCTGATACCCCAAAGAGGCGTTATCCGGACAGAATCAGGAAGCCTCCTCAAAGACTGAATTTATAATTGATTAACTTCAGCTAATGTATATAGCAACTGTAATTGTAAATATGTTATTTAATTATTAATCGAATGTTATGTACTGTTTAGCTAAAAGGGGAGGAATTGTACTGTATGTACCTTGAAGAAGGAACTATATTCTGCAGCCCCTGTATACTGCAGTACCAGTAGTGACCACCCCTGTATATAAGCCTGTGAAGTAACTTTGTATAGTAGTTCCAGTTTTGTCTCCATTTAGTAAACACCTGTTATAACCAACTTCTGCAGTCCGTGTCTCAATTACACATGGACATTACAGGTTGCATGAAAGCAAGCATTCGCTCAATAGTCTTTGTGAATACACAACAGCGCAAGGTGTTTTTGTGACTGGAAGGCTGTTTCCAGTGGGGTTCCACAGGGCTCAGTACTGGGTCTCTTGCTTTTTGTGGTATATATCAATGATCTAGACTTGAATGTAGGGGGTATGATTAAGAATTTTGCAGATGATACTAAAGTCGTCTATGTGGTTGATAATAAAGAAGAAAGCTGTAGACTGCAGGAAGATATCAATGGACTGGTCAGGTGGGCAGGACAGTGGCAAATGGAATTCAATCTGGAGAAGTGTGAGGTAATGCATTTGGGAAGGACTAACAAGGCAAGGGAATACAAAAAAAATGGTAGGACACTGAGAAGTGCAGAGGAACAAAGGGACCTTGGAGTGCATGTCCACTCCACAGATCCCTGAAGGTAGCAGACCAAGTAGATAAGGTGGTTAAGAAGGCATACTTGCCTCTATTAGCCGAGGCATAGAATACAAGAGCAGGGAGGTTACGCTTGAACTGTATAAAACACTAGTTAGGCTGCAGCTAGAGTACTGCGTGCAGTTCTGGTCACCACATTACAGGAAAGGTGTGATTGCACTAGAGAGGGTATAGAGGAGATTTACGAGGATGTTGCCAGGACTGAAGAATTTTGGCTATGAGGAAAGATTGGATAGGCTGGGGTTGTTTTCTTTGGAACAGAGGAGGCTGAGGGGAGACCTTATTGAGGTGTATAAAATTATGAGGGGCCTAGATAGAGTGGACAGGAAGGACCTATTTCCCTTAGCAGAGAGGTCAAGAACCAGGGGGCCTAGATTTAAAGTAATTGGTAGAAGGTTTAGAGGGGGGTTGAGGAGAAATTTCTTTACCCAGAGGGTGGTGGGGGTCTGGAACTCACTGCCTGAAAGGGTGGTAGAGGCAGAAACCTTCATCACATTTAAAAAGTGCTTGGATATGCACTTGAAATGCCGTCACCTACAGGGCTACGGACCGAGAGCTGGAAAGTGGGATTAGGCTGGAGAGCTCTTTGTCGGCCGGCACAGACACGATGGGCCGAATGGCCTCCTTCTGTGCTGTAAGTTTCTATGATTCATAAGAACATAAGAAATAGGAGCAGGAGTAGGCCAATCGGCCCCTCGAGCCTGCTCCGCCATTCAATAAGATCATGGCTGATCTGATCCTAACCGCCAATGATTATATTGGGCCGGAATTTGCAGTGGGTAACAACAGCGAACGAACAGCGTACACCGTTATTACCCCTTTGAAACTGACCGCAACGTCAGGACGTAGCACGTGCGCATCCTAACACGGAAATCCTGAAGTTGCCATTAGTCATTCACTGCTCCGACACTGGCTGCGCTGTGGACGCGCCACCGCCCCCCCCACACCCAATAGGCGGCAATCAGTGAAACTGATGAAAACTTGGGCTTTTCCACGGTAATATCGCTGTTAAATACCCCAATAAATGTTAGACTTTGTTGGGGTTTTAACAGCGTATTGACTGCTAAACAAACATGGCCCAGAAAAACTTAATTTTAATTTTGTGGAGTGTCAAATTTCTCCATTATGATAAAAATTACAGTTTTTAAGAATCTTTAAAAAGAAAATTATTATATAAATTTATACACACATCCATTGCTGGTCATACCTTCCCAGTTGCTTGCGTGTCCCACGCTACAGTAATGAGTTCCATAGCTTTGATGTTCTGGGAAAATCTTTCAGCCAATTTCAATATAGCAGCGGGCCCTGCTGTATGCCTCAGAGACATGGACCATGTACAGCAGGCACCTCAATGCACTGGAGAGGTACCACCAACGCTGCCTCCGCAAGATCCTGCAAATCCATTGGCATGATAGGCGCACCAACGTCAGTGTTCTCACTCAGGCCAACATCCCCAGCATCGAAGCTTTGACCACGCTTGATCAGCTCCGATGGATGGGTCACATTGTCCGCATGCCCGATACGAGACTCCCAAAACAAGCGCTCTACTCGGAGCTCCGGCACGGCAAGAGAGCCCCAGGTGGGCAGAGGAAACGCTTCAAGGGCACCCTCAAAGCCTCCTTGAAAAAGTGTAACATCCCCACCAACACCTGGGAATCCCTGGCCCAAGACCGCACAAAGTGGAGGAGAAGCATCCGGGAAGGCGCCGAACACCTCGAGTCTCTTCGCTGGGAGCAAGCAGAAGACAAGCGCAGGCAGCGCAAGGAGTGCACGTCAACCCAAGCACCCCACCCGTCCTTTCAACCACCATCTACCCCACCTGTGACAGAGACTGTTGGTCCCGCATTGGACTCATCAGTCACCTGAGAACTCATTTTTAATGTGGAAGCAAGTCATCCTCGGTTCCGAGGGACTGCCTAAGAAGAGGAAGAGCAGAGAGGAACAACAGCAAATGGGATTGTCCCAATAACGAACAGTGGAGGCATATTTTCTCCAAACTATATAACAAGCAGCGTTGCTTTCTTTTAGCCCATTGAAATGTGGCTGTGGCCATAAATACTGACAGGATAGCGAGCGAACTGAATTGAAGGCAAAAGTCCAAGTGAAGATGCGAGTAAGTCTGGATGACGATCATCTAATTCCTTTTGGATATTTGTTTTTTATTTGTAATCTACACGTACAATTAAAACTGTTGGTCTGGACAGCTTTCTTCGGGCTGCGGTAGTGATTGTCGGGGAGTTCAGAACCAGGGGTCACAGTCTAAGGATAAGGGGTAGGCCTTTTAGGACAGAAATGAGGAGGAATTTTTTCACCCAGAGAGTGGTGAACCTGTGGAATTCTCTACCATAGAAGGCAGTAGAGGCCAATTCATTAAATATATTCAAGAAGGAGTTGGATATATTTCTTAAGGCTAAAGGGATCAAGGGATATGGAGAGAAGGCAGGGACAGGGTACTGGACTTGGATGATCAGCCATGATCGCATTGAATGGCGGAGCAGGCTCGAGGGGCCGAATGGCCTACTCCTGCTCCTATCTTCTATGTTTCTATGTTTTGTGTAACCACTGAGGTGCGAAGGAGGCCAGATGGTGTTACTTGTATTTCTACAGCGCCTTTCACGCCCTCAGGACGTCCCAATGCACTTTACAGCCAATGAAGTACTTTTTGAAGTGTAGTCACTGTTTGTAATGTGGGAAACGCGGCGGCCAATTTGCGCACAGCAAGGTGTTGAACGTAAAAACGGTTCCAGTTCTGGCAAAAGGTCACAGACCTGAAACATTAACTCTATTTCCCTCTCCACAGATGCTGAGTGCTTCCAGCATTCTCTGTTTTCATTTCAGATTTCCAGCATCTGCAGTATTTTGCTTCCGTAAAGGCGTTAGACATGTTGGAGCATTAAGAGTTAATAATCACTGTGTCAAGGCGGCTGAAGGCATGTGGCTCTCTTGTCACTTCCGCACCAAAAATATATTTTTGAGGCAGTTTGAGATCAATAAAAACTCAGAATACCAACAAAAAGTTCGAATAAACCAGCAGTCTAATTGTAGTGTATGTACCTTTAAGGGGAGAACTACTTTTTACAGCTCCTGTATACTGTAGTACCGGCAGTGACCACACCTGTATATAAACCCTGAGTAGGGATCTGTACTTTAGTTTTTAGAGTAACCTGCATCCAGTAAACACCTGTTGATTGTTCCTCTGCAGTCTCTGTCGATTTATTGAAGGACACCATACATCAAAATTCACGGATTTAACAGTGGCGACGAGTCGATTCGAACCTACCTGCAACTCTGTAGAAGAAGGCTGATTCCACCAGTGCGGGCGTCGACCATCCGGAGAGGACTTGAACATCGCAGAGGAGGCTGTGGAGAGCTGGGCTTGGTTCCCCAGTCGCGACGATCCAGCGCAGCGGGCTGGCAGCAGGTACGGCGCAGACACTTCCCGGACGGCGGCGGCTGCAGCCGACCGACGGCACAGAAAAAGGCCGAGCAGCGTCAACAGGGTAAGAGAGAGGGTAAAGCGCACAGGGCGCAGCCGGGGTTGAAGACCGAGCGGCGTCAACGAGAGAAGGGAAAACGCGCAGAGCGCGGCCGGGATTTCAAGGGCTGAGCAGCGTCCGCGGGGGAAGAAAGGAAGCGTGGGAGACGTCATTTTGAGCCAGTGGAGAAGAAGGGAGAGCACGGGAGACGCCATTTTTAGCCAGTCTAACCACACCCAGGGATGCAGAAGAGTGGCAGTGTCACAGCGTTCGACAATGAAGTCGAAGATTGGGCAACATATATAGAACGCGTAGAAGTGTACTGCAAGGCGAATGAAGTGCCAGATGCCAGGAAAGCACTGGTATTGTTGAATTCCATGGGTGCAAAAACGTACGGCTTACTGCGAAACCTAGTAACCCCAGAGAAGCCAGTGGAAAAGGATTTTGAAAGCATAGTGGCAATCCTACAGGACCACTTAAACCCCACACCGCTACTGATAGCAGCAAGATTTAAGTTTCACAAAAGGAACCAGCATAAAGACAAAAGTAATGCTGAGTATTTAACGGAACTGCGCAAACTATCGAAACACTGCCAGTTTGGAACGGGACTAGCAGATACTTTAAGGGACAAGTTTGTGTGTGGGCTTCAAAGTGAAGGAACCCAGAAACAGCTTCTATCAGAAAAGGAACTTACGCTGGACAAGGCTTTCAGCATGGCAGTATCACACGAAGCAGCCGCACGGGTCGCTGCAGAGATACAACGGAGATCGCAAGAATATGGCACAAATGAAATGTCATATGGAGCAGTGAAGTGTTATCGCTGCGGCAGAACAACACACGACAATAAGGATTGTTGGTTCAAGGACCAAGTGTGCAGACACTGTGGAAAAGTAGGACACATAGCAAGTGTCTGCAGGTCAGGAAAGAAAACCAGCAGCAAGAAATCTCCACAGGAGAAGTACAAAAAGGTACATAAGGTGACGGAGAGTAGTTCAGACGAACAGAAAAGTGATACAGACTCCGGAAGCAAGGAGCTGGGTTGTCTGAAACTACATCATGTAATCAAAATGGAGGATCACCAAACTATCTGGGTCACGCTCAAGATAGACGGAGTCCAAGTGAAAATGGAATTGGACACAGGATCAGCCCTAACAGTCATAAACCGAAGGGACTACAAGCGGCTATTCTCACATATACCCTTGAGAGATACAGAGATTGTCTTGAAGACGTACATGGGGCAAAAAGTCTACCCCAAAGGAAAAATAAGGGTGAACGTGATATACAACGGCAAGGAAACACCAAAAATGGACATATATGTATTGCCAGATGGAGGACCACCACTACTAGGGCGTGAATGTATCCGGAAGATACAGCTAGATTGGCATTCCATACAAGCACTGACTGTAGATGCCAAAAAGGATGACGACGTCACACCTGGACGACTGTCAAAAATGCTAACTGGCGCACAAGAAGTGTTCCAGGAGGGACTCGGAACACTAAAAGGCATAACAGCAATGATCAAAATAGAGGAAAATGCAAGCCCAAAGTTTTTTAAGGCCAGACCGGTACCTTATGCGATCCGCCCAGCCGTCGAAGCAGAGCTGGAAGGTTTGGAACGTTCAGGAGTACAATCCAAAGTGGACTGGAGCGAGTGGGCTACACCCATCGTTCCTGTAATGAAGAGGTCGTTGAGTAATACGAAGGTTTGCATCTGTGGGGACTTTAAGGTGACAGTGAACCCAGTCCTTCACACTGTACAATATCCGCTTCTGCGGATTGAAGATATTTTCGCCTCGCTATCTGGAGGGAAATGCTTCACTAAGATTGATCTGGCCCAGGCGTACCTGCAAATGGAGGTAGAAGAAGCCTCGAAACAGTACTTCACGATCAACACTCATAAAGGTCTCTACCAATACGACCGGCTGGTGTTCGGGGTAGCATCAGCTCCGGCTATTTGGCAAAGGGCAATGGATCAAGTCCTACAAGGGATTCCAGGGACCCAGTGTTATTTGGACGACATCCTGGTCACGGGCGAAAATGACAGTGATCACCTCGCCCACCTGGAGCAGGTGCTCAATAGATTGAAGGATTATGGGCTCCGAGCTAATCGCCACAAATGCAAATTTTTCCAGAAGCAGATCTCGTATTGTGGCCACGTTATTGATGAAGAGGGGTTACATAAGTCCCCTGAAAAGATTGAGGCAGTAGTCAAGGCTCCAGCACTGGAAAATGTGTCACAACTGAGGTCGTTCCTCGGGTTGGTGAACTACTATCATAAGTTCTTGCCGAATTTGTCTACAGTACTACACCCACTGAACACCCTACTGCAAACGGGGGTACCATGGAAGTGGAATGACGAATGTAAATTAACTTTCCAGAAGTGCAAAGAATTGATCACATCAAAAGAGGTGTTGGCTCATTTCAACCCAGCACTACCAATTCGGCTGGCATGTGATGCATCACCCTATGGCATTGGAGCGGTGCTGTCGCACAAATTCCCGGACGGCTCGGAGAGGCCAGTAGCCTTTCTGTCTCGGCCACTAACCTCAGCCGAGCGTAACTACGCCCAGATTGACAGGGAGGCCCTCAGCCTAGTGTGGGGAGTGAAAAAGTTCAACCACTATCTGCACGGGCAGAAGTTCACCTTGCTGACTGACCACCAACCACTTGTCTCCATCTTTAATCCAAAGAAGGGCGTTCCGGTGATGACTGCGCAACGGCTACAAAGATGGTCCCTTTTTCTAGGGGCGCACCAATATGATATCGAGTATAAGGGCACGAAACAGCATGGAAACGCTGATGGGCTATCACGCCTTCCACTGCCTACTGCAGAGGAAGCACCAGCGGTGGATCCTGTCGAAATATTTCATTCGACTATAATTGAATGCTTGCCAGTAACTAACGCTGGTATAAAGAAGGAGACCCGAAATGACCCGACACTGTCTCGGGTATATGATTTGACGGTGAAGGGATGGCCAGCACATGGCGGCTCACTGTTGCCAGCATTCTCATCCAGAAGAGAACAGCTGTCAGTATGCCCGTGGACCTTGATGTGTGGATCCCGAGTGGTAATTCCACCCAAGTTAAGGGAGAGAGTGCTCAATGAGCTTCACGAAGGCCATCTGGGAGGGGTGAAAATGAAAAGCCTTGCTAGGGCTTATGTGTGGTGGCCGGGGATCGATCAGCAAATCGAGGACCTGACAAAGAGCTGCTCAGGATGCCAGAAGGTCCAAAATGCACCACCACATGCCCCTCTACACCCATGGGAGTGGCCCTCATCTCCATGGCAATGGGTGCATATTGATTTTGCTGGTCCATTCATGGACTCAATGTTTTTAATAGCCGTGGATGCGCACTCGAAATGGCCTGAGGTGATCAAAATGTCCTCCACCACCACGGAGAAAACTATTGCAGTCCTACGGACCATATTTGCCAGGAACGGCTTGTCAGAGCAGATTTGCTCTGATAACGGACCACAGTTTGTATCCGAAGAGTTTCGAAGATTTATGAAAAGGAATGGGGTAAGGCATTACACATCCGCCCCGTATCATCCAGCCACAAATGGATTAGCTGAGAGGTTTGTACAAACCTTTAAAAAAGCAGTAAGGGCCATTTGCGATGACGACATTCCACTGCAGCATAAGGTGGACAATTTCCTGTTAGCCTACAGAAATGCGACACATGCAGTCACCAACCAGACCCCGGCCGTGATGTTCTTTAACCGAAGGTTGAGATCTCGTCTGGATTTGCTCAGACCAAATGTACGAAGAGATGTTGAGAATAAGCAATTCCAGCACATCAATGAGAAGCCGACAAGGAGCTTCAATGTAGGGCAACCAGTCTTGGCCCGCGACCTCAAAACAGAGAAATGGCAACCAGGAACGATATGCACACGGCAGGGGCCACTAATGTACACAGTGGATGTTGGGGAGAACATTGTGAGACGCCATGTTGACCAGACCCTAGAGTCACAGGAACGAGTCAACCCCAGGTCTCGCGTACCTGGTGATGAACCCGACATACAGGTAGCATCTACCCCAGAAACAGTAGCATCAGGAGCTGATGAACCAACCGATGACAGGGGGGCAGAATCGCCTCCGCACCAAGAGCAAGACACTCAGGAAAGGCGCTATCCAGAAAGGATCAGGAAGCTGCCCCAAAGACTGAATTTATAAATGGACTATTTGCAGTTAATGTTGCATGTTAAAAGTGTTAATTGTAATTAGTTGATATTTGATTGTTAAATGAGTGTTATGGTACTGTTAATCTAAAAGGGGAGGAATTGTAGTGTATGTACCTTTAAGGGGAGAACTACTTTTTACAGCTCCTGTATACTGTAGTACCGGCAGTGACCACACCTCTATATAAACCCTGAGCAGTGATCTGTACTTTAGTTTTTAGAGTAACCCTCATCCAGTAAACACCTGTTGATTGTTCCTCTGCAGTCTCTGTCGATTTATTGAAGGACACCATACATCAAAATTCACGGATTTAACACTAATCAGATCAGCAAAATGTAGCCGTGAGGCAGAAATTAGGCCGGGGAGTCCAGAACCAGGGGTTACAGTCTAAGGATAAGGGGTAAGCCATTTAGGACAGGGATGAGGAGGAATTTCTTCACCCAGAGAGTGGTGAACCTGTGGAATTCTGTACCACAGAAAGCAGTTGATGCCAATTCATTAAATATATTCAAGAAGGAGTTGGATATATTTCTTAAGGCTAAAGGGATCAAGGGATATGGGGAGAAGGCAGGGACCGGGTACTGAATTTGGATGATCAGCCATGATCTCATTAAATGGCGGAACAGCCTCGAGGGGCCGAATGGCCTACTCCTGCTCCTATCTTCCATGTTTCTATCTTTCTAAATTATTAGCAGAATAAATGCTCCGGCACAAACAAAATGGACTGATGAGCGAATGAGTTCCAGGTAACTAAATGGAATGGGCGGACTGTCACAATGAATCAACTAATACTGCAGTTTTAGTATGTATGCTTGTCTCAATCAACCAACCCATGTGGAGAGTCTCTGATTTATTTAGCCGCTAAACATGAAACCCTTGTAAGAGATGTTTGATCTCCTGAATACATGGCTAGCAGCTAAAAGGGACATCAAAGAAACTGTGCAAGGCTTAAAAAAAAGTGTTTGTTTCAGCTCCTAACAGCTCATTAAAGACCAGAATAATCTCCGCATTTTAATCGTTGTAAATTGAGACCCGTCCACAGTTTAATGAACCATCATGCTCAAGCAGGTCTCCTGGTGGATCGATCGAGGAGCGCTATTGCCAAGAGGCATGGAGCTGTCTGTGGCGGGACTCCTGTCTAGACTGTTGAGGACAGGTCTGACACAGTGAAGAACATATACTGGGTAAAATGATTTTCTAGTCTGAGTAGAATGAATCTAATGCAATGGCTTCCTTATCCAGCTTGGGAGTCGCCCGCAGCACTGCTTGAGCTACTCTCCCTCCTACAGTTAAAGCTTATTATCCATTGTTCCAGTCATGTTAATTTTGTAGGGAGTTATCTTTACAAAACACATTTCCCTATAAATTGAATGCTTCTTTGATGAAATAACGGAGAGGGTTGATGAGGGTAGTGTGGTGGATGTTGTGTATATGGACTTTCAAAAGCCGTTTGACAAAGCACCACATAATAGACTTTTTAACAAAATTAAAGCCCATGGGATTAAAGGGACAGCGGCAACGTGGATACAAGTTTGGCTAAGTGAAAGAAAGCAGAGAGTAGCGGCGAGTGATTGTTTTTCAGACTGGGGGGAGGTATACAGTGGTGTCCCCCAGGGGTCGCTATTAGGACCGCTGCTCTTTTTGATATATATTAATGACCTGGGCTTAGGTATTCGCCCTCCAGGAAGCACCTGACTTGACACCTACCTTGATGTTGCAGCCTGTAGCCAAGAACCTTAGTGTGAACATAAAGCAGCCTGTTGGAGTACCAATAAAAAGGGCCAACATGCCAACCAACGTCGCATGATCAATTTTAAATGTGTCCTACAATAAAAATGCATTAATTGTGATGAAATTATCCTTAATCCAACCGAGTTTGCAGTAAGATTCCCTTTAATAGGTCAGAGGCTGGGTATTCTGCGGCGAGTGTCTCACCTCCTGACTCCCCAAAGCCTTTCCACCATCTACAAGGCACAAGTCAGGAGTGTGATGGAACACTCTCCACTTGCCTGGACGAGTGCAGCTCCAACAACACTCGAGAAGCTCGACACCATCCAGGACAAAGCAGCCCGCTTGATTGGCACCCCATCCACCACCTTAAACATTCACTCCCTCCACCACCGGCGCACCGTGGCTGCAGTGTGTACCATCTACAAGATGCACTGCAGCAACTCGCCAAGGCTTCTTCGGTGGCACCTCTCAAACCCGCAACCTCTTTCCCCTAGAAGGACAAGGACAGCAGGCGCACGGGAACACCACCACCTCCAAGTTCCCCTCCAAGTCACACACCATCCTGACTTGGAAGTATATTGCTGTTCCTTCATCATCGCTGGATCAAAATCCTGGAACTCCCTCCCTAACAGCACTGTGGGAGTACCTTCACCACATGGACTGCAGCGGTTCAAGAAGGCAGCTCACCACCACCTTCTCAAGGGCAGCTAGGGATGGGCAATAAATGCTGGCCTTGCCAGCGACGCCCACATCCCAAGAATGGATTAAAAAAACACTTACATTACTTGATTTGATACAAAATCCTTTGTTCATTCATGAATGAAAACAGTGAGCATGAATGGAACATATCACACATCGATCCTTCTGTATGCTCACTGAGATGGATATACTCTTGTTTCAAAGGTCAATGACGCTGGTTGCTTCTGCTCTATGCCTTGTGGGTCACAGACAGTTAATGTCAAATGGAAAGTTGTGGGAGGTATTGCTTTTGAGCGCACGCTGATAGCCGGAATAAAGGAAGATAATCTTTCTCTTGGCCAATGATCCACCATTAGAGAGTGTTGATTAGCTACTGTCCCAATACCATGCCCAGCCAATGCTGGCTTGTCAATGCCATTGTCTGGATCTGCCCTTTCATGTTCCTTCAATCATTCTCAGCTTTCTCTCTCTCGACAATACATAGTAGATTACAATGGGTAGTGATGCTATGCCCTCCTGGTTTCATCAAGTCATCAGACTGATCTCCAGCAAAAACTTGTTCATAGCATAACTACACAGCTGAAAGCCATCTTACACACCCTTATGCGAGCATTGTTAGAAAGATTCCACCTCGCTATCTTCCCTTTGATTTAATTTTAGACCATTGCACTGAATCCTGGTCTCCAATCACGGGTCTCAAATCATAGGTCTCCAATCTCACCCTTCAAAATACTGAATTTCTTATTCCCACTAATATTATCATCCACAATGGAACTGTATCAAGTTGAAGTGTACAAAGTGCAGTTCTTGTAAACCTCTTTATGATACTGGGTTCAGTAAGGTGAAAGGTAGGAATTGAACTGAGGTGTTCTGTGACGTCCTAAACTGCAAAAGTAAAACTTGAATTGTTTGTGACTTTGTGATTTGGTTATTGTTTTATAGTGTCAGCTGTGACTCAGTGGGCAGCACTCTCACCTCTGAGTCAGAAGGTTGTGGGTTCATAGTCCCGCTCCAGGGACTTGAGCACATAAAGCTAGGCTGACACTCTAGTGCAGTGCTGAGGCAGTGCTACACTGTCAAAGGTGCCGTCCTTTGGATGAGACGTTAATCCGAGGCCCCGTCTGCTCTCTCAGGTGGGCGTAAAAGATCCCAGGGCACTATTTCGAAGAAGAGCAGGGGAGTTCTCCCCGGTGTCCTGGCCAATATTTATACCTAAACCAACATCACAAAAACAGATTATCTGGTCATTATCACATTGCTGTTTTTGGGAGCTTGCTGTGCGCAAATTGGCTGCCGCATTTCTCACGTTACAACAGTGACTACACTCCAAATAATACTTCATTGGCTGTAAAGCGCTTTGCGATGTCCCGTGGTTGTGAAAGGTGCAGTGTATGTGCCTTTAAGTCAGAACTACTTTTACAGCTCCTGTATACTGTAGTACCGGCAGTGACCACACCGGTATATAAGCTTTGCGCATGCCTCTGTACCCCCAGTCTAGAAACTACCCTCCTCCAGTAAAGACCTGTTATTTGTTAATGTACAGCATCCGTGTGATTATTTATCCACTGAAACACGAATCCAACAGTGGCGACGAGTGTCGATTCGAATCTACCTGCAACATAAAAAAAAAAAATAGTCGAGGCCAGGAACACGGGCGTCGACCACGAGCAACCGCCCAGCAGTCAGGCAGAGGTCCAACTTCGCAGGGGAGGCTGTGGAGAGCCGGGCTTGGTTCCCCAGCCACAACGAGCAGTAAGAGACCGACGACAGGTCCAGCGCAGACCCTTCCCGAGCAGCGGCGGCTGGAGCCGACCGACGGCGGAGAGAAAGCCGAGCAGCGTCGACGGGGTAAGACAGAGGGTGAAGAGCGCAGGGCGCAGCCGGGGGTTGAACACCGAGCGGCGTCGAGAAAAATAAAACAAACCGGAGAGAGAGAGGGTAAGAAACAGCCGGGTTCTAGACTGAGCGGCGTCGAAAAATACAAAAAGAAGAACGTGCAGAGCACAGCCAGTGCTCACGGGCTGAACAGGGTCCGCGGTGTGAAGAAAGGGGAGACGCCATTGAGCCACGGAGAAGAAGGAAGAGCATGGGAGGCGCCATTTTTAGAAGCCGCAACGGAGAAGAAGGGCGAGCGCGGGAAGGAAGGAAAGCGCGGGAGATGCCATTTTGTGCCAGCGGAGAAGAAGGGGAAGCGTGGGAGGCGCCATTGGTGATAGTTAACTCACACTCAAGGATGCCGAAGAGTGGCAGTATCTCTACGTTCGACAATGAAGTCGAAGATTGGGCGACATATGTGGAACGTATTGAGGTGTACTGCAGGGCGAATGAAGTGCCAGATGCTAATAAAGCACTGGTTCTGTTAAATTCCATGGGTGCAAAAACTTATGGGTTACTGCGAAATCTAATAACCCCAGAGAAGCCGGTAAACAAGGATTTTGAAAGCATAGTAGGAATCCTACAGGACCAATTAAACCCCACACCGCTGCTGATAGCAGAATGATTTAAGTTCCATAAAAGGAACCAACACAAAGACGAAAGCAAAGCTGAGTACCTAACGGAACTGCGCAAGCTATCGAAACACTGCCAGTTTGGAGCAGGACTAGCAGACATGTTAAGGGACAAGTTTGTGTGTGGGCTACAAAGTGAAGGAACCCAGAAACGGCTTCTATCAGAAAAGGACCTTACGCTGGACAAGGCTTTCAGTATGGCAGTATCACACGAAGCAGCCGCAAGGGGCGCTGCAGAGATACAATGGCGACCGCAAGAATATGGCACCAATGAAATGTCCTATGGAACAGGGAAGTGCTATTGCTGCGGCAGAACAACACATGACCAGAAAGATTGTTGGTTCAAGGACCAAGTGTGCAGACAGTGTGGGAAAGCAGGACACATAGCAAGAGTCTGCAGGTCTGGGAAGAAAACCAACAGTAAGAAATCTCCACAGGAGAAGTACAAAAAGGTACACCAGGTGATGGACAGTGGTTCAGACGAACAGAAAAGTGACACAGACTCCGGAAGCAAGGAGCTGGGTTATCTGAAACTACATAAGGTAACCGAAATGGAGGATCACCAGACTATCTGGGTTACACTCAAGATAGACGGAGTCCAAGTGGAAATGGAATTGGACACAGGGTCAGCTCTAACAGTCATAAATCAAAGAGACTACAAGCGGCTATTTTCACACATACCCTTGAAAGCTACAGAGATTGTCTTGAAGACGTATACGGGGCAAAAAGTCTACCCCAAAGGAAAAATAAGGGTGAAAGTGACATATAAAGGCCAGGAAATACCTAAAATGGATATATATGTATTGCCAAATGGAGGACCACCACTGCTAGGACGTGAATGGATCCGGAAGATACAATTAGATTGGCATTCCATACAGGCACTGAAGGTTGAGGCCAAAAAGGATGACGACGTCACACCTGGACGACTGTCAAAAATGCTAACTGACGCAAAAGAAGTGTTCCAGGAGGGACTAGGAACACTAAAAGGAATAACAGCAACGATTAAAATAGAGGAAAATGCAAGCCCAAAGTTTCTGAAGGCCAGACCAGTGCCTTATGTGATCAGACCAGCTGTTGAAGCAGAGCTGGAAGGGTTGGAATGTTCAGGAGTACTGTCCAAAGTGGACTGGAGCGAGTGGGCTACACCCATCGTTCCTGTAATGAAGAGGTCGTTGAGTAATAAGCCTGGGGAAACAAAGAAGGTCCGCATCTGTGGGGATTTTAAGGTGACAGTGAACCCAGTCCTTCACACGGTGCAATATCCGCTTCCACGAATTGAGGATATTTTCGCCTCGCTATCTGGAGGTAAATGCTTCACCAAAATTGATCTAGCCCAGGCGTACTTGCAAATGGAGGTAGAAGAACCTTCGAAACATTACCTTACGATCAACACTCATAAAGGTCTCTATCAATACAACCGGCTGGTGTTTGGAGTAGCCTCGGCTCCGGCCATCTGGCAAAGGGCGACGGATCAGGTCCTGCAAGGGATTCCAGGGACCCAGTGTTATTTGGACGACATCTTGGTCACGGGCGAAAATGACGGTGATCACCTCGCCAACTTGGAGAAGGTGCTCACCAGATTAAAGGAGTATGGGCTGTAATGATATCAGCAAATAGTGATGTTATTTGCCTGTTCGATTATGATGCCTTAATAGCATGATTGCAGGTATTGATTGCTTGTGCCTGACCAGCAGAGGTCATGTGACCAGACAAGCAGGCTGAGAGTTTTTACTTCACTTTAGCTGGAGCTGAAGCATGGTGTCTCCTGAAAAGCTGTATAAAGTCTTGAACAAACCTTAGATTAAAAGTTATTCATTTTTATAAATGTCTCATCATTGAACCCAGAAGGAAATCAATACATGGTGTCAGAAGTGGCTGAAAGAGAATCGAAAAAAAAATCGAAAAAAAAAAATCGCAAGTTAAATCAGCTCTCCGCATATTAGCAAGCCAAAAGAGAAAATCGTTACTTACCTTGGAGAATAGCTAACGAAGTGAAAAAATGGAAGGATTACACCCACCAGCGACGCTTCAGTTGTCAGGTAATGTGGCTGAAAATTGGAGAAAGTTCAAACAGCGTTTGGGGTTGTATTTAGCGGCAATCGGAGCTGACGAGAAAAGTGATAAACAGAAATCGTCCGTGTTCTTACATGTCATGGGTGATGAAGCGCTCGAGGTGTATAATAACTTCACATTTGATGTTGATGGAGACAAAATGAAGCTAGATAAAATAATGGAACAGTTTGAGGCCTACTGCATACCTAAACGCAACGTGACCTTTGAGAGGCACAAATTTTTCACATGTGTACAGAAAATCGGCGAGACTATTGATCAGTATATGACTGAACTGAGAAACCGAAGCAAATCGTGTGAATTTGGGGGACGCACAGACTCGCTGATAAAAGACAGACTGGTGTGTGGTATTCCAGATAATGGTCTAAGCGAAAGACTGCTACGAGAGCAAGATCTAGACCTCGGAAAAGCCATAGCACTGTGTAGGGCTACAGAGACTGTGAAGTTGCAGGCAAAGGAGCTGTTCAGTGACAGTAGCTGCAACGTGGATGCAGTGAGAAAGAACGGATACAAACCGTTTAACAAAGAGAGCGCCAATGTGAAAAAAGAGACGTGGCCAGCAAACGAAAATGAAAGGGACAATCGGAAGTCATGTAATCGATGCGGTACACAGCATCCACCAAGAAAGTGTCCAGCATATGGTAAAACATGCAATAGATGCAACAAAAACAACCATTATGCCTGTTGCTGTAAGAACCAAGCGCAACAAAGCAAGGTCCATACAGTAGATGAAAGCGAGATAGAGGAATTCAATGTAGATGTTGTGTCTGAAAACAAAAAAGAAGAAAGAGACTGGATGTTGACACTAAAAGTGAATGACACACACATTCCATTTAAATTGGATACTGGAGCACAAGTTAATGTGATATCAGAGACCGATTTTAAGAGAATTAGACCCAGACCAAAGTTACATGGAATACAAGTGAAAGTGACCGGATACTCAGGTACTGATATACCAGTGAAAGGAAAATGCATTGTCAAAGTAACACACAAGGACAGAGAGTACACGCTAGCATTAATCGTGGTGCCAAAGGATGTGCAAGCCATACTAGGTTTAAAAGCCTGTGAGAGACTGAACCTGGTAAAGAGAGTCCTCGTTGTGGAAAGCGAAGGAGAGACAGTCTATGATGAACTCATGAAAGAGTACAAAGACCTATTTAAGGGTCTAGGCTGCATTCCAGGAGAACACACGATCAGAGTAGATAAAAGTGTGACACCGGTCATACATCCATGCAGAAAAGTTCCGTTTGCTCTTCAAAAGCAACTGAAGGCAGAGTTGGACAGGATGGAAAGCCTGAACGTGATTCAGAAGATAGATGAGCCAACTGAGTGGGTGAGTTCCCTCGCCGTAGTGGACAAAAAGAATGGAAAGCTCAGAATTTGCCTGGATCCAAGAGATCTAAACAGAGCAATAAAGAGAGAGCACTTCAAGCTTCCTACATGTGAGGAAATCATGGCACAGTTTGCAAATGCAAAATATTTCAGCAAGTTAGATGCATCCTCAGGATTTTGGCAGATGAAGCTGGACGAAGCAAGTTCAAGACTGTGCACGTTCAACACTCTATATGGCAGATACAGATTCCTAAGGTTACCATTTGGCATTGCCTCAGCTCCTGAAGTGTATCACAAGACTATCCATATGATCTATGAGCACCTGGAGGGAGTTGATACATCAATGGATGACATCATAGTATGGGGAACCACGAGAACTGAGCATGACGAGAGACTGAAAAAAGTGCTGGAAGCAACAAGGAAAACAAACCTGAAGCTGAATAGAGAGAAATGCCAGCTCGGGGTGACAGAACTGAAATTCGTGGGAGATATCCTTAGCAGTGAGGGCATCAGACCAGATCCCAGAAAGGTGTCCGCCATTGAGAATATGCCAAGGCCACAATGCAAAAAGGACGTGCAGAGGTTTAATGGAATGATCAACTACATGGGTAAATTCATATCCAACCTCTCAGAAAAAATAGCGCCACTGAGAAGACTAACTGAAAAGAACATAGAATGGGAATGGAATCATGTGCATGAGAAGTCATGGAGCGATCTAAAGAAACTGCTCACAGAGGAACCAGTTCTGAGGTTTTATGACCCAGCGAGACCCATCAAGATATCATCAGATGCATCACAGAGTGGGCTCGGTGCCGTTCTTCTGCAACAATATGACTACTGGCAACCTATTGCATATGCATCGCGCTCAATGACAGAGGCGGAGACGCGATATGCTCAAATAGAAAAGGAGCTGCTCAGCATCACATACGCCTGTGAAAGATTTCACCAGTTTGTGGCAGGACAAGCAATCAGTGTAGAGACTGACCATAAGCCCTTGATTGCATTGTGAGACTGACCATAAGCCCTTGATTGCATTGTTCCAAAAGCCACTGAATAGCTGTCCGCTTAGAATACAAAGAATGATGATCAGGCTGCAACGCTATACACTGAATGTTGCGTACACACCGGGTAAGCTGATGTATACAGCAGACACGTTGTCCAGAGCTGTTGACCCAAGTGAGCCCGCAAACACCACAATGGATGAAAAAGTGAACGCCTACGTGGACATGATCACAAGTGCACTGCCCATAGCAGATGCAAAAATGGAGCTCATAAAGACTGAGACAAACAAAGATGAAACAATGAGACGACTGAAGAAAAGCACCTTGGATGGATGGCCCAACATGAAGCAAGACTGCTCACCTGACATAGCAGAGTACTGGAACTGCAGGGCGGAACTATCAGTGGTCGAAGACATCATCTACAAAGGAAGTAAAATAGTTATCCCAAAGAGCCTGAGAAAAGAGATGCTAAAAAAGATCCATGGAGGACATCTGGGAATCGAAAAGTGTAAGAAAAGAGCACGAGAGGTGATGTACTGGCCACGAATCAACCAAGATGTGACAAATGAGGTGTCAAACTGCACAATATGCCTGAAATATCGAGCAAGCAATCCGGTAGAACCACGAAAGCCACACCCAGCACCAGACAGACCTTACCAGAAGGTAGGCGCTGACCTATTCGTATGTCAAGGGAAGGACTATCTTGTCGTCACAGACTATTACTCCCTGTATCCAGAGGTTTGTAGACTGTACACCACCACAGCAGAAGCTGTGATAAGAAGTATGAAAGCCATATTCTCCAGACATGGCGTGGCAAGCGAGGTCTTCACAGACAACGGACCCCAGTTTAACAATGCAAATTTCCGACACTTTGCCAAAGAGTGGGACTTTGTCCACACAACGTCAAGTCCTCACTATCCACAGTCCAATGGACTAGTGGAAAAATTGGTCCAGACAGTGAAAAGACTGATGTGCAAGGCAAAAGACAGTGGAACTGACTTCTACCAAAGCATGCTTGTATACCGCACAACGCCGCTCGAGTGTGGTATGTCACCAGCCCAACTCCTGATGGGACGTCGGCTAAGGTCAAACCTACCCATCCCGGAGAACCTCCTGAAAACAAAAGAGGGGGAGAAAGTGAGGAAGTTCAAAGAACAACAGAAAAAAAAGCAAAAGTACTACTATGACAGAGGAACACAAAACCTACCTGAACTCCACACTGGTGACCAAGTAAGGTTCAAAGACAAAACAAACACATGGACTGAGAAGGGAACTGTCCTGAGTGAAGTTCAACCAAGATCATACACCATTCAGACAGATGAGGGTGCTGTTCTGAGAAGAAATCGTCGAGATCTTCTCATGGGACCAGCCGCAGCAGGTCAAGAGACTGATACTGTTGAACAACCTGATCACACAGCTGAGAACACATCATCTGAGGCAACAACTCAGATTCAAGGACAATCAATCAGAAAATCCTCAAGACACGTGAAGCCTCCTGAGAGACTCATTGAGCAAATTTAAGGACTATTGTTATAGAAGGAAGTAATGTTATCTTATTCTTTCTTCAAGTTCTAGTGTATTGACATATTTCATGTGAACACACAAAGCAAGGTTAAAAAACCTTGATCATGATAATGATAATGTAAGTTCATTAAGTGTTACAGTTAAAATGCAGATTAATACAAAGAAAACATGTTGTTAGTTAAAAGTAAAATACTTTTGTTTTAAGAAAGGGAGATGTAATGATATCAGCAAATAGTGATGTTATTTGCCTGTTCGATTATGATGCCTTAATAGCATGATTGCAGGTATTGATTGCTTGTGCCTGACCAGCAGAGGTCATGTGACGAGACAAGCAGGCTGAGAGTTTTTAGTTTCACTTTAGCTGGAGCTGAAGCATCGTGTCTCCTGAAAAGCTGTATAAAGTCTTGAACAAACCTTAGATTAAAAGTTATTCTTTTTTATAAATGTCTCATCATTGAACCCACAAGGAAATCAATACATGGGCTACGAGCTAATCGCCAGAAGTGCGAGTTTTTCCAGAAACAGATCTCGTATTGTGGCCACGTCATCAATGAAGAGGGGTTACATAAGTCCCCTGACAAGATTGAGGCAGTAGTCAAGGCTCCAGCACCGGAAAATGTGTCACAACTGAGGTCGTTCCTCGGGCTGGTAAACTACTACCACAAGTTCTTACCAAATTTGTCTACGGTATTACACCCGCTGAACACCCTACTGCAAACAGGGGTACCATGGAAGTGGGATGATGAACGTAGACGAGCTTTCCAGAAGTGTAAAGAATTGATCACATCAAAAGAGGTGTTGGCCCATTTCAACCCAGCACTACCAATTCGTTTGGCATGTGATGCATCACCCTACGGTATTGGAGCGGTGCTGTCGCACAAATTCCCAGACGGGTTGGAGAGGCCAGTAGCCTTTGCGTCTTGGTCACTAACCTCAGCCGAGCGCAACTACGCCCAGATTGACAGGGAGGCGCTCAGCCTAGTATGGGGAGTAAAAAAATTCAACCACTATCTGCATGGGCAGAAGTTCACCTTGCTGACTGACCACCAACCACTTGTCTCCATCTTTAATCCTAAGAAGGGCGTTCCAGTGATGACTGCACAGCGGTTACAAAGATGGTCCCTGTTTCTAGGGGCAAATCAATATGAAATAGAATATAAAGGCACGAAACAGCATGGGAACGCTGATGGGCTATCGCGCCTGCCACTGCCTACTGTGGAGGAAGCACCAGCAGTGGACCCTATCGAGATATTTTATTCGTCAATAATTGAACGATTGCCAGTAACAAACACGGATATAGAGAAGGAGACCCACAATGATCCGACGCTGTCACGGGTATATGAATTGACGGTGAGGGGATGGCCAACGCATGGCGACTCACTGTTGCCAGCATTCTCATCCAGAAGAGAACAGCTGTCAGTATGCCAGGGGACAGTGATGTGTGGATCCAGAGTGGTGATTCCACCCAAGTTAAGGGAGAGAGTGCTAAATGAGCTACATGAAGGTCATCTGGGGGGAGTGAAAATGAAAAGCCTTGCTAGGGCTTATGTGTGGTGGCCGGGAATCGATCAACAAATCGAAGACCTAACTAAGAGCTGCTTAGGATGCCAGAAGGTCCAAAATGCACCACCAGATGCCCCTCTACACCCATGGGAGTGGCCCTCCTCTCCATGGCAACGGGTGCATATTGATTTCGCTGGTCCATTCATGGACTCAATGTTCTTAATAGCAGTGGATGCTCATTCAAAGTGGCCTGAGGTGATAAAAATGTCTTCAACCACTTCAGAGAAAACGATTGCAGTCCTACGGACCATATTTGCCACAAACGGTTTGCCAGAGCAGATTTGCTCTGATAATGGACCACAGTTTGTGTCCGACGAGTTCCAAAAATTCATGAAAAGGAATGGGGTAAGGCATTACACATCCGCCCCGTATCATCCAGCCACAAATGGATTGGCTGAGAGGTTCGTACAAACCTTTAAGAAGGCGATAAAGGCCATGTGCGACGATGAAATTCTACTACAGCATAAGATGGACAATTTCTTATTAGCCTACCGAAACGCGACACATGCAGTTACCAACCAGACCCCGGCCATGATGTTCTTTAACCGAAGGTTGAGATCTCGTCTGGACTTGCTCAGGCCAAATGTGCGAAGAAATGTTGAGGACAAACAATTCCAGCACATCAATGAGAAGCCGACAAGGAGCTTCAATGTAGGGCAACCAGTCTTGGCCCGTGACTATCGAACAGAGAAGTGGCAACCAGGAACGATATGTACAAGGCAGGGGCCATTAATGTACACAGTGGATGTCGGGGAGAACATTGTGAGACGCCACGTCGATCAGATCTTAGCGTCACAGGAACGCGTCAAACCCATGTCTCGAGTACCTGGGGATGAACCCGACATACCGGTAGCATCTACTTCAGACCTAATAGCAGTGGAACCCGATGAACTACCTGATGAAAAGGGGTCAAAATCGCCTCTGCACCAAGAACAAGAACCTCTGGAAAGGCACTATCCCGAAAGGGTCCGGAAGCCTCCTCAAAGACTGAATCTATAAATGGACTTTTGTTGTTTAATGTACATGTTGAAATGTTAATTGTTATTTGAATATTAGGGGTATTACTAATCTAAAAGGGGAGGAATTGTAGTGTATGTGCCTTTAAGTCAGAACTACTTTTACAGCTCCTGTATACTGTAGTACCGGCAGTGACCACACTGGTATATAAGCTTTGCGCATGCCTCTGTACCCCCAGTCTAGAAACTACCCTCCTCCAGTAAAGACCTGTTATTTGTTAATGTACAGCATCCGTGTGATTATTTATCCACTGAACCACGGATCCAACAAAAGGCGCTATAGAAATGTAAGTCTTTCTTTCTTTCGGTATACTTTGTTGGCATGCACTGTATTCTTTATATTATTTATTGATTAGCGTTTTTCGCTGCTCACATGTGTCCAGGACGGCTTTGGTCTGATGACCCCTTTTACAGGTATTTAGGTTTTTGAAAGGAATTGATAGGTTGGATAGAGAGAACGTTTTTCTGCTGGTTGGCGAGTATAGGACTAGGGGGCATGATCTAAAAATCAGAGCCAGGCTGTTCAGGACAGAAGTTAGGAAACATTTCTTCATGCAGAGGGTGGTAGAAGTGTGGAACTCTCTCCCACAGACAGCAGTAGATGCTGGGGCTCAAACAATCATTTTAAATCTGAGATCGATAGATTTTTGCTAGCCAAGGGTTTTAAGGGATATGAAGCCAAGGCAGGTGGATGGAGTTAAGACACAGATGTCATGATAACATTGAATGGCAGAACAAGCTCGAGGGGCTGAAAGACCTACTACTGTTCCTATATTCCTACAATGCTGCCGCCCTACCCTTTCGGATAAGGGATAGTGTACCCTTTATCCGAACTTCCGAAAACCAAAACCCTCTAAAAACCGAAGGTTTTTTCGTTCAGCGTAAGTCGTGCGCACGACCCCGACCACCGCCGACCCCCCACCGACCCCCCACCCTTTCGGATAAGGGATAGTGTATCCTTTATCCGCACTCCCGAAAACCGAAATCCTCTGAAAACCGAAAGGTTTCGTTCAGCGTAAGTTGTGCGCACGACCCCGACCCCCGCCGAGCCCCACCCCCGACCCCCCACTGACCCCCCGCCGACCCCGACCCCCGCCGACCCCCACCCCGACCCCCCGCCGACCCCGACCCCCGCCGACCCCCCGCCGACCCCCGCCGACCCCCCCGCCGACCCCGACCCCCCGCCGACACCCGACCCCCCGCCGACCCCCGACCCCCGCCGACCCCCCCGCTGACCCCCACCCCCGACAAATTTCCCAGTCTTATAAAATACCTTCTGAAATCCGAAATTTTCCGAAAACCAAAACACGGCTGGTCCCGAGGTTTTCGGATAAAGGATAGTCTACCTGTACTGTAAAGCAAATGAGATGATGCTGTTGCCTCCAGAGATGCTGAGAACCACCCTGAGGGATGGTTTTCCTAGAAGCAGTGCTGTCAATCGACAATATAAGTGATGTTGTTCGTGCCATCAGCTGTCATTTCTCTCTGCCATGGCCAGCTGAGCTCACCTATGAGAGACCAGTGATGCAGTTTGCCAGTCGCAGTATCAACCTCCCCCAGATGCCAGGTTAGACCAGCTGCCAGAAATTAAGTCATATTTTGTGACTTTCAAACGACTGTGCTTTTTTATAAATATTCATTTATGGGATGTGGGCATCGCTGGCAAGGCCAGCATTTATTCCCATCCCTAATTGCCCTCGAGCAGGTGGTGGTGAGCCGCCTCCTTGAACCACTGCAGTCCGTGTGGTGAAGGTGCTCCCACAGTGCTGTTAGGGAGGGTGTTCCATGATTTTGACCCAGCGACGATGAAGGAACGGCCGATATATTTCCAAGTCAGGATGGTGTGTAACTTGGAGGGGAACTTGGAGGTGGTGGTGTTCCCATGCGCCTGCTGCCCTTGTCCTTCTAGGTGGTAGAGGTGACATAACTTTGTTTTAGGAATCAGTCTGCATGGTTCTCTCTGGTGCTATTGAGGGCAAGCTGGAACTGGCATCCCTGTATGGGTTCACTTAGTGACAAGATGATTACTGAATACACTGCAGAACAAAACCTGCGGTGTAGCAGATATTACATAACTGACGGTGTGATATCAGAAGGTGCCAGCTGCAAGGGGCTGTTCGTGCGGAGAAGATGCCCATTAACCAAAAAGCACTCTATGCCATTAGTGCATGAGAGAAGCACAATCCTCAGACATCACTACATTAGGAGAGTGTGTGTCAGGCAAATCCCCTAAACAACAAGTTTCAAAAATGGTGTTCTTGGACCCGAGGTGGTGGATGGAATGCCGATCAAGTGGGCTGATTTGTCCTGGATGTTGTTGAGCTTCTTGAGTGTTGTTAGACCTGCACTCATCCAGGCAAGTGGAGAGTATTCCATCACACTCCTGACTTGTGCCTTGTAGATGGTGGAAAGGCTTTGGGGAGTCAGGAGGTGAGACACTCACCACAGAATACCCAGCCTCTGACCTGCTCTTGTTGCCACAGTATTTATGTGGCTGGTCCAGTTAAGTTTCTGGTCAATGGTGACCCCCAGGATGTTGCTGGTGGAGGATTCGGCGATGGTAATGCCATTGAATGTCAAGGGGATTACCATCATTGAATCCCCCTTGCACAAACTCATGTAGGTCCTTTGTTGCTGTCAGTGGTGTGGAAGCTCCAAAACAGCACAGAACCACTTCTACTTCATAAGGTACAAGAAAAATATGGAAGAGGAAGGCCATCTATTAGGAAAAGTCACGTTCTCATGACCACTCTCCAATCTCATTCAATTATGTATTAAATGACTACAAGATTTTTGCCTCTGCCTCTCTATCTGAAAGCCTACACAAAGGCTGAGACTTCACCAACCCAGGCGGGCTCAGTGCGGCTGAGGTAGGTGGTGGGTTGCGACCCCGCTCCCAGCCACATCTCACTCTGTGAGAAGAATTTTCCATTGATTGGGCCTGTTAAGCCCGCCCTGCGAGGTTCCCGGCCAATTAAAAGGAAGCGGGTCTGATGACGTAATTTGATGACGCGTCATCAGCCAGTTTCCTTAAAGGGACCATGCTCAAATTCATTTTGACAGTTGTGCTGTCAGTGTTCTGCAGCATTGAGGTGCTGCAAACACTGACAAGCACTGCACAAAGGTGCACGGCTGCACCCAGGCTCTCCCATGACTCCCTCCATATGCTTATGGAGGGAGTCACAGCACACAGGGAGGTCTTCTTCCCTTCCAATGGGTGGGAGAGACCTCCCCAGGAGACCAAGGCAGCCTGGTTGCACATTGCAGAGGAGGGCACAAGAAAGGATGTCGTCAGGAGGACCAGGCTGCAGTGGCAGAAACCTTTCAATGATCTCATTAGATCACAAAACGTTACTGCAAAGCCACACTCAACCTCATCCTGCTGTGCCACTCATCACATCCCCATCACTCTGCCTTCCCTACCCTACTCCTGCACATCCTTACTCACACCAACTTACCTTGCACCTCCACCCATCCCTCCCTCTCTATCTGCATCATCATATCCCCATTTCAGTAGCTACCGCACACACTCACCCTTATCCTTCTCCAATCATAGCAACACACAATGTTAGGCATTGGGTGTTTTCGCCAATGTTCATGTAAAGTTTCTGTTGATGTGTTGCCAAACATTGAAATCTTTATTTTCCACACTTTGCCTTCCTGGACAGATTTGTGTGCACCTTTGGAAGTGGCTTAGTGAGTTGCAGTGAATGGTGAGCCATAACGTTACCCCCCGCAATGGTGATCAGTGTGAAAGGAATGGCTTGGGCATTGTAGGGATGCTTTATGGTGCTGGTGTGGGGTGGTGCCAACCTGGCGCATCATGTGGCAGCCAGGGTGTACAGTGTCAAGTGAAGTAAATCTGGCCATGGTGAGGCCATCCCTGGTGTCTCGGGCAGCAATATGGTCGGGTGCTGATGCCTTGTGTCCTGTGCAGCATCAGGTGATTGCGGAGCAGGTTGGTGTTGTTGTTGGTGATGCTGGTGTGCCCGGTGCTGCTGGTGTTGAGGCTGATTATGGTGAGATTCTGAGGACCAAGGTGATATTTTTTCAAGGGCATTGATGCTGCTGGAATAGATGGCAGCTGAAGTTGAGATGACAGAAGCGATCTGTCAGTGGTGAGAGAGCTTGTTCCAAGGAGGTGACAGTGGATAGAGAGTTTACTCCAAACGCTTCCAAACTGCATAAAGCTGAAAAATCCTGAAGGCTCCAGCTTCTAACATTGGAAAGTGAACAACTTCAAATGGTAGCTTTTATACCACTTTTGCAGCTGTCAACTATTCAGAGCAATGGAGAATCATTGACCGCCCGACCTACTTACCCGACGTGATCCCCAAGCGCCGGGAACCTCATGAAAAAGCTGGTAAAATGGTAAATACGTGGTAAAATGGTGGTTAAGTACCTTTTAACATACTCTTAAGTATCTGAATTGGCTCCCGTGCCACTTGGTGTTGGGTCTGTAAAGCGCAGGCAGACCCGACACTTGGGAAACTGAGATGGAGGTGGGTTGACAGTGGGATCCCGACCTGCTGTCAATCTTTTCGATTTTGACAGCGGACCCGCCTCCGAACCCGCCCTCTCAGCGCCGGCAGAATTCCGGCCACAGTATTAATGACTCTTTGTGTGTCCTGACATAATTCCTAAATTTGTCTTTCATCATTTTGAACGAGTCCTCCCGTCAAGTTTTCCCTGGAGTAGTGTTGCGAATGTACCTTTTTTATTCGGTTTAATATATGTCAAGGTATGAGTTACTGGTACTCTAGTATTGGCGAGCTTCTGGAGGATAGAGAAAGATCTTTTGAATAATGTAGGTGAGAAGTGATAAAAGTAAAAAAACACCATTACAGCTCAGACGTATAGATAGCATCGAGCGATTCCACTTTAATAACCACATCATCAGCCGTGTCAGCCATGGCTCAGTTGGTAGCAACCTGAGGGAGTGCTACATTGTCAAATGTGCCATCTTTTGGATTGTGGGTTCAAGTCCCACTCCAGAGACTTGAGCACAAAAATCTAGGCTGACACTCCAGTGAGGTACCAGAGGGAATGCTGCACTGTCGGAGGTGCCGTCTTTCGGATGAGACATTAAATCGAGGCACCGTCTGCTCTCTCAGGTGGGTGTAAAAGATCCCACGGCCACTATTTCGAAGAAGAGCAGGGGAGTTATCCCCGGTGTCCTGGGGCCAATATTTATCCCTCGATCGACATCACTAAAACAGATGATCTGGTCATTATCACATTACTGTTTGTGGGAGCTTACTGTGCACAAATTGGCTGCCGCGTTTCCCACATTACAACAGTGACTACACTTCAAAAAGTACTTCATTGGCTGTAAAGCACTTTGGGATGTTGTGAAAGGCGCTATATAAATGCAAGTCTTTCATCTTTCTATCTTTTGTAGCAGAATACAGGAAAATATAGAAATTAATAGAGATACGTTTTCTGATTTGAGGCTTAAATCTAATTAAACCCCCGTAATAATTCCTCAAACAATGAACTGCAACATTAGGGTTAAACTCAATAAAACATGGAGGCGTCAATGTGAGCACACTGTAGTTCAGGGCAGTGCTCCCTGTTGGCTCTTCTGTTGCGTATTTCACCATCTCCATGGCAACAGGCAGCATTACCATGCGTGGTACTTTCAGCCACTTGGATCGCAGACAGATTAAAGTTCCATGAAGGAGAAGGCTTCTATTTGCATCGGTACATAGAGCCATAGAATCATAGAAATTTACGGCACAGAAGGAGGCCATTCGGCCCATCGTGTCTGTGCCGGCCGAAAAAGAGCTCTCCAGCCTAATCCCACTTTCCAGCTCTTGGTCCGTAGCCCTGTAGGTTACGGCACTTCAAGCGCATATCCAAGTACTTTTTAAATGCGTTGACGCTTTCTGCCTCTATCCCCCTTTCAGGCAGTGAGTTCCAGACCCCCACCACCCTCTGGGTGAAGAAAGTTCTCCTCAACTCCCCTCCAATCCTTCTACCAATTACTCTAAATCTATGCCCCCTGGTTATTGACCTCTCTGCTCAGGGAAATAGGTCCTTCCTGTCCACTCTATAGCGGGCAGATGTTCATTTCAATGCCGCCAGCAAGCAGGTGCCCTCCTGCTGTATGCCGTTCTGAGCGGGCAGGAAGCCAGCCAGCTCCTTGTGCTAAGGCAGCTGACAGGCCAGGTCTGGAGGGAGAGGGGTGGCGATCCTGCTCTTGTGGGGGGGGGTGGTGGCGGTGCGGTGGGTAAGGGGCGATGCCACGTATGGGCCCTCAGCGGGGTGATAGGTTTTTTTTGTGGGCCAAGGAGGAGCACTCCTGCTCAAAATCTGCTGGGTCTTTTTCTGAGCGGCCTCCGACGGGCCCTTGAAGGATTGCCGGCCAGGCTGATGAAGGCCTGGTACAACGAGGCAGACTCTGCACGGAGCACGCTACGCACATTTATACCTCAATCGTGCAATCAGGGACCTGCAACCCGCCTAGGCTCCCAATTTGCATATTGCAATTGCCATATGGCCGTTTCTGGCCAGCAGGCTGCTTGTTCATTTACAGGCTAGGATTGCCCTGGAGTCTCCATGAATTAAATACTAATCTCCAGGGGCGGGATTTTGTGGGGGGGTCAGTGGGCCCGAGCAGTGGCGGGTCGAGTGGGAAAGTGTTTTTTTCCCCCAGTGGGTCGGGACCCCGCTGTGAACCCGCCGCCACGCGCCTTTACCAAATGTCGGGTCTGTCAGCGCTGAACAGACCCAACAAGCAGCAGCAGGGGATGCAATTAAAATCATTAGTGGCTTGTTTACAGCCACGTATCGATGTTTTTTCCCAGCTTTTTGAATTTGACAGGTCGCTCACCAGTTTCCTGCTGTGCCTAGACCTCATCCGTGAAGCTGAGGTGGGAGGTCATTGGCCATTGAACCAGCTGATGAGTTGACAGCTTCAAATGTCAATTCAAAGCTCCCAGCTGGTTGAGAAATGTTCCCTTGACTGCTAGCTTCTCTAAACTGCATTTCCACTACAGATTCAGGATGCTGCAAGCCTTTACACAGGTCTCCATCCAGTCTGACCTCATTACCTCTCCCACCATTGACAGATCGCTTCTGTCATCTCTACTTCAGCTGCCATCTATTCCATCAGCATGGGTGCCCTTTATGCTCTCTCACCTTGGTCCTCAGAATCTGACTACGATCAGCCCCAACACCAGGCACACCAACATCACCAGGCACACCAACAACAACACCAACCTTCTCCGCAATCAACTGATGCTGCACAGGACACAGGGCATCAGCACCCGACCACATTGCTGCTCGGGAGGCCAGGGATGGCCTCATCATGGCCAGATTTACTTCACTTGATGCTGTACACCCTGGCATTTCTATAGCACCTTTCACAACCTCAGGACGTCCCAAAGAGCATTACAGCCAATGAAGTACTTTTTGGAGTGTAGTCACTGTTGTAATGTAGGAAACGTGGCAGCCAATTTGTGCACAGCAAGCTCCCACAAACAGCAATGTAATAATGACCAGATAATCTGTTTTAGTGATGTTGATTGAGGGATAAATATTGGCTTTGGACACCGGGGAGAACTCCCCTGCTCTTCTTCAAAATAGTGCCATGGGATCTTTTACGTCCACCTGAGAGAGCAGACGGGGCCTCGGTTTAACGTCTCGTCTGACACCTCTGACAGTGCAGCACTCCCTCAGCACTGCACTGGAGCGTCAGCCTAGATTTTTGTGCTCAAGTCTCTGGAGTGGGACTGTGAACCCACAACCTTCTGACTCTGAGCCACGGCTGACATAGACCGCATGCGCTATTGTATAGTGAGCAGGAGCAGCAACCCTGGCTAATCCCCCTCCTCCACCACCTACCCCCATCCCTCCCGTCTCTCTAGCATGTGGAGGCTGTGCACATTTGCAGTGGGTCTGAGAGCTCAGTTAGTCCAGCATAATCTGGGAATTGAACCATAGAACATTCTGCTATGTGTCCCTTGGCACCACATCACCCAATGAGTTATCATGGGGCGCCCAGGCAGGGCATTTCTAGAGCTCCCAGAAGAAGCATTCCTCAAGGAAAAGCAATTACCTGAAAACTGTTTAAGCGTCTTTTAATGTTCTTGTTACTAACAGTAGTTTCCGTTTCCATCACCATATCTGGCACTATTAAAAATGCCTTCCCATAAATCATTTTATAATTTTCACACTCAACAAGACAGCTTAGCTCATTTCCACTGCTGAAAATAAACCACAGAAGGAAGCTAAGCTACAATGCGATACCTCGATCGGATAAGCCAAGTTCACGCAGTAAAGTGCCCTGCGACTTTGCCATTTATTCAACCTGCCAGGTTTGTTTTATTTACTGCCACATAAGCTCTGATGTCTATCATTTAATTGACAACCATTTGTAAAGGGACACTGTCGTTTTAAAACTTCAACTAACTGCTCCATTAAATAACTGCAGGAGCATAAAAGGCAGCGTAAGGCTCTATATTGTCCTGCATTTCGCTTCTGTAACTCAAATACAGTATTAAAAATGATGTGCAAAGGGATTCGTTTGCAAGAATTATTGAGTCATCCTCTGTGATGTGAGGGATGTTATGTCGCCTTTTTAAAGTGAAATGTGGTCTTGCATGTTTAGTTTTATTTTACAATATTTAAAAATACACAGCCATAAGACAAATATATATACATGTGCAAGACACAAACACTTGCAGGTAAACACGCACACACACACACAAAGGTAGTTACACAAAGATACACAGGTTTTATACACACATACATATTTACACAAGATCATAACATAGGTACAGATGAGGAAGTCCATTTACATGTCAGCTGTGGCTCAGTGGGCCGCACCCTCGCCTCTGAGTCAGAAGGTTGTGGGTTCAGAGTCCCCACTCCAGAGACTTGAGCACAAAAGTATAGGCTGACACTCCAGTGCAGTGCTGAGAGAGTGCCGCACTGTCAGAGGTGCCGTCTTTTGGATGAGACGTTAAACCGAGGCCCCGTCTGCTCTCTCAGGTGGACGTAAAAGATCCCGCTGTAGGTATTCGTGGTCACCGATGTAGGTATTGGACGAATTCCTACTTAATAATCGAGTTCGACTCCAGGAGAACAATCAAATAGTTCTTTAATGCAGGAACAGATGAATACAAGCAGGTTGCCGAGATCGGTACAGGAGAGCCATGCAGTAGGTCTTATCCGGACAGAGGTGCCACGAGGACTGAGTAGGCAGTCCCGTGGATTGCGTGATGACGTCATCGCGTTCTTCCTGCGCTTGGGTAGTCACGTGACTTGCGTGATGACGTCATCGCGTTTGCCCGCGCTTGGGATGGTCACGTGATGTGCGACGTGACGTCATCGCGTTAACCCGCGTCATTGCGTTCGCCCGCGTCATCGCGTTCGCCTGCATCATTGCGTTAAAGCGAATTATGTCCGGTAAGTAAGGGATACTCAGTGGTACCTGTAGTGTATGTACCTTTAAGGGAAGAACTACTTTTTACAGCTCCTGTATACTGTAGTACCAGCAGTGACCACACCTGTATATAAACCCTGGGTAGGGATCTGTACCGTTAATTTTAGAGTAACCCTCATCCAGTAAACACCTGTTGATTGTTCCCCTGCAGTCTCTGTCTAGTTATTGAAGGACACACAACGTCAAGATACACGGATTTAACATTGGCGACGAGCAGATTCGAACCTACCTGCAACTCTGCAGAAGAAGGCCGATTCCACAAGCACGGGCGTCGACCATCCAACGGAGACTCTAGCGAAATGGGCTGGCAATAGGTACGGCGCAGACCCTTCCCGCACAGCGGCGGCTAAAGCCGACCGATGGCACAGGAAAAGGCCGCGCAGCATCGACGGGAGCAGAGAGAGGGTAGAGCGCACAGGGCGCAGCTGGTGTTCAGGACCAAGCGGCGTCGACGGGAAAAGAGAGAGGGTAGAGTGCACAGGGCGCAGCCGCTGTTCAGGACCGAGCGGCGTCAACGAGAGAGAGAGGCGGTGTTCAGGGGGCGAGCAGCATCAGTGGGGAAGAAAGGAAGCGCGGGAGACGCCATTTGAGCTGCAGCGGAGAAGAAGTGAGAGCGCGGGAGACGCCATTTATTTTGAGCCACAGCGGAGAAGAAGGGAGAGCGCGGGAAGAAAGGAAAGCACGGGAGACGCCATTTTGAGCCACAGCGGAGAAGATGGGAGAGCGCAGGAGACGCCATTTTTAGCCAGTCTAACCACACCCAGGGATGCCGAAGAGTGGCAGTGTCACAGCGTTCGACAATGAAGTCGAAGATTGGACGACATATGTGGAACGCATAGAAGTGTACTGCAAGGCGAATGAAGTGCCAGATGACAGGAAAGTGCTGGTATTGTTGAATTCAATGGGTGCAAAAACGTATGGCTTACTGCGAAACCTAGTAACCCCAGAGAAGCCAGTGGAAAAGGATTTTGAAAACATAGTGTCAATCCTACAGGACCACTTAGACCCCACACCGCTGCTGATAGCGGAAAGATTTAAGTTTCACAAAAGGAACCAGCATAAAGATGAAAGAAATGCTGAGTTTTTAACGGAACTGCGCAAGCTATCGAAACACTGCCAGTTTGGAACGGGACTAGCAGATACTTTAAGGGACAAGTTTGTGTGTGGGCTTCAAAGTGAAGGAACCCAGAAACAGCTTCTATCAGAAAAGGATCTTACGCTGGACAAGGCTTTCAGCATGGCAGTATCACATGAAGCAGCAGCACGGGGCGCGGCAGAGATACAACGGAGACCGCAAGAATATGGCAGAAATGAAATGTCATACGAAACACAGAAGTGCAATCGCTGCGGCAGAACAACACACGACCATAAGGATTGCTGGTTCAAGGACCAAGTGTGCAGACAGTGTGGAAAAGTAGGACACATAGCAAGAGTCTGCAGGTCGGAAAAGAAAACCAGCAGCAAGAAATCCCCACAGGAGAAGTACAAGAAGGTACATAAGGTGACGGAGAGTAGTGCAGACGAACAGAAAAGTGATACAGACTCTGGAAGCAAGGAGCTGGGTTGTCTGAAACTACATAATGTGATCAAAACGGAGGATCACCAAACTATCTGGGTCATGCTCAAGATAGCCGGAGTCCAAGTGAAAATGGAATTGGACACAGGATCAGCCCTAAAGGTCATAAACTGAAGGGACTACAAGCGGCTATTCTCACATATACCCTTGAGAGATACAGAGATTGTCTTGAAGACGTACACGGGGCAAAAAGTCTACCCCCAAAAAAAATAAGGGTGAACGTTATATATAACGGCAAGGAAACACCAAAAATGGACCTATATGTATTGCCAGATGGAGGACCACCACTACTAGGACGTGAATGGATCCGGAAGATACAGCTAGATTGGCATTCCATACAAGCACTGACTGTAGATGCCAAAAAGGATGATGACGTCACACCTGGACGACTGTCAAAAATGCTAACTGACGCACAAGAAGTGTTCCAGGAGGGACTCGAAACACTAAAAGGCATAACAGCGACGATCAAAATAGAGGAAAATGCAAGCCCAAAGTTTTTTAAGGCCAGACCGATACCTTATGCGATCCGCCCAGCCGTCGAAGCAGAGCTGGAAGGTTTGGAACGTTCAGGACTGTCCAAAGTGGACTGGAGCGAGTGGGCTACACCCATCGTTCCTGTAATGAAGAGGTCGTTGAGTAATACGCCTGGGGAACCAAAGAAGGTTCGCATCTGTGGGGAATTTAAGGTGACAGTGAACCCAGTCCTTCACACTGTACAATATCCGCTTCCATGGATTGAAGATATTTTCGCCTCGCTATCTGGAGGGAAACGCTTCACTAAGATTGACCTGGCCCAGGCGTACCTTCAAATGGAGGTAGAAGAAGCCTCGAAACAGTACCTCATGATCAACACTCATAAAGGTTTCTACCAATACAACCGGCTGGTGTTCGGGGTAGCATCAGCTCCGGCTATTTGGCAAAGGGCAATGGATCAAGTCCTGCAAGGGATTCCAGGGACCCAGTGTTATTTGGACGACATCCTGGTCACGGGCGAAAATGACAGTGATCACCTCGCCAACCTGGAGCAGGTGCTCAATAGATTGAAGGAATATGGGCTCTGAGCTAATCGCCACAAATGCGAGTTTTTCCAGAAGCAGATCTCGTATTGTGGCCACATTATTGATGAAGAGGGGTTACATAAGTCCTCTGAAAAGATTGAGGCAGTAGTCAAGGCTCCAGCACTGGAAAATGTGTCACAACTGAGGTCGTTCCTCGGGCTGGTGAACTACTACCATAAGTTCTTGCCGAATTTGTCTACAGTACTACACCCACTGAACACCCTACTGCAAACGGGGGTACCATGGAAGTGGAATGACGAATGTAAACGAGCTTTCCAGAAGTGCAAAGAATTGATCACATCTAAAGAGGTGTTGGCTCATTTCAACCCAGCACTACCAATTCGGTTGGCGTGTGATGCAGCACCCTATGGCATTGGAGCGGTGCTGTCGCACAAATTCCCGGACGGCTCGGAGAGGCCAGTAGCCTTTGCGTCTCGGTCACTAACCTCAGCCGAGCATAACTATGCCCAAATTGACAGGGAGGCCCTCAGCCTAGTGTGGGGAGTGAAAAAGTTCAACCACTATCTGCACGGGCAGAAGTTCGCCTTGCTGACTGACCACCAACCACTTGTCTCCATCTTTAATTCAAAGAAGGGCGTTCCGGTGATGACTGCGCAACGGCTACAAAGATTGTCCCTTTTTCTAGGGGCGCAGCAATATGAAATTGAGTATAAGGGCACGAAACAGCATGGAAATGCTGATGGGCTATCACACCTGCCACTGCCTACTGCGGAGGAAGCACCAGCAGTGGACCCTGTCGAAATATTTTATTCGACTACAATTGAACGCTTGCCAGTAACTAACACTGATATAGAGAAGGAGACCCGAAATGACCCGACACTGTCTCGGGTATATGGCTTGACGGTGAAGGGATGGCCAACACATGGCGACTCACTGTTGCCAGCATTCTCATCCAGAAGAGAACAGCTGTCAGTATGCCAGGGGAACTTGATGTGTGGATCCCGAGTGGTAATTCCACCCAAGTTAAGGGAGAGAGCGCTCAATGAGCTTCACGAAGGCCATCTGGGAGGGGTGAAAATGAAAAGCCTTGCTAGGGCTTATGTGTGGTGGCCGGGGATCGATCAGCAAATTGAGGACCTGACAAAGAGCTGCTCAGGATGCCAGAAGGTCCAAAATGCACCACCACATGCCCCTCTACACCCATGGGAGTAGCTCTCCTCTCCATGGCAACGGGTGCATATTGATTTTGCTGGTCATGGACTCAATGTTTTTAATAGCCATGGATGCGCACTCGAAATGGCCTGAGGTGATCAAAATGTCCTCCACCACCACGGAGAAAACTATTGCAGTCCTACGGACCATATTTGCCAGGAACGGCTTGCCAGAGCAGATTTGCTCTGATAACGGACCACAGTTTGTGTCCGAAGCGTTTCGGAAATTTATGAAAAGGAATGGGGTAAGGCATTACACATCCGCCCCGTATCATCCAGCCACAAATGGATTGGCTGAGAGGTTCGTACAAACCTTTAAAAAGGCAGTAAGGGCCATGAGCAATGACGACATTCCACTGCAGCATAAGGTGGACAATCTCTTGTTAGCCTACAGAAATGCGACACATGCAGTCACCAACCAGACCCCGGCCATGATGTTCTTTAACCGAAGGTTGAGATCTCGTCTGGATTTGCTCAGACCAAATGTATGAAGAGATGTTGAGAATAAGCAATTCCAGCACATCAATGAGAAGCCGACAAGGAGCTCCAATGTAGGGCAACCAGTCTTGGCCCGCGACTACCGAACAGAGAAATGGCAACCAGGAACGATATGCACACGGCAGGGGCCACTAATGTACACAGTGGATGTTGGGGAGAACATTGTGAGATGCCATGTCGACCAGATCCTAGAGTCACAGGAACGAGTCAACCCCATGTCTTGTGTACCTGGTGATGAACCCGACATACAGGTAGCATCTACCCCAGAAACAGTAGCATCGGAAGCAGATGAACCAACCAACGACAGGGGGCCAGAATCGCCTCCGCACCAAGAGCAAGACACTCAGGAAAGGCGCTATCCAGAAAGGATCAGGAAGCCGCCCCAAGACTGAATTTATAAATGGACTATTTTCAGTTAATGTTGCATGTTAAAAGTGTTAATTGTTAAATGAATGTTATGGTACTGTTAATCTAAAAGGGGAGGAATTGTAGTGTATGTACCTTTAAGGGGAGAACTACTTTTTACAGCTCCTGTATACTGTAGTACCGGCAGTGACCACACCTGTATATAAACCCTGGGTAGGGATCTGTACTGTTAGTTTTAGAGTAACCCTTATCCAGTAAACACCTGTTGATTGTTCCCCTGCAGTCTCTGTCTAGTTATTGAAGGACACACAACATCAAGATACATGGATTTAACAGTACCGCTACATGTGCCCCCCCAGAATTCGCTTTAACGGTCGGTGTCAAACAATGAGATGGTCTGACGAGCCTGTCCGAACGACTCCTGTTGTCTCGAGACGGAGACTGCTGGGTGGCTGACGGTCTGGCGGGCGGTCGTATTTGGGTTGGCGTAACGACAATGGATGGTCGGTGGTCTCGGCGGTCGTAATGTCTCGACTTGGCGGGCGAGGTCCAAATATGTGCTAGTCGTGAGCGGATCCTTGCTTGCGTCGTGGCGGATAAAACGTATCCAGCCTTGCAAAGGACCGTGGCATCATGGCGAATAAAACGTATTCAGCCATGCGAAGGACCGTGGAAGCATGTGACCTCTGTAGCCTGTGGTTCGAAGTGGGCGCCGGGCGAAACAGCCGGCCGCGCCATAGTGACTGGCAGGTTGGGGAGACGCGGACCATGACTCTGTCATTGTTGGGAAAAGGTCCCCAGTCTGACGAAATCTGCAGGAACGCTGAACGGGTGATCCAGGAGGAAAAAACCGTGGGTCTGGGCAAGTCAGTGAACTTGCCGACAGGCAGGCGCGCGAACTCTCCGCCAGTCGGGAACGCACGGAACGGTGCGTGCCGTAGTGCTACTACAGTAACACAGAAGAGAGTGAACCGTTGCTGCGTTGATCAGTGATCGGTGATGACAGCAATTTTTGCGTGGCCGATCGCGGCCACGGGATGCCCGTTGGACCCGTCCTCGATGGTCGCAGCGTCAGTAGATGTTTGCTTTTGTTGAGGGGAAAACTGTAGAGAGGGCGGCAACGCTTCTAGTTGTTGTTGATTGCGGTCGGGTGAAAAACTGCCGGGAGAGTGGCAACGCTTCGCCGTTGCACCGAAAAGCGTGGTAGAAAAGACAGACCAGCAGGCTGACAGGCTGGTGCAGCGTCGGCGGGGGATGGGTCCTCTTGGTTTGCGAGGGGCAAGTCCTCGTGGGTTGCGAGGGGTGAGTCCTCGTGGGTAGCGAGGGGCGAATCCTCATGGATTGCAAGGGGCGAGTCCTCGTGGGTTGCGAGGGGTGGTTTGCGAGGACTGAGTGCTCGTGGCCTCTCCGCCGGGGCGCGCTCCGATCCTGTGAGCCCGTAAACGTGCTGTACCCGTGCTGTGGGGGTGTTATACTTGCTGTTCTGCCGTGGGGTTGTTGAAAAGGCTGACGCTCCGAAAGTCGGTAGAGCTGTCAAAAATGGAGACCGTATCCAGATACGTGGTCTGCGCCGTATCGATGTTGCACAAGCTGAACGGGGCTTCTACCAGGATAAAGCATGAGGGCGGTTGTTGCTCCCAGTGTTGCGGTAGCTGAGCGAAACGGCTGTAGCTTCCAGGCGTGCTTCTTCGTGAAAGACGTTCACGAAAAATCGGGGTCCGACTGCGCTGCTTTCGTGAAAAATGTTCACGAAAAACGGGGTCACCAATGTAGATATTGATGAGCTCCCATCCTCACGTCGTTGGTCACCAATTGTAGGAATTGGTGTTCGTTGATTGTTGTTCGTTGATTGTTGTTCGTCGGTTGTTGTTCGTCGTGCCGTTCTTCTGTGAAAACGTTCACAGAGACGGGGTTCAGGCTGTGCGCTTCTTCCATGAAAAACGTTCATGGAGACGGGGTTCAGGCTGTGCGCTTCCTCCATGAAAAGCGTTCACGGAGACGGGGTCACCAATTGTGGGTATTCGTGGTCACCGATGTAGGTATTGGACGAATTCCTACTTAATAATCGAGTTCGACTCCAGGAGAACAATCAAATAGTTCTTTAATGCAGGAACAGATGAATACAAGCAGGTTGCCGAGATCGGTACAGGAGAGCCATGTAGTAGGTCTTATCTGGACGGAGACGCCATGAGGACTGAGTAGGCGGTCCCGTGGATTGCGTGATGACGTCATCGCGTTCTTCCTGCGCTTGGGTAGTCACGTGACTTGCGTGATGACATCATCGCATTTGCCTGCGCTTGGGACGGTCATGTGATGTGCGACGTGACGTCATCGCGTTAACCCGCGTCATTGCGTTCGCCCGCATCATCGCGTTAAAGGGAATTACGTCCGGTAAGTAAGGGACACTTGGTGGTACCGCTACACCGCGGCACTATTTCAAAAATGAGCAGGGGAGTTACCTCCAGTGTCCTGGGGCCAATATTTATCCCTCAATCAACATCACTAAAACAGATTATCTGGTCATTATCACATTGCTGTTTGTGGGAGCTTGCTATGCGCAAATTAGCTGCTGCGTTTCCCACATTACAACAGTGACTACACTTCAAAAAGTACTTCATTGGCTGTAAAGTATTTGTCTGGTGGTCATGAAAGACGCTATAGAAATGCAAGTCTTTCATTTACTCTTCCTGGAAGTCATACTTCTGACGTTGATCAGTCTTTGTGTAAAGAAGAATTTCCTGACATCCAAAATTTACCTTTTGCTCCATTCCCTTAACTATCTTATAAACCTCCATAGGATCACATCTCAGATGCCTCCTTTTCAGACCGAAAAGCACAGGTTTCTCCTGTCTTCCCTCATAACACAGACCTTTGACGTTAGGGGTCAGGCCTGTAACTCTCCTCTGCTGCTCCAGCGCTTCAATGTCCCCTTTGCATCTCGGTCATCAGAACTGTAGGTGGAATCTGACCAGAGCACGACACAGCTTGATCTTGATTTCTCCTGACTTGTATTCTACAGTTTGGCTATGTATCCTTAGACGGGGGTGCAGCGAAGGTTCACTAGATTGATTCCTGGGAGGAGAGGGGTTGTCCTATGAGGAGAGATTGTGTAGAATGGGCCTATACTCTCTGGAGTTTAGAAGAATGAAAGGTGATCTCATTGAAACATCTAAGATTCTGAGGGTGATTGACAGGGTCGATGCTGAGAGGCTGTTTCCCCTGGAGAGTCTAGAACTAGGGGGCAAAGTCTCAGGATAAGGGGTCGGTCATTTAGGACTGAGATGAGGAGAAATTTCTTCACTCAGAGGGTGGTGCATCTTTGGACTTCTCTACCCCAGAGGGCTGTGGATGCTCAGTCATTGGCCGCGATTTCACCTTCCAAGGTAGGTCCGGTGCGGCTGGGGTCGGTGGCGGGGTGCTACCCCGCTGTTGGCTCCAGCCCGCTCTGTGAAATGAATTTTACGCTGATTGGGTTTGTTAAGCCAGCCCAGCGCATTTTCCGGCTAATTGAAGGAAGCGGGTCTGATGATGTCACTTGATGACACGTCATCAACCGGTTTCCTTAAAGGGACCATGCGCAAATTGTTTTTGACAGTTGTGCTCTCAGTGTTCTACAGCATTGAGGTGCTGCAAACACTGACCAGCACTGCACAGAGGAGCACGGCTGCACCCAGGCTCTCCCATGACTCCCTCCATACGCAGTGAGGTTCTCTTCCCTTCCAAAGGGCAGAAGAGACTGCCCAAGAACACCAATGCAGCCTGGTTGCCCATTGCACAGGAGGACACAAGCAGGGATGTCATAAGGAGGACCAGGCTGCAGTGGCGCAAACCTTTCAATGATCTCAGTCGATCACGAAATGTTACTGCAAAGCTACACTCAACCTCATCCTGCTGTGCCACTCATCACATCCCCATCACTCTGCCTTCTCTACCCTACTCCTGCACATCCTTACTCACACCAACTTACCTTGCACCTCCACCCATCCCTCTCTATCTACATTATCACTTCCCCATCTCACTAGCCACCCCTCACACTCACCCTCATCCTAGTGCAATCATACCAACTAACAACACACAAGGGTGGGCACTTGGGTGTTTTAGCCAATGTTCATGTGAAATTTCTGTTAATGTGTTGTCAAACATTGAAATCTTTATTTTCAACACTTTGCTTTCTTGGGCAGATTTTTGTGCACCTTTTGGAAGTGGCTTAGTGAGTTGCAGTGAATGGTAAGACATAACGGTACCCCCCGCAATGGTGATGAGTGTGAAAGGAATGGCTTGGTCATTGTCGGGATGCTTTATGGTGTTGGTGTGGGGTGGTGACAACCTGGCACATCATGTGGCAGCCAGGGTGTACAGCGTCAAGAGAAGTAAATCTGGTCATGGTGAGGCCATCCCTGGCCTCCCGGGCAGCAATGTGGTTGGGTGCTGATGCCCTTTGTCCTGTGCAGCATCAGGTGATTGTGGAGAAGGTTGGTAATGTTGTTGGTGATGTTGGTGTGCCTGGTGCTGCTGGCATTGGGGCTGATTGGTTTTAGATTCTGAGGACCAAGTTGAGATTTTTTCAAGGGCACCGATGCTGATGGAATAGATGGCAGGTGAGGTTGAGATGACAGAAGCGATCTGTCGATGGTGAGAGAGGTTGTTCCAATGAGGTGACACTGGATAGAGAGTTTGCTCCAAACACTTGCAACCTGCGTAAACCCCAACCTGTCTTCCAAATGCAGTTAGCAACAGCTTCTAACCTTGGAAAGTGAAGACCTATGAAATGGAAGCTTTTATATACCATTTGCAGCTGTCAACTAAAGAAATCATCCCATGCTGATACAACTCCCGACCTCCTTACCCGACGTGATCCCCGAGCAGCGGGGAAGCCGTTGGTGAACTCTCAAAATCTAAAGATAAGCTTAATTGCCTCTTAACAACTCAGCTAATAATGTAACTTGCCTCCCCCGCTGCTTGGTGTTGTGTCTGTTCAGCGATGACAGACCCGACATCTGGGAGACTAGCGTGGAGGCGGTTGACAGCGGGTCCCCTACCCAAAAACCTATTTTTTCCCAGCCATCCCAACTCCAAACACCCTCACTGACCTCCTGAAAACTCCCCCCCAATTGAGCATATTCGAGGAATTAAGGGATATGGGGATCGGGCGGGAAAGTGGAGTTGAGGTCGAAGATCAGCCATGATCTTATTCAATGGCGGAGCAGGCTCGAGGGGCCGATGGCCAACTCCTGCTCTTATTTCTTATGTTTTTATGTAGTTCATCATCACATTGGCATTGCTGGTTGCTGTTTGCAATGGTTAGACATGTTCAGCACCACGTCTACTAAGATTCCTAGGTCTCTGTTGGTTTCTTCTTTAGCTAGTTCAACACCATCATGGAGTACATGCATCACTTTTTCTATTTCTAATGAGTAGCACTTTACATTTGTATTCATTTTCATCTTATTAGGTGTCATGCTTGGCTCAGTGGTATCACTCTCGCCACTGAGTCAGAACATAAGAACATAAGAAATAGGAGCAGGAGTAGGCCAATCGGCCCCTCGAGCCTGCTCCGCCATTCAATAAGATCATGGCTGATCTGATCCTAACCGCCAATCCACTATCACAGAACCATCTCTTGAATCTAACAGAATTAGACACACGAAATAGGAGCAGGATCAGGCTACACGGCCCCTGGGCCCGCTCCGCTACCCACAGGGCCATGACCGATCCGAACCTAGACTCATGTCCAAATACCTGCCCGCTCCCCATAACCCTTAATTCCCTTTACTTCTAGGAAACTGTCTATTTCTGTTTTAAACTTATGTAATGATGTAGCTTCTACAGCTTTTTGGGGCAGCATATTCCATGAACCTACCACCCTCTGAGTGAAGTAGTTCCTCCTCATCTCAGTTTTGAAAGAGCAGCCCCTTATTCTAAGACTATGCCCCCTAGTTCTAGTTTCACCCATCATCGGGAACATCCTCCCCACATCCACCCGATCCAACCCCTTCACAATCTTATATGTTTCAATAAGATCGCCTCTCATTCTTCTGAACTCCAATGAGTAGAGTCCCAATCTACGCAACCTCTCCTCATATGTCCATCCCCTCATCCCCGGGATTAACCGAGTGAACCTTCTTTGTACTGACTCGAGAGCAAGTATGTCTTTTCTTAAGTATGGACACCAAAACTGTACGCAGTATTCCAGGTGCGGTCTCACCAATACCTTGTACAACTGAAGCAATACCTCCCTATTTTGATATTCTATCCCCCTAGCAATGAAAGCCAAAATTCCATTGGCCTTCTTAATCACTTGCTGCACCTGCATACTAACCTTTTGAGTTTCGTGCACCAGGACCCCCAGATCCCTTTGTACTTCAGTACTTTCCAGTTTCTTGCCATTAAGATAATAACTTGCTCTACGATTTTTCCTGCCAAAGTGCATAACCTCACACTTTCCAGTATTGTATTCCATCTGCCAAATCTCTGCCCACTTACTTAGCCTGTCTATGTCCCCTTGCAGGTTTTTTATGTCCTCCTCACTCACTACTTTCCCTCCCATCTTAGTATCATCTGCAAACTTTGATATGTTACACTCGGTCCCCTCCTCCAAATCGTTAATATAGATTGTAAAGAGTTGGGGACCCAGCACTGACCCCTGCGGAACACCACTAGTTACTGATTGCCAGTCTGAGAATGAGCCATTTATCCCAACTCTCTGCCTTCTGTTAGATAGCCAATCCTCTATCCATGCCAGAATATTACCCCCAATCCCGTGATTTTTTACCTTAAGCAATAATCTTTCGTGTGGCACCTTGTCAAATGCCTTTTGGAAGTCTAAATACACTACGTCCACTGGTTCCCCTTTATCCACCCTATATGTTACTTCCTCAAAGAACTCCAGCAAATTTGTCAAACATGACTTCCCCTTCATAAAACCATGCTGACTTTGTCCTATTAAATTATGATTATCCAAATGTCCTGTTACTGTCTCCTTAATAATGGACTCCAATATTTTACCTACCACAGATGTTAGGCTAACCGGTCTATAGCTTCCAGCCTTCTGTCTACTGCCCTTTTTAAATAAGGGTTGTGGGTTGAAGACCACACCCCCAGAGGCTTGAGCATATAATCTAGGCTGGCAGTTCTGTGCAGTACTGAGGGAGCGCTGCACTGTCGGAGTCCTTTGGATGAGACGTTAAACCGAGGCCCCGTCGGCCCTCTCAAGTGGATGTAAAAGAACCCACGGCACTATTTAAAGCAGAGATGGGGAGTTCTCCTGGTGTCCTGGCCAACATTTATCCATCAACTAACACCTAAAACAGATGGCCTGGTCATTTATTTCATTGGTGTTTGTGGGAGCTTGCTGTGCACTAATTGGCTGCTACATTTCCTACATTACAAAAGTGACTGCACTTCAAAAGTACTTAATTGGCTGTAAAGCACTTTGGGACATCCTGAGATCTTGACAACGCGATATAAATGCAAGTTTTCCTTTCTTTCTTTCTTTCTTTATCTGCCATTTTTCTGGCCACATCGATATTCTATCCAACTCATTCTATAATTACTGAGCTACCTCCTCCATATTCACTGCCCCTCCTACTTTGGAATTATCTGCAAACATGACACTTTGGGCTAGAAATTCGGCTCCTTTGCTCCTGCTGTTACTGCCTCCTGAGAAATTTGGCGGAGCATTGCTGAGGCGCTACCCGATAGCATTGCGCCCCCGCCAGTAACGCCCCAGGCTGCTGCGCCAGCGGCAACGGCCTCATCGCCATGCACCATGACCCCATAGCGCCCTGCTGCAGAAATTTGGCTGCGCCCCGCGAGGCTGCCACGGGCAAAGTCAGGGCCGGCCTCATGGGCCGCGAGCCGGGTGGTATTTAAAGGGGAGGTACGGCCACGACCCGCGCCACCATTTTCTTTCTTTGGCCGCCCTCCAGGTTGGCCCACCGTGGTGGGCCGTGGCGTGGTCCTGGCCGCCATGGCGCAGCCCGGCACTGCGTCTCCGCACCGGGCTGCTGCCACGGCACCACGCCGCCCTGGTGGCCTAGTGTGGGCCATCGGAGGCCCTGCAGAGTGCGCAGCTGCCCCTCCCCTTTAACTGAAGGGGAGGAGCGTTGAAATGCAGCAGCGCACCGCGGAGCCTCTGCCGAGGGCTGCCGATCATGCCCCGACGTTGCCTCGATTACCGCCCCACCAGGAAGTGGAGCGCCCGAGATTGCGCTCCACTTCCTGGGCGGGGCGGTAAGCCGAATTTAGTGGCTGGGGTGGTACTTCCGCGCGGGCGCTAAATGTCCGGCCTTAACTCGGTTACCGCCCCCAAACGGGGATCTGCCCCTGCACCTCTCACATCTCTAACGGTACTTGTTGTTTTCTATCCTTCATCCAATTTGTTATACATTCCCAGCATTACCCTCTGAATGCATAATTCATTGAGTTTAACAAACAGCACGTGCAACTTTGTCACATGTCTTTTGCAAGTCTAAGTACACCATGTTGTAGAATTTCCCACATTCCAATTGGGTTGTCACTTCCTTGAAGAGATTGAGGAGGTTGTTTGGGCAGGATCTTCTTCTTCATAATCTATGCCCACTGCTATTAACCAGGTTATGATTGTACAGACAATCTTCAAGTTTACTCCTGATAGTTGATTCCATTATTTTACATGGAATGGAAGCAAAACCAATGGGTCTGTAGTTGCCTGTATCTATTTCATCGCCCATTCGAATGTGGGCACCACATTCCAGTCCGCTGCTACCTCCTCCCCTGTGTCCAGTGACTCCCTTATAATGATTATTATTACTGGTGCCTCATGGATCTCCTCCCTGGTCTTTCCCAGCACTCTGGGATAAATGCCATCTATTCCCAAGGATTTATTTGTTTTGAGCCCTTTTACCGTGTCTAAGACTTCCATCTCATTAATTTCAAAATCATTTATTTGGCTTAGAAAGAACCTCTTTGCTCCTTTGTTCACTCTTTCTGCATTTTCTTATAGTCAACCCAGCGCTAAGAAAGAAAGAATGAAAGACTTGCATTTATATAGTGCCTTTCACGACCACCGGATGTCCCAGTATGAATTAACAAACAAATTAAAAGTTAAGCAAAATGAAAAGGAGCTTTTTTTTTTACAAATTCTGCAGGGAGAAAAGGTTAGAAGCTCCTTTTCCTTTTTATTTAACTTTTAATTTGTTTGTTAAGTCAGTTAAGGTCATGCTTTGTAGTCTGAACTTACACAAACACACGGTGACATAAATAGATGCAAGTACACGTAAAAATACAAAGAAACACACACATATATACAAAAAAGAACAAATATAACCACACAGAGAAAAAGAAATGTGTATGCACACAGAAACATATGGATAGACACAAACACACACCTTGGGAGCGATTTTAACCCGACTCACTCAGCAGAAACATGGCGGGCGGGCGGTTAAAATCGCCCCGGGCTCTTACCTGTCCGGAAGTCGCCATGATCGCAACCAATGTTCCCTCTGGGGAAAGGTCCCTCGCCGGCCGCTCACCGGCTTTTCCAATGTAAGTACTGCGCTTGCGCAGAAATTTAAAGGGACCGCGTGGTAAAAGAAACAGGCCGCGCAGAACAAAGTGCAGCTTACAGGGAACATTGATCGCAACATCTGTAATTTTAACCCGCGGCGAGTGTCTCACCTCCTGACTCCCCAAAGCTTTTCCACCATCTACAAGGCACAAGTCAGGAGTGTAATGGAATACTTTCCACTTGACTGGATGAGTGCAGTTCCAACAACACTCAAGAAGCTCGACACCATCCAGGACAAAGCAGCCCGCCTGATTGGCAACCCATCCACCACCTTAAACATTTACTCCCTTCACCACCAGCGCACCGTGGCTGCAGTGTGTACCATCGCCAAGATGCACTGCAGCAGCTCGCCAAGGCTTCTTCGGCAGCATCTCCCAAACCCGCGACCTCTTCCACCTAGAAGGACAAGGGCAGCAGGCGCATGGGAACACCACCGCCTCCAAGTTGCCCTCCAAGTCTCACACCATCCCGACTCGGACTGAGCAGGCAGCAAGGACCCAACAGGGTCCTTCATTATATAGAAATTTACAGCACAGAAGGAGGCCATTCGGCCCATCATGTCTGTGCCAGCTGAAAAAGAGCCCGCCAGCCTAATCCCACTTTCCAGCTCTTGCTCCGCAGCCTTGCAGGCCACGGCACTTCGAGCGCATATCCCAGCACTTTTTATATACATTTTGTGGCCCGCTGACATCATTGAGACCCGACTGTAATTTTAACTCAAGCCTGAGCGGGGGAATCTGCCTGGAGTTAAAATCGGGGCCATATGTACAAGTTTAAATCTAGTTTAAAAAATTGTTTTCAAAGTATGGTTATAGGGCACCGGTTAGGATCAATCCATTAGGTTTCAGCTGAACCAAGCAACTTAAGTATTAAAATATTCTGCTAAACAAATTGAAGTACGCATGGTCCATTTAACTACCTTTCTCTCAAACACAGGATTAGAATTCATAAAGTATGTTAATTGAAATTAGTTAAAGGATGCCAAATGATGATTTTTCTTAGTGCTGTGCACAGTCTCTACTGGGATGCGAGAGGTTTATGCTGTTAATTGGAAACCCAAACTATCAGTAAAAGCAGAAGACAAAGATGATCAGGTGGCAGGGATGTTCTACGATGTGTAAAGATTTTCCTTTATATTTCAGTTAAGCCGGTGGTTGGTTTTTTATTTAACGATCAGGCAGCCATTTAGCCGCTGGGGTTCTTTTCTATGCGGCTGATATGAGTCTCAGAGAGATATAAACATCATGTTTCCGTCCTGGAAAATTATCGTCGCTTTTCTGAAGCTTTCTCTGTGTCATTTCGAGTGTCAAGAGTTCTGGTATTTTATTCTTGGAATAAAATCAGCAATGACATTAACAATTAAAAATCAACACTCACGACCTCTTAACCCCAATTTGCATTGAAATGGAACAGATTAGTTTGTGTCACTTTCAATGATACGATCAGAGATCTCGTGCAGTAATAAAGTCACTGCTTGCTACTTGCTGCAGCCATAGCAGTTTACAGTGCTAAATGAGGCCATTTGGCCCATTGTGGCTGCTGCTGTCTCTTTGCTAGAACAATCCTAAACTAAAACAAAGGTAAGGTACTGGTGGAAATCTCAAACGTAAACAGAAAATGCTGGAAACACTCAGCAGGTCAGGCAGCATCTGTGGAAAGAGAAACAGAGTTAACGTTTCAGGTTGGTGACCCTTTGTCAGAACTGGAAAAAGTGAGAGATGTACTGAATTTGGATGATCAGCCATGATCTCATTGAATGGCGGAACAGGCTCAAGGGGCCGAATGGTCTACTCCTGCTCCTATCTTCTATGTTTCTATGTAATCTGCGTCTGGTATTTACAGCCTTCTGGACCCAACGTCAAGTTGAACAGTATCAGATCATAACCACTGTTCCCATTTTTTCAGACGGCAGCTGTTGATGATTCTGTTGTTGCCATTTACACCTCCTCTAGACCCATCTTTTGTTTCTTTACTTGTCCCATTACCATCCCCCTTTGCCTCGCACCATCATCCCTTTTGTCTCTCAATCTCTCCTGCCGCCCACCCTATCACAGACCTTCCCTTTTGTTCCTCTCTCCCCAACTCCCTTTCCCTGCCCCCGCACTTGCTTAAAACCTGTTACATCCTACGTTAACTCTGTTTCTCTTTCCACAGATGCTGCCTGACCTGCTGAGTATTTCCAGCATTTTCTATTTACAATCCTAAACTAATCTCCCCATCCCACTCTCTCCCTATATTGTAATTTAAATTGCTTCAAACATATATCCCAATTTGCCCATAAAAGGCCTTTCCTCAACCACTCCACGTATCAAAACAATCCATGTTCTATCAACCCCTTGAGTAAAGAAATTACTGCTAGCCTCTGCTCACTCTCTTAGTTTTAGAGTGATGACCTTTCATCGCTGATTCTCCAATAAGTCTCTCTCTATTCATCCTATCAAATCCCTTCATAATTTAAAAACAAGGCTCTATTAAATTTCCTTTTAACCTTCTTTGTTCCAGTTGAAACAGTCCCAGTATCCATGCTTTCCCATCCCTGGCATCGGCCTGGTGCATCTATGCTGTACACGTAGTTTTAATGGCCCGTATTTTCCGATGCCTACGGGTGTGTACGGGCTGTGTGCCCACCCGTAGGGACCTCGCAAGCGACGGTTTCAGGCGTGCCAAGCGCATGCGCTGAAAACCGGCATTTCCGATCTGTGAAGAATGCTCTTGACAGATCGGACGCCTGCCCTGGGGAAGGGCCTCTGCGGGGGGAGAGTTCCGCTTTCTGGAGAACCTCTGCCCGCAGAAAACCCTTAGAAATCTTACGCCTGGTAAAAGCGTGAGGCCTGCTTTTACCAGCATAAGAGTTGAAAAAAGTTAAAAAAAAAGTTTTTTCACTCATTTATCATTTAAAAATACTTTAAAAAAGGTAAGTTTATTTTTAGCCCCGTAAAAAACTTTAGTTATTTTTTTCAAAAAATGTAATTTTTGTTTAAAATATTTAATTTATTGTTATTTCAACGAATTTTAAAAATGTGATTTAAAATAAATTTTATTTAATGTTTTACTGTGTTTTTGGGGTGATCTCCATTCATACTTTTGACAGGTCTATCTGTCAAGTGTATGAAGGGAGATTCCCTTCTCCTATTGGCTCCCCATGGCCCACGTGATCCCAGGGACGCTTGCGAACCGCCTGTGCCCCTGGGATACGTGGGCCCTGCGCATTTCGAGTTGGAGAGGCCCAGGAGTGGAAGTGTCCAGACCTCGGGAGCCCTCAGGTAAGAGCGTAGATTTTTTCCAGATCGGAGGCCTCCGCACGCGGGAAGCCTCCGATTGGAAAATACGGGCCAATATCCTTTCTATAATGGGGCTCCCAAAACTGCACACAACACACTGTGACCGAATCATTGCCATGCACAAATTGATCATTTCCTCTTCACCTCTTCACCCTTTTCCTTTATGCCCTTATTTGAAAAATTGACTTTTACATTTCAAAGGGTTGTATGCTGAAAAAATAATGATTTGTATCCCATTTAAAATTAAAATCAAAGAATATAAAGAACACTAACTGACTGTCACATTTCTTCATTTTTCTGCTATTAAATTTTTTTCACCGTTTTTTACCAGTTGCTATTTTTGACATTATTGCAGAAACTGACCTGCATTGAACCCGGCAGTTTGAAGGTGCTGAATTAACATATTTGGTTGAAATGAAATCTGATAATATCATCCTGTAGGGGTTAGGGGTGAGGCGGTTCTGGTGGTAAACATGTGCAATTTGCAAACCTCTACTGATCCTTGAGTACTGATCATCCATGTTTGTACATAGAAGCTTTACTGTAGAGATAACAAACCACTCCATTTATGTTAGAGGAGATTATATTAATTTAGTACATCAACCAGTGCATAAACCATTGATTGGCTCAGCTTTTATGCTTTTGTATGTGTTTCCATCACTGTACATACAGGATCATTTAAAAATAAATCTATATTGCACAGGATTACATAGGATATACGACACAGAAACAGGCCATTCGGCCCAACCAGTCCATGCCGGCGTTTATGCTCCACTCGAGCCTCCTCCTGTCTTTCCTCATCTAACTCTATCAGCATAACCCCCTATTCCCTTCTCCCTCATATGCTTATCTAACCTCCCCTTAAATGCATCTATACTATTCACCTCAACCACGCCCTGAGGTAGCGAGTTCCACATTCTCACCACTCTCTGGGTAAAGAAGTTTCTTCTGAATTCTCTATTTGATTTCTTGGTGACTATCTTATATTGATGGCCTCTAGTGTCAGCTGCGGCTCAGTGGGCAGCACCCTCGCCTCTGAGTCAGAAGGTTGTGGATCCAAGTCCCACTCCAGGGACTTGAGCACAAAATCTAGGCTGACACTCCCAGTACAGTACTGAGGGAGTGCTGCACTGTTGGAGGTGCCGTCTTTCAGATGAGACGTTAAACCGAGGCCCCGTCTGCCATCTATGGTGGTCGTAAAAGATCCCATGGCCACTATTTCGAAGAAGAGCAGGGGAGTTCTCCCCGGTGTCCTGGCCAATATTTATCCCTCAATCAACATAACAAAAACAGATTATTTGGTCATTATCACATTGCTGTTTGTGGGAGCTTGCTGTGCACAAATTGGCTGCCGTGTTTCCCACATTACAACAGTGACTACACTTCAAAACTTCCACTTCCACTTCCACTTTGGTGGCAAAAACAGGAAGGCAGATTATTATCTGAATGGCAATAGATTGGGAGAAGGGGAAGTGCAATGAGACCTGGGTGTCCTTGTGCACCAGTCGCTGAAGGTAAGTACGCAGGTGCAGCAGGCGGTTAAGAAGGCAAATGGTATGTTGGCCTTTGTAGCGAGAGGGTTCGAGTACAGGAACAAGGATGTCCTGCTGCAGTTGTACAGGGCCTTGGTGAGACCACACCTTGAGTATTGTGTGCAGTTTTGGTCGCCTTATCTGAGGAAGGATGTTCTTGCCATGGAGGGAGTGAAGCGAAGATTCACCAGGCTGATACCTGGGATGGCAGGAATGACGTATGAGGAGAGATTGGGTCAATTGGGTTTATACTCGCTGGAGTTTAGAAGAATGAGAGGGGATCTCATTGAAACTTATAAAATTCTAACAGGACTAGACAGACTAGATGCAGGAAGGATGTTCCCGATGGCGGGGGAGTCCAGAACCAGGGGCCACAGTCTAAGGATAAGGGGTAAGCCATTTAGGACAGAGATGAGGAGGAATTTCTTCACCCAGAGAGTGGTGAACCTGTGGAATTCTCTACCACAGAAGGCAGTAGAGGCCAATTCATTAAATATATTCAAGAAGGAGTTAGATATATTTCTTAAGGCTAAAGGGATCAAGGGATATGGGGAGAAAGCAGGGACCGGGTACTGAATTTGGATGATCAGCCATGATCTCATTAAATGGCGGAGCAGGCTCGAGGGGCCGAATGGCCTACTCCTGCTCCTATCTTCTATGTTTTTATGTAAAAGTACTGCATTGGTTGTAAAGCGCTTTAAGACGTCCGGTGGTCGTGAAAGGCGCTATAGAAATGCAAGTCTTTCTTTTTAATTTTGCTCTTCCCCACAAGTGGAAACATTCTCTCTGTATCCACTGTATCAAAACCTTTCAAAATTTTAAAGAACTCTATTAGGTCACCCCTCAGCCTTCTCTTTTCAAGGGAAAAGAGGCCCAGTCTGTTCATCCTTTCCTGATAGATATACCCTCGCATATTGAATAGAAATTGCTTTGGACCTGATGGAGTAGGTCCATGCGGGATGGGGGGTGCATAACTTCTGACTGCAGCTGTGACCTGCCTTTGACCCCATCCCAAATCCTGGGGATGGGATCTTTTGAATATACAGGGTAGGTAATGTAACGTGCTCAACACACGGACACGGGTTGTATTCCTTCAGCCATCAGCACGAGGCTTCTTTATTCATTTCCTTTCTCTGTTTACTCTCCGTCGCCCCCTACCGGGCGGAGGGTAACTATCACCACATCTCCCTTTCTAAACAGACTTTGAATACTATTCCTTTACTATTAACATTTCAAATGACCTTCTTTCAAATCATTACTTTTTTACTGTGCTTAAGAAATAACAAACTCTAACAAACATAACATCTCTAATGCACAATGTATCTCTTCTTTTTTGTTTGTTTTTAGAGAAACACGAATAATGCAAGCAGAGTAAGCTTGGAGGGACAAGGTGAGTGCCTGAACCCTCCACCAAGTACCTCGGGTATTATTCTGACCCAATGAGGTGCCTTGGTTCTTAAGCTATTCATGTTGCAAAGTCCTGGAGGTATGAAGGAGGATTGCGGACCCTTTCAGGGTATCGTCTGGAACCCGATGGAGGCGGGGTATCCCCTGTGGGTGGAGGAGACGGAGGTGGGGTATCCCCTGTGGGTGGAGGAGTTCCAGGACCCGCATCCCCATTGTAGTCATCGGGAATGGAAGGCTCATCAGCAGCGTCTGGGGGCTGCTGGGTAAGTGCGAGGTGTCTGCAGTTCCTGCGAACAATCTGGCCCTGGATATCAACCAGATACAATCTTGGGGTGTTGGCCTGTCCTTGCACAATGCCTCTTTTGCAGGAGTCACATATCCACACATAGTCACCTGGAAGGAGTGGACACAAGGGCTTAGCTCTGTGGCGACTGTTAAAGTTGGCCTCTTGTCTTAGTTTAGATTGTTTGTCCTTGTCTGTAAAATTCTGGAGGTCAGGCCAGCCTGGGGTCAGGAGTGATGGCATAGTTGTACGAAGTTTTCTGCCTTGTAACAACTCAGCAGGGCTGAATCTGCTAGAAAGAGGTGTGGAGCGGTATGCAAGGAGTGCCCAGTATGGGTCAGGTGACTTTTTAAAAAGCTATTTGGCTGTCTGGACAGCGCGCTCGGCAGCCCCATTGCTTTGAGGATACAGAGGACTGGATGTGACATGGGTGAAGTCCCAGCTGTCGGCAAATGAGCGAAAGGTGTCCGAGGCAAATTGGGGGCCATTATCTGTTCGGACCAGCAGGGAGACCCCTAGGCGGGCAAAGCAGGATTTCATACATTCAACGACTGCATGTGAGGTGGTGGAGAGGAGCTTGATAACTTCAATGAACTTAGAGAAGTAGTCAAACATTACCAGGTAAGTTGAGTTATCCAAATGAAATAGATCAGCCCCAACCTTCTGCCATGGGCCCTCAGGGGTGTCATCTGGAATCAATGGCTCTGGTGGTTGTCTCATTTGGGTGCAGCTTGGGCATTGTTGTACTTTATGTTGTAGTTGACCGCTTAATCCAGGCCACCAGACAGAACACCTGGCTCGTGCTCTGCATTTTGTGATCCCTTGATGGCCATCATGCAGTTTGTCCAGAACGTCTTTCTGCATTGATGCTGGAATGACCAACCGGCACCCTTGTAGCAGCAATCCTTGTGCAATAGTGAGGTCACCTGAAACGGCCGCGTAAGGTCTAAGAGCGTTGTCAAGTTTCGCATGATCTGGCCAGCCCTCACAGCAGTATGCGAAGACCTGATGAAGTAATTCATCCGTTTGCTGTTCTTGACGAAGTGCAGCCAGGCGTTTCTCGGTAATGGGCAGTGCAGTGAGTATTGAGTGTACATTATTCTCTATGCACTGCACCTCAGGGGAATCATCCACCGACGGCTGGTAGGGAGCCCTGGAGAGGACGTCGGCAGTTGCTAGGCTCTTCCCTGGCACATGTGATATAGTGAAGTGAAAGTGCATGAGTCGCATCCGAAAGCGCTGAATGCGGGGGGACAACTCGTCCAGGTTTTTAGATCCCAATAGTGTAAGGAGGGGCTTGTGATCTGTTTCGACCTGGAATGTCATGCCTATTAGGAAGTCTCTATAGTGCTCACACGCCCATGTAATGGCCAGAGCCTCTTTTTCAATCTGCGCATAGCACTGCTCTGTTTTTGAAAGGGCTCGTGAAGCATAGGCTACAGGGCGCCAGTCAGTGTCAGGTCTCTTTTGTAAAAGGACTGCACCCAAGCCAAACGATGAGGCATCAGCTGACACTTTAGTGAGTGCATTGGGGTCATACAGTGCAAGGCCTGGCGGGGTGGTTAGCTCCGTCTTTATCTCAGCAAAAGCTTGGGACTGCTGGGGTCCCCAATACCATGAGGTCTGCCTGTTGAGGAGATCCCGGAGTGGCTTGGTTTTATCGGCTAGATGGGGTATGTATTTGCCCAAGTGATTGACCAGGCCCATGAAGCAGCGTATTTCAGATACATTCCTTGGCGCGGCCATGTGTGCGAGGGCCTTGACTTTGTCAGGATCTGCACTGACACCGGTCCCATCGATGACCTGGCCGAGAAATTTCACCTGCATTTTGGCGAATTCACATTTGGAGTTAAGAGTGAGTCCAGCTTGCTGTAGTTTACTGAGAATTGCAAAAAGTCGCTGATCGTGCTGTTCTTGGGTTGCGCCAAACACCAACACATCATCCATTTGGCATAAGGCACCATCAAGTCCCTCAAGGAGGTGGGACATGCGGTGCTGGAAATGCTCAGGGGCGGAGGATATTCTAAAGGGCAGTCTGTGGAAACAGTAACATCCGAATGGCGTGATGAACGCGGTGAGACGTTTTGACTCCTCTGACAAGGGTATTTGCCAGAAACCAGATTGAGCGTCAAGCTTTGTGAAAACCATTGCATCTTTCAGCTGCCCCAGAGTGTGCTCTACGCAGGGTAAGAGATGCAGCTCTCTACAGACACTTTCATTGAGTTTTGTTAGGTCTACGCAGATTCTGATTTTTTCATTGGGTTTTGGGACTACAACCATTCCGGAGCACCAGGCTGTGGGTTCCTCAACTCTTGCAATTATCCCCAGTTGCTCCATGTGGGTGAGTTCCTCCTTAACTTTGGATATAAGGGGGAGCGAGACACGTCGTGGTGTAGAGAGAGCAAAAGGTTTAGCATCCGGCTTGAGGCGTATGTGATACTCCTCTTGCAGTCGCCCAATGCCTTGAAACAGTCTGGGGAACCGCTGTCTGACCTCCCGTTCGAGGTCCGTAGATACTGTCTCTGCTACTTGTGGGTCCAACCTGGACACCAGACGCAGGGAAATGATGGCGGGGCGACCGAGGAGCGCTGTTCGTAGACCGCGTACCACATACACGTCCTGTTTTGTAGACCGTGGACCACGGGTCAGGGTAGCTGAAAATTTTCCTCTGACATTCAACGGGACTTGGCCAGGCCCCTGAAGAATCTTAATGGTGTTCTGAAGAGCCTCTTGACCTAGGTCGTTGTAGAGGCACTCCGGGATGACAGTGACATCAGCCCCTGTATTGATTTTGAATTCAGTCATGTGACCACACAGGCTTAGGGTGATGGTCCACGGCTGGTCCTGCCCATCTCCAATTGGCCCCAGGAACGCTATCTCATTGTCGTCGTCCTCTGATATTTCAGCAACCGCAGGTGTGGATCGGCAAACTGCAGCAAAATGTCCCTTTTTCTGGTAATTCCTGCAGCTAACATCTTTGGCTGGACAGATTTGTCTATTGTGTGTACTCCGGCCACACCATCTGCAACTCCGCTTTTGTGGTTGGAAATGTGTTCTAGTTTGAGTTCCAGTGCGAGGCCTCTGTACATATTCATGTGAGTCAGTTTGTCTTGATTTGGTAGAAAAATGTTTTTGGGGGGCTGATTGTCGGGTGGCACTTATGGTTTCAATGGACTCCTCCTCCTCATTACTATCTTTCTGAAGCATTGATTGCTGTTTCTTTATTGCTTCACTTTGGAAAATCTGTGTTTTTGCTTTGTCAACTGTGAGGTCTGGATGCATCTGTAATTTTTCAGAGAGTTTAAGATCCCTTAGTCCAACAACCAATCTGTCACGAATTAGTTCGTCCCGCATAGCTCCATATTCAGTGTTCTATGAGCTCATATAGCGCTTTGATGAAGCTATCACCCGATTCCCCTCGCTCCTGCACGCGCCTATGGAATCTTGCGCATTCGAATATCAAATTCCTCCGCGGGATGAAATGATTAGACAACTCCGTTTTAACTGTGTCATAGCTTTTCAGTTGATCAGCCGTAATATTCCTGCACCGGACGATCGCTTCAGCCTCCGCTCCCATGGAATATAATAGCGCGTTGACCTGTTTTTCCTGTGACTGTTTATCAAGGCCTGAAGCCTGTCTGAAGCGTTCAAATCTGCTGAGCCACAACGGCCACTGTTCCGGCCGTGTAAAATCAAATTCAGAGGGGGGAGAAATCTGAAAGAATGCAGGACTTTGAGTGGCCATGATAGTAAGCAACGTGGGGTAAGTACATTGTTTTTTTTCAGTCTCTCTTGTTTATCTCCGTCCTGGCTTAACTAGCTACTATGCTACACCTGTATCGTAAACTTTCACTCACCGGGAGCTGACTGGTTTCACTGGGAAAGTTAGTTCCATTGACGCAGACAGTCTTTAACATGGGTATTTCGGGTACTTGCCACTTCTGTCACCATGTAATGTGCTCAACACACAGACACGGGATGTATTCCTTCAGCCATCAACATGAGGCTTTTTTATTCATTTCCTTTCTCTGTTTACTCTCTGTCGCCCCCTACCAGGGCGGAGGGTAACTATCACCACAGGTAACAGAGCCAATAGTGCCACAACAGAGGCGTCTATTCCATGGAAGGGGAGGTGAGTGGACCAAAAATGGACACAGTACTCTAAATGAGGCCGAACCAAGGTCCTGTGACTTTATGAATTAAGTTCACTGCAACAAAGAAGAATTTAATAAGAAAGAAAGAAAGACTTGCATTTCTATAGCGCCTTTCACAACCACCGGACGTCCCAAAGCACTTTACAGTCAATGAAGTACTTTTTGAAGTGTAGTCACTGTTGTAATGTAGGAAACATGGCAGTCAATTTGCACACAGCAAGCTCCCACAAACAGCAAATGCACAGAATATGCAACGATGAGACAAAGATTGGGCTTTGCTGGGACAGATAAAGAGAAGTTAAGAAAATAACAGGCTTTAGAAAGAGAAATATGCCATTTGGCCCCACAAACCCATTCACTTTTGACTGATTGAACGACCTCTTTAAGTGATTGCAAAGTTTTCCTGTCTAACTCAACCCTACTTGCCTTCTCACTATGTCCATCTTTCCCCAGTAACACATCGAGTTTGCTCACTTCAATGGCTTTGCCCCAAGAGATTCTACCAGGACATTACCCTTTGTGTAAGAATTTCTCTTCTTATTCTTAACTTTCTCCTTATTTTAGGAAATCCTTCTGGCTTCATTCACCCGGAATAGACGTTGACTCTGCGGCTCAGTCTTACTGTAGAGGAAGCCTGCGCAGTCACCGTTCCTCATAAAATACTTCGAATGCTGCTCAGGCCGTGGTGCAGCCATCAGGTAATACACATAGAATCACACAGCGCTCAAGGAGGCCATTCGGCCCATCCTGCCTGTGCCGGTTCTTTGAAAGAGCTCTCCAATTAGTCCCACTCCCCCTTGCTCTTTCCCCGTAGACTTGCAAACTTTTCCTTTTCAAGTATTTATCCAATTCCCTTTTGAAAATTGCTATTGAATCGGCTTTCACCGCCCTATCAGGCAACGCGTTCCGGATCACAACAACTCGCTGAGTAAAAAAAACGCATCCTCATCTCCGCGCCCCCCCCCACACCCCCCGACCCCCCCCGAACCCCCCCCGACTCCCCCGTCCTCCCCCCGACCCCCCCGACCTCCCCCCGACCCTCCCGTCCTCCCCCCGACCCCCCGACTCCCCCGTCCTCCCCCCGACCCCCCCGAACCCCCCGACCCCCCCGACTCCCCCGTCCTCCCCCGCCCTCCCCCCGAAACCCCCGACTCCCCCGCCCTCCCCCCGACACCCCCCCCGACTCCCCCGCCCTCCCACCGACTCCCCCGCCCTCCCCCCTCCCCCCCCGATCCCCGCACCCACCCCCTACGACCCCCCGACCCCCCGCAGCAAACCCCCCCGACCCCCCCACCCCTGGCTTTTACACCAATTATCTTAAATCTATTGAAATAAACTAAAGAAAGGGCATCAAGCGTCCGCCGTACTTCACTGGATGGTCTCGAGTGTCTTTTTCACCCAATGATACTCTGGCTGCCAGTGCCACGCTACGACCGCTTTGATAAGACATTGCGGTGCTAATATATGGACTGGGCCAGGTGCAGTTGCAAGCTTCCAAATAAACACACCAAACTTAGAAACATCGCAATGAAGTTGGGAAGAGGCTAGGTCTATCGAGCTTTTGGAGGAGGCTGATAAAGAGAATGGGATGGATGTTCACTGAACAGACTGAACTGTACTTATTTTCAAAAGGTAGGAAAGGAGTAAACATAAGAATTAAGAGCGGGAGTAGTCCATACGGTCCTTCGAGCCTGCTCCGCCATTCAATAAGATCATGGTTGATCTTCAACCTCAGCTTCACTTTCCCGCCCGATCTCCATATCCCTTGATTCCCCTAAAGTCCAAAAATTTATCGATCTCAGCCTTGAATATACTCAACAACTGAGCATCCACAGCCCTCTGAAGCAGAGAATTCCAAAGATTCACAACCCTCTGAGTGAAGAAATTCCTCCTCATCTCAGTCTTAAATGGCCGACCCCTTATCCTGAGACTATACCCCCTAGTTCTAGACACTCCAGCCAGGGGGAAACAACCTCTCAGCATCTACCCTGTCAATCCCCTTCAGAATCTTGTATGTTTCAAAGAGATCACCTCTCATTCTTCTAAACTCCAGAGAGTATAGGCTCAGTCTCTCCTCATAGGACAGCCCTCTCATCCCAGGAATCAATCTGGTGAACCTTCGTTGCACCGCCTCCAAGGCAAGTATATCCTTCCTTAGATAAGGAGACCAAAACTGTGCCCAGTACTCCAGGTGTGGTCTCACCAAGGCCCTGTACAATTGTAACAAGACTTCCTTACTCATATACATCACCCCTCTTGCAATAAAGGCCAACATGCTATTTGCCTCCCTTATTGCTTGCTGTACCCGCATGCTAACTTTCTATGTTTCTTTCGCGATTCCTGGAAATGTGTGTGTACGTAACGTTTGTTGCTATTGCTGTAATAACACAGGGCGTAATAGATATACTTGCCAATTTTGTCAAACAGTAATACTTACACACAAAATTTGAGAGATAATCCTATGAGTTGACGCTCACGGTGCCGATCCTCCCCTAACGGGAACACATATCGGGAGATTGGGCGTGCGTTGTTTTGTCCATTGAAATGAATGTATGGAAAGTTATAGGTGGTGCCTGCTTGAATTCCTGATAAGCCCTCCTAGTGGGCAAGGGTCCACTTTGAGAGAGAAATGTTGTACAGTAAAATGATCCTTTTGATATCGATTCTCAATCTATCACTGCTCCACCCACAAACAGATGTGCGCTTTGCTAAATGTTCATTAGATAATTGGATGGAGTAGTGAGTTACAACTTCATCCTTTCATAGAATCATTGAATCATAGAAATCTACAGCACAGAAGGAGGCCATTCGGCCCATCGTGTCTGTGCCGGCCGAAAAAAAGCTCTCCAGCCTAATCCCACTTTCCAGCTCTTGGTCCGTAGCCCTGTGGGTTACGGCACTTCAAGTGCATATCCAAGTACTTTTTAAATGTGATGAGGGTTTCTGCCTCTACCACCCTTTCAGGCAGTGAGTTCCAGACCCCCACCACCCTCTGGGTGAAAGAATTTCTCCTCAACTCCCCTCTAATCCTTCTACCAATTACTTTAAATCTATGCCCCCTGGTTATTGACCTCTCTGCTAAGGGAAATAGGTCCTTCCTATCCACTCTATCCAGGCCCTTCATAATTTTATACATCTCAATTAAATCTCCCCTCAGCATCCTCTGTTCCAAAGAAAACAACCCCAGCCTATCCACTCTTTCCTCATAGCTAAAATTCTCCAGTGCTGGCAATATCCTCGTAAATCTCCTCTGTACCCTCTCTAGTGCAATCACATCCTTCCTGTAATGTGGTGACCAGAACTGTACACAGTATTCTAGCTGTGGCCTAACTAGTGTTTTATACAGTTCAAGCATAACCTCCCTGCTCTTGTATTCTATGCCTCGGCTAATAAAGGAAAGTACCCCGTGTGCCTTCTTAACCGCCTTATCTACCTGTCCTGCTCCCTTCAGGGATCTGTGGACAATCACCTGTGGAAGCAGGATCTAAATCTAGAACACTATCATTGTCTGGAAGCCTCTCCTGTAATGGGCTGAAATCGCGTGGTGGGATATTAACATACAAATGTTCTCATATGAATTCCCTCTGGACCCTTTAGTTTGTAGTGGTTTCAAATCCCAGACACGTAAATACCTTTAATTCAGCACTCATTAGCAACCACATTCAGAAAAATTACACAACTGCAAAGCAGAGATGTCTCCTAGGTTTAACAGGGGGATGCAGACAGCCAGAGTACAGTTGGGGCGGTATTAGAGGGAGCTTATCTTAGAAATAACTTGCACTGTAAATTTGCTGCTGACATGCAAAAAATGCAAAATGTTATTCTAAGCATTGACCTGCCTCAATAAACACAACTTCCTCCCCAAAACGAATGCATCGATCCTTATCTTGTTTCATTTAGTCTTCTCCCTCCATGAGTACTCAAGCAGGGCAATGTAATCCATCATTACCTTCATCTTCTGTCCATTCAGACTCCAGCCCCATCATCAACATTTGGGCAGTTTGACTGATATCCATCAGCTTTGATCCATCCAGGCCAGAGCCCTGTGTAAACGATTCAACAGTATGAGTGAGATCCAGAATGGCCAATTTTTGAACACGTTATTGATTTTTTTTTAGTTCGTTAGTTACACTTCTAAATGCAACTGATTATACTCAAAATGTTCCACAATTCAATGGGAGTACCAAATATCAAGGCCCAGAAATTCGGTGGGCTGCGCCACCAGTTAGCGCCCAAAGAGGGCACTTAGTGGGTTTAGCGCCACTGGCCACGCCTCCCGCGAAATTTAGCAGGGCGCTAATGGTGGCGCTAGCCATTAGCGCTGCGCCGACACCGATGACATCATCGGTGTGCGCAGCGCCCCGCTACCGCCCCGATCGCGAAATTTGGTAGCGCCCCCTGCTGTAACGCCGGTCGCAATTTGCGACCCGTTCGGGGGGCCTACCTGCGGCAGTAGAGGCGCTGAGGTGCGGGGCGGCTATTTTTTTTGCTGGCCGTCTGCCAGCACCTCTTCGCGCAGCTGTCCCCGGCCTCCTGAGCCCCACCCCGCCCCGCCCCCCCCCCCCGCCCCGCGTTGTGCCAGCTGTCTCCCAAGAGCCCGGCACTTCTCCTCGGTGCCGGGCTCTTTTGCCGGCACTCGCGATCTTAGATCGAGCTGCAGCAGGCCCCTCCCCTTTAGAAAGGGGAGGAATGCCTGCAGTACCGCAGCGCGCCGTGCCGCAGAGTGTGGCGCTGCGGCACGTTGCGCTGCGAACTTCAGTTGCAGCGCCCCAAGACGAATGCGGGTCGCCTCGAGTAGCGCCGCGCTTCCGTTTGGGGCACTCAAACTGAATTTCCGGCGGGCGCTCGCGACTCCTTCCGGGGCGGTACTTCCGGTGCCCTGGCAAGTTTGGGGCGCCACCGAATCTCTAGGCCCAAGAGTTTAATCTCCTCAGACAGCGCACTGTGTAACACATTTGGATAAAAATCCCTTTAAATTCCTTTCGAATACAGCCGTCAATCCGTGGGATCGTACATGACCACATTAAACAGCGCAGTACCCCAAAAGCCTTAGCATGGACTGCAGACTGTACAGAAACAAACAATCAGGAGACCAACGATATCTTCCACCCCGTGTAGATTTTAAGCCTAACGCCCCTAAAAGAGAGTTAGTGAGCAAACCAAACATTTAATTGTTTTCTGGTGTCTGATATCCCATCCATTTAGTACAATAGATCCCCAGTTCCCAGCCCAGACCAAACCCTCACTCCTGACAGAATAAGCCTCGGAGTAGAAGAATACAGGGCAACGGAACATTGAGCTAGCTTGCTTGCCACCTTTTCATATGCGCTGTCAGCATCAAGTATCCCGAGATTAGGAATAACACAGCCAGCTGCAGAATAAAGCTCCGTCCATTTTGGTCCTGCAACAGGCCTTTCACAGGTAAGCTTGATGACCAGCCAAAGAGTTATTTCTTACTAGTATCACAAAAGAGCTTAATTCCTTGTCTTATGCGATTTTACCATTCAGACAAAATGGCAGTTCACTGCATATGGAAACAACTGGCGTTGAGCAAACAATCAGCACCGTTGTGCTTTGAGCCATGCAGCTCTTGGCCTTGGATTTAAAAAGGAACAGAAGAACATAAGAAATAGGAGCAGGAGTCGGCCATTCGGCCCCTCGAGCCTGCCCCGCCATTCAATAAGATCATGGCTGATCTTCTACCTCATCTCCACTTTCCCTGCACTATCCCCAGATCCCTTGATTCCTTTAATATTCGAAAATCTATCGATCTCTGTCTTGAATATACTCAACGACTGAGCCTCCACAGCCCTCTGGGGTAGAGAATTCCAAAGATTCACCGCCCGCTGAGTGAAGAAATTTCTCCTCATCTCAGTCTTAAATGGCCGACCCCTTATTCTGAGACGGTGACCCCTGGTTCTAGACTCCCCAGCCAGGGGAAACATCCTCCCTGCTTTTCTACCCTGACAAGCCCTGTAAGAATTTTGTATGTTTCAATGAGATCACCTCTCATTCTGCTAAACTCTAGGGAATATAGGCCTAATCAACTCCACTTTCCTGCCCAATCCCCATATCACACAAACCCTACAGTGCAGATAGAGGCCATTTCGGCCCATCGAGCCTAAATATACTCCATATCTCTTGATTCCCTTAATATTCAAAAATCTGTCGATCTCAGCCTTGAATATACTCAACGACTGAGCCTCCACAGCCCTCTGGGGTAGAGAATTCCAAAGATTCACCACCCTCTGAGTGAAGAGATTCCTCCTCGTCTCAGTCCTGAATGGCCGACCCCTTATCCTGAGACTGTGACCCTGAGTTCTAAACTCTCCAGCAAACAGTCTTGTGATGAGAAGCATTGCGTAAGGGGGTCTCTGTGAATCAGTGTATCACGCTATTTTGCTCGAATGACCATTGAGTAACAGTTGCAACTTTCAAAGACGTGGCTGTGGATTTGAGGACACGTTACTGGCCTTTGGCTGGTTCCGTTACCTGAAATAGGATTCTTCTTATGGCAGCTTATGGGATTTAAGAATCGACTCTGTTCCGCTGGTGGGTTGTGGAGAAGCTCCCTGAACTGCCTGAACATGGAGAAGGTCAATAGTGGAAAGTGTTAGTCGCATAGGTGTTAAGCAGCAAGAAAAATATATAACAATCAACAGATAGGAGTTACCCCTTGTGCCGGTTCAGCTAAATTCAGATAACTGAAGAAAGAAGGCATTAGCTCACTGAGGACATAACCCAGCTGTGAGCCCCACAGCACCCCCGAGCACAGCAGCGCTGTCTGACACCGCAGCTGGCCTGTTATTCAAGGAGAAGTTGTATGATTTAATGCTCGCGTCACCAAAAGACAGTTTAAAGACTGGAGGCCCACCAACGATCCGCTGAATATATTGGAAGTTAAACTCATAAGACCGCACTGTAATCCTGGACATTGAATGTAATGGTTATATTGTTATATTGTTACTAGGCAAAAGCCAGCTAAAGAAAGAATTTGCATTTGTATAGCAACTTTCACAACCTCAGGACCTCCCAAAGTGGTTCACAGCCAATGCAGTCACTGTTGTAATGTAGGGAAACATGGAAGTCAATTTGAACACAGCAAGGTCCCACAATCAGCAATAAGATAAATAACTAATTAAACTATTTTTTTCAGTGATGCTGGTTGAGAGATAAATGTTGGCCAGGACACCTACCCCGCTATTCTACAAATAATGCCAGGGGACCCTTTGTATCCACCTACGAGTGCAAACGAGACCTCTGTTTAACATCTCATCCAAAAGACAGCACCTCTTGCAGGACAGCACTCCCTCAAGTGTCAGCCAAGATTGGCCCAGAAATTCGGGTCCCCACGGGTGAGTACGCGCTGGGTACTCACGCATAGGCCCAACGAAAGTGCCGGTTTCGTGCATGCACTGCGCATGCACGGGAAACCGAAAGTTCCGTTCCCTTGAAAGAAGGTGTGGAGATGCCGGAGTTGGACTGGGGTGGACAAATGTAAGAAGTCACACAACACCAGGTTATAGTCCAACAGCTTTATTTGAAATCACAAGCTTTCGGAGCGCTGCTCCTTCTTCAGGTGAAGTGGAGAAATGCATAAAGACACAGCTTATATAGTCAGAGAATCATGTCAGATGTTTACAGGTAACCTTTCCAACTGCCATTTATCACACCTCGGCAGAGAGATAATCACAGCAGTCAAAGGTGTGAATGGTGTCCAAACAGGTCAGTCAGGGAAACATTACATCAAAGAACAATGGGGTGGGGTCACAAGGGGTCAAATATTGCAGATGCTGGGGTCTTTATGCATTTCTCCACTTCACCTGAAGAAGGAGCAGCGCTCCAAAAGCTTGTGATTTCAAATAAAGCTGTTGGACTATAACCTGGTGTTGTGTGACTTCTTACACTTGAAAGAAGGGGTTGAGAGGTCGAATGCGTGCGCCGGAGAGGCAGCGCGTGCGCATCGAACTTATGTTTTTTTGCAGGTTTCTCCGGGAGGGTAAGTCTCCAGCAGTTACACTTTTAAAAAGCAGGTGCAAGGCCTGCTTTTAACAAGTTAAGTGGTGAATTAAGTAAAATTAAAACATTTTTTCCACAGGTTTATTATTTTTAAATACTTTAAAGAAAGGTAAGTTTATTTTTAGCCCCGTTAGAAAATGTAAGTAATTTTTTCAAAAATTTAAATTATTGTTTAAAATAGTTATTTCATGTAATTTATAGTTATTTTAAAAATGTGATTTAAAAAAAAATTTATTTGAAGTTTTAGTGATGTTTTGGGGCTTGTAATACTTATAGTTTTGACAGCTCTTCCTGTCAAACTTATGAATGAAGCATTCCCTGCTACCATTGGCTCTCCATGGCCCACGTGATCCCAGGGGACGCATCGAACTAACTGCGCCCCTGGGATATGCAAGCACTGCGCGCCGGCAGTTGGAGGAAGCCCAGGATAGGAATCCCATGCGGGCCCACAGCTCAACGGCTGGCGCGGTAGGCAAGTGCAATTCGGAGGCTTGCACCCGCAGGAAGCATCCGACCCGAATTTCTGGGCCATAATGTTACTCTTTGATGTCTCGAGCAAGTAAGAGTTATGTTTCACTGTCTCTGATTGAAACATATAAGATCCTGAGGGGTCTGGACAGGGTGGATGTGGAGAGGATGTGTCCTCTTGTGGGAGAATCTAGAACTAGGGGTCACTGTTTAAAAATAAGGGGTCGCCCATTTAAGACAGAGATGAGGAGAACTTTTTTCTCACAGAGGGTCGTGAGTCTTTGGAACTCTCTTCCTCAGAGGGCGGTGGAAGCAGAGTCTTTGAATATTTTTAAGGCAGAGGTAGATAGATTCTTGGTAAGCAAGGGGGTGAAAAGTTATCGGGGGTAGGCGGGAATGTGGAGTAATCGGATCAGCCATGATCTTATTGAATGGCGGAGCAGGCTCGAGGGGCCGAGTGGCCGACTCCTGCTCCTAATTCGTATGTTCGTATGTTCTCTGTGTTACGTCAGGTGCTGTTGACTGACCAGGTTCGGTCAGTAATTGACATCGTTTGGGCTGGGTTCTGTAATGGTCCAAATTGAGCCAATTGAGGGATGAAGATTTGTCCAATACCCTTCCTCTAATATAGGCTACACGCTGGGATTTGCCAATATAATGCTTCTGATACTTTGGAGATATTGGGCTGAACTTTAATGGGCAAGGTGGGTTGGGGCCATGGAAGGCGGGGGGGGGGGGCGCGGGGGGGGGTGTCTCTGAAGTGGTCGGGAAACCCGGGATAACGAGTTTCCTGCAGGCCCTGTCGAATTTAACGGCAGGGCCTGATTTGAATAAGAAGCCTCTGTTTCCCACCCGCAGACAGCCAGATTGAGAGGGGGGGCGGCTGGAGGAGGATCGGGGAGTGGTCTGAAGAGGATCAGGTCTGGGGGGCGGCCGGAGGAGCATGGGGTGGGGGGGTGTTCACTGATGGATCGGGGATCCAGGGCCGGGACCAGCACAGGGGGTGGGGGATCTGTAGGGATCGGGGGTCAGAGGAGCACGGGGTGGGGGGGGTGGGGTCAGAGGAGCGGGGACAGGGGGGCCCGTCAGGGGGTATTGAAGGCCTGGGTTGGGGCAAGGCCATGTGGGGGGGAATCGGAGGTCTCGCGGAGGGTCTCCGATCGTGCGGGGTGAGGGGGGGCGGTGGTAGTTGGTTGGTTAGACAGGGACCCTTGATTTAGGAGGTAAGTGTAAAGGCAATTAGCTCTTGGATCCAGTAGTCCTTGCCTTGCATTAGCTGGCGGGTTTCACAAGGCGGGCAGAACCAAACCAACTAATGTTAAATTCAAAATGGAGGTTAAAGCAGAGGCTTCCAGCCTCATTATAATATTTAAATAGACGACCCGCCTCCAGGCAGCAGATTGGCGGCCCGCCCCTGCCCGCCTCCGTTATAACTGGAAGTGGGCGGGTTGGAGGCAGGTTCAGGTTGGGATTCAGATTTTTAACACTTTAACTTTCCACATGGCTCCAACCCACCCATTTTCTTTAGGTTAAAATTCCCCCCATTGTGTGGGATTAAAGTCCATGGGGGAAGAATTGGGTATCGCCCATTGTGGGGCATTAATATCAGCCGGGCGCAAAGTTTAGCGCCCAGCGCTAATTCTCGCCTCCAACTGCAAAATTCACCTCTATCGCCCCTGGAGATGATTTGAGCGCTAAATCAGGCGCTACACACCTCTCTTAAGGCGCTAACGTCGGGGAGTGAGGCGCTACCTCAGAACGCTACCGAAGCGCCCAAATTTCCCCCCCTCATCTTGTCTACAAATCCATGCTCAGAATAACATTCCCTATTGCTCCAGTGTTATATTCCCATTTCCCAGCACCAACCGCCTTTGTGTTCAGTCTGGATGAGGGTGTCGAGCAGTGTTACTTTTGTGTGGCAGAGCTGGAACCACTAAGAACTGGATTCAAACGGCTCAAATTAATTTTAAATAGGGCGTGAAGGGGTTAAAATGAACCCTCTCAGAATTCAGACAGCCAAGGTGACCACTACTTAAGTGATGCCAGCAAAATTAAAATCAGGACAAAGGAGTGGGATCATGTGAAAGTGAACAAGAACTAAAAGAAACCAGGTTGAGATAAGAAATATCACAATAAAAATTGACTTATGTAAAAAGGCAAAACTAAACAAAGAACAGCGTGAGAAGTTTCGCAAAACCAAGATAAGACGCAGTTGTGGGACAAGACAGAATATGTGTGTTTTGCGTAAGTGATAAGGAATATGCTGCTTTAGCTAAAAAATTGTAGACACAGCAGAATATAGGGGTCATGGGAATTTGACCTGTGACCAAAGGCATAGTAAGATGTAACTAACCTTTACTAATACTGAAAAGAATAAATAAGCCATATGTGATCAGGTGATTATTGTAATACAATGTGATTGGATGAAAATAGAATAAAAAGCTGTACCAACCAAGAGAGAACGAGAAGGTGCTCGCACAGACCGCGGGGTCTGAGGCTCTTCTCCCAGAGCTCTGATAATAAACTGCATCTTTTTACTTTTACACGGTTTAGATGTGAATTTATTTTCACCACAACAGGGCGCACAGTCAGCAGTGCGAGACCTTCACCCCCGGCAGTCTAGGCTGCATTCAAACCCAGGCCCCACAGGTGAAGGGGAAGTGTGCAGTGTACTAAAAACCCCCTTCCTATATTTTTGTCAATTGGGACAAAAAAAGTGGATCATCAACAACAACAACAATATCAACTTGTATTTATATAGCACCTTTAACGTAGTAAAACATCCAAAAGCGCTTCACGGGAGCGTAAATCGAACAAAATAAACGAAACAAAACACTACTGTCAGTGTTTTCAGCATTTATTTTATTTTTGTGGCTGATTCAAATCCATCTTTGCTTTGCTATTTCCAATGATACTGGAAGGTGTCACCTGGCTCCTGCAATACCTGCACAAAATATAGCAAGCAGACCTTGAGCAGGACTGAGAACGCCCTTGTCGTGTCGAAAAATGCACCAAATTCTGTTGATGTTGATAGTTCTGTAATTCCACATTGTCGTATGAGAAATTGTGCTATGTCATTTTTTAAAATTCATTTTTATGGGATGTGGGCCTCGCTGGCAAGGCCAGCATTTATTGCCCATCCCTAATTGCCCTTGAGAAGGTGGTGGTGAGCCACCTTCTTGAAGCGCTGCAGTCCGTGTGGTGAGGGTGCTCCCACAGTGCTGTTAGGGAGGGAGTTCCAGGATTTTGACCCAGCGGCGATGAAGGAACGGCGATATATTTCCAAGTCAGGATGATGTGTGACTTGATGGGGAACTTGGAGGTGGTGGTGTTCCCATGCGCCTGCTGCCCTTGTCCTTCTAGGTGGAAGAGGTCGCGGGTTTGGGAAGTGCTGCCGAAGAAGCCTTGGCAAGTTGCTGCAGTGCATCTTGTAGATGGTTATTTCAGTATACAAACCCATTAACGCATTTGAATTAAATCCCTTTGCTATTTTAACAAATCTTGTTTATTTTATAGATAAACTATATTGCCACAGGAAAGGAGGGTACGTCAAAGGATGGACTAACGCAAATGCACCTGAGCATTGGGGGACCTACAGCACAGACCTCAGGACCTGCTGGAGAAATTCTCTGCTTGAGAGTAAGGAGACCTAAAGAGGGAATAAATATATCACAATGCCTTGCGTTATTGGTTGTAACTTCTTCTTCTTAGGCAGTCCCTCGGAACCGAGGATGACTTGCTTCCCTATTAAAAATGAGTTCTCAGGTGACTGATGAGTCCACTGCGGGACCTACTGTAGTGTATGTGCCTTTAAGAGCCTCCTGTGTACTGTAATGACGGTAATGGCCACTCGGGCTATATAAGCCTGTATATTGTGTTGTATCAGTTAGTTCACCTCCAGACTTTGTTCAGTAAACACCTGTGAAACTAACTCCTGCCTTCAGTGTCTCTATTAACACACGGATACAACAGTGGCGACGAATTGGAAACGGACTTACCTGCAATTCGGCAGCACCTCAAGGACATCGATTCCTCAGACGTCCAAAGTCGAAGAAAAAAAAACAAAAAAAACTGTGGTTTCACCAGCTAGCCGAGCTGGTGGCAGGTACTGCAATAATCCTTCCTGGGGCGGGCTGGGGCTCCATTGGCTGGCTCTGCAGCGAGGCCAAGCAGCGAAGGCGGAGGCAAGCAGAAACAGACGGGGGGGAGCACTCGGGAGACGGCCGGCGCTGCAAAGCAGGTCGGCATTCGGACCTAGCAGAGAATCCGGCGGGAACGAGTCTCCACCTGTAAGTAAAAAAAGAAAACCGCGGGAAACAGCGTTGTCAGCAGCAGCAGCGATGGGAAAGCACGGGGAGCGCCATATTTTTTTTCTGCAGGAAAGAAAGGAAAGCGCGGGAAGCGCCATTTTTTTCCAGGATGCCTAAGTCTGGCAATATTGATGCTTTTGATAACGATATAGAGGATTGGACCACATATGTGGAAAGAGTGGAGGTATATTGCACAGCAAATGGAATAGAAAATGATAAAAAGGCGTCAGTACTTCTAAATCTAATGGGCGCAAAGACATACGGGCTGTTACAAAACTTAATCACTCCAGCCAAACCAAAGGACAAGAATTTTAAGGAAATTGTTGATACCCTACAGGAGCACTTAAACCCAACACCGCTGCTGATAGCGGAACGATTCAAATTCTTCAAGAGGAATCAGCACAAGAATGAAAGTAACGCTGATTACCTCACCGAATTAAGAAAGCTATCAAAGCACTGCCAATTCGGGGCAGGACTAGCAGATTCTCTTCGAGACAAATTCGTCTGCGGTCTCCTAAATGAAGGAACACAGAAAAGGCTGCTTTCTGAGAAAGATTTGACACTGGACAAGGCTTTCAGTATGGCTGTATCATACGAAACAGCCGCAAGCGGAGCTGCCAAGATACAGCAAAAGACACAAGACTTCGGCACCCATGAAATGACACAGGGTTTCGAGAGATGTTGTCGCTGCGGCAGATCCACCCATGACCAGAGGGACTGCTGGTTCAAGGACAAAGCATGCAGGCAATGCGGAAAGATTGGACACATTGCACGGGTATGCCGATCTGGACAAAAAAAATCCACGGACAGGAAAAAAAAAATCAATAAAGAAAAGTACAGAAAGCTACAAATGATGACGGACAGTAGCTCCGAAGACCAGAAGAGCGATAGCGACTCCGGAAACAAGAGACTAAGCTGTCTCAAATTACATAATGTAATTGCCAAAGAAGATTACCAGACCATTTGGGTTACCCTCACGATAGCAGGGTCCCCAGTTAAAATGGAGCTAGATACAGGATCAGCTCTGACCGTCATAAATCGACGGGATTACGAGCGGCTATTTCCGTATATACCTTTAAAAGACACATCCATTATCTTGAAAACATATACGGGGCAGAAAGTATACCCCAAAGGAAAAATAAGGGTGCCTGTTGTATACAACGGCAAGGAAATACAGAAGTTGTATTTATACGTTCTACAAGATGGTGGTCCACCGCTGTTGGGACGTGAATGGATCAGGAAGATACGTTTAGACTGGCACTCCATTCAGGCACTGACGGTGACCAGTAAGAAAAAAAATGATGATGACGTCATACCTGAACGATTAAAAAACATCTTGGCCAACGCCAAGGAAGTGTTTCAAGAGAAACTAGGAACCTTGAAAGGCATCACCGCCTCAATAAAAGTGGAAGATGTGGCAATTCCCAAGTTTTTTAAGGCAAGGCCGGTGCCACACGCAATTCGTCCAGCAGTCGAGGCAGAGCTGGAGAATTTGGAAAAGGCAGGCATATTATCTAAGATAGATTGGAGCGAGTGGGCAACACCCATCATCCCGGTCATGAAGAAAACGTTGAATAATGATAAATCTGAAGAACAGAGAAAAATTCGCATCTGTGGAGACTTCAAGGTGACTGTAAACCCGGTCCTTCACACGGTACAGTATCCTCTTCCGAGGATAGAAGATATTTTCGCCTCACTATCCGGAGGGAAACGTTTCACCAAAATTGACTTGGCACAGGCATATCTACAGATGGAGGTTGAAGAGGCCTCTAAAAAGTATCTCACGATAAATACACACAAAGGCCTGTACCAGTACAATCGACTGGTTTTCGGAGTAACATCAGCTCCAGCTATCTGGCAAAGAGCTATGGAACAAGTCCTGCAAGGGATTCCGGGGACTCAATGCTACCTAGACGACATCCTTGTAACAGGAGAAAACGACAACGAGCACCTTGCCAATTTGGAGCAGGTGCTCACTAGGCTGAGAGAACGGGGCCTACGAGCAAATTGCCCCAAGTGCGAATTTTTCCAGAAACAAATATCATATTGTGGCCACATAATTAATAAGGAAGGGTTGCATAAGTCACCTGAAAAAATTGAAGCGGTCATAAAAGCCCCAGCACCTGAAAATGTTTCACAATTAAGGTCGTTCCTGGGATTGATAAATTACTATCATAAATTTTTACCGAACTTATCAACTCTTCTGCACCCTCTTAATGAACTGCTACAAACAGGAGTAATTTGGAAATGGAGCGAAGACTGTAAACGTGCCTTCCATAAATGCAAAGACTTAATCACGTCCAAGGAAGTTTTGGCTCATTACAACCCATCACTGCAAATCAGACTGGCGTGCGATGCATCCCCTTACGGCGTAGGAGCGGTATTATCGCATAGATTCCCTGATGGCTCGGAACGGCTGATAGCTTTTGCGTCATGCTCATTGAACTCAGCTGAGCGTAACTATGCCCAAATCGACAGGGAAGCACTCAGCCTGGTATGGGGAGTGAAGAAATTCAACCATTACCTACACGGACAAAAATTTACCTTGTTGACTGACCATCAACCCCTCATCTCCATATTCAACCCTAAAAAGGGTGTTCCCATTATGACAGCGTAAAGGTTACAGAGGTGGTCCCTTTTTCTAGGGGCACACCAATATGACATAGAATACAAAGGATCAAAACAGCATGGGAATGCTGATGGTTTATCGCGCCTACCATTGCCAACGGTAGAAGAGGCACCTACAGTAGACCCAGTGGAGATGTTCCACTCTACCATAGTGGAATGTCTACCAGTAACAAATTCTGCCATTGAAAGGGAAACGAGAAATGACCCGACTCTCTCACGGGTCTACGATTTAACAGTGAAGGGATGGCCAGCACATGGCGAACCACTGTTGCCAGCATTCTCGCAAAGAAGAGAACAGCTGTCAGTGTGCCGAGGAACCTTGATGTGTGGATCCAGAGCGGTGATTCCACCCAAACTCCAGGATAAAGTGCTAAAGGAGCTTCACGAGGGGCATCTGGGTGGAGTGAAAATGAAGAACCTAGCCAGGGCATTTGTATGGTGGCCAGGTATCGATGGAGACATCGAAGAAATGATCAAAAGCTGCCTAGGATGCCAGAAGGTCCAAAACGCTCCACCACAAGCCCCTCTACATCCATGGGAGTGGCCCTCATCTCCATGGCAAAGGGTACACATCGACTTTGCTGGTCCATTTATGGACTCAATGTTCTTAATCGCGGTTGATGCACACTCCAAGTGGCCGGAGGTAATAAAGATGTCCTCCACCACCACGGAAAAAACCATCACAGTATTAAGGATCATATTTGCCAGGAATGGGCTGCCTGAACAGATCTGTTCTGATAATGGACCGCAATTTGTGTCCGAAGAATTCAGGAAGTTCTTAAAAAAACAATGGGGTTAAGCACTACACGTCCGCCCCATACCATCCCGCCACCAATGGATTGGCTGAAAGTTTTGTCCAGACCTTCAAGAAAGCCATAAAGGCCATGGGTAATGAAGACACAAAACTTCAGCATAAGGTAGATAACTTCTTGTTTGCATACAGGAATGCAACACATATGGTTACAAACCAAACTCCCGCCATGATGTTCTTCAATAGAAGCCTAAGATGCCGGCTGGATTTGATCAAGCCAAACATCAGAAGGGACGTGGAGGACCGGCAATTTCAAGGCATGAATGAAAGGCCAACTAGAACCTTCCAGATAGGTCAACAAGTTTTGGCCCGGGACTACCGTACCGAGAAATGGCAGCCTGGAACTATTTGCACACGACTAGGACCGCTGATGTATACCATGGACATTGGAGAAAGCATAATAAGGCGCCATGCTGACCAGATCATAGAGTCATCCGAAAAGGGGCAACCTACACCACAACTCTATACGCCTAATGATGAAGTAGAGATACCCATAGTATCTACCTCCGATCCGGTGATACTGGAACCAGATGAACCCGACACTGGCATTCAAGCCGAATCAGCCTTGCCAAAAGAACCTACTACACCACCAGAAACTACTACACCACCGAGGCGTTATCCGGACCAAGTCAGGAAGCCTCCAGAGAGACTGACTTATAATTGATTAACTGCAGCAATGTGTAGATTATTGTTCTTGTAACATGTAATTAATGATTACTTAAAATATTATGTACTGGTTGGCTGAAAGGGGAGGAATTGTAGTGTATGTGCCTTTAAGAGCCCCCTGTGTACTGTAATGCCGGTAATGGCCACTCAGGCTATATAAGCCTGTATATTGTGTTGTATCAGTTAGTTCACCTCCAGACTTTGTTCAGTAAACACCTGTGAAACTAACTCCTGTCTTCAGTGTCTCTATTAACACACGGATACAACACCTACGGTCTCTGTCACAGGTGGGGCAGATGGTGGTTGAAGGGGCGGGTGGGTGGGGTGCTTGGGTTGACGTGCGCACCTTGCGCTGCTTATGCTTGGCTTCCGCTTGCTCCCAGCGAAGTAACTCGAGGTGTTCGGCGCCTTCCCGGATGCTTCTCCTCCACTTTGTGCGGTCCGAGGCCAGGGATTCCCAGGTGTCGGTGGGGATGTTGCACTTTTTCAAGGAGGCTTTGAGGGTGTCCTTGAAGCGTTTCCTCTGCCCACCTGGGGCTCTCTTGCCGTGCCAGAGCTCCGAGTAGAGCGCTTGTTTTGGGAGTCTCGTATTGGGCATGCGGACAATGTGACCCGTCCATCGGAGCTGATCGAGCGTGGTCAAAGCTTCGATGCTGGGGATGTCGGCCTGAGCGACAACACTGACGTTGGTGCGCCTATCCTGCCAATGGATTTGCAGGATCTTGCGGAGGCAGCGTTGGTGGTACCTCTCCAGTGCTTTGAGGTGCCTGCTGTACATGGTCCATGTCTCTGAGCCATACAGCAGGGCGGGTATCACTGCTGCTCTGTAGACCATGAGCTTAGTGCCATTGGTTATAACACTGTACAAGGCAATGCCACAGATACTGGCTCAGACATTCCACTGGGCTACCACTAGTCTTCTCGCATAAGTTCACCAGGAAACGTCAGAGAATTGGCAGAAAACAGTCACCCTCCTTTAGTCTCCTGGTAACATTCTCAGTGCTCCTGGGCTTTCTGTTACACTATGTGGCGCATTAGGTGAATATTTGGAAGACTTCTGTAATATATTTTTGTGTGATCACAGATAAACCGGGTAAATGTATTTTAAAAATAGCTCGAGTTAAGATGAAAGCTACCTGCCTCGATTCAACCACAAAGTAGCTAGAGCCCAGCTGCAGACGAGTTCTTTTTTGATTTGGAGATTAGATGGAAACTTTGTCCTAGATGCTGATCAAATGGTGTGATGGGTAACGCAAGGTCTGAACAAGACGTCATTCCAATCTCTGTCAGGTGGCAAAAGTAAACAAATCACAAGATGGCAAGATTCTACTAATACTTCTTATCTCAGGAATAAAAGTGATTGATATCTTTATTTCCCTGACCACCGAGAAGAATTTGTTTTTAATCAAATGAGACTGTTTTAGATTTAAATGCTGAGAGGATGTTTCCCCTGGCTGGGGAGTCTAGAACCAGGGGTCACAGTCTCAGGATAAGGCGTCCGCCATTTAGGACTGAGATGAGGAGGAATTTCTTCACTCAGAGGGTTGTGAATCTTTGGAATTTTCTGCCCCAGAGGGCTGTGGATGCTGAGTCTTTGAGTATATTCAAAGCGGAGATAGATAGATTTTTGGGCTCTCGGGGAACCAAGGGATATGGAGATTGGGCGGGAAGGTGGAGTTGAGGTTGAAGATCAGCCATAATCTTATTGAATGGCGGAGCAGGCTAGAGGGGCTGTATGGCCTATTCCTGCTCCTTTTTCTTATATTCAACATCAAAGATTTAAAGTTTCCTGCTCTTCATTGCCCAGACCATGAGAAAAGGCTAACAGAAGCAAGTTCAGTATCCCACGTAATGTCCATCAGCGACTCAGTCAAAAACTACTGAAGAAACATCAACAATTCTCTCTCTTGTTTTTTTGAAACAGTTTATGCATTGCCTTGGCAAAGATTTTACAGCTTGTGCTGTGTCCTGCTTCTGTATAATTATCTTGTAAATAAATCTGGCTATTATTTTTAGCTTGACTATGACAATCTGATAGTGTGGTGTTTACTATCTTTCGGAATAGACAGAAGGAGATAATGGGCATTCTACCGGGTCTACAGTTGATATAGTGTAGATAAGGGGTAACTGTTAGTCCCAGGCCATCCGACCTATCTCCTCTCAGTATGCAGAAGGGTGCAGGTTTTGGGTTCACAGACTTGGGGGGCGATTTTCCCTGCCCTGGGGAGGCGGGTTTGGAGGCGGGACTGCCAGGAAAATGGCAGAATTTGGGGGCAGGTGCCCAACCCGTCTCCATGCCATCTTCCTAGGAGGTGGGTAGCCGTCCCGCGGCGGGTCCTGTCTCCTTGGAGGCGGGAAGGGATTAAAACAGGCAGAAAATAGGATTATCCCGTTTTTGCCCTCACATATGCGGGCTTCCTGAAGGCTCCAAAACCCGCCAGGTCACCGAGGCGAGTACTGGGTCTGCGGGGGTCAGGGTGGAGGGGGGGGTGCAAAAGTGTGGTGTGAAGGTAAGTGATGGGTGCAAGAGTATAGAGGTGAGTATCTGAGGTAAGTGCAAAGTGTTTTTAAAAGTGTACTTACCTTTGTTTCTTCCTGCACGCTTCAGTTGGAGAATCTCACACCTCCGTGTTGCAGAAGAGAGACGACCGTTGCATTCTCAGATGCAACAACTGACGTAAGAAAACTACTAGGCACTTGGTCTAAGCGTTAAACAAAGCTTTAATCAACTGTTTTACAACATGGAGGTCTAGTTGTGTCCTTCACTAGTTCCTGTTAAAAATGTCCTGCGCAAACTGGGCCCGTGCCCGAGTATTTATACTCTCCCTGGACAGCGCCACCCGTAGGCCGCTCAGTATTATTTCCTAAGTCTTTCTTTCATGAATGACTGATTCATGTCAACAACCATCTCATTTCTATAAAAGAAGGAAGGTTGATGAGGTCTTGTATGCAAGACCTCACCAAACTAAAGAGAATGTCACTGCTTAACAGCTTCACATCTGTCATACGTTGATGTGCTCTGCAACCGACTTTCCCTTAATTGGCCTGCTAAGCCCACGGGTTTAACTAGGTCAATCAAGGGAAAATAGCGTGGGTTGGCCACAAATTGATAGAGGCGGGACTGAAACCCGACAAGCATCCCGCCTCCAACGCGCCCCCATTCACAAAATCGTCCCCTATGTGTCATTATGGAAACAGCCTCTCTCCACTGTCAACGAGTTCTAAGTGTGGGGAGAAAGGCCAAACAATTGCAGCTTGTAATGACTGAGCCATCTGGACAGGGGCTCCATTGCATTTCATTGCATTCTGTAGGAAATCTACACGTTATATACAAATGCAAGTGTTTGTGGTTAGCGGAGGATTTTCAGTGAATGCAGGTAGGGTTACCTTCCAACTCTGAATAACCACTTCAATTTTTTTAATGTACTTGCACTTACCTCGTTGGTGTTTCAAACAGTTAAAAAATTGGCAGCCTGACGCTTCCAGAGTTCTAGCGGCCTAAAGCGACCTCTGAATCCATGAGGGAGAAGCGAATGGAGGGATAGGGCGGCAGGGTGGGATGAGGTAATTAGAGTGGGGGGGCGGCTCGTGTGGAGTATGGACCCCGGTCTGCACCGGTTGGACCAGACTGCCAGTTCCTCTGCTGTGAATTTGATGTCATTATAAAGCCTGCTTAAATACCATCTGTAACTGGAGTGTGATGGGATACTCTCCACTTGCCGGGATGAGTGCAGCTCCAAAAACACTCAAGAAGCTCGACACCATCCAGAAAAAAGCAGCCCACTTGATCGGCACCCCATCCACCACCTTCAACATTCACTCCCTCCACCACCGGCGCACCGTGGCTGCAGTGTGTACCATCTACAAGATGCACTGCAGCAACTCACCAAGGTTTCTTCGGCAGCACCTCCCAAACCCGCGACCTCTTCCACCTAGAAGGACAAGGGCAGCAGGCGCATGGGAACACCACCACCTCCAAGTTCCCCTCCAAGTCACACACCATCCTGACTTGGAAATATATCGGCCAATCCTTCATTGTCGCTGGGTCAAAATCCTGGAACTCCCTCCCTAACAGCACTGTGGGAGCACCTTCACCCACACGGACTGCAGCGGCTCAAGAAGGCAGCTCACCACTGTTGAGTCTGTGTTTACAAGTGCAGTTATACTGAATAACAGGACACAGACGACAGAAGTAAGTAAACAGGTCTTTAGTGATTGAAGGTCAGGGCGGGAACTGAGGTACACTTTGCTCCGCAGGGTTTATATACCGGTGTGGTCACCACCGGTACTACAATGTACAGGAGCCGTTAAAAAGTAGTCCATCACCTTAAGGTATCCTCTTAAGGTAGTACAGGTTACATACACTACAACCACCACTTTCTCAAGGGCAATTAGGGATGGCAATAAATGCTGACCTTGCCAGCAACGCCCACATCCCATAAAGGAATTTAAAAAAAACTGCGTACCTACAATTGGGTGACAGTTTACCTTTGCAAGAAATTGGTTGGCCAGTAGTGTTCCTACCTGATTAGGAAAAAAAAATATCTAGAACATAAGGGAAAGCTAGCGAACCACATGAGGGAGAAAGGACTAGAAGGTTAGGCTGATAGGGTGAGATGAAGAGGAGTGAGAGGATGCTCATGTGGAGCATAAACACTGGCACGGACCTGTTGGGCCGAATGGCCTGTTTCTGTGCTGCACATTCTATGTAATCCTCAGCAATTCTGGTTACCTCTTGTGTCTTTAGCACTTGGCTGACTCTTCAGCCTCATAAAACTTTCCTCAGGTCAGGAGGTAATGTAGCTTTACTGCAGAGACCTACTCAATATGAATACAAATACTACAGCCTGTTTTCCTAGTTTTTAAAGGGATGTAGATTGTAAGAGAAAGGCCCTAAGCTCTGGAATTCCCTCCCAAAACCACTCCAGCTCTCTCTCCTCCTTTAAGACGTTCCTTAAAACCTACCTCTTTGACCGAGCTTTTGTTCACCTGTCCTGATATCTCCTTAATAAAAACAGACAATGCTCGAAACACTCGGCAGGTCAGGCAGCATCTGTGGAGAGAGCGAAGCAGAGTCAACGTTTCAGGTCGATGACTGTTCATCAGAATTGATCTGAAACGTTAACTCTGTTTCTCTCTCCACAGATGCTGCCTGACCTGCTGAGCATTTCCAGCATTTCAGGGGATTAATGTCTGAAAAATCGAGAGCGGCTACTGCATGTTCAATGATTCCCAAATACTGTTCGGTGATTTAATAACATTTATAAATGGGCAACGCTTTTACAAATGCCCATTCGGTCTCTCCGTGTTGATGATAACGATAGTTCATCGATTTAAAGTAATCACACAGAAATTTTAGCATTAGATATTGTGTAGCAGTATTAAATACCAGTTCCCTTCTGTCATTCCCCTAGTTAGTGTCAGGTGCTCGTTGATTCTGACGGAAAATTCGATTAAGATCAGAAGTAGCTATCAGCTCAGGGGATTTCGGTGCCAACAGTTTCTGGGGATTCCTATGAATTATGGCGGCCTGATATTTAGGGGGGGATTTTTCGTGGGCTCAACAAGTCGCGTTTGGTGGCGGGTCGGTTTTGGAAATGTTTTCTTCTTCTTGACAGCGGGTAGGGGACCCCGCTGTCAACTCGCCGCCACGCTAGTTTCCCAAATGTCGGGTCTGTCATCGCTGAACAGACCCGATACCAAGCAGCAGGGGAGGTAATTTAGATGATTAAGAGCTTGTTCACAGGCACTTAAAAGCTATTTTGAGCTCGCCTTTAAATATTATGAGGTTGTCCCTGGATTCCCCGCTGCTCGGGGATCATGTCAGGTCAGCAGGTCGGGAGTTGTGTCACCATGATATCATTTCTTTACTTGACAGCTGCAAATGTGCTATAAAAGCTCCCATCTCACAGCTGTTCACTTTCCAAGCTGTTTCTTACTGCATTTGGAAGACAGATTGAGCTTTATGCAGGTTGCAAGTGTTTGGAGTAAACTCTCTATTCAGTGTCACCTCCTTGGAACAACCTCTCTCACCATTGACAGATCACTTCTGTCATCTCAACTTCACCTGCCATCTATTACATCAACATCAGTGCCCTTGAAACTATCTCACCTTGGTCCTCAGAATCCCACCACGATCAGCCCCAACACCAGCAGCACCAGGCACGCCAGCAGCACCAACAACAACACCAACCTTCTCCGCAATCAACTGATGCTGCACAGGACACAGGGCATCAGCACCCGACCACATTGCTGCCCGGGAGGCCAGGGATGGCCTTACCATGGCCAGATTTACTTCTCTTGATGTTGTACACCCTGGCTGCCACATGATGCACCAGGTTGGCACCACCCCACACCAACACCATAAAGCATCCCTACAATGCCCAAGCCATTCCTTCCACACTCATCACCATTGCGGGGGTACCGTTATGTCTCACCATTCACTGCAACTCACTAAGCCACTTGCAGAGGTGCACATAAATCTGTCCAAGAATGCAAAGTGCTGAAAATAAAGATTTAAATGTTTGACAGCATATTAACAGAAACTTCACATGAACATTGGCTAAACCACCCAAGTGCCTGCCCTTGTGTGTTGTTAGTTGGTATGATTGGACAAGGATGAAGGTGAGTGTGAGGGGTGGCTAGTGAGATGGGGAAGTGATAATGTAGATAGAGAGGAATGGGTGGAGGTGCAAGGTAAGTTGGTGTGAGTAAGGAGGTGCAGGAGTAGGGTAGGGAAGGCAGAGTGATGGGGATGTGATGAGTGGCACAGCAGGATGAGGTTGACTGTGGCTTTGCAGTAACATTTCGTGATCTACTGAGATCATTGAAAGGTTTGCACCACTGCAGCCTGGTCTTCCTGACCACATCCCTGCTTGTGTCCTCCTGTGCAATGTGCAGCCAGGCTGCGTTGGTCTCCTGGGGAGGTCTCTTCCGCCCATTGGAAGGGAAGAGAACCTCCCTGTGTGCTGTGACTCCCTCCATAAGCATATGGAGGGAGTCATGGGAGAGCCTGGGTGCAGCCCTGCACCTCTTGTGCAGTGCCTGTCAGTGTTTGCAGCGCCTCAATGCTGTAGCACACTGACAGCACAACTGTCAAAAACAATTTGCGTACGGTCCCTTTAAGGAAACCGGCTGATGATGCGTCATCAAATTACGTCATCAGACCCGCTTCCTTCAATTGGCTTAACAACCCCAATCAGCGTAAAATTCATTTCACAGAGCGGGCTGGAGCCTGCAGTGGGTTCGCGACGCGCCACCGACCCCGGCCGCACTGGATCCGCCGAGGTAGGGGAAATGGCGGCCTTTAGTGTTTTTTTCGACACTATATTGTATCTGTATAATTTTTGAAAAAGAGAAATGGGTCGCCTGATCAAGCTTGTGGGTACGACAGAGTCAGAAACTTCTTGTTATAGTTAAAGGGTTGTGATAACTTGTTTGGAAAATATTTGTTTCTCTCTCCACAGATGCTGCCAGACCTGCTGAGCATTTCCAGCATTTTCTGCTTTTCATTTCAGATTTCCAGCATCTGCAGTATTTTGCTTTTGCTCGTATCTCCTTATGTGGCTCGGGGTCAAATTTGGTTTGATCCTGGGACGCGCCTTGGGACATTTTAGTACGTTAAAAGTGCTCTATAAATACAAGTAGTTGTTGCTGTAGGTAAGAACATAAGAATTAGGAGCAAGAATAGGCCATTTGGCCCCTCGAGCCGGCTCCGCCATTCAATAAGATCATGGCTGATCTTCGACTTCCACTCCATCTTCCCGCTCTATCCCCATATCCCTTGGTTCCCTTTGTAAGGAGGTTCATTGTTTTAAGAATACATCAGATTACATCGGATATATGGCACAAAAACAGGCCATTCGGCCCAACTAGTCCATGCCGGCGTTTATGCTCCACTCGAGCCTCCTCCCGTCTTTCCTCATCTAACTCTATCAGCGTAACCCTCTATTCCCTTCTCCCTCATGTGCTTGCCCAGCCTCCCCTTAAATGCATCGATACTATTCGCCTCAACCACTCCCTGTGGCAGCGAGTTCCACATTCTCACCACTCTCTGGGTAAAGAAGTTTCTCCTGAATTCCCTATTGGATTTCTTGGTGACTATCTTATATTGATGGCCTCTAGTTTTGCTCTTCCTCACAAGTGGAAACATTCTCTCTGTATCCACTCTATCAAAATCTTTCATAATTTTATAGCCCTCTATTAGGTCACCCCTCAGCCTTCTTTTTTCAAGAGAAAAGAGACCCAGCCTGTTCATCCTTTCCCGATAGGTATACCCTCGCATTTCTGGTATCATCCTTGTAAATCTTCTCCTCACCCTCTCCAGTGCCTCGATATCCTTTTTATAATATGGCGACCAGAACTGTACGCAGTACTCCAAGTGTGGTCTAACCAAGGTTCGATACAGGTTTAGCATAACTTCCCTACTTTTCAATTCTATCCCTCTAGAAATAAACCCTAGTGCCTGGTTTGCTTTTTTTATGGCCTTGCTAACCTGTGTCGCAGCTTTTACTGATTTGTGTATTTGGACTCCGAGATCCCTTTGTTCCTCCACCCCACCCACACTCGCAAGTTCCAAGTGATAAGTGACCTCCCTATTCTTCCTACCAAAATGTAATACCTCACATTTATCTGTGTTGAACTTCATTTACCAATTATATGCCCATTCTGCAAGTTTATTAATGTCCTCCTGTGATTTGTTGCAGATCTTAGGGGTAAGGAGGAGTTAAAGAAAGACTTGCATTTATATAGCGCCTTTCACGACCACCGGACGTCTCAAAGCGCTTTACAGCCAATGAAGTACTTTTGAAGTGTGGTCACTGCTGTAATGTGGGAAATGCGGTAGCCAATTTGCAAACAGCAAGCTCCCACAAACAGCAATGTGATAATAACCAGATAATCTGTTTTTGTTATGTTGGTTGAGGGATAAATATTGGCCCCAGGACACCAGGGATAACTCCCCTGCTCTTCTTCGAAATAGTGCCATGGGATCTTTTACATCCACCTGAGAGAGTAGACGGGGCCTCAGTTTAATGTCTCATCCGAAAGACGGCACCTCCGACAGTGCAGCGCTCCCTCAGCATTGCATTGGAGTGTCAGCCTGGGTTTAAGTGCTCAAGTCCCAGGAGTGGGGACTTGAACCCACAACCTTCTGATTCAGAGGCAAGTGTGCTACCCACTGAGTTACAGCTGACACTGTAGCTAGAGTAAGAGATGATGACATGAGTTTTTATTTTAACACAGTGCAGATCAGGGAAGATACGGAAGTGGTAGATGGTAGAGCAAGTAGCACAGCATATGTGAATGTTCGGAAGAACAAAAGGGGAAAGTTCAGTTGAACGGGGACCTTAGTAACATCAATAAAATGGAGACAAGAACACTTGCAATGGAGCAGTTGGAGGCCCCAGGTGAGAGAAGGATTGCCTGATATATAATATTTTTCTGTATCTCGGCCAGGGATTCAAGTTGAACCTAAGTTCCTTTACAAGGTTTTCTTTCCTGCTGGTGATCGATCAAACAGGAAAAGATTTGTTCGCATTGATGTTGCAAAAGAATAATATACCAATTTGAGAGGCAGCTTGAAAATTTGGATCGAGGGATTGAAAAGATGAGGAAGGCTTGAATTTCTACAGCGCCTTTCACGACCTCAGGACGTCCCAAAGTGCTTTACAGCCAATGAACTACTTCTGAAGTGCAGACCATGATTTTAACTGCAGGTGGATTCCCCGCTCGGGCCTGAGTTAAAATTACAGTCGGATCTCAATGATGTCATTGGGCCACAACATGCACATGTTGGCTGTTGGCTCTGGGCGCCTGTCTTTGCTGCCTGCTCAGGAGAGTGGGTTAAAATTGCAGATGTTGCGATCGTGGCGGCTTTTGGACAGGTAAGAGCCCGGGGCAATTTTAACTGCCCCGCCCGCCCGCCAGGTTTCTGCTGAGCGAGTAGGGTTAAAATCGCCCCCCGCAGTCACTGTTGTAATGTACAAAATGCGGCAGCCAATTTGTGCACAGCAAGGTCCCGTATCAAGTTAAAATAGCCATGCTGGAGCAAGAGAATGATTCTTAGAACAGCACCATCTAGTGCGCAGGCTGAGCAATTACAACACCTCTGTGAGAAAATAACACCAGTCATTTTGAGAAAGAAAAACTTGGAGGAGTTGCATTGATATAGTGCCTTTCCCGACTTCAGGGCGTCTCACAGCTCGGGGGAGCGGGAAGCCGTGAAACAGCAAGCGGCGCTGCTGCAATAAAACCCTCGTGTCTGAAAAGACAACCTCTGGCTTTGCTGGTGACGTAAATAATCAGAGAGTTACCAACACTTTCTCACCTCCCTGCTGACCTCCCCATCCCTCCAAACTCCTCAGCACCTACAGGACATACGCAGCTGTCCTAAAGGCTTGCTGGGTGAATACACCACTCAGTCTTACACTGAGGCACATGGATTAGAGAGGTTCCAAATACAATGCCTGGCCTGAGCGCTCAGTGTATTGGAATCCTAACATGCTGCCGCGCTGCTAAAAGCTAGATAATCAGTTTATCTATGTAATTATTATCGTAAGTGTATAGAACCCAATTACCTTTATATCTTACTCGAACAAAGGTCAGAACAGCACATTCATGGATTAAAGCAAAACTTTTAAAGCACATTTTATCACATGGATGTCAGAACAAATCTTCATACAACAATAACGATCTTCAGATAATTTAAGAAAAACACAGACAGCATACTCGGCCGCCAATGTTTAAAATGTAGTAGCCTGATATCTTGTTAGCACTTGGAATGTTGGTCTCTTAACAATCAAATTGGCAATTTTATATTCCTTGGAATATCAGACTCATGCCCACTTGCAATTAGTTTGTAAACAATTCCAATTTATTTGATCCATGGATAAGTGTCAGCTGTGGCTCAGTGGGCAGCACTCTCCCCTCTGAGTTAGAAGGTTGTGGGTTCACAGTCCCACCCCATGAGACTTGAGCACAAGAATCTAGGCTGACACTTCAATGCAGTGCTGGGGGAGTGCAGCACTGTCGGAGGTGCCGTCTTTCAGATAAGACGTTAAACCAAGGCCCCGTCTGCCTTCTCAGGTGGATGTAAAAGATCCCCCGGCACTATTCGAAGGAGGAACAGGGTGTTCTAACCACTATTTATCCCTCAATCAACATCACCAAAACAGATGACCTGGTCATTATCACATTGCTGTTTGTGGGAACTTGCTGTGCGCAAATTAGCTGCTGCATTTCCCACATTACAACAGTGACCACACTTCAAAAAGTACTTCATTGGCTGTAAAGCGCTTTGGGACATCCTGAGGTGGTGACAGGCACCGTTTAAATGCAAGTCTTTCTTTTTCTTTTTTAGAATTGCATTTCAACATAGGCCTGCACTAGGCCCAAATGTGCTGTTCCTTCAGATTTGTCAGATCATTATTCTATCTGGATGAACATGATTTAAAAAAAACCATAAATGATACATTTGTACTTGTTCTAAGCTTAATTATGATTGAGGAAACAACTTGTACGCCACTTGCCTGTGATGCCCACTGCCAGCTTTTTAGCGAGAAGCAAGTTGATGTTGCCGGGAGTCAGCAGTGACACGCTCTGCTTCCTGTGTGAAAAACCACATTCTTTAACGCTATTCTGTTAAGCGCTTATACGACTCGTGCAGACCACTGTACTGGCTTCACAGAGTTTAATTCAATCTTTATATTTACTGTGTTACACACTTTTAATGTACTTTAGTCTCAATTTTACTCCACCTACGCCACTTCATTGGTGGGGCCTTGTCTGTTGATGTATAGGATGTATTTCTTTGCATGCCTACGCGGAAACTCTGCCATCATTGTGCGTGTATGTCTGTCTGCTGCAGCGCCCTCAGTCAACGCAATGTTGTTATCAACAAAGCTAATCAAATATTAGTTGATGTCTTGAGAATATTTTATTGTAAGTTGAAAGGAGTTATTCTTTTTTTTAAATTTGTTTTTTATGGGATGTGGACGTCGCTGGCGAGGCCAGCATTTATTGCCCATCCCTAATTGCCCTCGAGAAGGTGGTGGTGAGCCGCCTTCTTGAACCGCTGCAGTTCGTGTGGTGAAGGTACTCCCACAGTGCTGTTAGGGAAGGAGTTCCAGGATTTTGATCCGGCGACAATGAAGGATCGGCCGATATATTTCTAAGTCAGGATGGTGTGTGACTTGGAGGGGAATTTGGAGGTGGTGGTGTTGCCATGTGCCTGCTGCCCTTGTCCTTCTAGGTGGTAGAGGTCGCAGGTTTGGGAGGTGCTGCCGAAGAAGCCTTGACGAGTTGCTGCAGTGCATCTTGTAGATGGTACACACTGCAGCCACGGTACGCTGGTGCTGGAGGGAGTGAATGTTTAAGGTGGTGGATGACGTGCCAATCAAGCGGGCTGCTTTGTCCTGGATGGTGTCGAGCTTCTTGAGTGTTGGAGCTGCACTCATCCAGGTGAGTGGAGAGTATTCCATCACACTCCTTACTTGTGCCTTGTAGATGATGGAAAGGCTTTGGGGAGTCAGGATGTGAGACACTCGCCGCAGAATACATAGCCTCTGACCTGCTCTTGTTGCCACAGTATTTGTCTGGAAGGTCCAGTTAAGTTCTGGTCAATGGTGGGGGATTCGGCGATGGTAATGCCATTGAATGTCAAGGGGAGGTGGTTAGGCTCTCGCTTGTTGGAGATAGTCATTGCCTGGCACTTCTGTGGCACGAATGTTACCTGCCACTTATCAGCCCAAGCCTGAACGTCGTCCAGGTCTTGTTGCATGCGGGCATGAACTGCTTCGTTATCTGAGGAGTTGTGAACGGCGCTGAGCACTGTAGTCATCAGCGAACATCCCCATTTCTGACCTTATGTTGGAAGGAAGGTCATTGATGAAGATGGGTAGGCCTAGGACACTGCCCTGAGGAACGCCTGCAGCGATGTCCTGGGGCATAACCATCTTCCTTTGTGCTAGGTATGACTCCAGCCAGTGGAGAGTTCCCCCCCCCCCCCCGATTCCCATTGACTTCAGTTTTACTAGGGCTCCTTGATGCCACACTCTGTCAAATGCTGCCTTGGTGTCAAGGGCAGTCACTCTCACCTCACCTCTGGAATTCAGCTCCTTTGTCCATGTTTGGACCAAGGCTGTAATGAGGTCGGGAGCAGAGTGGTTTTGGCGGAACCCAAACTGGGCATCAGTGAGCAAGCTTTCGGTGAGTAAGTGCCGCTTGATAGCACTGTCGATGACACCTTCTATCACTTTGCTGATGATTGAGAGTAGACGGATGTGGCGGTAATTGGCCGGGTTCGATTTGTCCTGCTTTTTGTGGACAGGACATACCTGGGCAGTTTTCCACATTGTCGGATCGATGCCAGTGTTGTAGCTGTACTGCAACAGCTTGGCTAGAGGCGCGACTAGTTCTGGAGCACAAGTCTTCAGCACGATAGCTGGGACGTTGTTGGGGCCCATAGCCTTTGCTAACCATGTATGGTAAGATGGTATTTGGAATATTACGTGCAATTCTGAGCACACTGCCATCAAAAGGACTGTGCGCGGATAACAATGGCATTGGTAATTTTGCAACATAGGGCTCTAAGTTATGAGGTCAGATTTGTAGAACTGAAATGGTGCTCATTTAAATAAAGAAGGTGGAGGGGAAAAGGTTTTTTTTAATTCATTCCTGAGATGTGGACGTTGCTGGCAAGGTGGTGGTGAGCCACCTTCTTGAACCGCTGCAGTCCGTGTGGTGAAGGTGCTCCCACAGTGCTGTTAGGGAGGGAGTTCTAGGATTTTGACCCAGCAACGATGAAGGAACGACGATATATTTCCAAGTCAGGATGGTGTGTGAGTTGGAGGGGAACTTGGAGGTGGTGGTGTTCCCATGCGCCTGCTGCCCTTGTCCTTCTAGGTGGTAGAGGTCGCGGGTTTGGGAGGTGCTGTCGAAGAAGCCTTGGCGAGTTGCTGCAGTGCATCTTGAAGATGGTACACACTGCAGCCACGGTGATTCTGACTATGTCAGGCTGTTGCTTGTCTAGTCTGTGTGACAGCTCTCCCAATTTTGACACAAGTCCCCCAGATGTTAGTGAGAAGGACTTTGCAGGGTCAACTGGGCTGGGTGTGCCAAGGTCAATCCCAGGTGGTCTGCCTGGTTTTATTGTTATGTTCTGTAGCAACTGAGTCTCTCGCTCGGCCATTTCAGAGGACAGTTAAGGGTCAACCACATTGCTGTGGGTCTGGAGTCACAGACATTCCAGACGGGGTAAGGATGGCAGATTTCCTTCCCTAAAGGACATTCGTGAACTAGATGGGTCTTTATGACAATCCGATAGTTTCATGGTCACCATTACTGATGCCAACTTTTTATTCCAGATTTATTTAATTAACTGAATTTAAATTCCCCAGCTGCCGTGGTGGGATTTGAACTCATGTCTCTGGATCATTAGTCCAGTAACATAACCAACACTGTACCCATATAATCTAGGGGGGAAAAATTGGGTCGCGCCCCCTTTGGGGCGCTAACTTCGCCGGGGCGCTATATTTAGCGCCCCCGCGGCCGAAATTCACCAGTAGCGTCCCAAGAGGGAGGCGGGGCACTACTGGAAATGCCCCACCTCCCTCTTGGGACACTGTGAGTGAATATCGTGGCGCTACGTGCCGCGTTACTGCAGGCCTTCCTTCCCTTCTTAAAGGGGAGGGACCTGGGGCCCAGCTGGGCCCCCGGGGATCGGAGTGCCGGCAAAAGAGCCCGGCACTCAAGAGAAGTGCCGGGCTCACGGAGCGCAGCCGGCATTCCGCGGGGGGGCTGCTTAGGAGGCTGAGGACGGCAAAGGGGGCAGGTGCTGGCATGCCGCCAGCAACAAAAATGGCCACCGGCACCTCCCCGTTAATTTGCGCCGCCCCAGCCACACGTACCCCCGACCCCGTCGGACATAGCGTCCGGCGGTAAGTCAGGGAGCGCTACCGAAGATTGCGGCCGGGGTGCAAGCGGGGCACTGCGCATGGCGATGACGTCATCGCCGGCAGCGCAGCGTGCGGGGCGCGAATGGTTACCGCCACCGCTAACCTCCCGGCGGAGCGGGCTCGAGGGGCCATGTGGCCTACTCCTGCTCCTATATCTTAAGGCCTTATGTTCAAAGAGACAATTAAGATATAAACAGGCTATTTGACTTAGATTGAGAACTAGAGCAGATCATTTTAAAATTAGCAAGGCTTAAGTGAGGCTGGAGTCTAGGGGAACTCTTCCCCCACTCCCCACCCTCCCCCCGCAGATTAGTGTATACGTGAACAGACTTTCCAGCAAAATAAGTTGAGAGGGCATCGACTAACTCCTTAAAAATAAATAATCATTGGGAGTTATAGACTGAGATGAGCATTTAAAAAAAAAATAATTAACAGGATGTGGGCATCGCTGGCAAGGCCAGCAATTATTGCCCATTCCTAATTTCCCCTCGAAGGTGGTGGCGAGGAGGTGCAGTCCATTTGGGGAAGGTAATGCTGGGTGGTCCATCCAGTTTTAATCTTAGTATATTTCTTTGGTACGACTGTATGGCTTGCTCAGCTATTCAGAGGGCTGGTTAAGAGTCAAACACATTGCTGTGGGTCTGGAGTCACAATATAGACCAGGTAAGGACGGCAGATTTCCTTCCCTAAAGGGGAATTAATGAACCAGACAATCCACTAATGGTCACCATTACTGACACTAGTTTCTTAATTCCGGATATATCTAACTAAGTGAATTTAAATTCCCCAGCTGCCGTGGTGGGATTAGAACAGTATATTTCTAGATCATTAGACCAGGCCTAACTGAAATGATTAGTTTACATAAGAACATAAGAACATAAGAAATAGGAGCAGGAGTAGGCCAATCGGCCCCTCAAGCCTGCTCCGCCATTCAATAAGATCATGGCTGATCTGATCCTAACCGCCAATCCACTATCACAGAACCATCTCCTGAATCTAACAGAATTAGACACACGAAATAGGAGCAGGATCAGGCTACACGGCCCCTGGGCCCGCTCCGCTACCCACAGGGCCATGACCAATCCGAACCTAGACTCATGTCCAAATTCCTGCCCGCTCCCCGTAACCTTTAATTCCCTTTACTTCTAGGAAAATGTCTATTTCTGTTTTAAATTTATGTAATGATGTAGCTTCTACAGCTTTATGGGGCAGCATATTCCATGGACCTACCACCCTCTGAGTGAAGTAGTTCCTCCTCATCTCAGTTTTGAAAGAGCAGCCCCTTATTCTAAGACTATGCCCCCTTGTTCTAGTTTCACCCATCATCGGGAACATCTTCCCCGCATCCACCCGATCCAACCCCTTCACAATCTTATATGTTTCAATAAGATCGCCTCTCATTCTTCTGAACTCCAATGAGTAGAGTCCCAATCTACTCAACCTCTCCTCATATGTCCATCCCCTCATCCCCGGGATTAACCGAGTGAACCTTCTTTGTACTGACTCGAGAGCAAGTATGTCCTTTCTTAAGTATGGACACCAAAACTGTATGCAGTATTCCAGGTGCGGTCTCACCAATACCTTGTACAACTGAAGCAATACCTCCCTATTTTTATATTCTATCCCCCTAGCAATGAAAGCCAACATTCCATTGGCCTTCTTAATCACTTGCTGCACCTGCATACTAACCTTTTGAGTTTCGTGCACCAGGACCCCCAGATCCCTTTGTACTTCAGTACTTTCCAGTTTCTTGCCATTAAGATAATAACTTGCTCTACGATTTTTCCTGCCAAAGTGCATAACCTCACACTTTCCAGTATTGTATTCCATCTGCCAAATCTCTGCCCACTTACTTAGCCTGTCTATGTCCCCTTGCAGGTTTTTTATGTCCTCCTCACTCACTACTTTCCCTCCCATCTTAGTATCATCTGCAAACTTTGATATGTTACACTCCAAATCGTTAATATAGATTGTAAAGGGTTGGGGACCCAGCACTGACCCCTGCGGAACACCACTAGTTACTGATTGCCAGTCTGAGAATGAACCATTTATCCCAACTCTCTGCCTTCTGTTAGATAGCCAATCCTCTATCTATGCCAGAATATTACCCCCAATCCCGTGATTTTTTATCTTAAGCAATAATCTTTTGTGTGGCACCTTGTCAAATGCCTTTTGGAAGTCTAAATACACTACGTCCACTGGTTCCCCTTTATCCACCCTATATGTTACTTCGTCAAAGAACTCCAGCAAATTTGTCAAACATGACTTGCCCTTCATAAAACCATGCTGACTTTGTCCTATTAAATTATGATTATCCAAATGTCCTGTTACTGTCTCCTTAATAATGGACTCCAAAATTTTACCTACCACAGATGTTAGGCTAACCGGTCTATAGTTTCCAGCCTTCTGTCTACTGCCCTTTTTAAATAAGGGTGTTACATTAGCAGTTTTCCAGTCTGCCGGGACCTTTGCCGAGTCCAGGGAGTTTTGGAAAATTATTACCAATGCATCCACAATCCCTACCGCCACTTCCCTCAAGACCCTAGGATGTAAGCCATCAGGTCCAGGTGATTTATCCGCCTTGAGTCCCATTATTTTACCGAGTACCACTTCCTTAGTGATTTTGATCGTGTTTAGCTCCTCCCCCCCTTTAGCCCCCTGTTTGTCCAGTGTTGGGATATTCTTAGTGTCTTCTACTGTAAAGACTGATGTAAAATATTCATTCAGTGTTTTTGCCATCTCCATATTTCCCACCATTAATTTCCCGGTCTCATCCTCTAAGGGACCAACATTTACTTTAGCCACCCTTTTTCTTTTTATATAACTATAAAAACTCTTACTATCTGTTTTTATATTTTTTGCTAATTTACTTTCATAATCTATCTTCCCTTTCTTAATCAATCTTTTTGTTATTTTTTGCTGTCTTTTAAAGTTTTCCCAATCCTCTATCCTCCAACTAGATTTGGCTACCTTATATGCCCTTGTTTTTAGTCGAATACTATCCTTAATTTCTTTACTTAGCCACGGATGGCTGTCTTTTCTTTTACACCCTTTTCTTCTCAGTGGAATATATATTTTTTGGAAGTTGTAAAATAACTCCTTAAATGTACACCACTGATCATGTATCGTCTTACCCTTTAATCTATTTTCCCAATCCACTCTACTCAATTCCGCTCTCATACCTTCATAGTCTCCTTTATTCAAGCTTAGCACGCTTGTTTGAGATCCAACCTTCTCACCCTCTAATTGAATATGGAATTCAACCATGTTATGGTCACTCATTCCAAGGGGATCCTTTACTAGGACATTTCTAATTAATCCCATCTCGTTACACAGGACCAGATCTAAGGTTGCTTGCCCCCTGGTCGGTTCAGTTACATACCGCTCAAGAAACCCATCCCTAATACATTCAATGAACTCATCCTCAAGGCAGCCCTGCCCAATTTGATTTGTCCAATTAATATGATAGTTAAAATCCCCCATAATTATAGATGTTCCCTTATTACAAGCCTCAACTATTTCCTGATTGATACTCCATCCAACAGAGTTGCCACTGTTCGGAGGCCTATAGACTACGCCCACTAATGTTTTTTTCCCCTTATTATTCCTTACCTCCACCCAAACTGTTTCATTATCCTGATCTTTTGACCCAATATCATTTCTCTGTATTACAGTGATTCCTTCCTTTATTAACATAGCCACCCCACCTCCCCTTCCTTCCTGCCTGTCCTTCCTGATCGTTAAATAACCTGGTATGTTTAATTCCCAGGCATTGTCACCCTGCAGCCATGTTTCTGTAATGGCCACAAGATCATACCCATATGTAGTTATTTGTGCCATTAACTCGTCTATTTTGTTATGAATGCTACGTGCATTCAGATAGAGAACTTTCAAAGATGTTTTGTGACACTTAGTTCCTGCTTTTGCCCTTTTTATTACTTTACCTTTTACTCCATACCTTCTGCCCCTTCCTGACACGCTCTGGTTTTTAATTTCCCCACTGCTACCTAAGTCTATGACCTTCTCTGTTGTCATTTTTATTATTTGCTCTCTTGGAACCTCCCCCCCCACTAGTTAGTTTAAAGCCCTCTCTACAGCCCTAGTTATGTGATCCGCCAGGACTCTAGTCCCAGCACTGGCCAAGTGAAGCCCGTCCCAACGGAACAGCTCATTTAGGGAGCTAGGTGAAGGATTAAGGAGCAGGACCTCAAAGGTTGTAATCTCTGGATTACTCCCGGTGCCACGTGCTAGTAAGTATAGGAATAGGAAGATAGAACAGATGAATGCGTGGCTAAAGGGATGGTGCAAGGGGGAGGGCTTTAGTTTCCTGGATCACTGGGTCTGCTTCTGGGAAAGGTGGGACTTGTACAAGTCGGACGGTTTACACCTGAACCAGGGGGGAACCAATATCCTTGCGGGGAGGTTTGCTAGCACTGCTGGGGAGGGTTTAAACTAACTTGGCAGGGGGTTGGGGTACAGAGTGGAGCTATAGTAGGGGGTGATTTACGGCCAAATACAGAGGGAAAAACAAGTCAGCTGGGAAGGCAGAGCAAATATGTGAAGGCGAAAGAGAATATGGCAGGGCTGGAAGGCATTTATTTTAATGCAAGGAGTCTTGCAAATAAGGTGGATGAACTGAAGTTGTTGTTGAACACATGGGAGTACGATATTGTTGCTATCACGGAGACATGGTTGAGGGAGGGTCAGGACTGGCAGCTCAATATTCCGGGGTATAGAATCTTCAGGCGAGACAGAGGGGGGTGTAAAAGGGGAGGGGGTGTTGCAATATTAATTAAGGAGTCAATTACTGCTGTAAGGAGGGATGATATATTAGCGGGTTCCTCTAATGAGGCCATATGGGTAGAACTTAAAAACAAAAAGGGGGCAAGCACTTTGCTGGGAGTGTACTATAGGCCCCCAAACAGTCAGGGGGAGATAGAGGAACAGATATGTAGGCAAATCTCCGAGAAGTGCGAAAATAATAGGGTAATAATAGTGGGGGATTTCAACTTCCCCAATATAAATTGGGACAGTCAGAGTGTGAAAGGCTTAGAGGGTGCAGAATTCTTAAAGTGCATCCAGGAGAGCTTTTTGAGCCAACATGTAGAAAGTCCTACAAGAGAGGGGGTGGTACTGGACCTAATTCTGGGGAATGTAGCCGGGCAAGTGGTGGAAGTGTCAGTAGGAGAGCATTTTGGCGACAGTGACCATAATTCGGTGAGATTTAAGGTGGTCATGGAAAAAGACAAAGACGGCCCGGAAATAAGGGTTCTAAATTGGGGGAAGGCCGATTTTAATATGATAAGGCAGGATCTGGCCAAAGTGGACTGGGAGCAGCTGCTTATAGGAAAATCCACATCAAAACAGTGGGAGACTTTCAGAAGGGAAATAGAGAGAGTACAACGCCAACATGTTCCTGTAAAGGTCAAGGGTGGGACCAACAAGCAAAGGGAACCTTGGATGACAAGGGATATACAAAAATGCATTAGAAATAAGAGGGGGGCTTTTGGCAGTTACAAAAGACTAAAGACAGAAGAAGCCCTAGAGGAGTATAAAAAGTGCAGGGGCATACTTAAAAAAGAAATTAGGAGGGCGAGGAGGGGCCATGAAATAACACTGGCGAGCAAAATAAAGGAAAATCCTAAGATGTTTTATAAGTATATTAAGGGCAAGAGGATAACCAGGGAAAGGGTAGGGCCCATTAGGGACCAAAGTGGCAATCTGTGTGTAGAGCCAGAGGATGTAGGCGGGGTTTTAAATGAATTTTTTGCATCTGTGTTCACTATGGAGAAAGACGATGCAGACATAGAAATCGGGCAAGGGGACTGTGACATACTTGAACATATTAGCATCGAGAGGGAGGAGGTGCTAGCGGTTTTAGCGGGCCAAAAAGTGGATAAATCCCCAGGCCCGGATGAGATGTATCCCAGGCTGCTGTGGGAGGCAAGGGAGGAGATTGCAGGGGCTCTGACACTAATTTTCAGAACCTCTCTGGCCACAGGGGATGTATCAGAGGACTGGAGAACAGCTAACGTAGTACCATTATTCAAGAAGGGTAGCAGGGATAAACCAGGGAATTACAGGCCAGTGAGTCTAACATCTGTGGTGGGGAAATTATTGGAAAAAATTCTGAGGGACAAAATTAATCTCCACTTGGAGAGGCAAGGATTAATCGGGGATAGTCAGCATGGCTTTGTCAAGGGTAAATCATGTCTAACAAATCTGATCGAATTTTTCGAGGGGGTGACTAGTGGGGTGGATGAGGGAAATGCTGTGGATGTGGTGTACATGGACTTCAGCAAAGCTTTTGACAAAGTCCCGCATAGGAGACTGGTCAAGAAGGTAAGAGCCCATGGGATCCAGGGTGCCTTGGCGCGTTGGATCCTAAACTGGCTGAGTGGCAGGAGGCAGAGGGTGATGGTCGAAGGTTGCTTTTGTGACTGGAAGCCTGTGTCCAGTGGGGTACCTCAGGGATCGGTGCTGGGTCCCTTATTGTTTGTGATCTACATAAATGATTTGGATGAAAATGTAAAAGGTATGATCAGTAAGTTCGCAGATGACACGAAAATTGGTGGGGTGGTAAATTGCGAGGAGGAAAGCCTCCGGCTACAGGACGATATAAACGGGTTGGTCAGATGGGCGGAAAAGTGGCAAATGGAATTTAACCCTGAAAAGTGCGAGGTGATGCATTTTGGACGGACAAATAAGGCAAGGGAATACACAATGAGTGGTAGGACCCTAGGAAGTACAGAGGGTCAGAGGGACCTCGGTGTACATGTACATAGATCCCTGAAGGCAGCGGAGCAGGTAGATAAGGTGGTTAAAAAGGCATATGGGATACTTGCCTTCATTAGCCGAGGCATAGAATATAAGAGCAGGGAGGTTATGATGGAGCTGTACAAAACGCTGGTGAGGCCACAGCTGGAGTACTGTGTGCAGTTCTGGTCGCCTCACTATAGGAAGGATGTGATTGCTTTGGAGAGGGTGCAGAGAAGATTCACCAGGATGTTACCTGGGATGGAGCGCCTCAGCTATGAAGAGAGGCTGGACAGGCTGGAGTTGTTTTCCTTGGAGCAGAGAAGGCTGAGGGGGGACCTGATTGAGGTGTACAAAATAATGAGGGGCATAGATAGGGTAGATAAAGAGGAACTTTTCCCCTTAGTGGGGGGGTCAATAACAAGGGGGCATAGATTCAGGGTAAGGGGCAGGAGATTTAGAGGGGATTTGAGGAGGAACTTTTTCACCCAGCGGGTGGTTGGAATGTGGAACTCAATGCCTGAAAGGGTGGTGGAGGCAGGAACCCTCACAACATTCAAGAAGCATTTGGATGAGCACTTGAAATGCCATTGCATACAAGGCTATGGACCAAATGCTGGAAAATGGGATTAGACTGGACAGGGATGGATGGGCGGCGCAGACACGATGGGCCGAAGGGCCTCTTTCTGTGCTGTAAAACTCTATGACTCTATGACTCTATGACTCCTGCCCCAGTACTGGTGCCAGTGTCCCAGGAAGCAAAACCCATTTCTCCCACACCAGTCTTTGAGCCACGCATTTAACGCTCTAATTTTATTTGTCCTAGCCAAATTCGCTCGTGGCTCAGGTAATAATCCAGAGATTATTACCCTTGTGGTTCTGCTTTTTAATTTGGCCCCTAGCTGCTCAAACTCCCTCAGCAGAACCTCCTTCCTTGTCCTATCTATGTCAATGGTACCAACATGGACCACGACAACTGGATCCCCCCCTCCCACTCCAAGTTTCTCTCCAGTCCAGAGGAGATGTCCTTAACCCTGGCACCGGGCAGGCAACACAGCCTTCGGGACTCTCGCTCTCGGCTGCAAAGAACTCTATCTATCCCCCTAACGATACTATCCCCTACCACTACAACATTTCTTTTAACTCCCCCCACTTGAATGGCCCCCTGCTCCACGGTGCTGTGGCCAGGTTGCTCATTCTCCCTGCAGTCCCTGCTCCTGTCCCCACAGGGAGTAAGAGCCTCGAACCTGTTGGACCTCCAACACTACCTCCTGGATCCCTGTACCTGCCTCACTTCTAGTCACACCATCCTGACCCTGGCCACGGACTACATCTGAATTAATTAATCTAATTGGTGTGACTACCTCGTGATACACAGAGTCCAGGTAACTCTCCCCCTCCCTGATGTGTCTCAGTGTTTGAAGCACGGACTCCAGCTCTTCAACACGGAGCCGGAGTTCCTCGAGCAGCCAACACTTACTGCAAATGTGATCACTGTGAGCATCAATGGTGTTCACCAGCTGCCACATATTGCAGCAGCAACACATCGCCTGATCTCCCATTCTATGTAATTAATTACATTTATTAATAGTATTCTTAAATATCCTCTGCCCCGATTCTAGATGGTGAATATCACACCTTAGAAACTATAAACCAAAGAGATTTAAGCTTAAAAAGGGAGAAATACTTACCAACCAATCACTTACCCGCTTTCTGGTGACGTCACACTTGGATTACTTTTTACCTCTCTCCTTCCCTCCAAGTTCCCAGACTGGAGACTGGTAAACCTTACCTGGTCTCTGGGACTTTTACAGCCCCGCTCTGCCGCTCGAGATTCCCACCGACGCTGTGAGGCCTTACCTGGTCTCTGGGACTTTTACAGCCCCGCTCTGCCGCTCGAGATTCCCGCCGACGCTGTGAGGCCTTACCTGGTCACTGTATTGATTTCTTTGTGGGTTCAATGACGAGACATTCATGAAAGAGAATGTCATTTAATCTAAAGTCTGTTCAACTCTTTATACAGCTTTACAGGAGACACGATGCTAGTGATCCATCTAGAACGAAACTGAAACCAAACTAAACTGCCTTGCTTGTCTCAGTCACATGCCCTCTGCTGGTCAGGCACAAGCAATCAATACATACAAACATGCTGTTAAGGCATCATAATCGAACAGGCAAATACCATCTCTATTTGCTGATATCATTACATCTCCTTTTCTTAAAACAAAAGTATTTTACTTTTAACTAACAACATGTTTTCTTTGTATTAATCTGCATTTTAACTGTAACACTTAATGAACTTACATTATCATTATCATGGTTTTTTAACCTTGCTTTGTGTGTTCACATGAAATATGTCAATACACTAGAACTTGAAGAAAGAATAAGATAACATTACTTCCTTCTATAACAATAGTCCTTAAATTTGCTCAATGAGTCTCTCAGGAGGCTTCACGTGTCTTGAGGATTTTCTGATTGATTGTCCTTGAATCTGAGTTGTTGCCTCAGATGATGTGTTCTCAGCTGTGTGATCAGGTTGTTCAACAGTATCAGTCTCTTGACCTGCTGTGGCTGGTCCCATGAGAAGATCTCGACGATTTCTTCTCAGAACAGCACCCTCATCTGTCTGAATGGTGTATGATCTTGGTTGAACTTCACTCAGGACAGTTCCCTTCTGAGTCCATGTGTTTGTTTTGTCTTTCAACCTTACTTGGTCACCAGTGTGGAGTTCAGGTAGGTTTTGTGTTCCTCTGTCATAGTAGTACTTTTGCTTTTCTTTCTGTTGTTCTTTGAACGTCCTCACTTTCTCCCCCTCGTTTGTTTTCAGGAGGTTCTCCGAGATGGGTAGGTTTGACCTTAGCAGACGTCCCATAAGGAGTTGGGCTGGTGACTTACCACACTCGAGCGGCGTTGTGCGGTATACAAGCATGCTCTGGTAGAAGTCAGTTCCACTGTCTTTTGCCTTGTACATCAGTCTTTTCACTGTGTTTGCGGGCTCTCCTGGGTCAACAGCTCTGGACAACGTGTCTGCTGTATACATCAGCTTACCCGGTGTGTACGCAACATTCAGTTCATCATAGACTGTCTCTCCTTCGCTTTCCACAACGAGGACTCTCTTTACCAGGTTCAGTCTCTCACAGGCTTTTAAACCTAGTATGGCTTGCACATCCTTTGGCACCACGATTAATGCTAGCGTGTGCTCTCTGTCCTTGTGTGTCACTTTGACAATGCATCTTCCTTTCACTGGTATATCAGTACCTGAGAATCCTGTCACTTTCACTTTTATTCCATGTATCTTTGGTCTGGGTCTAATTTTCTTAAAATCAGTCTCTGATATCACATTAACTTGTGCTCCAGTATCCAATTTAAATGGAATGTGTATGTCATTCACTTTTAGTGTCAACATCCAGTCTCTTTTTTCTTCTTTGTTTTCAGACACAACATCTACATTGAACTCCTCTATCTCGCTTTCATCTACTGTATGGACCTTGCTTTGTTGCGCTTGGTTCTTGCAGCAACGGGCATAATGGTTGTTTTTGTTGCAACTATTGCATGTTTTACCATATGCTGGACACTTTTTTGGTGGATGCTGGGTACCGCATCGACTACATGTCTTTTGATTGCTCCTTTCATTTTTGTTCGCTGGCCACGCCTCTTTTTTCACATTGACGCCCTTTTTGTTAAACGGTTTGTGTCCTTTCTTTCTCACTGCATCCACGTTGCAGCTACTGTCACTGAACAGCTCCTTTGCCTGCAACTTCACAGTCTCTGTAGCCCTACACAGTGCTATGGCTTTTCCCAGGTCTAGATCTTGCTCTCTTAGCAGTCGTTCCCTTAGACCATTATCTGGAATACCACACACCAGTCTGTCTTTTATCAGCGAGTCTGTCAGTCACCCAAATTCACATGATTTGCTTCTGTTTCTCAGTTCAGTCACATACTGATCAATAGTCTCACCCGTTTTCTGTACACATGTGAAAAATCTGTGCCTCTCAAACGTCACGTTACGTTTAGGTATGCAGTAGGCCTCAAACTGTTCCATTATTTTATCTAGCTTCATTTTGTCTCCATCAGCAGCGAATGTGAAGTTATTATACACCTCCAGCGCTTCATCACCCACGACATGTAAGAACACTGACGATTTCTTATTATCACTTTTCTCATCAGCTCCGATTGCCGCTAAATACAACTCTACACGTTGTTTGAATCTCCTCCAATTTTCAGCCACATTACCTGTCAACTGAAGCTTCGCCGGTGGGTGTAATCCTTCCATTTTTTCACTTCGTTAGCTATTCTCCAATGGTAAGCAACGATGTTCTCTTTTGGCTTGCTAATCTGTGGAGAGCTGATTTAACTTCAGATTTTTCCTCTTCATATCTTTCAATCACTTCTGACACCATGTATTGATTTCTTTGTGGGTTCAATGACGACACATTCATGAAAGAGAATGAGTTTTAATCTAAAGTCTGTTCAACTCTTTATACAGCATTACAGGAGACATCATGCTAGAAATCCATCTAAAGCGAAACTGAAACCAAACTAAACTGCCTTGCTTGTCTCGGTCACATGCCCTCTGCTGGTCAGGCACAAGCAATCAATACATACAAACATGCTGTTAAGGCATCATAATCGAACAGGCAAATACCATCTCTATTTGCTGATATCATTACAGTCACTGGGACTTTTACAGCCCCGCTCTGCCGCTCGAGATTCCCGCCGACGCTGTGAGGCCTTACCTGGGCTCTGGGACTTTTACAGCCCTGCTCTGCCGCTCGAGATTCCCGCCGACGCTGTGAGGCCTTACCTGGTCTCTGGGACTTTTACAGCCCCGCTCTGCCGCTCGAGATTCCCGCCGACGCTGTGAGGCCTTACCTGGTCTCTCGGACTTTTACAGCCCCGCTCTGCCGCTCGAGATTCCCGCCGACGCTGTGAGGCCTTACCTGGCCTCGGGGACTTTTACAGCCCCGCTCTGCCGCTCGATTTTCCCGCCGACGCTGTGAGGCCTTACCTGGTCTCTGGGACTTTTACAGCCCCGCTCTGCCGCTCGAGATTCCCGCCAACGCTGTGAGGCCTTACCTGGTCTCTGGGACTTTTACAGCCCCGCTCTGCCGCTCGAGATTCCCGCCGACGCTTTGAGGCCTTACCTGGTCTCTGGGACTTTTACAGCCCCGCTCTGCCGCTCGAGATTCCCGCCGACGCTGTGAGGCCTTACCTGGTCTCTGGGACTTTTACAGCCCCGCTCTGCCGCTCGAGATTCCCGCCGACGCTTTGAGGCCTTACCTGGTCTCTGGGACTTTTACAGCCCCGCTCTGCCGCTCGAGATTCCCGCCGATGCTGTGAGGCCTTACCTGGTCTCTGGGACTTTTACAGCCCCGCTCTGCCGCTCAGGATTCCCGCCGACGCTGTGAGGCCTTACCTGGTCTCTGGGACTTTTACAGCCCTGCTCTGCCGCTCGAGATTCCCGCCGACATAATCACTATGGGCCAGAAATTCCAGAACGGGGCTTGCAGCGCGTGCAAGCCCCGTATTTGCACTTACCCTGCGCTCCTGCCGATCAGCTTCTGGGACGCCTGAACTTGGAGAAATTGAAAGCACATTCCCGGGCAGCGTATGACGTCACGCCGCCCAGGAGTGCAGCCAGCGCGGACCCAGGAGCGTGCAGTGTAAGTGAGACACGCCCCTTGAGGTCTCAGTTTCACTGGACACGCCCCCAATGTTTCTGTCAAGCTGCTTTGCTTTTTTACATGCAAAGCAGCAGTTTAAATAGGTTTTTGGAAGTTTTTTGAAGATTTTGGTAACTTTTATAAACTTTTTAAAATGTTTACATTATTTTGAGTAATCTGAAGTAGTTTTAAAGAGAATTAAAGCAATTTAAAGACTTTTAAAAGCCCTAAAAGAATTTTTTTAATTCCATTTATTTATTTAGCAATGTCGTCGTCATACGTGTCTTCACACTGTTCCCTTTGGGGAACTGTATGAAGTGGTGGAAGGATTTATGGCCGTGATTAACGCTCATTCCGTGACCGTAACCATCTTTGAACCAGCCATTAGGGCGGTTAGTCCTATGGTGGGAGGGTTTTACGGGCTCCCACAAGCTATACAAGGAGGGGGGGCCACCCACACCCACGGACGCAAATATCCCACTGGATGTCAACCCAGAATTTAGAGCCGGAGCTCCGACTCCACTTGCTGGGACTGTCTGGAGCGGGGTTCGAAACCCTACCCTGATCTGGCCCAGCGGCGGGGATCCTACCGCTATGACAAACGCCCAATCAGATTAGCTACGTGAAATGGCAGCATAGGGCTCCAGTCACGGGGAGGGAAAAGGCGCAGGAAACGTATGGGTGTCACCTTTTGTGCGGAGTGGGCCTTTTGCGTAGCAGTAAGCATCCCCGCCGTTGGGCCAGAAGGAGTAGGGTTTTGAACCCCACTCCAGACAGTCCCAGCAAGTGGAGTCGGAGCTCCAACTTTAAATTCTGGGTGGACATCCAGCGGGATACTTGCGTCCGTGGGTGTTGGTGGCCCCCCCCCATCAGATGGGTTGTGGGAGCCCGTAAAACCCTCCCGCCATAGGACTAACCACCCTAATGGCTGGTTCAAAGATGGTTACGGTCACGGAATGAGCGTTAATCACGGCCATAAATCCTTCCACCACTTCATACAGTTCCCCAAAGGGAACAGTGTGAGGATACGTGCGATGATGACCTCTTGCGCAATGCACCTCCTTGGACCCTCAGTCGCAGATGCGAGGGGGCAAGTCGTGCAAGTGTTAAATTTTTTATTTTATTGACATGTAAAATGTTGGCCCAATAATTCCCTTCCAAATGCGCTAGTACGGTTGGGGTACTTACGCATCTGGCCGGATGAAATGCCGGTTTTCAGCATGCACAGTGCATGTGGGGAAAACCGGCATTTCCTGTCCTCTGAACGAAGGGGTTCAGAGGCAGAACGCGTGCGACTGCACAGGCAGCGCGTGCGCAGTATAATTCGCCGCTTTCATTAATGCTTTCAGTGAGGTCCAGTCATTACAACTTACACATGAAAAAAGCATGGGTACAGTTGCTACAGAGGCTGCGGAGGAAGATATTTCTTATCGTGGAGCTTCTGAAAGTATGTATCACAGAATCACAGAAACCTCACAGTACAGATAGAGGCCATTTCAGCCCATCGAGCCTGCACCGACACATATCCCACCCTATCCCCGTAACCCCACGTATTTAATCCCCCTAACACTAAGGGTCAATTTTTATCATAGCCAATCAACCTAACCCCGCACATCTTTGGACTGTGGGAGGAAACCGGAGCACCCGGAGAAAACCCACGCAAACACGGGGAGAATGTGCAAACTCCACACAGACAGTCACCCGAGGCCAGATTCAAACCCAGGTCCCTGGCGCTGTGAAGCAACAGTGCTAACCACTATGCCACCGTATATGTCTGTATATATTCCTTTGCATGTTATGTATATATTCCTTTACTTATGTGTATGAATGTATTATTTAATTATGACTTTCAGAGAAAGTAACTTACTGGAAAATCATAATTAAAAACATACATTCATAGTAAAGGAATATAAAACATACATACATATACGTAAAGGAATATATGTGGACATACATACATAACTCATTCTCACATTCCATTCACACAGCCACAATTGCTCCTTCTACCTACCGTTCTGAAAACCCTTTTAAAAAAAAAAAATTTTTTAACTTTAAAACTTACTTAAAATTTCTTAAAATAACTTCCCTCCCTTTCCCAAACAAAAATATTGCATTTCAAAAGCTCCACGATAAAATATATCTTCCTCCGCAGCCAATGAACCACTTTACACTTGCTTTTTTTCAGTGTAACTTCTAAGGACTTAACCTCACGGATTTCATGAATGAAATCCACGAAGTTCACTGTGCAAGCGCTGCCTGTGCAGTCGCACGCGCTCGAGGTCTGGAAATGCCGGCGTTCCCCGCATGCGCTGTTCATGCTGAACGCCGGCATTTCCAACGGCCAGAAGCGTGAGTAAGCCGACCGCACTCACGCTTCTGGCCTGGAATTTCTGGCCCTATGTTACCGGACTACAGGACAAATTGGTTCCTCTGCTGTGGAAACAGGAGGAAATGTTGCCTGAAGGGTAACAGGCCAAGGTGGTTAGACAAATATATTTGCTAACCTTTAGGGATTAAGATGCATTTACTTTTACTCAGGCATTAAATTAATGGGTAGAGATCATCATTGGATACACTGTACATAGTCTATAGCGATAGTGAGCTTGATGCGCTGAGTGGTCAAGTGCACATGTACAGCAGGCAACTCAAAGCATGGGAGAGGTACCACCAACGCTGCCTCCGCAAGGTCCTGCAAATCCATTGGCAGGATAGGCGCGCCAATGTCAGTGTTCTTGCTCAGGCCAACATCCCCAGCATTGAATATTTGACCACGCTCGATCAGCTCCGATGGACGGGTCACATCGTCTGCATGCCCGATACGAGACTCCCAAAACAAGCGCTCTACTCGGAGCTCCGACACGGCAAGAGAGCCCCAGGTGGGCAGAGGAAACGCTTCAAGGACACCCTCAAAGCCTCCTTGGAAAAAGTGTAACATCCCCACCGACACCTGGGAATCTCTGGCCCAAGACCGCACAAAGTGGAGGAGAAGCATCCGGGAAGGCGCCGAACACCTTGAGTCTCTTCGCCGGGAGCAAGCGGAAGCCAAGCGCAAGGAGCGCAAGGAGCGCACGTCAACCCAAGCACCCCACCCACCCGCCCCATCAACCACCGTCTGCCCCACCTGTGACAGAGACTGTAGGTCCTGCATTGGACTCATCAGTCACCTGCAAACTTTCATTTTTAATGTGGAGGCAAGTCATCCTCAGTTCCGAGGGACTGCCTAAGAAGAAGAAGGTCAAGCAGTCTACGCTTCCCCTTGTGGAGTGCAAAGGTTACAGTTCAAAACTGGCATAGATGGAAGTTGCAAATGCAGATGGCACTTCTGCAGCTGCGAAGCCCCAGGCTGACTTTCTTATAGAATTTCTTTCAATCACTTTTTAGTCATGCAGTGACATTTCAAAAATGGAATTGTTTCATTCGCTTGAGCATTTGGTAAACAAGCTAAAAAAAAAGGTCGCCCATCACTTTTTGAAGAGGACGGAGCCTCTGTATTACTCGGCTACTTCTGTTGTAGCTTTTAGGGACACGCTCCACCTCAGCACACAACAAAAATGCCCCCCTTGCTGATGGAGCAGGGTACAGCACGGGTAACAATTATGTTGTGATGTCCCTTCTCTCTCATTTGAGTGTGCAGAGGTAAGAGTTTAGTATGTTGGTTCTGAATGTGATATTAATAAACGAGACATCAATTATAATTTTTGTCTACATTACGCACTTAGGCAGCGAGCTGACTTGTACTTAATTGAGGCACCAAAGTGAAAGGCCAATGGCCATAGTGCAGGACAGCAAGAAGGTAGAAAAGAGTAAAAGAAAAGACAAGGGCCCTGATTTTGCGGTCAGCGGTGAAGTGTTGGCGCTCGTTGCTGACCTCGAAGAAAGCTGCCCACACAGATCTAGTGGTCTCTTTGGCATCGATTTCACCTCTCATGATGTTAAATTGAATCTGACGCCAAGTCTAAGGGAGCTTCAGTGTCCAGCAACAGTTATGTCTTCAAGTTGGCTTAGCAGCCAATAATATTGAGGAATTCTCACAGACAGCAAACCAGGAAGTAAAAAGTAGGTTTTATCCTTCACTTTTTAATCATTTTACAGAGAGCGAAATAAAGATTGGGACATACACATGGGATTAAGGTAGAAGTGTAAATAACATAAAAAAACTTAAATTATTATAATGGAATTTTTATCATAATGGAAAAATGTGACATTCCACAAATATAAAATCAGTTTTTCAGGGTCAGCTCGGTTGTTTAGCAATAATTATGACTCAGTACACCATTAAAAAACACAGTTACACCTCATTCAACAAGGCTTAACTTTTTCAGGGGTTTTTAAGGACGATATTCCAGCGTAAAAGCTAAAGTTCTCATCAGTTCCATGATTTCAATGGAATGCCGGTTCTAGGGAGTTCAACAGCGCGTCCTGTGGAGGAGCAGGGAATGACTGACAGCAACTTCTGGATTCCGTGTTTAACTGCGTGCGTGCGGACTCCGGGAGTTGCTGTCAGATTGGCAGTTGTAACGACGCCGAACGCTGACACTTTTGTTGTCATTAAAACCGCAAATTCTGGGCCAAGGTGATTCAGGAAGTAGTTTTTTAAATTTACATTTAAACATTTTCAGGAACAGGCTACTTGCAATGACAAGAGTCCACAAAAGTACCTGCATCCGGCTGAACCATTTAAAGAACAACTTGCGTCAGATAGTTCCAGGGCAATGGACATGATGTTCACCTCTCGTGATTCTGTTGTGGCGGTACTGAAACATGGAGGCACAGGCAGTGCTGAGGATTGTATGCCACTGTTTACAGAAGGCTACAGCATCATTTTAAAATTCCATTGGGAGTTCCTCTGATGGCTCAGCTGGTAAATGGACCAAGTTGTGTGGCACCATCTTTACATAAACATCCGGGTGAGATCTAAGTAGACCTGGACCTCCGGAAGGAAGGAAGGAAGTGGAAAGAGGATAAAGGTAAATAAATAGGCTGGACTAGGGCCAAACTTCAACAGGGCCTGTTATTTAATTGAAAGCATCATAATAAGCCATTCTCAGTTATTAAGCTAATGATCTCACAATAGGATGCTGCTTGTTGCTAAGCTGATGATGGTACAGTGCACCTCCTGTGGTGAAGCTAATGATGGCATAATAATGCACCCTCCTGATGTTAAGAAAATGTCGGGGGGGGGGTGTCGGAGAAGAAGATCGTGGGGTTCTTGAGGAGGAACGGCTGGGCCTCGGAGTCTGATCAGAGGGCTGTCAGGGGTTGGGCAGGAAGATCACAGCAATTGTTGGGGGGTCGGGAGTGCTGTTGGGGTGGGGGGGAAGGGTGCGGCTAGGAGGTCGAGGTCTGGGCTGGGGTGGGGGAGATCAGGCGGGGGGGCCTGGAGGTGGAGGTTGGCGATCTTGGGACCGGGAGCAGCGGTGATTACGGTAAGTACTTACCATTTAAAAAAAATTCCATGCTGTTTAGCGTTGGTTTTCCTGGAGGCAATCAGCACTGGCACTGGTACTGACTGCCTCAGGAGCAAACCAAAGTTACAAGAGGTTGCAGAAGCAGGCGTTCAGCCCCTTATTTGCATACATTCATGGCCTAACACCTGCTTCAGACGTGGGTAAAGAACACCTCTTGTCTGACCTTTACCAAGATGGCGTCCGGCGTGGCCCGCACCGGAAGTGTGCGCGGACGCATTTTGGACACTTTGGTCACAAACCGGCACCCGTAGCGCCGAAAAACCGGGCGCTACAGAGCCGCATTCCTAGCCCAGAGTTCTCGAATGGAAATTCAAGTTTTAATTTATATTTTTCCATTAGTGCACTGAATTTTTGTTGAAGTAGCTGCAGCTCTTGGTATCACTCTCAGTTCCAGAAACAGCTCTTCTTAATCAAAGAGAAAGCACATTGTGTAACATCCTTTCAAAGGTAAATAAATATAGCCGAGGATGGAGAGAGATTGATGGCTGCTTCACTGTTGAGGCCCATTCAATGGGCCCGAGACTTTTTTTAACAAAATATTTAATGTTATTAAATTAAATATGATGACATTGTTGCATCATTCTGGAAATAAACAAGCATTTGACTATGTTACTATAAATATAGAATATGTTTAGAGTAGGTGTTGCTAAGAAACTGGTTAATCTATGAGAGCGCAGATAAATATTTATCAATTCATGAGACCGGACTGGTTTCACTCATGTTCCTGATGGAGGCTTACAATTGTCACTTTGTGAAGATATATGTACCAAATAAATGTGATGTCAAGCTGAGAGGCAGTTTGATGCAAGGAAGAAGGAGGTTGAGATTAGTAGTTGCGGTCATTTCAAAGAGTTTCCATATTTTGACATGTACGGGCTGGATTTTCTCAATGGGGAGCTTTTGGAGGCAGGACTCCCACTTGTCGGGTTTTAGTCCCACCTCCATCGATTTGTGGCCAACCCACGCTATTTTCCCTTGATTGACCTTGTTAAGCCTGCCCAGCGGGTTTCGCAGGCCAATGAAGGGGAATCCGGTTACAGGTGAAGTCAGCGAGTGACGTTTCATCTGTCAAGAGCTTTGTGAAGCTGTCAAACACTGACAATCTGTCCTCTAAGTTGAGCCCTTCCACTCAGGCTCAGTTGGAGATCTCTCCTGAGCAGAAAGCAGAGGCTGCAGCTTTTGACAGTTCAGCGGCCATTCTGCTTTCTCTGCCGGTGAGCTGAGGGACTCCCGAGACCTGAAGGGAGGAAGCCTGCAGGAAGAAGTAAAGGTAAGTAAAACTTATTAAAACACTTTACACTCACCTCACACACTCACCTCTCCACACATGCAACCATCACTCACCTGCACACCGGACATCTCGGCCCCGCAGACCCCTGCAGACCCACGGCCCGGCTCGCTGACCCTGGCGAGGTTTGGATCCGTCAGGAAGCCCACACTTCAGGGCTGAAAATAGGGATTCGCCAAAAAACTGCCTGTTAACCACCAATTAACAGGCAGTTAATTGGCACTAATCCCCTTCCCGCCTCGGGGAGGCAGCTCCTAGCGCGGGTCGGAAGATGGCACAGAGGCGGGTTAGGGCAGGATGGGTACCCGCCCCCAGATTCTGCCATTTTCCCAGCAGTCCTGCCTCCAAACCCACCTCCCCAGGGCTGGCAAAATTCCCCCCATAAGCACAGTCAGATAAAGAATGAGTGAGGGGAGATGGTGTGGGCGAGGGGTGGATGCTGATAGTTGGGACAATCATTCTCAGTTATAGATGAGTGAGCACAGACCTTTAGCTCATGCCTCAGCCCATGGAAGAGCAAAAAAAATGAAGTGTGGAGTACAAGCTTCCTCAATAACTTAGTTGGTAGCAAACTCCCCACTGCAGGCTGCTCAAAAGTGTAGGGTTAATGGATGGCACACTTGTGTCTACCTGGGCTCACAGGCACGATGCTGTGGCCTATATGATCAGAAAGGGGTTCCACTCCATCATTGTTCAACTGCTCGCCTTATGATGCAGGTCAGTGACTGCTTCGCACGCAACCCCTGGAGTGTTATCATTTTTCACCAGCTTTCTGTGCCGCGCAGATTTGAAGGTGAGAGGAGACTGGCAGGATGGGTTCTCAGAGGCGAACTTTGTCCTTTTCAGACGTGGCCCTTGACACCTGTGGAGCAGTCATAGACAGAGGCAGAGCGCCCTTTAATGGAATCCACCTGTGCGCATATAACCAAGAAAGTGGCTCAAAGTACCTTTTGCCACAGAGTCCTCTGCACGCCCTCCATTACCATCAATGCCCATTCTTTGCTGTCCTGCCAGCTTATTGTACACAATCAGAAACAAGCTCTCTGGGTGCAACCAGAGACAACTGTAACATGGACAGATGTGTGTGAATTATGATCCAAGCAGTTGCTCGAAATTTGACCAACTTCCCATATGGAACGGGGAAGTCACAATATTCCGGTAATACATTGCATATTCCAGAAATCCCAATTCAGCAAGCTTGTACATGCAAGTTGTACATGCAAGGAGCAGAGTTCCCTACAAGAGGCATAGCATGTGAGGTTTGGCCACTGGGTTTTCTCTGTAAACTCCTTTCGGATTGATGAAGAACGTGGAACGTTTAACAATTATTTATCCCAGTCAGAAACATTCTCCCCCCGGTTATATTTTCCCTTCCGTCTGAAAATATGTGCAATTCTCTAATGTTGCCATTGATAATGGCTCTAAAGGGGATGCATGCCAGTCAATTAGAAGTGGTGTGGAGATGCCGGAGTTGGACTGGGGTGGACAAATGTAAGAAGTCACACGACACCAGGTTATAGTCCAACAGCTTTATTTGAAATCACAAGCTTTCGGAGCGCTGCTCCTTCTTCAGGTGAAGTGGAGAAATGCATAAAGACACAGCTTATATAGTCAGAGAATCATGTCAGATGTTTACAGGTAACCTTTCCAACTGCCATTTATCACACCTCGGCAGAGAGATAATCACAGCAGTCAAAGGTGTGAATGGTGTCCAAACAGGTCAGTCAGGGAAACATTACATCAAAGAACAATGAGGTGGGGTCACAAGGGGTCAAATATTGCAGATGCTGGGGTCTGTATGAAAAACAAAAAAAGACAAAAAACATTTTTTTTGGCTGGAAATCACAGCAGGTCCGACCGCATCTGTGTAGAGAGAACAAGCCAATGTCGACTCGAGTCTGGATGACCCTGCATCAGGTGGGGTTACATGTAGCGTGACATGTAACCGTCATGTAGCGTTATATACGCATAGACCTCCTCAGAAGACAAACACGGGACACAACCAACAGAGTACCCTTCGTCGTCCAGTACTTCCCCGGAGCGGAGAAACTACGCCATGTTCTTCGCAGCCTTCAACATGTCATCGATGACGACGAACACCTCGCTAAGGCCATCCCCACGCCTCCACGACTCGCTTTCAAACAGCCGCCTAACCTCAAACAGACCATCGTTCGCAGCAAATTACCCAGCTTTCAGGAGAACAGCGACCACGACACCACACGACCCTGCCACAGCAACCTCTGCAAGACATGCCAGATCATCAACACAGATACCATCATCACACGTGAGGACACCACCCACCAGGTACATGGTACATACTCATGTGACTCGGCCAACGTTGTCTACCTCATACGTTGCAGGAAAGGATGCCCCGGAGCATGGTACATCGGCGAGACCATGCAGACACTGCAACAACGGATGAATGGACACCGCGCAACAATCACCAGGCAGGAGTGTTCCCTCCCAGTCGGGGAACACTTCAGCAGTCAAGGACATTCAGCCTCCGATCTTCGGGTAAGCATTCTCCAAGGTGGCCTTCGAGACACACGACAACGCAAAATCGTCGAGCAGAAACTGATAGCCAAGTTCCACACCCATGAGGACGGCCTTAACCGAGATCTTGGGTTCATGTCACGCTACATGTAACCCCACCTGATGCAGGGTCATCCAGACTCGAGTCAACATTGGCTTGTTCTCTCTACACAGATGCGGCCGGACCTGCTGTGATTTCCAGCCAAAAAAAATGTTTTTTGTCTTTTTTTGTTTTTCATACAGGCCCCAGCATCTGCAATATTTGACCCCTTGTGACCCCACCTCATTGTTCTTTGATGTAATGTTTCCCTGACTGACCTGTTTGGACACCATTCACACCTTTGACTGCTGTGATTATCTCTCTGCCGATTTGGAAAGGTTACCTGTAAACATCTGACATGATTCTCTGACTATATAAGCTGTGTCTTTATGCATTTCTCCACTTCACCTGAAGAAGGAGCAGCGCTCCGAAAGCTTGTGATTTCAAATAAAGCTGTTGGACTATAACCTGGTGTCGTGTGACTTCTTACATTAGTCAATTAGAACTAATCCTCATAATTGCTCCGCACATAAATATTGGACATGGTGTTCTGAAATATCATGAATGCTTCATCTAACAGCCCTGCCAAGAGCTTAAAGAAAATGTCACTATTGAGGCTCATTGAGAATGAATGACGGGCAAGAATAATTAATGCAATTTGAATGTTCCATCACTGGAATTTAACCTTTCTCCATCATTGTACAATAACAGATACTGCCTCATCTAAACACAATCGATTACATGGACCGCTGCCATCTCACGCTCTAGCTGGATGTTGACTCATGGTCTAATTAGTAGAAAAGATCCCACGCAGTTTCATTTTCGTCCATCGCATGATAGATTCAGATAACATGCGATTCAGAAGGCGTTAAAGTATTCCTGTAGTTTTTGTTCATTGAAGAACGTTCACACAAACAGGATTACAAGTGCAAAAGCATGTCTATGTCTTTGCTTAGCAGCAACAGTTATGATTATCAGTTAACAAAGACTCCACTGAATCAATCTGTTTTTTTCTTATTCCTTCACGGGATGTGGATGCCACCGGCTAGGCCAACGTTTATTGCCCTGCCCTAATTGGCCTTGAGAAGGTGGTGGTGAGCCGCCTTCCTGAATACAATTGAGTGGCTCGCTAGGCCATTTCAGACAGCAGTTAAGAGTTAACCACATTGCTGTGGGATTGGAGTCACATATAGGCCAGACTGAGTAAGGCGGCAGATTTCCTTCCCTAAAGGACATTAGTGAATCAGATGGGTTTTTATCACAATCCAATAGTTTCAAGGTTACCATTACTGATACTAGCTTTTTTATTCCAGATTTATTTAATTAACTGAATTTAAATTCCCCAGCTGCCATGGTCGGGATTTGAACTACAGGGCTGGATTTTCATTCAGAAGTCGGGAAGGAGGTGGGACTACAACTTTCGGGTTGTAGTCCCGCCTCCATCGAGATGCGGCCAATCCACGCAATTTTCACTTGACTGACCTTGTTGAGCCCGCCCAGCGGGCTCAGCAGGCCAAATAAGGGCCACCCGGCAACAGGTGACGTCACAGACTGAAATTTCATCTGTCAAGACGTGTTGACAGATGAAATATCAGTGTTTCACGGTCCTTCTATGCAGACTCAGTTAGAAATCTCACCGGCACTGAAAGCTGCAGGCTGTCACTTTTGACAGATCGCAGCCATTCTGCTTTCTGTGCCGGCTGAATGATGGACTCCCGAAGCCTAGAGGAAGGAAGGCTGTAAAGGTAAGTACAGGTAATTTAAACTTCTTTACACACTTTAGACACACCAAACACACTTACCTTTGCACTCATGCACCCATCACTCACCTGAACACCAACATCTCAACCCCTCCAAGTCCTTCAACCTGACGGCCTGACTCCTCTAACATGGCGTGGTTTGGAGCCGTCGGGAATCCCACACGACAACCTTCAAAATAGGGTTTAGGCAGTTAATTGGCACTAATCCCTTCCCGCCTCGGGTCGGTGGGTCCCAGTGCGGGGTGGGTACCCGCCTCCTTACATGGAGGCGGGTTTTGGGCGGGATGGTGTCGGGACCCCCGAATTCAGGATTTTAGCCCCCTGCACGCCTAAAAGCCCGCCTCACGGCACACTGAAAATCGACCCCAGAGTCTCTGGATCATATACCAGGCCTCTGGAATGCTAGTCCAGTAATATAACCACTATGCTACCATACTGTTATGTTCATAAATAAATAGACGCTTTCATTATGAACAGCTAGCTTGAGCTAGTCATTTATTCAGCCATGTGGACTAGTGTACAGGAATCCATCTTGACTACTGCCTTGTGGGTAGCCCACTACTAAACATAAAGCTCCACCTAGTGTACCATTCTAGAATGACATGTTACTGATCATTACATCCCCCTTTCTTAGAGGTTAAACAAAATCAATATCAATCAATCATAACGACATAAACATCTTCACGACAGTCAACACATTTTCAAAGCTTTACTTTATGAACTCTAAGTTTTTCACTCTTTTATTATAGTTTTCTTTGTACTCAAAGATTAAGTCTATCAGGCTTTTTTACTTCACGTGCGGATCTTCTCAGCACAGGTAAGTCTGATGTGTTTTCATGAGAGCCTGTATGTGTATTTGTGTTAGATTATTCTGGTGGTGAGTGACAAGATTCAGTTGCGGCATTGCCATCGATTTTCTCTTGGATAGTTTCTTGTGTTTTCAGGAGGGAATGGCGGTTCCTCCTGAGAATCTGTCCTTCCTCAGTTCTAACAGCGTATGACCTTGGTCCTACTTCCTCAAGAACTGTAGCTTTCCTGTTCCATGCATCTGGATCCTCAATCCTGACAACATCATCCCTTGTCAATGGTTTCAGAGTTTTGGATGACTTGTCATAGTGTGATTTCTGTTTCAGCTTTAACAGTTGAAGTCTCTGTCTCAGTTCCTTACTCTGCTTTTCTTTTGCACAGCAGGGTAGCGTGGTGCGCAAATTGCGACCCATTAGGAGTTCAGCAGGTGAAGAACCACAGTCTAAAGGGGAGGCTCGGTAGCTCAGCAGGGCGAGATAAGGATCAGATTTGCTTTCTGTTGCTTTCTTCAGTAGCTGTTTGAGAACTTGAACACCTTTCTCTGCCTTACCATTCGACTGAGCATACAGAGGACTGGATGTGATGTGTTGAAAGTCATAATGTGCTGCAAATTGTTGCCACTCCTTACAGTTGAAGCACGGACCATTGTCGCTAACGGCAATCCTGGGAATTCCATGTCTGGCGAAGATGGATTTAACATGCATTATGACACTGCTTGCTGATGTGCTTGAGAGCAGTGCCATCTCAGGATAGTTAGAATAGTAGTCAATCACTAATAGATAGTCTTTACCATTCAAATGAAAGAGGTCCATACCAACCTTTTGCCATGGTGCTGTTGGTAAGTCAGCTACTATCATTGGTTCCTTTGCTTGTTTGTTTTGGTGTTTCTGACATGTCTCACATTTGCCTATCATGTTCTCAATGTCCTTACTTATGCCAGGCCAATAAACAGTGTCTCTTGCTCTCCTTTTGCATTTTTCAATTCTGAGGTGTCCCTCATGAATCCTTTTGAGCATGTCTCGACGTAGAGCCTGTGGAATGACTATTCTGTTCTGTTTTAGTAATAGTCCACTTGCAACACTCAACTCTGACCTGATGTGATAGTACTTTGGACAGGAACCTTCTGGCCAACCATGATGAATGTTCCCTATTACTGTTTGTAACACTGTATCTTTTACTGTTTCTTCTGCTATTTGCTTTGATTTTGTGTCTGACACGGGCAGCGCAGCAGTAACCATACTCACATGAACATCCACGTCTTCCTCAGTAGAGCTCACATGACTCATTGTGGGTGCTCGGGATAGTGCATCTGCTAACACTATGTGTTTGCCTGGTGTGTAGATCAGTTCAAAGTCATATCTTTGCAGCTTCATCATGAGTTGTTGAATCCTTGGAGACATCTCATTCAGGTTTTTTTTAATGATGGCAACCAGTGGGCAGTGGTCTGTCTCAACTGTGAAGGTGGGAAGTCCATATATGTAACCATGGAACTTTTCTAGTCCAACTACCAAGCCTAGACATTCCTTTTCAATCTGGGCGTATCGACACTCAGAATCACTCATAGACCTGGAGGCATAGGCAACAGGCTTCCAATCTTCACCCTCTGCTTGTAGCAAGACCGCACCTAGGCCATCTTTTGATGCATCTGTTGACACTTTGATTCTCTTTGTTGGGTCAAAGAAGGTGAGTACAGGTGTGGTTGCCAGCACTGTTTTGAGGTTCATCCACTTTTGTTCATGTCTTTCTGTCCATGCGAAATCATTTGTTTTATGTAGCAGGTCTCGCAGACAGGCTGTCTTGGCTGACAAGTTAGGAATGAACTTTCCAATGAAGTTTATCATCCCCATGATGTGTAGCACTCCTTTTTTGTCAGTGGGTCGGGGCATGTTGAGTATGGCATTTACTTTTTCCATATCTGGCTCTAGTTCTTTACCAGATAGATTATCTCCTAGGAAAGTGACTTCCTGGACGCCAAACTGACACTTGGCTTTGTTGAGCTTCAGTCCATTCTGGCTTATGCTCTGTAGCACTTTAGTCAGTCTCTCATTGTGTTCTTTCAGTGTGGAGCCCCAGATGATGATGTCATCAACATAGACCCAAACTCCTTCCAGACCTTCAATTATGTGTTCCATCGTTCTATGAAAGATTTCAGATGCAGATATTATCCAGAAAGGCATTCTGAGGAAACAATACCTGGCAAATGGTGTGTTGAAGGTACAGTATTTGGTGCTCTCTTCATCCAGTTTTAGTTGCCAAAATCCTTGTGAGGCATCGAGCTTTGTAAAGTATCTGGCACCTGACATTTCACTGGTGATTTCTTCTCGCTTGGGAATCTGGTAGTGTTCACGTTTTATGTTTGCATTTAAGTCCTTTGGATCCATGCGTACTCTTAGATCATTGTTCTTTTTCTTTACACATACCATGGAGTTAACCCAGTCTGTTGGCTGTTCGACTTTCCTGATTACTCCTAGTGTGGTCATTCTGTCCAGTTCTTTCTTGAGCCGGTCACGCAGGGGTGCTGGAACTCTCCGTGGAGCATGTACCACTGGCTGAGCACCCTCCTTTAGCTGGATCTCGTAAGTGAATGGTAGAACTCCAAATCCTTTGAACACATCCTGGAAATTACTTACTACAGAATCCACCGAGTCATCTGGTCTGCTTATGGCACAATTTATATGGTAGACTAGTTCTAAGTCCTCACAAACTTTGTCACCTAGTAGTGAATCAAGTCCTTCAGCCACAACAGAAAACATGAGATGATGCACTTTGTCTTTGACTGTCACTTTAAGTGTGCATACCTAAGTTATCTATTTTCTGTCCATTATAGTTTTTCAGTAGTACTGACTTTTTCTGTATTTTGGGCTTTTCTTTCATATTTTTAATGTCACTCATACTGATTAAGTTTGCTTTTGTCCCAGTGTCTAGTTTCAATGTAACTAATGCTCCATTTACCTGCAGTGACATTATCCATTTGACCTCTTTTCCTGCATTAAATTTATGTTCAGCATTGTCCATTCCTGAGGGCTGCACATTTTCTGTATCCTTTTTGATATTGTCACATGACACCATTCCTACAAAAAATGTCTCACTTAAATCAGTGTCCTCAATCACATTGACTTGTTGCCCTTTCTTTGTTTTTACTTTTGAAAAGCATTGTTTGGCAAAGTGATTCTTTCCATTACATTTTGTGCACATTTTCCCAAACGCAGGGCATTGTCTTGACTGGTGCTGGTAACCACAGCGTTTACAATTAAAAGTTCCATCCTCTGATTGCTTTGCATCTCTGTTCTGCCCCTGTTTCTTCCCCTTGCAGAACACAGCATCGACAGCAGCACAATCGCATTATTATTAATTTCACTGAAAGTCTTTGCGTGCTTCTGAGCTAGCTCACTGGCATGGGATATTTTCACAGCATCCTCCAATGTTAGTTTGGTTTCTCTGAACAAACATTCCCTGACTTTTTTATCATGAATACTGTAAGATTCGCGAAATTTTCATTAAATAATCACGTAGGAAAATAGGGTTAATAAAACAGTTTTATTGACCAAAAGAAGCTTATACAGAGAAACCATTGATAAAAGGGCACACAAAATGGTCGCCAGGCCTCGTGACCAGCTTCTGGGACCATTTGAATTTCTGTTACTGCAAGCCAGACAGGCTTGTGGATTGAGGACATTAAAAGCCTGCAAAAACCAGTTTCGGGAAGCCGAAACTCATGGAACTGAGCATACATATTGATTGGATTATAAGTACAGGACAGATTTGGGTGACAGGATGAGACCCATCAAGAAATGGGCAGACAATTGAATGAACACTTTAACCCATTACACTGTACAAAGAGAAGCCGTTTAACAGCCATCCAGGGCAATCTCCAGACCGATCAATATACAAACCAAGTTACGGTAACAAAGCAAAGACATTATCGGCCCAGGAAGGCCAGTTCAGCTATCATGGACTCCCGTTATGAAGACAAAACACCCCTGCAGAGAGTTCTGCCCGCCAAAATTATTACAAAGACAGGACTATGATTTGGCGGGAGATAAGAATGTTCCAAAAAGTATAACTGTGGATTGAGTTAAGTCCATCAGAGAGTTCTCCATCGGTACGCTTCGGGACAGACTTCATCGGAACCAAGCAGCACTTCGGTTCGGACCGTGTTCGGTGTTCGGCCAGGCAAGGCCCGGCCACGACGAGAGGATGACGAGAAGATTTCGGCTTGGAAGCCAGCTCGGCCAGGCAAGGCCCGGCCATGACGGGAAGACGGCGAGGGAGGCCCGGGTACTTTTGTCGGGAGATCATCGACGACCCAGGCCAGAGAAGAAGACACTCAGGGCCCAGGTACTCCAGTTCTCAGAAGGACCATTATGACTGTATAAAGAGTCATTTCGGGGCCCGGTACTCCAGTTCTTCAACATCACATCGGCGAGTGCTCATCGCAGGAGAACCAAGAGGAAAACAAGCTGCGCCAGAAGCTTCCAAACCCACGTGACGACGGAAAGCTGTGTCAAAAGGCTGCAAAGCCTTTTTCGCATTTCTTAAAGTGGTGAGCATGATCCCGAGTCCCTCAAATCGAAACTTAGTTAGGTTATAGGGGAGGGGGTTAAGGGTAATTGTAATGTGTTACCCCTTTCACGATGTGCCGTGTGTTCCCCATTTCTATAGAGTTAAGTTTATAGATGTGTGCATGCTTGTAGTTGCTTTAATCTGTGCATATGACATGTATTTTATAATGCTGCAAACTGTTCAATAAAGGCATCCATTTCGTGCTATTCGACCTGGTCTATTGAGTTTTTCTGCACTACAGCTCCCTGCACCTAAGTCCAAGGTCTAGAACCGTAGGGCCGAGTGGGTCGAACCACTCACGGGTAATTATTGCAAGAAGCCTGGCAGGAGACCAGAGCAAGCAAGAGAAACCCCCTACAATACCAAACACAATCTGGTCACGAATCATGGATGATTTCAGTTCAGAGAAATTACATGTCTGTGCTTTCAGTTTCAGATCGGTCACAAAGCTATCAGAAGTCTCATTTTGCTGCTGTGTCCATGAATGGAACACGTACCTCTCATAGGTCTCGTTCTTTTTGGGAGAACAATGTGTATCAAACTTCTTTAGCACATCGTCCATTTTTTTCTCTGTCCTCCTCTTGATCAAATACAAATGTATTAAATACTTCTATCACCTGTGGGCCTGCAACCATGAGCAGCAACGCTATTTTCCTTGCGTCTGGCATCGTACCGAACCCGATGGCGGCAATGTAGATTTCGAATTGTTGTTTGAAAGTCCGCCAATTGCAGTCGACATTCCCCGTGAGTTTCAAACCCTCCGGTGGCTTCAAATTCTCCATGTCGCGTTTCGCAATATTCAGCAGATATTACCAATCCTGGTACCATGTTATGTTCATAAATAAATAGACGTTTTCATTATGAACAGCTAGCTTGAGCTAGTCGTTTATTCAGCCATGTGGACTAGTGTACAGGCATCCATCTTGACTACTGCCTTGTGGGTAGCCCACTACTAAACATACAGCTCCACCTAGTGTACCATTCTAGAATGACATGTTACTGATCATTACACCATACCCGGTACCCGGGTGTTGATGGGCTTGTGCGATCATGAGAAACTGTTGTGTGCACAATAAATTATTGTTAAAGGTTTCATGGTGTTGTCATTGTCAATATCTAATATATATCAAACATCACTGAAAAAGATCATTTCCAGCAGTCTGGAAGTTGTAGGGTCTAGTTGTGAACTTTCTTAGCAAACTTTCTGCTGGTAAACAGAATGCGCGGATAGCAAAATATCCACCAGCATTTCACTAAGTCACTCATGCTATACTTGTGCATTGTGGTCTCGTTTTGTGCAGCAAGGCAACATCAGCAGTGTCAACATGCTGAAAGATAATGGAGTCCCTTTAACATGGCCGAGAACGACTTTTACCCTACTCGCTCAGCAGAAACCTGGTGTGTGATCAGTTAAAATCGCCCTGGCTCTTCTTACCTGTCCACAAGCTGTCACGATCGCAACATCTGCAATTTTAACCTGCTCTTCTGAGCAGGCAGCAAGGACAGGCGCCCGGAGCCAACGGGGTCCTTCTTTACATATACATGTTGCAGCCCAACGACATCATTGAGACCCGACTGTAATTTTAACTCAGGCCCGAGCGGGGAATCCACCTGGAGTTAAAATCAAGGCCGATATGTAGTGTGCCTACAAAAGCTAAATACTGCGGATGCTGGAAATCTGAAATAAAAACAGAAAATTGCTAGAAGCACATATTCTGCCTGACCTGCTGGTTTTCTATGGTATGTCTATATATGACTTTAATGTAGATTTGAGTATATTTCTGATAATTTAGACACTTTTTGCATTAAAAAAATTTAATTATCCAATAATTGGAATTAAGCAATGTAAATAGCACAACAAAGTGGGAGTTTAGTGCTAAAACTATAAAATATCAGATAATTTGAATTAAGCAATTTAGAATTAAGAGTAAACTGCAGTCTCCCTAACTTAGTCTTTATCAAGACTTGTTACCAATATAACTTTTGGCTTAGTTTATAAAATATTTGAGATTATTGATTATTTGCTGAAACTTACCTCAGGTATTGACTGTTACAAACTCATATGTAATTGTTTAAAAATAAACTGCTACTTGACTATATATTTTTTTAAATTTTCTTTTGTTTCATTGCGTGTCAGCCAGTGGATCAGTTGGTAGCACCCTCGCCTCTGAATCAGAAGGTTGTGGGTTCAAGTCCCACTCCAAGGACTTGAGCACAAAAATCCAAACTGATATTCCAGTGCAGTGCTGAGGGAGTGCTGCACTGTCAGAGGTGCCGTCTTTCAGATGAGACGTTAAACCGAGGCCTTGTCTGTTCTCTCAGGTGGATGTAAAAGATCCTACGGCACTATTTCGAAGAAGAGCTGGGGAGTTATCCCTGGGGTCGATATTTATCTCTCAATCAACATTACTAAAACAGATTATCTGGTCATTATCACATTGCTGTCTGTGGGAGCTTGCTGTGCGCAAATTGGCTGCCATGTTTCCAACATTAGAACAGTGACTACACTTCAAAATCTACTTCATTGGCTGTAAAGCACTTTGGGATGTCCTGAGTGTTAGATCCGTGTGTTAATGGAGACACGGAATGCAGGAGTTGATTTAACAAGTGTTTACTGAACAAAGTCTGGAGGTGAACTAACTATACAAGACGCTACACAGGCTTATATACCCGAGTGGTCACTACTGGTACTACAGTATACAGGGGCTTCAAAAACATAGTTCCTCTTAAAGGTACATACACTACAATTCCTCCCCTTTTAGATAAATAGTACATAACATTTTAAGTAATCATTAAATAACATTTTTACAAGAACAATAATATACCCATTTGCTGAAGTTAATCAATTACAAATTCAGTCTCTCTGGAGGCTTCCTGACTCGGTCCGGATAACGCCTCGGTGGTGTAGTAGGTTCTTTTGGCAAGGTCGATTCGGCTTCAATGCTAGTGTCGGGTTTATCTGGTTCCAGTATGACCGGATCGGAGGTAGATACTATGGGTATCTCTGCTTCATCACTAGGCTTATAGAGTTGTGGTGTAGGTTGTCCTTTTTCAGATGACTCTATGATCTGGTCAGCATGGCGCCTTATTATGCTTTCTCCAATGTCCACGGTATACATCAGCGGTCCTAGTCGTGTGCAAATAGTTCCAGGCTGCCATTTCTCGGTACGGTAGTCCCGGGCCAAAACTGGTTGACCTATCTGGAAGGTTCTAGTTGGCCTTTCATTCATGCTTTGAAATTGCTGGTTCTCTACATCCCTTCTGACGTTTGGCTTGACCAAATCCAGCCGGCATCTTAGTCTTCTATTGAAAAACATCATGGCGGGGGTTTGGTTTGTAACCACATGTGTTGCATTCCTGCACGCAAACAAGAAGTTATCTACCTTATGTTGTAGATTTATGTCTTCATTACCCATGGCCTTTATGGCCTTCTTGAAGGTCTGGACAAACCTTTCAGCCAATCCATTGGTGGCGGGATGGTATGGGGCGGACGTGTAGTGCTTAACCCCATTGTTTTTTAAGAACTTCCTGAATTCTTCGGATACAAATTGCGGTCCATTATCAGAACAGATCTGTTCAGGGAGCCCATTCCTGGTGAATATGGTCCTTAATACTGTGATGGTTTTTTCCGTGGTGGTGGAGGACATCTTTATTACCTCCGGCCACTTGGAGTGTGCATCCACCGCGATTAAGAACATTGAGTCCATAAATGGACCAGCAAAGTCGATATGTACCCTTTGCCATGGAGATGAGGTCCACACCCATGGATGTAGAGGGGCTTGTGGTGGGGCGTTTTGGACCTTCTGGCATACCTAGACAGCTTTTGGTCATTTCTTTAATGTCTCCATCGATACCTGGCCACCACACAAACGCTCTGGCTAAGTTCTTCATTTCCACTCCACCCAGATGCCCCTCGTGAAGCTCCTTTAGCACTCTATCCTTGAGTTTGGGTGGAATCACCACTCTGGATCCACACATCAAGGTTCCTCGGCAGACTGACAGCTGTTCTCTTCTTTGCGAGAATGCTGGCAACAGTGGTTTGCCATGTGCTGGCCATCCCTTCACCGTTAAATCGTAGACTCGTGAGAGAGTCGGGTCATTTCGCGTTTCCTTTTCAATGGTAGAATTTGTCACCGGTAGACATTCCACTATGGTCGAGTGGAATATCTCCACTGGGTCCACTGTAGGCGCCTCTTCCACCGTTGGCAACGGTAGGCGCGATAACCCGTCAGCATTCCCATGCTGTTTTGTTCCTTTGTACTCTATGTCATATTGGTGTGCCCCTAGGAAAAGGGACCACCTCTGTAGCCTTTGCGCTGTCATAATGGGAACGCCCTTTTTAGGGTTGAATATGGAGACGAGGGGTTGATGGTTAGTCAACAAGGTAAACTTTTGTCCGTGTAGGTAATGGTTGAATTTCTTCACCCCCCACACCAGGCTGAGTGTCTCCTTGTCGATCTGGGCATAGTTACGCTCAGCTGAGTTCAATGAGCGTGACGCAAAAGCTATCGGCCACTCCGAGCCATCAGGGAATCTATGCAATAATACCACTCCCACGCCATAAGGGGATGCATCGCACGCCAGTCTGATTGGCAGTGATGGGTTGTAATGAGCCAACACTTCCCTGGACGTGATCAAGCCTTTGCATTTATGGAAGGCACGTTTACAGTCTTCGCTCCATTTCCAAACTACTCCCGTTTGTAGCAGTGCGTTAAGCGGGTGCAGAACCATCGACAAGTTTGGTAAAAATTTATGATAGTAATTTACTAATCCCAGGAACGACCTTAATTGTGAGACATTTTCAGGCACTGGGGCCTTTACGACCGCTTCAATTTTTTCAGGTGACTTATGCAACCCTTCTTCGTTAATGACATGGCCACAATATGATATTTGTTTCTGGAAAAATTCGCATTTGGGGCGATTTGCTCGTAGGCCCCGTTCTCTCAGCCTCGTGAGCACCTGCTCCAAGTTGGCAAGGTGCTCGTTGTTGTTTTCTCCTGTTACAAGGATGTCGTCTAGGTAGCATTGAGTCCCCGGAATCCCTTGCAGGACTTGCTCCATAGCTCTTTGCCAGATAGCCGGAGCTGATGCCACTCCGAAAACCAGTCGATTGTACTGGTACAGGCCTTTGTGTGTGTTTATCGTGAGATACTTTTTAGAGGCCTCCTCAACCTCCATCTGTAGATATGCCTGTGCTAATCAATTTTGGTGAAACGTTTCCCTCCGGATAGTGAGGCGAAAATATCTTCTATCCTCGGAAGAGGATACTGTACCGTATGAAGAACCGGGTTTACAGTCACCTTGAAGTCCCCACAGATGCGAACTTTTCTCTGTTCTTCAGATTTATCATTATTCAATGTTTTCTTCATGACCGGGACGATGGGTGTTGCCCACTCGCTCCAATCTACCTTGGATAACACGCCTGCTTTTTCCAAATTCTCCAGCTCTGCCTCGACGGCTGGACGAATTGCGTATGGCACCGGCCTTGCCTTAAAAAACTTGGGAATTGCCGCATCTTCCACTTTTATTGAGGCGGTGGCGCCTTTCAAGGTTCCTAGTTCCGGTTGAAACACTTCTTTGTCGTTAGCCAAGATTTCTTTTAATCGTCCAGGTATGACGTCATCATCGTTTTTTTTCTTACTGGTCACCGTCAGTGCCTGAATGGAGTGCCAGTCTAAACGTATCTTTCTGATCCATTCACATCCCAACAACGGTGGACCACCATCTTGCAGAATGTATAAATACAACTTCTGTATTTCCTTGCCGTTGTATACAACAGGCACCCTTATTTTCCCTCTGAGGTATACTTTCTGCCCCGTATATGTCTTCAAGACAATGGATGTGTCTTTCAAAGGTATATGCGGAAATAGCCGCTCGTAATCCCGTCGACTCATGACGGTCAGAGCTGATCCTATATCTAGCTCCATTTTGACTGGGGACCCCGCTATCGTGAGGGTAACCCAAATGGTCTGGTAATCTTCTTTGGCAATTACATTATGTAATTTGAGACAGCTTAGTCTCTTGTTTCCGGAGTCGCTATCGTTCTTCTGGTCTTCGGAGCTACTGTCCGTCATCATTTGTACCTTTCTGTACTTTTCCTTATTGACCTTTTTACTGTCAGCGGATTTCTTTCCAGATCTGCATACACGTGCAATGTGTCCCATCTTTCCGCATTGCCTGCATGCTTTGTCCTTGAACCAGCAGTCCTTCTGGTCATGGGTGGATCTGCCGCAGCGATAACATCTCTCGAAACCCCGTGTCATTTCATGGGTGCCGAAGTCCTGTGGCTTTTGCTGTATCTCTGCAGCTCCTCTTGCTGCTGCTTCGTATGATACAGCCACACTGAAAGCCTTGTCCAGTGTCAAATCTTTCTCAGAAAGTAGTCTTTTCTGTGTTCCTTCACTTAGGAGACCGCAGACGAATTTGTCTTGTAGAGAATCTGCCAGTCCTGCCCCGAATTGGCAGTGCTTTGACAGCTTTCGTAATTCGGTGAAGTAATCAGCGTTACTTTTATTCTTGTGCTGATTCCTCCTGAAGAATTTGAGTCGTTCCACTATCAGCAGCGGTGTTGGGTTTAAGTGTTCCTGTAAGGTATCAACAATCTCCTTAAAATTCTTGTCCATCGGTTTGGCTGGAGTGATCAAGTTTCGTAACAGCCCGTATGTCCTTGTGCCCATCAGATTTAGAAGTACCGATGCCTTTTTATCATCCGCTACTTCATTCACCTTGCAATATACCTCCACTCTTTCCACATATGTGGTCCAATCTTCTATATCACTATCGAAAGCAGTAATATTGCCAGTCTTCGGCATCTTGAAAATCTAAAATGGCGCTTCCTGCGCTTTTCTTTCTTCCCTGCTGAGTTAAGATGGCGCCTCCCGCGCTTTCCCGCCGCTGCCGCTGCTGCCAACGCTGTTGCTGGCGATTCCCGTTGCGACCTGCAGCTTTTCGCGGTATTTCTAATTTTTTAATATATCGCTTCAATAGTTTCTCCGTTACTTGGAGAACCGTTCCCGTCGTGGAGCGGACCCTCTGGGACTTTCTCCTCCCGCTGCTCGGTCCGAACGCCGACCTGCTTTGCAGCACCGGCCGCGCCCTGAGTGCTCCACCCTCTCTCTCTCTTTGCTTCTGCTTCCCGACTCGCTGGCCGGCCCCGTTGCAGAGCCACCCGATCGAGCTCTAGCCTGCCGCAGCCCAGGAAGTATCAGTGCACTACCTGCCACCAGCCCGTTTAGCTGGGGAAACCACAGACTGGAGACCAAGCCTGGCCCTCGTTTTCGAGTTTCTTCGAGTTATTATTATTTTTTATTTTTTTCTGGCTTCGACCTTCGTCTGAGGAATCGATCCCCTTGAGGTGCTGCCGAATTGCAGGTAAGTTCGTTTCTAACTCGTCGCCACTGTTAGATCCGTGTGTTAATGGAGACACGGAATGCAGGAGTTGATTTAACAAGTGTTTATTGAACAAAGTCTGGAGGTGAACTAACAACACAAGACGCTACACAGGCTTATATACCCGAGTGGTCACTACTGGTACTACAGTATACAGGGGCTTCAAAAACATAGTTCCTCTTAAAGGTACATACACTACACTGAGGTGGTGAAAGGCGCTATAGAAATGCAAGTCTTTCTTTTTCCTCACTTGTAATTATTGCAATTCAAAAACAAAAATTAAATACAAAGCTTTTACTTGCTGTTTTTCATCTTTCTTCTGGCTATTTGGAGATGGAAGCAAGTTTAGAAAAGCTTTCATTGGCTGAGACAGACCTTTTAGTAGCATCTCAAGAACGTAAGAACATAAGAAATAGGAGCAGGAGTCGGCCATTCGGCCCCTCGAGCCTGCTCCGCCGTCCAATAAGATCACGGCTGACCTTCGACCTCAACTCCACTTTCCCGCCCGATCCCCATATCCCTCGATGCCCCTAGAGTCCAAAAAACAATTCCCTAATTTGATAATATTCGGGATTTGTTTCAGCCTCGAACTGTGTGAGCTGAAATTCCCCAAAAAATGGTTTACCCTGGGAGGCTGGAACTCCATTGGCCTGTCAGCAGTGTAACGGTTAAGGTTTTAATGTTACCATTTAGCGGGTTTAAACCACATGAATACTGTGTGCTCCAGCTATTCTGCCTAATGACCGACATAGAATCTGAAGTGGAGAATTGTGCATTGTCCTTAAATGAAGGTCAGAGTTAATTTCTAGGCCATTGTTTCTCAGTCCTACTTCTACATCTCTTTCCTGATAATTAACAAATGTGGCGGAGACCACATAGGGACAATAACACAATGGCCCAGAACTTGGTGTCAGGGGCTTGCCGCGCGTGCAAGCCCCCGATGTGCACTTACTTGGCGCGCCGACATCTGAAACCTGGCCCGCAGTGGATTTCCTGTAAGTGGCCCGGTTCAGATGTCGGCGCGCTGTGCTAACCTGACCCAGCGGCGTAGTTAGTGCGATGTGCCGGCTGGGATCAGGTGAGCACTGTTCAGCCAATCAGGGGAGGGGAAACTTCATTCATAAGTTTGAGAGTAAGAACTGTCAAACTCATGAGAAGTACTGCACCCCAAAACACTACTTAAACTTTAAATAAAATTTTAAAAAACATCCCAATCATTAAATTAAGTATAAATACGTTTAAAAAAATAATTTAAACAATAATTTTTTTTTTGAAAAAAATAAATTTTTAATAAAAAGGGTCTAAAACTAAACTTACCATATTGTAGATTCTTTAAAATAATAAACCTGTGGAATTTTTTTTTCTAAATTGCACTAAAACACCACTTACCTGTAAAAATAAATACTTACGTGTGCTTTTTACAAGCGTAAAGACCGGAGGCCTTTACACATGCGCAAATCCCCCAAAACAGAGGAAATCCAAGACGCACGCGCTGCCCCCTACAGCGCACACGCTAGCCTCTTCACCTCTTGGGTTACAGGAGAGGAAATGCCGGTTTTCAGCGCATGCGCTGTGCATGCTGAAAACCAGCATTTCCTCCGGCCAGACGCGTGAGTACCCCTTCCGTACTCACGCGTTTGGGGAGGAATTACTGCCCCATTGTATAGCCAATGCTGTTATATGTACCTAAACATAATTCACCTTGTATAGCAATGTTGTGATATGTACATGCTGGGTTGGGTTATTGGTGCAGGGTCCCTTTAAGAGCGTCGGGAACGTGATGACGTCATGACGTCGGTTGCGTGATGACGTCATAGCCCCTGCATGGGGCTGAGCCTTCAGACCTCGTGGAGCTTGATTAAAGTAAGACACGTTTTGTTTTTGCTTAAAGAAAAGTCTCAGCCTGTTGATTTGTGGGGGGCACGGTGGCATAGTGGTTAGCACTGTTGCCTCACAGCGCGAGGGACCCGGGTTCAAATCTGGCCTCGGGCGACTGTCTGTGTGGAGTTCGCACATTCTCCCTGTGTCTGCGTGGGTTTCCTCCGGGTGCTCCAGTTTCCTCCCACAGTCCAAAGATGTGCGGGTTAGGTTGATTTGGCTATGATAAATTGACCCTTAGTGTTAGGGGATTAAATACGTGGGGTTACGGGGATAGGGTGGGATATGTGTCGGTGCAGGCTCGATGGACCGAAATGGCCTCTATCTGCACTGTGGGGATTCTGTGTGATTCTGTGTGTGACTCCAACACAAACATATAAAACCGCTGTGTTAAAATGCAGTTTGCACAAAATGCTCTGTGTTGTTCTTCTTCTGATCGCCCGGCTATGAACTGGCACAACTGTAGTCTAAAGACAGGAATAAAAAGAGTCGACATGAACAAAATAAACAATCATGATCTGTACAGGGCTGTTATTCGCATATTAGAGCATATCCATAACCATCAAAATGCACGAAAGCACCTCCCAAACCCGTGACCTCCTCCACCTAGAAGGACAAGGGCAGCAGGCGCGCGGGAACACCACCACCTCCAAGTTCCCCTCCAAGTCACACACCATCCCGACTTGGAAATAATCGGCCATTCCTTCATCGTCGCTGGGTCAAAATCCTGGAACTCCCTCCCTAACAGCACTGTGGGAGAACCTTCACCGCACGGACTGCAGCGGTTCAAGAAGGTGGCTCACCACCACCTTCTCAAGGGCAACTAGGAATGGGCAATAAATGCTGGACTTGTCAGCGATGCCCACATCCTGAGAATGAATTTAAAAAAAATTCTGATTGATATATTCATGTTTTTACTACTTTATATTTAAAATAAATACTCCAAAGGACTGTCATAGATAAGAATAGTCAATAGAAAGAAAGAAAGACTTGCATTTCTATAGCGCCTTTCATGACCTCAGGATGTCCCAAAGCGCTTTACAGCCAATGAAGTACTTCTGAAGTCACTTGGTCTCTGTTTTAAAGTAGGAATAGGAATTTTATTTAGGGAAAGTTAAACACTGAGTGGTGCTGACCACATAAATCACAAACAGTGAGAGCAAGAATCGGTTGTGTCAGCCATGGATGGGCTGTTTATTCCCTATGAATTAACTGTCTGCGGTCTGTCGTCTTTTAATAATGCCACCGTCACACTGCAGGTATCAGTTTGACATTATAACTATCAATCTCACTGGAAGAGGACACAGGATGATTGACATAGGCAATGGAAATAAATTGAATATTGGTGTAGGAGGGTGCATGTAGTGAACAATGAGGCGGATAGTAACAGACTTTAGGAGGACAGTCCCCATCCACCACCACCCTCCTCCGCCTGGCTGAACTTGTTCTCACGTTGAACAACTTCTCCTTTGACTCCAATCGCTTCCTCCAAATTAAAGGTGTTGCTATGGGAACCCGCATGGGCCCTAGCTATGCCTGCCTTTTCGTGCGATATGTGGAACACTCTTTGTTCCAGTCCTACTCAGGTCCCCTCCCTCACCTCTTTTTCCAGTACATTGATGACTGTATCGGTGCTGTTTCCTGCTCTCACCCTGAACTAGAACATTTAATTCACTTTGCTTCCAATTTCCACCCTTCTCTCACCTTCACATGGTCCATCTCTGACTCTTCCGTTCCCTTCCTCGACTTCTCCGTCTCCATCTCTGGGGATAGGTTATTGACAAACATTCACTACAAGCCCACTGACTCCCACAGATACCTGGACTACACTTCCTCCCACCCCGCCTCCTGTAAGGACTCTATTCCATTCTCCCAGTTTCTCCGTCTCCACCGCATCTGCTCTGACGATGCCACCTTCCATACTAGTGCTTCTGACATGTCTTTCTTTTCCTTAACCGAGGATTCCCCTCTACTGTGGTTGACACGGCCCTTGACCGTGTCCGTTCCATTTCCCGCACTTCTGCTCTCACCCCTTCCCCTCCCTCCCGGAACCACGATAGAGTTCCCCTTGTCCTCACATTTCACCCCACCAGCCTCCACATTCAATGGATCATCCTCCACCATTTCCGTCACCTCCAGCACGATCCCACCACCAAACACATCTTCCCCTCACCTCCCCTTTCAGCATTCCGAAGGGTCCACTCCCTCCGCGACACCCTGGTCCACTCCTCTATCACCTCCAACACCCCTGCCCCTTCGCCCAGCACCTTCCCGTGCAAGCGCAGGAGATGCAACACATGTTCATATACCTCCCCCTTCCCACTGTGCAGGGCCCCAAAAACCCCTTCCAGGTGAAACAGCGATTTACTTGTACTTCTTGCAATCTAGTATACTGTATTCACTGCTCACGATGCGGTCTCCTCTACATTGGGGAGACCAAATGCAGATTGGGTGACCACTTTGCGGAATACCTCCGTTCAGACCGTAAGGGTAACCCCGAGCTTCCGGTTGCCTGTCACTTTAATTCTCCGCTCCACTCCTACTCCGATCTCTCCGTCCTCGGCCCCTTACACTGTTCCAATGAAGTTCAACGTAAGCTCGAGGAACAGCACCTCATCTTCCGATTAGGCACTTTACAGCCTTCTGGACTCAACATCAAGTTCAACAATTTGAGACCATAACCTCAGCCCCTATCTTTTTTTTCCACATGGCAGCTGTCGATCATTCTGGTATCGCCATTTACACTTCATCTAGAGCCATCTTTTGTTTCTTAACTTGTCCCAATACCATCTCCTTTTGCCTTGCACCATCATCCCTTTTGTCTTTTAATCTCTCCTGCTTTCCATCCTATCACAGACCTTCCCTTTTGTTCTTTCCTCCCCTCCCCCCTCTCCCTGCCCCTGTACTTGCTTAAAATCTGTTCCATCTCCAGCTTTTTCCAGTTCTGACGAAGGGTCATCGACCTGAAACGTTAACTCTGTTTCTCTCTCCACAGATGCTGCCTGACCTGCTGAGTATTTCCAGCATTTTCTGTTTTTATTTTAGGAGGACATAGACAGACTGGTGAAATGGGCAGACACATGGCAGGTAAAATTTAATGCAGAGAAGTGTGAAGTGATTCATTTTGGTAGGAAGAATGAGGAGAGGCAATATAAACTAAAGGGTACAATTTTAAAGGAGGTGCAGGAACAGAGGGACCTGAGGGTGTATGTACACAAACCTCTGAGGGTGGCAGGACAAGTTGAGAAGGCTGTTAAAGGCAAATGGGATTCTTGGCTTAATAAATAGAGGCATAGAGGCAAGGAAGTTATGCTAAACCTTTATAAAATACTGGTTAGGTCTCAGCTGGAGTATTGTGTCCAATTCTGGGCACCGCACTTTAGGAAGGATGTCAAGGCCTTGGAGAGGGTGCAGAAGAGATTTACTAGAATGATACCAGAGATGAGGTGTAATGATATGCAGTAACATGTCATTCTAGAATGGTACACTAGATGTAGCTGTATGTTTTAGTAGTTGGCTACATCTATATGGGTTGTCTTGTTTAACATGAGGCACTGGTCGAGAGAGTCAACATGGCTACTGTATACAAGTCAACATGGCTGAATAAATGACTAGCACAAGCTAGCTGTTCATAATAAAAACGTCTATTTATTTATGAACATAACATGGTACCAGGAGTGGTAATATCTGCTGAATATTGTGAAACGCGACATGGAGAATTTGAAGCCACTGGAGGGTTTGAAACTGACGGGGAATGTCGACTGCAATTGGCGGACTTTCAAACAACAATTTGAACTCTACATTGCCGCCATCGGGTTCGGTACAAAGCCAGATGCAAGGAAAATAGCGTTGCTGCTCATGGTTGCAGGCCCGCAGGCGATAGAGGTATTTAATACGTTTGTATTTGATCAAGATGAGGACAGAGAAAAAATGGACGACGTGCTAAAGAAGTTTGATACACACGAGACCTATGAGAGGTACATGTTCCGTTCATGGACACAGCAGCAAAATGAGACTTTTGTTAGTTTTGTGACTGATCTGAAACTGAAAGCACAGACATGTAATTTCTCTGAACTGAAATCATCCATGATTCGTGACCAGATTGTGTTTGGTATTCATGATAAAAAGGTCAGGGAACGTCTGTTGAGAGAAACCGAACTAACATTGGAGGATGCTGTGAAAATATGCCATGCCAGTGAGCTAGCTCAGCAGCACGCAAAGACTTTCAGTAAAATTAATAATGGTGCGACTGTAGTGAGTGACAGTGCAGCTGTCGGTGCTGTGTCCTGCAAGGGGAAGAAACGTGGGCAGAACAGGAATGCAAAACAATCAGAGGATGGAACTTTCAATTGTAAACGCTGTGGTTACCAGCACCAGTCAAGACAATGCCCAGCATTTGGGAAAATGTGCACAAAATGTAATGGAAAGAATCACTTTGCCAAACAATGCTTTTCAAAATTAAAAACAAAGAAAGAACATAAAGTTAATGCAGTAAAAGAGGACACTGATTTAAGTGAGACATTTTTTGTAGGAATGGTGTCATGTGACAATATAGAAAAGGATACAGAAAATGTGCAGCCCTCAGGAATGGACAATGCTGAACATAAAGTTAATGCAGTAAAAGAGGACAAATGGATGATGCCACTGCAGGTAAATGGAGCATTAGTTACATTGAAACTAGACACTGGGGCAAAAGCAAACTTAATCAGTATGAGTGACATGAAAAATATGAAAGAAAAGCCCAAAATACAGAAAAAGTCAGTACTACTGAAGAACTATAATGGACAGAAAATAGATAGCTTAGGTGTATGCACACTTAAAGTGACAGTCAAAGACAAAGTGCATCCTCTCATGTTTTCTGTTGTGGCTGAAGGACTTGATTCACTACTAGGTGACAAAGTTTGTGAGGACTTAGAACTGGTCAAGAGAGTCTACCATATAAACTGTGCCATAAGCAGACCAGATGACTCAGTGGATTCCGTAGTGAGTAATTTCCAGGATGTGTTCAAAGGATTTGGAGTTCTACCATTCACTTACAAGATTCAGCTAAAGGAGGATGCTCAGCCAGTGGTGCATGCTCCACGGAGAGTTCCAGCACCCCTGTGTGACTGGCTCAAGAAAGAACTGGACAGAATGACCACACTAGGAGTCATCAGGAAAGTGGAAGAGCCAACAGACTGGGTTAACTCCATGGTATGTGTAAAGAAAAAGAACAATGATCGAAGAGTATCACAGAATTCACAGAAACCCCACAATGCAGATAGAGGCCATTTCGGCCCATCGAACCTGCACCGACACATATCCCACCCGATCCCCTTAACCCCTACAACAACACATATCCCACCCTATCCCCACGTATTTAATCCCCCTAACACTAAGGGTCAATTTATCATAGCCAATCAACCTAACCTGCACATCTTTTGGACTGTGGGAGGAAACCGGAGCACCCGGAGAAAACCCACGCAAACACGGGGAGAATGTGCAAACTCCACACAGACAGTCACCCGAGGCCAGATTCGAACCCGGGTCCCTGGCGCTGTGAGGCTACAGTGCTAACCACTATGCCACCGTGTTGCATGGATCCAAAGGACTTAAATGCAAACATAAAACGTGAATACTACCAGATTCCCAAGCAAGAAGAAATCACCAGTGAAATGTCAGGTGCCAGATACTTCACAAAGCTCGATGCCTCACAAGGATTTTGGCAACTAAAACTGGATGAAGAGAGCACCAAATACTATACCTTCAACACACCATTTGGCAAGTATTGTTTCCTCAGAATGCCTTTCGGGATAATATCTGATTCTGAAATCTTTCATAGAGCGATGGAACACATAATTGAAGGTCTGGAAGGAGTTCGGGTCTATGTTGATGACATCATCATCTGGGGCTCCACACTGAAAGAACACAATGAGAGACTGACTAAAGTGCTACAGAGCATAAGCCGGAATGGACTGAAGCTCAACAAAGCCAAGTGTCAGTTTGGCATCCAGGAAGTCACTTTCCTAGGAGATAATCTATCTGGTAAAGGAATAGAGCCAGATATGGAAAAAGTAAACGCCATACTCAAAATGCCCCGACCCACTGACAAAAAAGGAGTGCTACACATCATGGGGATGATAAACTTCATTGGAAAGTTCATTCCTAACTTGTCAGCCAAGACAGCCTGTCTGTGAGACAAATGAGTTTGCATGGACAGAAAGACATGAACAAGAGTGGATGCACCTCAAAACAGTGCTGACAACCACACCTGTACTCACCTTCTTTGACCCAACAAAGAGAATCAAAGTGTCAACGGATGCATCAAAAGATGGCCTAGGCGCAGCCTTGCTACAAGCAGAGGGTGAAGATTGGAAGCCTGTTGCCTATGCCTCCAGGCCTATGACTGATTCTGAGTGTCGATACGCCCAGATTGAAAAGGAATGTCTAGGCTTGGTAGTTGGACTAGAAAAGTTCCATGGCTACAAATATGGACTTCCTACCTTCACAGTTGAGACAGACCACCGCCCACTGGTTGCCATCGTAAAAAAAAACCTGAATGAGATGTCTCCAAGGATTCAACGACTCATGATGAAGCTGCAAAGATATGACTTTGAACTGATCTACACACCAGGCAAACACATAGTGTTAGCAGATACACTATCCCGAGCACCCACAATGAGTCATGTGAGCTCTACTGAGGAAGACGTGGATGTTCATGTGAGTATGGTCACTACTGCGCTGCCCGTGTCAGACACAAAATCAAAGCAAATAGCAGAAGAAACAGTAAAAGATACAGTGTTACAAACAGTAATAGAGAACATTCATCATGGTTGGCCAAAAGGTTCCTGTCCAAAGTACTATCACATCAGGTCAGAGTTGAGTGTCGCAAGTGGACTATTACTAAGACAGAACAGAATAGTCATTCCACAGGCTCTATGTCGAGACATGCTCAAAAGGATTCATGAGGGACACCTCGGAATTGAAAAATGCAAAAGGAGAGCAAGAGACACTGTTTATTGGCCTGGCATAAATAAGGACATTGAGAACATGATAGGCAAATGTGAGACATGTCAGAAACACCAAAACAAACAAGCAAAGGAACCAATGATAGTAGTTGACTTACTAACAGCACCATGGCAAAAGGTTGGTATAGACCTTTTTCATTTGAATGGTAAAGACTATCTATTAGTGATTGACTACTATTCTAACTATCCTGAGATGGCACTGCTCTCAAGCACATCAGCAAGCAGTGTCATAATGCATGTTAAATCCATCTTCGCCAGACATGGGATTCCCAGGATTGCCGTTAGCAACAATGGTCCGTGCTTCAACTGTAAGGAGTGGCAACAGTTTGCAGCACATTATGACTTTCAGCACATCACATCCAGTCCTCTGTATGCTCAGTCGAATGGTAAAGCAGAGAAAGCTGTTCAAGTTCTCAAACAGCTACTGAAGAAAGCAACAGAAAGCAAGTCTGATCCTTATCTCGCTCTGCTGAGCTACCGAGCCTCCCCTTTAGACTGTGGTTCTTCATCTGCTGAACTCCTAATGGGTCGCAAGTTGCGCACCACGCTACCCTGCTGTGCAAAAGAAAAGCAGAGTAAGGAACTGAGACAGAGACTTCAACTGTTAAAGCTGAAACAGAAATCACACTATGACAAGTCATCCAAAACTATGAAACCATTGACAAGGGATGATGTTGTCAGGATTGAGGATCCAAATGCATGGAACAGGAAAGCTACAGTTCTTGAGGAAGTAGGACCAAGGTCATACACTGTTAGAACTGAGGAAGGACAGATTCTCAGGAGGAACCGCCGTTCCCTCCTGAAAACACAAGAAACTAGCCAAGAGCAAATCAATGACAATGCCGCAATTGTATCTTGTCACTCACCACCAGAACAATCTAACACAAACACACATACAGGCTCTCATGCAAACACATCAGACTTACCTGTGCTGAGAAGATCCACACGTGAAGTAAAAAAGCCTGATAGATTTAATCTTTGAGTACAAAGAAAACTATAATAAAAGAATGAAAAGCTTAGAGTTCATAAAGTAAAGCTTTGAAGATGTGTTGACTGTTGTGAAGATGTTAAAAAAAAACAAGTTCATTCGAAGGTTTATAGAGCACTAACAAAAGTGTTACTGATATCATCTTTATCATTTTTCTTGAAAGTTGATTGATATTGATTTTGTTTAACCTCAAAGGAAAGGGGATGTAATGATATGCAGTAACATGTCATTCTAGAATGATACACTAGGTGTAGCTGTATGTTTTAGTAGTGGGCTACATCTATATGGGTTGTCTTGTTTAACACGAGGCACTGGTCGAGAGAGTCAACATGGCTACTGTATACAAGTCAACATGGCTGAATAAATGACTAGCACAAGCTAGCTGTTCATAATAAAAACGTCTATTTATTTATGAACATAATAACAATGAGAGACTTCAATAATGCGGAGAGACTGGCGAAGCTGAGGTTGTTCTTGAGCAGAGAAGGTTAAGCGGTGATTTGATAGAGGTGTTCAAAATCATGAATGGTTTTGATAGAGCAAATAAGGAGAAACTGTTTCCAGTGGAAGAAGGGTCGGTAACCAGAGGACATAGATTGGCAAAAGAACCAGAGCGGGGAATGGGGAGAACAAATTTCACGCAGCGAGTTGCTGTGATCTGGAATGCACTGCCTGAAAGGGCGGTGGAAGCAAACTCAATAATAACATTCAAAAGGGAATTGGAGAAATACTTGAAAAGGAAACATTTGCAGGGCTGTGGAGAAAGAGCAGGGGACTGGGACTAATTGGAGAGCTCTTTCAAAGGCCTAAGGGCCTCCTTCTGTGCTGTATGATTCTATGATTCTATGAATTCAAGTTCTGGCTGTCAAATAAGTCTCTTTTCTGCTTTTCTAAATAACCTCTTTGGCCTAGAAATTCAGTTGGCTGCGCCAGCCGTTAGCGCCTTAGGAGGAGTAGATCTCGAGCGCTAGGCGCTTAGCGCCCGGGCGCAGCGCTATCTGCGCCTTGCCCCAACTTCAGTAGACATTTAGCGCCGGCGCAAAGTCATTGCGCGCGCTCATCTGCGCGCGCAGATCATGACGTCATTTCGTCGTGCAACGCCCTTTCTGCGCCCGGAACCGGAACTTCACTCGCGCCGCCCCATTGTGCGCCTGGCGGCCCGAACGACTGTGAAGTGGAACGGTACACAGCCGAGGCGGGCCGCGGGGAGCGCACATTAAAGGGCACTCCCGCAGTAGAAAAGGCAGCTGTTTTGCAACACTCCTTCAGGAGGAGGAGGAGGAGGAGGAGGAGCGGTACCACATAACAAACTGATGGAGAGAAGCCCTCCCCAAAAACACAAATACACTAGTCTCGGCCTGTCAAAAAATCCACCCTCCCCCTTTAAGAGCTCACCGGAGCCAGAGTGTCTGCCGGCAATCAGCAGCTCGCTGCACCTGCCCTGCGCCCAACTTCCGGTGTTAGCACCCCGGGCTGCCGGCTTAGCGCCTAATGATAGTCGTGCATCGCCTGTTTTAGCGCAGCAGCAACCTCTTAGGGCGATGCAACTGAATATCGGCGAAGGGGGCTCGACTTTGCGCCGGGCGCAAACTTTAGCGGCCGCCCGACTTTACCGCCCCAAAAGTGGCTATACTGAATTTCTAGGCCTTTATCTCTAAATTTATTTCCAATTCCACGCACACAGATACAGCATGGATAAAAAAGAAAAACCGGTGAATGGTGTAATTCTAAAATATATAGATACTTTTTCAATCCAGTCACGGGCTATCAACCCTTTCAGTCCTGCACTGTTACCTCATGAGTGCCCCAAGGCTCCAGCCTTGGCTCCCTTCTTTCCCTCCTCTACATTACTGCCCCTTGTGACAAAATTAAGTCAACCTTCGTATGTATTCTGACCCAGGCCTACCTCTGTACCACCACCCTTGAATCCTCAGCCACCTCTGCGCTGTCCAGCGGTTCGGACGAAATCAAGTATCGTTGGCAGGAGGGAAGCCTTCCAGTTCAGCTCCTGTCTGCAACTTAGCCCCTGACTCCAGCCCTCTGCCCTGATTGCTTGCTGAGGCTGAGGCTGATGGTATCTACCTTCAGTGTTCTGATGACCTTGAGCTGAGCACCCAACCCTATATTCACGTTACCACCAAGACTGCCCATTTCCACCTCCAGAACAACGCTCACCTCGGCCCCACCTGGCCCCCACTGCCGCTGAAACCTTTATCCACACCTTTGTCACCTCCAGACAATTAACAACTGTCCGAGGCTGAACCAGACTGTTCGCAACCTTGGTATCATATCTGACCCGGAAATGAGCTTCCGACCACATATCTGCGCCATCGCTAAGACCGCCCACTTCCACCTCCGCAACATCGCCCGTCTCCGCCCTTGCCTCAGCCAATCAGCTGCTGAAACCCTCATCCATGCCTTTGTTACCTCTAGACTTGACTATTCCAACGCACTCCTGGCTGGCCTCCCACATTCCACCCTACGTAAACTTGAGGTCATCTAAAACTCTGTTGCCCGTGTCCTAACTCGCACCAAATCCCGTTCACCCATCGCCCCTGTGCTCGCTGACCTACATTGGTTCCCAGTTAAGCAACGCCTCAATTTCAAAATTCTCATCCTTGTTTGCAAATCCCTCCATGGCCTCGCATTGTCCCTATCTCTGCAAACTCCTCCAATCCCATAACCCTCCGAGATATCTGCGTTCCTCTAATTCTGCCCTCTTGAGCATCCCTGATGTTAATCGCTCCACCATTGGTGGCTATGCCTTTTATTGCCTAGGCCCTAAACACTGGAATTCCCTCCCTAAACCTCTCCGCCTCTCGACATCTCTCTCTCTCCTCCTTTAAGACGCTCCTTAAAACCTACCTCTTTGACCAAGCTTTTGGTCACCTGCCCTAATATCTCCTTATGTGGCTCGGTGTCAAATTTTGTTTTATAACGCTCCTGTGAAGCGCCTTGGGACATTTTACTGTGTTAAAGGCGCTGTATAAATGCAAGCTGTTGTTGTTGTATTAGAATTCCGCACATGTAACCTGTGACCTTTATTTGCTCGCCTCCCCCCGCCCCCACTCCCTCACCTTGGTTTTAGATGGTGTTATGTAGGGTCATGACAGGTCTATTTTTAGTTCTGAAAAAGGGTCACTACCTGAAGCATTCACCAATCTTTTCTTTTCCACAGATGTTGATGGACTTGTTGTATATATCTAGTGCATTCTGGTTTTTTTCCTGTTGTGCCCACATGGTCAGGCATAACAATTCTGTTCGAAAATTGCAAAGCTGCAAAGCTGATTCCAGGTCAATTTTCTGCACAGCATGCAGTTTGGCTGAATAGATTGGGGGCCGTAATCGTAGCTACTTATAGGCAGAAAGTAAAAATTTGCCTCGCTCGGAGGAATCGCGCTCCACTGCGATCTGCTTCCGCACTCTAATACACAAACCTTGGTTTTTCCAGCAAAACACAGACACAGGCCTATTTTTAAATCACAGCCAACACTTAGAATAATAAAAGCACAGTCGTCTTCCCCTCTAACACTGGCAGTTTAATAAGTGCATGCAGAAGCAGAGTAGGCTGTGCTGAAATGTTCCTGCAGCGAAAGATTATAGAGCACCGTTGAACTGACATTTTATTATATTAATTAGATACTCCAGATTAAATGTACTGTAAAATATGACTGATATTTTATAATTGAATAATCAGTGTAGCTTTTATTTTCAGACTATATTACCTAATGGATTTGCATGACATTAAATTACATACTTAAACTTTCTTTTTTTTAATAGCCTTTTAATGTTGTGCTTTATGATCACAAACACACATATTGTTATATCGTATATTAACGTATAAAAATGCAGAATTGCATCATAAATCAATTGCCACCCCCTGGCAGTTTTGGGTACTGCAGTCAATGCTTTTTAAATAATTGCCTTCTCAAACTCCTGGTTTCATCACACAGGCCCATTTTATAACGCAATGTTTTATTTTGCAAGCTTTCTGCTCGTCAAGGTGAAGGGTGCTAATGCTGGGGGATTGGAGCATGCCCAGTGTCAGTATCAAGTACTCCCAGGTGAGGTATGGACATGGTTAGAGGCAGATTAAAGCACGCCCCCCCAACCCCCGCACTTTGCCCCAACAATATGGCTAAACCCCAACCTCAGTAGAGCACTGTCTACTGTGACACTGTGACATTTTATCCATATTGTACACCAGCCACCCCTTTATCCTCTCTTAGTGAGGGGATTGTCCTATGAGGAGAGAGTGAGTAGACTAGGCCTACATTCCTTAGAATTTGGAAGAATGAGAGGTGATCTCATTGAAACATATACAATTCTTAGAGGGCTTGACAGGGTAGATGCTGAGAGGTTGTTTCCCCTGGCTGGACAGTCTAGAACCAGGGGTCACAGTCTCAGAATAAGGGGTCGGCCATTTAGGATTGAGATGAGGGGAAATTTCTTCACTCAGAGGGTGGTGAATCTTTGGAATTCTCTACCCCAGAGGGCTGTGGAGGCTCAGTCGTTGAGTATATTCAAGACTGAGATCGATAGATTTTTGGATACTAAGGGAATCGAGGGATATGGGGATAGGGCAGGGAAGTGGGGATGAGGTAGAAGATCTGCCATGATCTGATTGAATGACGGAGCAGGCTCGAAGGGCCAACTGGCCGACTCCTGCTCCTTAATTCTTATAAAATCTTAGAATCATAGAATGGTTACAGCACAGGAGGCCATTCGGCCCGTCGAGCCCGTGCTGGCTCTCTGCAAGAGCACTTCAGCTAGTCCCACTCCCCCGCCATTTCCCCGTAGCCCTGCAAATTTTTTTCCTTCAGGTACTTATCCAACTCCCTTTTGAAAGCCATGATTGAATCTGCCTCCACCACCCTTTCAGGCAGTGCATTCCAGACCCTAACCGCTCGCTGAGTAAAAAAGTTTTTCCTCATGTCGCCTTTGGTTCTTCTGGCAATCACCTTCAATCTGTGTCCTCTGGTTTTCGACCCTTCTGCCAATGGGAACAGATTCTATCTACTCTGTCCTGACCCCATATGATTTTGAACACCTCTATCAAATCTCCTCTCAACCTTCTCTGCTCTAAGGAGAACAACCCCAGCTTCTCCAGTCTATCCACGTAACTGAAGTCCCTCATTCCTGGAACCATTCTTGTAAATCTTTTCTGCACCTTCTCTAAGGCCTTCACATCCTTCCTAAAGTGCGGTGCCCAGAATTGGACACAATACTCCAGTTGCGGCCGAACCAGTGTTTTATAAAGGTTCGTCATAACTTCCTTGCTGTGCCTCTATTTATGAAGCCCAGGATCCCGTATACTTTTTTTAACCGCTTTCTCAACCTGCCCTGCCACCTTCAACGATTTGTGCACATATACCCCCAGGTCTCTCTGTTCATGCACCCCCTTTAGGATTGTACCCTTTAGTTTATATCGCCTCTCCTCGTTCTTCCTACCAAAATGTATCACTTCGCACTTTTCTGCGTTAAATTTCATCTGCCACATGTCCGCCCATTCCACCAGCCTGTCTATGTCCTCTTGAAGTCTATCACTATCCTCCTCACTGTTACGATACTTCCAAGTTTTGTGTCATCTGCAAATTTTGAAATTGTGCCCTGTACACCCAAGTCCAGGTCATTAATATATATCAAGAAAAGCAGTGGTCCCAGTACCGACCCCTGGGGAACACCACTGTGTATCCTCCTCCAGTCTTAAAAACAACTACCCTCTGTTTCCTGTTAGTTAGCCAATTTCGTATCCATGCTGCCACTGTCCCTTTTATTCCTTGGGCTTCAACTTTGCTGGCAAGCCTATTATGTGGCACTTTATCAAATATATATATAAAAAAAGTAGAAATTCAAACTAACGGTTTCTTCTCTGTTCTCTTTCAACTTCCCCTCCCAAATAGAATTTTTCGTTCACTGCAGATGTCTGCCCTCCTTATGATTCACACCATTACCTAACCGGAATGCCGATTTTGCTCTGTAACTGGCCAGCAAGCAATGTGCAAACACGGGACGGGTGTGGCTCATCCACTGATTTTCTCTTGTGCAAAGGAGCGACTCCCAGCCTATATTCCTTGCCTCCCTTGCCAGAGATCGGGACGTGCCCTGATGGGTACAAAGAGCCTACTTGTTAGTACATTAATCCCCAGCACACCTCAAATGTCCCTAAGCCTGACGTCAATAGTTGGAGATGTGACTTGAGGTGACTCCAGGTATAAAAGTTCAGTTTTTTTTGTTTGCTCTTCAGATGTGGCCAGCACTGGCGATGCTGCATTAATTGCCCGTCCCTAGTTGTCCTGAGAAAATGATGTATGTGGCCTTGCTGGACCACTTTCGAGGACATCATGAGTCAACCACGCTGTGTGGGACTGGAGTCCCATGTAGGTCAGACTGGGTAGGGGAAGCAGGTTTCCTTCCCTGAAGGACATTCGTGACAATCCTAATGCCAGCCTGCAAATGACCAGATTTATTGAATTAATTTCTCACGTTACCATGGTGGAATCTGAATTCACAATGTCTGGGTTGCTGATCCAGTACCATAAGGTAATCTAAACCCTTAGCCCGAAGAAGGAAAATAATAATGTGATGTATTTTAATTTATCAGATGAAAATACAATGCGTAACATGAAGAAGCAGCATTGACGATGTAACTTTGTTCTGACTAAAGTCAGATTATTTGCTGGGCAGCTCGATGGTGCTGTCACATGCTGTACCACCACATGGTTGATTAGATGTTCAAGAACTGCGATCTTCTGTCTCATCATGGAAAGACATCCAGTCAAGGACAAGCAATCCAACATGATACGGGAGGCAAGTCAGCCCAGCCTACTCTTAATTTGGGTTTGACTTCCTCTGGTAGCTCACTATTCAATGGGGGTGATTTTCTCAATGGGGAGCTTTTGGAGGCGGGACTCCCACTTGTCGGGTTTTAGTCCCGCCTCCATCAGCTTCTGGCCAACCCACGCTATTTTCCCTTGATTGACCTCATTAAGCCCGCCCAGCGGGCTTAGCAGGCCAATTAAGGGAAAGTCGGTTGCAGAGCACGTCAACGTATGACGTTCCATCTGTCAAAAATTTTTGACAGATGAATTGTCATCGTTTGACAGCTCTGTGAAGCTATCGAACACTGACATTCTCTGTAGTTTGATGATCAAACTTCTTTCTTTTACAGAAATGAGATGGTTGTTGCATCTGAGAATGCAACGGCCATCTATCATCTCCTACACGGGGGTCCGAGACTCTCCACATCCAAAGCGACTGAAGCCTGCATGAAGAAACAAAGGTAAGTATACTTTTACTAACACTTTGCACTTACCTCAGATACTCACCTCTACACTCTTGCACCCATCACTTACATTTACATAGAAATATAGAAGATAGGAGCAGGAGTAGGCCATTCGGCCCCTCGAGCCTGTTCCGCCATTTAATGAGATCATGGCTGATCACCCAAATTCAGTACCCTGTCTCTGCTTTCTCCCCATATCCCTTGATCCCTTTAGCCTTAAGAAATATATCCAACTCCTTCTTGAATATATTTACTAAGTTGGCCTCAACTGCCTTCTGTGGTAGAGAATTCCACAGGTTCACCACTCTCTGGGTGAAGAAATTCCTCCTCATCTCAGTCCTAAATGGCTTACTCCTTATCCTTAGACTGTGGCTCCTGGTTCTGGACTCCCCCGCCATCGGGAACATCCTTCCTGTATCTAGTCTGTCTAGCCCTGTTAGAATTTTATAAGTTTCAATGAGATCCCCTCTCATTCTTCTAACCTCTAGTGAATATAAGCCTAATCGACCCACTCTCTCTTCATACGTCATTTCTGCCATCCCAGGTATCAGTCTGGTGAATCTTCGCTGCACTCCCTCCATGGCAAGAACATCCTTCCTCAGATAAGGCGACCAAAACTGCACATAATACTCAAGGTGTGGTCTCACCAAGGCCCTGTACAACTGCAGCAAGACATCCTTGCTCCTGTACTCGAATCCTCTTGCTATGAAGGCTTTCTTAACCGCCTGCTGCACCTGCATGCTTACCTTCAGCAACTGGTGCACAAGGAGACCCAGGTCTCGTTGCACTTCCCCTTTTCCCAATCTATTGCCGTTCAGATAATAACCTGTCTTCCTGTTTTTGCCACCAAAGTGGATAACCTCGCATTTATCCACATTATACTGCATCTGCCATGCATCTGCCCAATCACCCAACCTGTCCAAATCATACTGGAGTTTTTCTGCATCCTCCTCACAGCACACACGCCCACCCAGCTTTGTGTCGTCTGCAAACTTGGAGATATTACATCTAGTTCCCTTGTCTAGATCATTAATATATGTTGTGAATAGCTGGGGTCCTAGCACCGATCCCTGCGATACCCCACTAGTCACTGCCTGCCACTCGGAAAAAGACCCATTTATTCCAACTCTTTGCTTCCTGTCTGCCAACCAGTTCTCTATCCAAGTCAGTACCTTACCCCCAATCCCATGTGCTTTAACTTTGCATGCTAATCTCTTATGCGGGATCTTATCGAAAGCCTTCTGAAAGTCCAAATACACCACATCCTCTGGTTCTCCCTTATGTATTCTACCAGTTACGTCCTCAAAAAATTCCAGTAGATTAGTGAAGCACGATTTACCTTTTGTAAATCCACGTTGACTTTGTCCGATCCTGCCACTGTTTTCCAAGTGCTCTGCTATTACATCTTTTATAATGGACTCTAGCATTTTCCCCACTACTGATGTCAGGCTTACCGGTCTACAATTCCCTGTTTTCTCTCTACCAGCTTTTTTAAATAGTGGGGTTACATTAGCTACCCTCCAATCCATGGGATCTGTTCCAGAGTCTATAGAATTTTGGAAGATGACCAGCACACGTTTGCACCCCTCCGACCCCCGTAGACCCACGACTCGCCTCGGTGACCCTGGCGGGTTTCGGAGCCTTTGGGAAGCCCCCACTTGTGAGGGCAAAAAGGGAATAATCCTATTTTCTGCCTGTTAACTACCTGTTAATAGGTTTTAATCCCTTCCCACCTCCAAGGAGACGGGACCTGGCGCAGGACAGTTACCCGCCTCCTGAGAAGATGGCATGGAGGCGGGTTGGGGGCAGTTTGGGCACCCGCCCCCAAATTCTGCTATTTTCCCAGCAGTCCCGCCTCCAAACCCGCCTCCCCAGGGCTGGTAAGATCACGCCCAACATGTTTGTATAAAATCCTTTTGTGCATTACTTCAACACAGCTGCTGCCAGTTTGTTCAAATAGCTGAACGGTTGAGCTAAAATAGCCCACAAAGGAATTTCATATGACTGTGTTAAGCAGCAGAAATTAAACCTTTAGCCCGTGTCCTAAACTCGCACCAAGCCCCGCTCACCCATTACCCCTGTGCTTGCTGACCTACATTGGCTCCTAGTTAAGCAATGCCTCGATTTTATAATTCTCATCCTCGTCTTCAAATCCCTCCATGGCCTCGCCCCTCCTTAGCCTCTGTAATCTCCTCCAGCCCTATAATCTCCCTAGCCCTCTGCGCTCCGCCAATTCTGGCCTTTTGAGCAGCCCCTGAGTATAATCACTCCACCATTGGCGTCGTGCCTTCAGCTGCTGAGGCCCTAAGCTCTGGAATTCTCTCCCTAAACCTCTCCGCCTCTCTACCTCTCTTTCCTCCTTTAAGATGCTCCTAAAAACCGACCTCTTTGACCAAGCTTTAGGTCACCTGTTCTAATATCTCCTGATGTGGCTCGGTGTCAAATTTTGTTTTTCTTTAATAACGCTCCTGTGAAGCGCCTTGGGACGTTTTATTACGTTAAAGCCGCTGTATAAATATACGTTGTTGTTGATGTGGAGATGTATCTCAGGAAGCCTACAGATGGGGAGGGGGTCAAAGAACTGTTGAAATCAAAATCTCAATTATGAAGAAAAAAGGAACCCCCTGAGCCTTGAAAACTGTCCAGGACATGAGGAAACAACCAGAGGACATGCCATGCCCCGAGTGATACCCGTGCATTCTGAAATTCAATTAGTAAGGAGTTCCAGTTGCTTTATGCAGTAGTGCTGTGTACAGTAAATACAGACCTAATCACTGTCAGAGTCGTCATCATCATCCCTTGTAGCTTTCTTTGTGTCTGACTCACAGCTATCATCCTCCTCAATCTCCTTTTCTGCATCGTCGTGTTCTAATGTTACCAATTACAGCGGAACCTCCTTAATCTGTTGAAATGGAGGGCATGCTTCTTATGGATAATAGAAATTGACAGGTAATTGAAAGCCCCTAAACGTTGGCTTTACGTGTAACATCCTATATATAGAAACAAATCCTGGTGACAAAGGAAGGTGCAGATCTTTTCATGTTCACTTTATGCTTATCAAAAGCAAACCCCCTCAATGCCACATCAATGAAATTAGATTTAGTAAGTTTATGGCGAGTGGAGGATGGGAGGCCAGCCTGGAAAACATTGGAATAGTTGAGTGTGGAGGTGTCAAAGCCCGAGGCAGGGGCAGAGGAGGCCAGTATTACCAAGGTGGAAGTAGGCGGTCTTTGTGATAGACAGGGTATGCGGTTAGAAGCTCAGCTCAAAATAGGACACTGCACGGTCTGGTTTAACTTGAGACAGTTGCTGGGGGTGGGGGCGCAATCAGTGGTGAGGGTACGGAGTTTGTGGTGGCTGGCAAAGATGATGGGAGCGATTTTGCCAGCCCTGGGGAGGCAGGTTATGAGGCGGGACTGCTGGGAAAATGGCAGAATCTGGGGGCGGGTACTCATCCTGCCCCCAACCCACCTCCGTGACATCTTCCCAGGAGGCAGCTACCCGACCCGCGCTGGGAGCCGCCTCCCTGAGGCGGGAAGGGGATTAGTGCCAATTAACTGCCTGTTAACAGGTAGTTAACAGGCAGTTTTTTGGAGAATCCCTATTTTCAGCCCAGAAGTGTGGGCTTCCCGATGGCTCCAAACCTCGCCAGGGTCAGCGAGGCGGGCCGTCGGTCGGCGGGGCCGAGATGTCCAGTGTGCAGGTGAGTGATGGGTGCATGTGCGCAGAGGTGAGTGTGTGAGGTGAGTGAGGAAGTCTTGCTGCAGTTGTACAGGGCCTTGGTGAGACCACATCTTGAGTATTGTGTGCAGTTTTGGTCGCCTTATCTGAGGAAGGATGTTCTTGCCATGGAGGGAGTGCAGCGAAGATTCACCAGGCTGATACCTGGGATGGCAGGAATGACGTATGAGGAGAGATTGGGTCGATTAGGCTTATACTTGCTGGAGTTTAGAAGAATGAGAGGGGATCTCATTGAAACTTATAAAATTCTAACAGGACTAGACAGACTAGATGCAGGAAGGATGTTCCCGATGGCGGGGGAGTCCAGTACCAGAAGTCACAGTCTAAGGATAAGGGGTAAGCCATTTAGGACAGAGATGAGGAGGAATTTCTTCACCCAGAGAGTGGTGAACCTGTGGAATCTCTGCCACACAGGGCAGTTGAGGCCAATTCATTAAATATATTCAAGAAGGAGTTAGATATATTTCTTGAGGCTAAAGGGATCAAGGGATATGGGGAGAAAGCAGGGACAGGGTACTGAATTTGGATAATCAGCCATGATCTCATTAAATGGCAGAGTGGGCTCGAGGGGCCGAATGGCCTACTTCCTGCTCCTATCTTCTATGTTTCTATGTAAAGGCCTAGAAATTGGGTTTTGGCTTAGCCAGGGCTTTAGCGCCGGAAATTAGTGCCGGCGCTAAGTCCCCTGCGCGCGCCAAAAATTCAGTGGCGCCGCGCCCAAACGGCTGCCGGCGCTACTGAAGGGTCTTAGCGCCTGGAAAAGGGCGCTAACTGCTGTTTCGCGCCGCAATTCCGGCGCTGCGGCACCCGATGCGGTGCGGCAGGCTGGGGAAGTGCAGGCCTCCTCCTTCCGTTAAGGAGGAGCTGCCTGCACCCGGCCGCGGCCCGCGCAAATCTCCTCAAAAATGAGCCCGGCACCTTGGACAAGTGCCGGGCTTGCATCTGTTCCGGGGGGGGGGGGGGGGAGAAGTCCGGGGAGGGAGCTGCGGGCAGGCGGCCGGCGGGAAAGCGGCCGGCCGCCGCGCCTCCTTAAAGCGCCGGCGCAGACTCCGGCAGCACTCGTTTGCCGGAGTCTTAGTTGCGGCTGCCACTGGCGAGGCGGCCACAACTGAATTTCGGCTTGGGGCCGGGTTACCACGGCAACCGGGACGCTGCGCACACCGATGACGTCATCGGTGCCGGCGCAGCGCTACCGGTCTACCGCCGCGGAAGGGCCCCAGGCAATTTAGGAACCGGCGCCAATTGCAGCGCTAGGCCCTCTAGCGCTGCAAAATCGGTGCTAAGGGCACTGAATTTCTAGGCCAAAGTGTTTTATTAAATTTTACTTACCTTTACTTCTTCCTGCAGGCTTCCTCCCTTCAGGTCTCGGGAGTCCCTCATCTCACCGGCACAGAAAGCAGAATGACCGCTGAACTGTCAAAAGCTGCAGCCTTTCTGCTTTCTGCTCAGGAGAGATTAAGTGAGCCTGAGTGGAAGGGCTCAACTTAAAAGACAGATTGTCAGTGTTGGACAGCTTCACAGAGCCGTCAAACCCGCTGGGCGGGGCTTAATAAGGTCAATCAAGGGAAAATAGCGTGGGTTGGCCGGATGTCGATGGGGGCGGAACTAAAACCCGACAAGTGGGAGTCCCGCCTCCAAAGGCTCCCCATTGAGAAAATCCAGCTCGATGGCTTCGGCCATCCCAATATTTAGTTGGAGGAAACTGTGGCTCATCCAAGACTGGATGTCGGAGAAGCAGTCAGATAACATAGAAGCAGTGGAAGGGTCGAGAGAGTTGGTGGTGAGGTAGAGCTAGGCGTCATCAGCGTACATGTGGAAGCTGCCCCATGTCTGTAGATGATGTCGCCGTGGGGCATCATATAAATGAGGAAAGGAGGGGGGCCGAGAATAGATTCTTGGGGTCTTTAGAGGTACTGTTACAGAGGCAGATAGGGAATTGTTCATTACCCCATTTGTTAAATGATTGTATAATATTTAACATCCCATTACTAGATTGCTGTATAATAGCTAATATTCCAATCAATATGGTATTGAATAATATCTAATGACTTAATTCATTGTATTAATGTATAATTTTTAACATTCTATTCATAATTCTGTACAACATCTAATACTCCCATTTCATATTAGTGCATATGTAATAACCCCATTCATTATATTACCATATAATGTCTTATTTATTATAATATGGAGTAATGACCTCTTGCGCATCCTTGATTTTAATTGCTTCACCATTGGTGGCCGTGCCTTCAGCTGCCTGGGCCCTAATCACTGGAATTCCCTCCCTCAATCTCTCCGCCTCTCCACCTCTCTCTCCCCCTTTAAGACGCTCCTTAAAACCTACCTCTTTGACCAAGCTTTTGGTCATCTGTCCTAATATCTCTTTATGTAGCTCGATGTCAAATTTTGTTCGATAATGCTCCTGTGAAGCGCCTTGGGATGTTTTACTACGTTAAAGGTGCTATATAAATACACATTGATGATATTGTTGTTGTATTATATAGAAATTATAGCAATGGGACAGGCCATTCAGCCAGGTCCAGGCCGGTGTTTATGCTCCACACAAGTCTCCTCCTACCCTGCTTCATCTAAATCCATCAGCACATCCTTCTAGTCCTTTCTCTCTCATGTACTTATCTAGCTTCTTTTTAATACCATGAGCGTGTACCATAAGCAATAAACACAAACTTGTTTTGCAGGGATCAGGCCCTGGGCATTGATTAAGATCGGGGCCAGGCTACAGATTGGTCATTCACCTCAGCACTGTTTGTTAGGATATTCTGCACAAAAATGGCTGCCGTGCTTGGAGGTGCCAGCCTGGAGTCTCTCGGAATGAAAGATTCATCTCCTGGCTTGTGCGTCAACCAGTGGCTCAGTGGGCAGCACTCTCGCCTCTGAGTCAGAAGGTTGTGGGATCATGGTCCCACTCCAGAGACTTGAACACAAAAATCTGAGCTGACACTCCCAGTGCCGTGCTGAGGGAGCGCTGCACTGCCGGAGGAGCCATCTTTCGGATGAGACGTTAAACCAAGGCCCCGTCTGCTCTCTCAGGTGGACTTGAAAGATCCCTATTTTGAAGACGAGCAGGGGAGTTCTCCCCGGTGTCCTGGGGCCAATATTTATCCCTCAATCTACCAGCACCAAAACAGATTATCTGGTCATTATCACATTGCGGTTTGTGGGAGCTTGCTGTGCGCAAATTAGCTGCTGTGTTTCCTACATTACAACAGTGACTCCACTTCAAAAGTACTTCATTGGCTGTAAAGTGCTTTGGGATGCCTGGTGGTTGTGAAAGGCGCTATAGAAATGGAAATCTTTCTTCCTAGCAGTTTTCATCTCACGGACTGTTATCAGTTCCTGTTAGTCTACTAACTGCGCTTAAACATTTATATAGCTCTTTTAGCATAGTAAAACATCCCAAGGTGCTTCACAGGAGTATTATCAAACAAAATTTCACAACGAGCCACATAAAGAGGTATTAGGACAGGTGGTCAAAATGGTAGGGTTTAAGGAGCGTCTTAAAGGAGGAGAGAGAGGTAGAGAGGTGGCGAGGTTTACATAGAAACATAGAAGATAGGAGCAGGAGTAGGCCATTCGGCCCCTCGAGCCTGCTCTGCCATTCAATGAGATTATGGCTGATCATCCAAACTCAGTACCCTGTCCCTGCCTTCTCCCCATGTCCCTTGATCTCTTTAGCCTTAAGAATTATATCTAACTCCTTCTTGAATATATTTAACTAGCAGGGGGGGCCTGGCATTGCCAGGGCAGTTTAGAGGGCCGCGCGGTTGATGGCCGGCCGCTGTCGCTCCCCCGCTCTGTGTCTCGGGCCGCGCGGTTGACGGCCGCCCGCTGCCACTCCCCTGCTCTGTGTCTCAGGCCGAGCGGTTGTGAGGCCCGGCCCGAGTGACCCCAACTCACCTCCCGCTCCGGTGGGCCGACGCAGCTGCCCTGCTCGCTGTTGAGGAAAAGCAGGGGGAAAAATGGCGGCGAAGTTTCGGGAGGCTGCAGGATTAGACCCCGCCCGTGACGCACCGATTGGTCAACCATCAGGTCACTGAACTGTAGGTTTGGTCAACCATCACGTCACTCAACGCTAATGAGCGGTAGGATTGGTCAACCGCTAATGAGCGGATTTTTGAACGTTTTTGTATACTGTCTGAACAATTTTTGTCTGACCAAAAAGTAAATACACCTATGACACTCCCCTGATCATCAGCTTTCTTTTGATATAACATATGTGTAGGTATGCTCTGTAACTTTTGAGTGTATAGCAGACAGACAGACATACAGACAGACATACAGACATACAGACAGACATACAGACAGACAGACAAACTGCTTTATATAGATAGATAGATAGATAGATAGATAGATGAATTTGCCTCAACTGCCTTCTGTGGTAGAGAATTCCACAGGTTCACCACTCTCTGGGTGAAGAAATTCCTCCTCATCTCTGTCCTAAATGGCTTACCCCTTATCCTTAGTCTGTGACCCCTGGTTCTGGATTTCCCGGCCATCGGGAACATCCTTCCAGCATCTAGTCTGTCTAGTCCTGTTAGAATTTTATAAGTTTCAATGAGATAGAGAGGGAATTCCAAAGCTTAGGGCCTCGGCAGCTGAAGGCACGGCCGCCAATGGTGGAGCGATTAAGATCAGGGCTGCTCAAGAGGCCAGAATTGGAGGAGCGCCGAGATCTCGGAGGGTTGTGGAGCTGGAGGAGGTCACAGAGATAGGGAGGGGCGAGGCCACGGAGGGGTTTGAAAACAAGGGGGAAAAGTTTAAAATTGAGGTGCTGCTTAACCGGGAGCCAGTAGAGTCTGAGGGTGAGGTGGTGCTCAATTCCTCTTAGAATAATCGTCTCATCTGTTCCTCTGAGACTAGTTTGATTTTTGTCAGATTACTCATAGGGAGACATTGGCGGCTGCGTATGGAGTACATTTTCTAAGAACAGTTTACACTGAGCTCAGTATTGTGGATCTTTGCCATTTTATTGTATCAATTCTGTGCATGTGGGTGTTTTTCCATCACCCTGTTAAAATTAAAAAAGAAAGAGTTGATATTTTTAAATTAAAATTCAATAAATTGTGACTCAGTATCCAAGGGTGTGTGACTGTGTGCACAGAAGACTAATTGCAGCGTGTTCTTGTGCATTGGTATAGAAATAGCTGTTTTATTTGTAATTCATACTTTCCATTTTAAATGTTTCAGAGTTTATTTTGCAAGCTATCCCCTTCTCGCCCAAAGTTATTAACTCTTGCTGGGGTGTGTGAGCCAGAAACCCTTGATTCCTCATCAAAGTGGTCATCCTGCATATCTGAGCGTAGACAGTGAGGGTCGACAGGCTGTGTGTTGCAAAGCTAACCTTGTACTCAGCCCCTCTTCTCACTTTGCAGGGTCAGCTGTGGCCCAATGAGTAGCATCCTCGCCTCTGACTCAGAAAGGTGTGGGTTCAGGAAGTGCTGGAGATACTCAGCAGGTCAGGCAGCGTCCGTGGAGAGAGAGAGAAACAGGGTTAATGTTTCAGGTCTTTGACCTTTAGTCAGAACTGGAAAAAGTTAGAGATGTAACAGGTTTTTAAGCAAGTGCAAAGGCAGGGAGAGGGGGGAGGGGAGGAAAGAGCAAAAGGGAAGGTCTGTGATAGGCTGGAAGGCAGGAGAGATTAAAAGACAAAAGGAATGATGGTGCGAGGCAAAAGGAGATGGTACAGGAAACTTTGAGTTATCCGGAGGCGAACCATCCAGCAAGCTGGAGCCACCGGCAAAAATCAGGAGCCGTTTTTTATTTTTCTCGTTTCTTTTCTTTGCTTTTTTTTTCCCCAGTCAAGCACTGCAAGGCCTGTAGCTATAGCAACAGCTTCAGCTACAGACGCTTGCAGCTGCACCCAACTGTTTAGAAGCTGTTGCTAAGCAACAGTGTTTGTTGTCAGATACGGAGATGAGAATCTCCGTATCTTTCAACATTAACTCTGGAGTGTCCGGCAGTTTTGAGGGAACGGCAGCAGCTCAGTCCTGTCGGTGCCAGATAGCACAAAGTTTCCTGTAATGGGTTTCCTTTTACCTTGCACCATCATCCCTTTTGTCATGTAATCTCTGTGCATTAGTGGGGAATCACTGTCTTCAGGAGTGGGGTGGGAATAGGAGAAAAATTGTAGGAAAAAAAAGATCTATCTATCTCCTTCTTAAATATATTCAGTAACTTGGCCTCCACAGCCTTCTGTGGTAGAGAATTCCACAGGTTCCCCACCCTCTGAGTGAAGAAATTTCTCCTCATCTCAGTCCTAAATGTCCTACCCTGCATCCTTCTGCAAATACTGTAAAATGTGGCAGCAAGATAGCTATTGGATTCTTTGTGCAATCACTAATTATGTTTACTGTAAATTACTGGCTGTCCATTATGGCATTGAATGTGTTTACCAGTAAGATCTGCGCTGCTTTTATCATCCCAAACACAGTACATTTGCTACTTTTAACTTTGCAGTTGTGTTATATTAACAAGTCCTTTTTGAAAATAAATTTGCAAGAGTTTATATTCATTTTTATGAAGTTACTGTCCAGTGTTTATAGGAGGAGCACATTAATACGCGGCTATGCTTGCACTAGAAGCAATGTAGATTTAAACGTTGAGGCAATTTCTTTGCTTTTGGCCTCTGGGATTCAGCAGGGTCAGGGACTAGGGGAGCGCTGTCCCTTCTAGTTTCATTAATTACACTAGCATTTTTCTTAATCAGCTTTATTTCAGTCGGCCCTAATCTCTAAACAGCTGAACAACAGCACTTGATAATAATTACTTCTGTTTTATATTTAGTTATGTTAACTGACAACTACTTTACTTGGTTACAGAAGCTCCATATTGCTGAGCCTGGTATTTATACGGTTGAGGTACAGATCAGCCATGATCCAATTAAATGGTGCAACAGGAATGAAAGAAAGACTTGCATTTATATAGCGCCTTTCACGACCACTGGACATCTCAAAGCGCTTTACAGCCAATGAGGTACTTATGAAGAGGAAACACAACATCCAATTTGCGCACAGCAAGCTCCCACAAACAGCAATGTGATAATGACCTGTTTTTGTTATGTTGATTGAGGGATAAGTATTGGCCAGGACACCAGGGATAACTCCCCTGCTCTTCTTCGAAATAGCGCAGTGGGATCTTTTACGTCCACCTGAGAGGGCAGATGGGGCCTTGGTTTAACATCTCATCTGAAAGACGGCACCTCTGACAGTGCAGCACTCCCTCAGCACTGCACTGGAGTGTCAGCCTGGATTTTTGTGCTCAAGTTCCTGGAGTGGGACTTGAACCCACAAACTTCTGACTCAGAGGCGAGAGTGCGACCCACTGAGCCACGGCTGACACTCACAGCTGAGGGGCTGAATGGCCTCCACCTGTTCCTATGTACCTCTCCTGGCCTACGCAGCTAATTTTCTGAGTCATCGCGCAACAGCAGTAAAAGCTGCCCGTCGCTTGCACATTTCCAAAAGTCAGACAGTGCGCTACACAACCACAGTGAGTGAGAGTTTACGGACAGACAGGCAGAAAACATGGCTCATTTTTGCATCTGGGATTTAAAAGCACCACAGATTACACGAATGCCTGGTGGTGGCGAGTTCGGCAAAGCGCTGTAACATCAAAGCTGTACTGCTCCAGCACTGCGACCCTAAATGGGAGCTTGAGCTAAACTGAAGCCAACCAACCTGAACGAAACCCTACGGAGAACTGAATGCGTTAATGGCATTGATGTACAGGATCAAGGTCTAAGATTTGGGAGGTACCCTGATCCCTGGTCACAGTTACAGAAGCCAGGTGGACCTCTTGGTTACCTCACCTGAGGAGTTCTTCTAATCGAGAAATCCAAAATGGCAGGTCTCCAGCAATTTTTCGGGCAGATGGAAATATCTTCTTCCAGGAAGGACTATCCTAATTTCAAAGTCTATTGCTCCTAGATGGTAAGTTGGGCGATAGATATTGCTCTTCCCCAAAGAGGTGTTAAAGAATTACAATACGCAGCTATCAATTCACAAAGATGGATAAAAAAAAATGAAGCCACAGCTCTACAGTGCAATATTAATGTAATGATATAGTGTAATATGTAATAGTGATAACGAGATTGACACTGCAGCTTATATCTTGGCCTTCCCCGGAACGCTGCAGACAATTCACAATTCACAATTCAAATCGCTTTATTGGCATGATAAGTTACATCTTATGTTGCCAAAGCATCAAAATACATTTATGGTTTAGCACATAAACGCAGTTCTATTCATACAGTGTATAAACAGGTATATCCCTGAGTGTATAAATATACATTCGCATTGTTTATATATATTCTTTTCTTAGTTTACTGGTTGTCCCTCTGTTCATGGCAAGCTGTAACATAGTGTGCCGCCAGTGTTATACAGCTTCTCTCCTCTCCCAGTAGGAATGGGAGTTTTTGGTTGTCATTCAGATTTCTGAAATCAGGACATATTTGTGAGAATTTTTGGTAGAAATTCTCCCTGATGCCCTGATATTTTCCACAAGCTGTGAGGAAGTGCATCTCTGTCTCCACCACTCCCTGACTGCAGTGAGAGCATATCCTGTCCTCTCTTGGCAGCCTGGTCTGCCTGTGTCTGCCTTTTTCGATCGCTAGGCTATGTTCTTAGTGTGAAACGTTAGCAGAGGGTTTTCTTTGTAGTCGGGAATCAGATCATAAATCTGAGCTATATTACTGTTTCTACGTTACTGCACACCTGCAAGTCTGTACCTTGTCAAGGTTCTTCTCAGTTTGTTATCCTTTACCATGGTCAGGTAATCAGCTATGTTGTATTGTCTGTTTAGGGCCAAGTAGCAATTGAGTTTGCTTTGGGTTTTTGTTGTTTCTGCCCAATATGTCAGATATTTTTCCTGAGCCCCAGCCTCCCTTATCAGCTTTGACTTTACGTCTGCATTAATCAGAGGGAATTTCAAGTAAGCGATCTCATGGTAAATGACCTTTAAAGGGCTGTACCAAAGTCTGACCTTTTACTTGTGTCTATGGGCGATTATGGAATGAGATCACAAAGATGTGCAAAGTTACCAAAAATGATGAAAGTGAAAAGCTTCTTATTAATTTAAGCTTCTTGGAGTAATCATTTTTTGGATTTTTTTTTGGAATTATTTGGCCTGTGGTTTCAGAAGCCCATAAAGCAGAAACCCAACCCTTGACGACACAGGCTAGTGCCGAAACCACTGGAGAATACCGGGGAACCAGGATGCAACTTCTCCCTAAATTTCTAACAGGACTAGACAGGCTAGATGCAGGAAGGATGTTCCCGATGGCGGGGGAGTGCAGAACCAGGGGTCACAGTCTAAGGATAAAGGGTAAGCCATTTAGGACTGAGATGAGGAGGAATTTCTTCACCCAGAGAGTGGTGAACCTGTGGAATTCTCTACCATACAAGGCAGTAGAGGCCAATTCATTAAATATATTCAAGAAGGAGTTAGATATATTTCTTAAGGCTAAGGGATCAAGGGATATGGGGAGAAGGCAGGGGCAGGGTACTGAATTTGGATGATCAGCCATGATCTCATTGAATGGCGGAGCAGGCTCGAGGGGCTGAATGGCCTACTCCTGCTCCTATCTTCTATGTTTCTATGTTTTTCTCCCCATTGGACTGGCACAGCCTCCTAACTACGATTACCACCCCCTCTTGACTACCTAGGCCACCACGGTGCGTAGATCATTTCCATTACAAGACCGCGGGTTATTAAGAAAGGAAGTCGAAAGACTTTTCGCGAATGTGGCTAACTCTCCCCTCAACGCTCCAGCTCAGACGCTAGCCAATTGCCCACCTGCCACCCGAGGGAGGTGAGAACAGGCGCTTCACCAGAGCACCGGGGGACACTTGTCCTTCTGCACATGTGCAGTGACAATTCTGTTGTAAAGAAGCAAGTGACAAATGGTCTCAACTAGGCCACACAGAAAATGTTTTCGACCGTGCGAATTCAAATGGCATTGGCATTTCAGTTGGTTCAATGCTGGTTCCTATTAATTGGAGACACAGTTAATCGAGTCATTACTTTACTGCGGATTGTTTTCTCGTTTAAAATCCCAACTCATGGCTTTTCTTTAATGAATGATCTGATAAATGGGGCAAATTCTTCCCGGGCTTCCTAATTAACAAACGTCAATTGGAATTGCCCTAACCAGCTTTGTATATCACTGGCATTATTAATGGGCCGGTTCTACCAAAGCTGTCACAGGAATGCAAAGTGGCTTCAGGTGTGCAGTAACGTAGAAACAGTAATATAGCTCAGATTTATGATCTGATTCCTGACTACAAAGAAAACCCTCTGCTAACGTTTCACACTAAGAACATAAGAATTAGGAGCAGGAGTTGGCCATTCGGCCCCTCGAGCCTGCTCTGCCATTCAATAAGATCATGGCTGATCTTCGACCTCAACTTCACTTTCCCCACCTGATCCCCATATCCCTGGATTCCCCATGAGTCCAAAAATCTATTGATCTCAGCCTTGAATATACTCAATGACTCAGCATCCACAGCCCTCTGGGGCAGAGAATTCCAAAGATTCACAACCCTCTGAGTGAAGAAATTCCTCCTCATCCCAGTTGTAGTATAACTGCAGTCTGGAGCAAAGCCAAGTTAAAAAAGTTTCCAGCCAGTCCGTTGATCCACCCGACAACATTTCAAACTTAAATTTGTATGTTACCGTCAGCTCTCTCTTAACATTGAAATGTAACTGGCTGATGAGCCCAGTTCTGCACGTGCTTTTTCTCTGGGCAGAGGGGGACGTGGAATAAAGAAAGAAAAAAGACTTGTATTTGTACAGTGCCTCTCACGACCTCAGGATGTCCTAAAGTGCTTTACAACCAATGAAGTATTTTTGAAGTGTAGTCACTGTTGTAATGTAGGAAACGTGGCAGCCAAAACTGTGCACAGCAAGCTCCCACAAACAGCAATGTGATAATGGCCAGATAATCTGTTTTAGGTGTTGGTTGGGGGATAAATATTGGCTGGGACACTGGGGAGAGCTCCCCTGCTCTGATTCGAATAGTGTCATGGGATCTTTTACCTCCACCTGAGACGGCAGAAAGGACCTCGGTTTAACGGAGTATAAATCAGGAAATAGTTGGGGCTTGTAATAAGGGAACAGCTATAATCATGGGGGATTTTAACTTTCATATTGACTGGACTAATCAAATTGGGCATGACAGCATTGAGGAAGAGTTCATAGAGTGTATTAGGGATGGGTTCCTTGAGCAGTATGTAACTGAACCAACCAGGGGGCAGGCAATCTTAGATCTGGTCCTCTGTAATGAGACAGGATTAATAAAAAATGTCCTAGTAAAGGATCCCCTTGGAATGAGTGACCATAATATGGTTGAATTCCAAATTCAGTTTGAGGGTGAGAGAGTTGGATCCCAAACCAGCATACTGAGCTTAAATAAAGGAGACTATGAAGGTATGAGGGTAGAATTGACTAAAGTGGACTGGGAAAAGAGATTAAAGTGTAAGACGGTACAAGAGCAGTGGTCTACATTCAAGGAGATATTTCACATCTTTCAAGATAAATATATTCCACTGAGGAAAAAGGGGAGTAAAAGAAAAGACAGCCATCCGTGGCTTAGTAAAGTAATAAAGGATAGTATCCGACTGAAAACAAGGGCATATAAAGTAGCCAAATCTAGTGGGAGGACAGAAGATTGGGAAGCATTTAAAAGCCAGCAAAGAATAACTAAAAGATTAATTAAGAAAGGGAAGATAGATTATGAAAGTAAACTAGCAAAAAATATAAAAACAGATAGCAAGAGTTTCTACAGCTATATAAAAAGAAAAAAGGGTGGCTAAAGTGAACGTTGGTCCCTTAGAGGATGGGACTGGGAAACTAGTGGTGGGGAACATGGAGATGGCATAGACGCTGAACAAATATTTTGTATCAGTCTTTACAGTAGAGGACACTAAAAATATCCCAACACTGGACAAACAGGGGGCAATGGGGGGGGGGGGGAGGAGCTAAACACGATTAAAATCACTAAGGAGATGGTACTCAGTAAAATAATGGGACTTAAGGCGAATAAATCCCCCGGACCTGATGGCCTACATCCTAGGGTCTTGAGAGAAGTGGCGGTAGGGATTGTGGATGCATTGGTGATCATTTTCCAGAACTCCCTGGACTCAGGAAAGGTCCCAGCAGATTGGAAAACTGCTAATGTCACACCCTTATTTAAGAAGGGAAGTAGGCAAAAAGCTGGAAACTATAGACCAGTTAGCCTAACATCTGTGGTTGGCAAAATGTTGGAGTCCATTATTAAGGAAACAGTAACAGAGCATTTGGATAAACATAATTTAATAGGGCAGGGTCAGCATGGTTTTACGAAGGGGAAGTCATGTTTGACAAATTTGCTCGAATTCTTTGAGGATGTAACATACAAGGTGGATAAAGGGGAACCAGTGGATGTAGTGTATTTGGACTTCCAAAAGGCATTTGACAAGGTTCCACACAAAAGATTACTGATCAAGATATAAAATCACAGGATTGGGGGTAATATACTGGCATGGGTGGAAGATTGGCTATCTAACAGAAAACAAAGAGTTGGGATAAATGGTTCGTTCTCGGGCTGGCAATCAGTAACTAGTGGTGTTCCGCAGGGGTCAGTGCTGGGACCCCAACTCTTTACAATCTATATTAACGATTTGGAGGAAGGGACCGAGTGCATCATATCCAAGTTTGCCTGTCGATACAAAGATGGGAGGGAAAGCAGTGAGTGAGGAGGACATAAAAAACCTGCAAAAGGACATAGACAAGCTAAGTGAGTGGGCAGAGATTTGGCAGATGCAATATAATGTTGGAAAGTGTGAGGTTATGCACTTTGGCAGAAAAAATCAAAGAGCAAGTTCTTATCTAAATGGAGAGAAACTGCAAAGTGCTACAGTACAAAGGGATCTAGGAGTCCTGGTGCATGAAACACAAAAAGTTAGTGTGCAGGTGCAGCAGGTAATCAGGAACCCCAATGGAATCTTGGCTTTTATTGCAAGGGGGATGGAGTATAAAAACAGGGAAGTCTTGCTGCAGTTATACAGGGTACTGGTGAGGCCACACCTGGAATACTGCGTACAGTTTTGGTTTCCATATTTAAGAAAAGATATACTTGCTCTCGAGGCAGTTCAGAGAAGGTTCACTCAGTTGATTCCAGAGATGAGGGGGTTGACATATGAGGAAAGGTTGAATAGGTTGGGACTCTACTCATTGGAGTTCAGAAGAATGAGAGGCGATCTTATCGAAACATATAAGATTGTGAGGGGGCTTGATCGGGTGGATGCGGTGAGGATGTTTCCACTGATGGGTGAGACTAGAACTAGGGGGCATAATCTTAGAATAAGGGGCTGCCCTTTCAAAACTGAGATGAGGAGAAACTTCTTCACTCAGAGGGTAGTAAATCTATGGAATTTGCTACCCCAGAGAGCTGTGGAAGCTGCAACATTAAATAAATTTAAAATGGAGATAGACATTTTCCTAGCAGATAAGGGAATTAGGGGTTACGGGGAGAGGGCAGGGAAGTGGACGTGAGTCTAGATTCAGATCAGCCATGATCCTATTGAATGGCGGAGCGGGCCCGAGGGGCCGTATGGCCTACTCCTGCTCCTATTTCTTATGTTCTTATGTTCTTAACGTCTCATCTGAAAGACGGTATCTCCGACAGTGCAGCGCTCCCTCGGCACTGCACTGGGAGTGTCAGCCTGGATTATGTGTACTATGCCTAGGAATGGCAACAGGACTTGTGTCTACCAGCCGTGATTGCACTCTACAGTTAAGTACTCTGAGTCTGGTAGATACGAGGGGCATTTCACCTGTCGTCAGCACATATTAGGAATCCGGACAAGCCCTCCCCATAATATTCTATTCATAGAAGATGGAATATTGTTGTAGTGCTTGCTCGAATTCCCAACGTGCACCGCCAGTGGGAAAAGCTCCACTGGGATAGTGCGATTTTGTATAATTGGTCCACAGTACAATGACAGCTAAAAATATTTGTAGGTGACGTTTGCTAACATGTCAGATTTCATGCACCTTGCAGAAGGTGTAATGTGGCAATCATCAGCTGAATGTTTGAAGCAGGATGTTATGGCAACAGAAGTAATGAAATTTTAATTGACTAAATTGAAACAAAGATGGAGTTTCAATGAACCTTGTAGGGAAGAAAGTAATAATAGTAATATATTAATTTACTGCACAGCCTTCCACTCAATATTAGATTAACAAGAAAACATTACAATTACAGAGTTTAGGAGTACCGTGGAGCCACCTCATTAGTGCAGCTGATTTGCCAAGAAGATTATGATATTTAGCTGGCTGTGTTATTAAACCTTTGGAACGCTAGTAGTATTTCTCAGTCAGAATTAAATAAATTAAGCAACTATAATTTCTTCCTTCTTTTAGACATTAACTAATTGCCAGTGGCAATGGGCCTGTTTGACAAGTGGGAAGACCCCTTGTGAAGGAATAGCCATGATTCAGAGGAATACACAATACCATGAACAAATTTCTAATATTAATAAAAGACATACTGGGTTTAAAAGGCACATGTCTCAGCAGACAGGGCATGAACAGAATACAGACTTCTGAGAAAAGATCAGTTGATAACAAAGTTGTAAACAAGCTTTGAAATGGGAATTAGTTAAATATTCTAAAACAATGAAAGATTGAAGCAAACCATTGGTGCTTCCGAAAGGTCTGTGGTTTGCAACAAACACAATGAGAGACCCAGTTTAAGGTGTTATAAGTTAACACATAAAACAGAAATACAAACATTAAAAGAGGCATGTGCCTTTGAAATATGACATCAAGTAAAGAAACCTGCTAGTCAAATAGTTTTATGTTAAACTTGGAAAACAGGAACCATAAGATTAAATATGTAACCAATTGAGATAGCTAGAAAACAAGTAAACACACAGTTAAAGTGGTTTTGATTTACATATTGTAAATATAATACCAACAAGAAGACTTTGAAAATATGACTTCAATAGAGACACCAAGCAATTGCATTGTGTTTGTATTAAACTTGGATCACCACAGAGTCAAAATGTCTGCTAAAAACCAGTAAAGCCAATATTAAGAATTGAATGAAGAATCTTCGGTAGGAATGACATCAAACAGAAACCATAGCTGTCATTGTTTTTATGATGGTTTTTGGAACACCTAAAGGTAGAGAAATAATTATGCATGCAATAGTAGAATTGATAGTAAGAATAGAAAGCATTCGAAAGAGGTATCAATAAAGACAATTAGCTAACATCAGCAGAGAACATCAAAGAAAAAACCCACTGCCAAAAGGGTATAAAAATTCGACCTTTATAACAGAAAGTCAGAACATGCTGAACGGGCAAAGCGTTTCTCAACTCTTCAGAGGCATCTCTGTAAGTCTTTAACTATGAGTCTCGGGAAGTCAAAGTGATTGATTTTGGTGGATGTTCTGGATTTAGAAATAAGTAAGAAATAAGAAATGTAACGAAGTAAAGATTTGAGAATAAGGATCTCTGAGAAATAAGAAATGTAAGCTAATTGTATTTTGAATTGTTAATGTTGTGACTGATTCAACAGGTGTTAACTGAATGTCGGCTCTTAAATAAAACTATATATTTTTAGAATTGTCTCAAAGAGTAATTCTGTATAAACTCGTGAATCCACATTTCTGTACACTCTTTTGTAAGGAGTTGCAGAATTCTGGGGGGTATTCCGGACCCTCATAATATCCGGAAGGTTACAGTCTAGTTCAACTTATTATTAGTACTAGCTGGAGGACAGTAACATCTTCAGTCGTTCCGTTCCTTTAGGGAGAGATAGCCTGAACCTTTAGACCCATTTAAGCATCTTATGGAATTCGGCTAACTCTAACTTAAGTTGAAGGTGAACGTCTGGGGAATATACCTGATCTGGAATAGCCCAAAAGGGCTAAGACTGTAATTATCCCTTCAGACCATAACTCATGAACACAAGACTGAATTGTGACATCTTTTCTGTGAGTCAACAACGCAGCCATGCATGACTAATGGTGGCAAGTTCGATCTATTTTATGTCGTTGCTATTTCAAATATTGAAGAAAATAGTACAAAGTAGATGCAAGCACAGGGTCACACCATGCTCAACACACAATACACATCAGTATTGTATTAAAGTAGTTGAGGCAAATAGTATAGATGCATTTAAGGGGAGGCTCAATAAGCATATGAGGGAGAAAGGAATAGCGGGTTATGTTGATAGAGTTAGATGAGGAAGGATGGTAGGAGACTCAAGTGGAGCATAAATGCCAGCATGGACTGGTTGGGCCAAATCAAAATCATGAGGGGTCTAGACAGAGTAGATAGAGACAAACTGTTCCCATTGGCGGAAGGGTCGAGAACCAGAGGACACAGATTCCAGGTGATTGGCAGAAGAACCAAAGGCGACATGAGGAAAACTTTTTTTATGCAGTGAGTGGTTAGGATCTGGAATGCACTGCCTGAGAGGGTGCTGGAGGCAGACTCAATCGTGGCTTTCAAAAGGGAATTGGATAAGTACCTGAAGGAAAAAAATGTTGCAGGGCTACAGGGAAAGGGTGGGGGAGTGGGACTAGCTGAAGTGCCACAGCGGCAGACCTAGGTGTGGAGTGAGTAGTGAGGTGAGTATAAAAGCGGCAGCACGGTGGCATAGTGGTTAGCACTGTTGCCTCACAGCGCCAGGGACCCGGGTTCAAATCCGGCCTCGGGTGACTGTCTGTGTGAAGTTTGCACATTCTCCCCGTGTTTGCATGGGTTTGCTCCGGTTTCCTCCCACAGTCCAAAGATGTGCGGGTTAGGTTGATTGGCCATGATAAAAATTGGCCCTTAGTGTTAGGGGGGATTAAATACGTGGGGTTATGGGGTTACGGGGATAGGGCTTGGGTGGGATGGCTGTCGGTGTAGGGACCGGGTGCTAGGGTTTGGATGATCAGCCATGATCTCGTTGAATGGCGGAGCAGGCTCGAAGGGCCGAATGGCCTACTCCTGCTCCTATCCTCTATGTTTCTATGTTTCTACTCACCTTGCTGCTTACTCCACACCCAGGTCCGCCGCTGTGGTCGGGCCTCGCTGCTGCCGCCGCTTTTATACTCGCCTCGCTGCTCACTCCACACCCAGGCGGCAGCAGCGAGGCCCGACAACAGCGGCGGACCTGGGTGTGGAATGAGCAGCGAGGCGAGTATAAAAGTGGCGGCAGCAGCGAGGCCCGACCACAGCGGCGGACCTGGGTGTGGAGTGAGCAGCGAGGCGAGTATAAAAGCGGTGGCAGCAGCGAGGCCCGACCACAGTGGTGGACCTGGGTGTGGAGTGAGCAGCGAGACTTACCAATTCAGCAGCGGGAGAGAGAGGTAAAAAGTAATCAAAGTGTGGCATCACCAGAAAGCAGGTAAGTGATTGGTTGGTGAGTATTTTTCTCTTTCTCCTTTTTTTCCCAAACTTAAACTCTGTGGTTTGTAGTTTCTAAGCTCTGAGGTGTAGCGGGGGCTGCTGGTAACCAAAAATTTAACTTAATTTAAAGGAAGTAAAGGGTAAGTCATGTCAGGACAGCTCAGCCCCATAGTTTGCTCCTCCTGCACTATGTGGGAAATCAGGGACACTTCCTGTGTCCCTGACGGCCATGTGTGCGGGAAGTGTGTCCAGCTGAAGCTACTGACAGACCACATTGCGACACTGGAGCAGCGGATGGATAGATATTGGAGCATTCGCAAGGCTGAGGAAGTCGTGGATAGCACGTTTAGGGAGGTGGTCACACCGCAGGTAAAGGTTGCATAGGCAGAAAGGGAATGAGTGGCCATCAGGCAGAATACTAGGCGCAGGCAGGTAGTGCAGGAATCCCCTGGGGTCATCCCCCTCTCGAACAGTTATACCGTTTTGGATACTGTTGGGGGGGGTGGTTTAACAGGGGAAGGCAGCAGCAGCCAACCTCCTGGCACCAGGGGTGGTTCTGCTGCACAGGACGGGAGGAAAAAGAGGGGTAGAGCTATAGTGATAGGGGATTCTATTGTAAGGGGAATAGATAGGTGTTTCTGCAGCAGCAAACGAGACTCCAGGATGGTGTGTTGCCTCCCTGGTGCAAGGGTCAAGGGTGTCTTGGAGAAGCTGCAGAAAATTTTGGAAAGGGAGGGTGAACAGCCAGTTGTCGTGGTGCATATAGGTACCAATGAGATAGGTAAAGAACGGGATGAGGTCCTAAAAGCTGAATATAGGAAGTTAGGAGGTAAATTAAAAAATAGGACCTCAAAAGGTAGTAATCTCAGGATTGCTACCAGTGCCACGTGCTAGTCAGAGTAGAAATAGAAGGATACTTCAAATTAATACGTGGCTAAAGGAATGGTGCAAGGGGGAGGGATTCAAATTCTTAGGACATTGGAACTGGTTCTGGGGGAGGTGGGACCAGTACAAACCGGACGGTCTGCACCTGGGCAGGACCGGGACCGATGTCCTTGGGGGAGTGTTTGCTAGTGCTGTGGGGGAGGGTTTAAACTAAAATACAGGGGGTTGGGAACCCGAGCAGGGAGACAAAGGAAAGGGAAACAAGGATGGAAGCAAAAGACAGGAAGGAGAAAAACAAAGGTGGCAATCAGAGAAATCACAGGTTTAAAACAAAAATAGCCACAGTAAATAATAATTCTAAAAGGTCCAAGAGTGTTAAAAAAACAAGCCTGAAGGCTTTGTGTCTTAATGCAAGGAGCATTCGTAATAAGGTGGATGAATTAGCAGTGCAAATAGAGGTAAATTAATATGATATGATTGGGATTACGGAAACATGGCTCCAGGCGGACCAAGGCTGGGAACTCAACATCCAGGGGTATTCAATAGTCAGGAAAGATAGGCAAAAAGGAAAAGGAGGTGGGGTAGCATTACTGGTTAAAGAGGGGATTAACACAATTGTAATGAAAGATATTAGCTCTGATGATGTGGAATCTGTATGGGTAGAACTGAGAAATACCAAAGGGCAGAAAACGTTAGTGGGAGTGGTGTATAGACCCCCAAACAGTAATGCAGAGGTTGGGGATGGCATTAAAAGGGAAATTAGAGAAGCGTGCAATACGGGCACAGCAGTCATCATGGGTGACTGTAATCTACATATAGATTGGGCTAACCAAATTAGTAACAATACTGTGGAGGAGGAATTCCTGGAGTGTATACGGGATGGTTTCCTGAACCAATATGTCGAGGAACCAACTAAGGATCAGGCCATCTTAGACTGGGTATTATACAATGAGAAAGGAATCATTAGCAATCTTGTTGTGCGAGGCCCCTTGGGTCGGAGCGATCATAATATGATAGAATTCTTCATTAAGATGGAGAGTGAAGTAGTTGACTCAGAGACTAAAGTCCTGAATTTAAATAAAGGGAACTATGATGGTATGAGACGCGAATTGGGTAGGATTGATTGGGTAATGTCACTCAAAGGGTTGAAGGTGGATAGGTAATGGCAAACCTTCAAAGAGCGCATGGATGAACTACAGAATTTGTTTATCCCAGTTTGGCATAAAAATAAAACAAAAAAGGTGACTCAACCGTGGCTAACAAGGGAAATTAGGGATAACATAAGATCCAAAGAGAGGACATATAAATTGGCCAAAAAAAGCAGCAAACCTGAGGATTGGGAGCAGTTTAAGATTCAGCAAAGGAGGACAAAGGGATTACTTAAGAGGGGGAAAATAGATTATGAAAGTAAGCTTGCAGGGAACATAAAAACTGACTGTAAAAGCTTTTATAGATATGTGAAGAGAAAAAGATTGGTGAAGTCAAGCGTAAGTCCCTTACAGTCAGAATCAGGGGAATTTATAATGGGGAACAAAGAAATGGCAGACCAATTAAATATATATTTTGGTTCTGTCTTCACAAAGGAGGACATAAATAACCTCCCAGAGATGTCGGGGAACATAGGGACTAATGGGAGGGAGGAACTGAAAGAAATCAGTATTTGTAGGGAAATGGTGTTGGGGAAGTTGACGGGATTGAAGGCCGATAAATCCCCAGGGCCTGATAATCTACATCCTAGGGTACTTAAGGAAGTGGCCCTGGAGATAGTAGGTGCATTGCTGGTCATCTTCCAGAACTCGATAGACTCTGGAACAGTACCCATGGATTGGAGGGTAGCTAATGTTACCCCACTATTCAAAAAAGGTGGTAGAGAAAAAGCGGGGAATTATAGACCGGTAAGTCTGACATTGGTAGTGGGGAAAATGCTAGAGTCCATTATAAAAGATGTAATAGCAGAGCACTTGGAAAGCAGTGACAGGATCAGACAAAGTCAACATGGATTTACAAAAGGTAAATCGTGCTTGACTAATCTACTGGAATTTTTTGAGGATGTAACTGGTAAAATAGATAAGGGAGAACCAGTGGATATGGTGTATTTGGACTTTCAGAAGGCTTTCGATAAGGTCCCGCATGAGAGATTAGCGTGCAAAATTAAGGCACATGGGATTGGGGGCAAGGTATTAACTTGGATAGAGAACTGGTTAGCAGATAGAAAGCAAAGAGTTGGAATAAACGGGTCGTTTTCCGAGTGGCAGGCAGTGACTAGTGGGGTACCGCAAGGATCGGTCCTAGGACCCCAGCTGTTCACAATATATATTAATGATCTGGACGAGGGAATTGGATGTAATATCTCCAAATTTGCAGACGACACAAAGCTGGGTGGGAGGGTATGCTGTGAGGAGGATGTCGTGAAACTCCAGTACGATTTGGACAGGTTGGGTGATTGGGCAGAAACATGGCAAATGCACTATAATGTGGATAAATGTGAGGTTATCCACTTTGGTGGCAAAAACAGGAAGGCAGATTATTATTTGAATGGCAATAGATTGGGAGAAGGGGAAGTGCAAAGAGACCTGGGTGTTCTTGTGCAGCAGTCGCTGAAGGTAAGCATGCAGGTGCAGTAGGTGGTTAAGAAGGCAAATGGTATGTAGGCCTTTGTAGCAAGAGGGTTCGAGTACAGGAACAAGGATGTCTTGCTGCAGTTGTACAGGGCCTTGGTGAGACCGCACCTTGAGTATTGTGTGCAGTTTTGGTCGCCTTATCTGAGGAAGGATGTTCTTGCCACGGAGGGAGTGCAGCGAAGATTCATCAGGCTGATACCTGGTATGGCAGGAATGACGTATGAGGAGAGATTGTGTCGATTGGGCTTATACTCACTGGAGTTTAGAAGATTGAGAGGGGATCTCATCGAAACCTATAAAATTCTGTCAGGCCTGGACAGACTAGATGCAGGAATGATGTTTCCGATGGCCGGGGAGTCCAGAACCAGGGGTCATAATCTAAGAATAAGGGGTAAGCCATTTAGGACTGAGATGAGGAGGAATTTCTTCACCCAGAGAGTGGTGAACCTGTGGAATTCTCTACCACAGAAGGCAGTTGAGGCCAGTTCATTAAATATATTCAAGAAGGCGTTGGATATATTTCTTAAGGCTAAAGGGATCAAGGGATATGGGGAGAAGGCCGGGACAGGGTACTGAATTTGGATGATCAGCCATGATCGCATTGAATGGCGGAGCAGGCTCGAGGGGCCGAATGGCCTACTCCTGCTCCTATCTTCTATGTTTCTATGTTTCTTGCAGAGAGCCGGCACGGGCTCGATGGACCAAATGGCCTCCTTCTGTGCTGTAACCATTCTATGTAATTCCATGTAGTATTGCTGAAAGAAGGACTGAATATATTTTGTGGTCATTTTACAAACAGCAGCAATCGGTCCGTCTGTTGTGTTCCGCCCTAGGGGAGTTCCTAACTCAAGTCTCACACATGAGATTCTTGAGCCGCTAACTAGGGAAGAGCAGCTGAGCTGGTTTCCTCTCGCCTTCGTCTCTGTTTTTATCTTCGGAGTACCTGCTCCTGAGGTGGGCTGCAACCAAGGCTAAACAGATCCACCTGCCCTTTACAATAAGGGTGAGGTCACTCACCCCCATCAGACGCAAGTACCCCCCCCTCCACCAGCCTCTCCCCAGTTGCTGCTGGACATCAACTCAGCATTCAGAGCTGATGCTCCAGCTTCTGCTCACCTGGGCTGTTTGGAGTGAGGTCCAAACTCGACCCTTCTGACTCTGAGGCGTGAATACGGCCACTGAGCCAGTGGTCACTCCATCAAACAGCAGTAATAATTAGTATTGATTAGGAATGGTTCATGAAAAAATGAGGAGGTCCAACTAAATGTAAAGATAGACCTTAAGAAAAGTACACCTCAATCTGAGCTTTGTAAATCTGAAAGGTGTTTGTTTTTCCCTCCTAGCTGCTTGTTTTTATTAAATTCATTCACAGGATGAATAAGGCCAGCATTTTATTGCCATCCCTAATTGCCCTTGAGATAAACCAGCTCCTCAACAAATGAATGGCTTACACTAGGCCATTTCAGAGGGCAGTTATGAGTTAACCACATTGCTGTGGGTTTGGAGTCACATATCGGCCAGACCGGGTAAGGGCAGCAGATTTCCTTCCTCTAAAGGATGTTAGTGAACCAGGTGAGTTTTATGCAACAATGCAGTAGATTTCATGGTCTGAAAACTAGCTTTATAATCCAGATTTATTTAATTAACTGAATTTAAATTCCCCAGCTGCCAATGGATGGATGAGATTTGAATTCATGTCGCAGATTACTTTAGGATTACTAGTTCAGTAACATAACCACGATGCTACTGCTTTTCTTCTGCATGTTTCTGCATCAACAAACAGGTGTGATTTTTTTTTGTAACAGTTAAGTTTTACAGCTTGCGAGACGTTATTACCTCAACCTGTCCTAACTCCTGACCATTGAACTGCCTCTCCTCAGCCCAGTGTCACTGGCATTGCCAACTGCTTCCCTCTTCTCAGGCATTTTCCCATCTTCCCAACTGCTGGCATCGCCTGCTCTTTAAAAAGCCCAATCTCAGCCCTCTATCCATTTCCGCCTACTGCTCTATCTTTCACATCCTATTCTCTTTAAGGTCCGCAAATGTATTACCACCACCAAAATAAAAATAAAAAAGGCTTGCATTTCTATAGCGCCTTTCACAACCACCAAAGCGCTTTACAATGAAACACTTTTCAACTGTAGTCACTGTTGTAATGTAGGAAATGCAGCAGCCAATTTGCACACAGCAAACAGCACTGTGATATTGACCAGATAATCTGTTATTTTGTTATGTTGAGTGAGGGATAAATATTGTCCGGGACACCGGGGATAACTCCCCGGCGCTTTGAAATAGTATTGCGGGATCTTTTACATCCACCTGAGAGAGCAGACAGAGCCTCGGTTTAACATCTCATCTGAAAGACAGCACCTCTGACAGTGCAGCACTCCCTCAGCCCTGCACTGGAAGCACTGGAGTGTCAGCCTTGATTTTTGTGTTCATAAGAACATAAGAAGTAGGAGCAGGCCATAAGGCCCCTTGGGCCTGCTCCGCCATTCAATAGGATCATCGCTGATCCAAACCTAGACTCACGTCCACTTCCCTAATTCCCTTATCAGCTAGGAAACTGTCTATCTCCGTCTTAAATTTATTTAATGTTGCAGCTTCCACAGCTCTCTGAGGTAGCAAATTCCACAGATTTACTACCCTCTGAGTGAAGAAGTTTCTCCTCATCTCAGTTTTGAAACAGCAGCCCCTTATTCTAAGATTATGCCCCCTAGTTCTAGTTTCACCCATCAGTGGAAACGTCCTCCCCGCATCCACTCGATCAAGCCCCCTCACAATCTTATATGTTTCGAAGTTCAAGTCTCTGGAGTGGGATTTGAACCCACAACCTTCTGACTCAGAGGCGAGAGTGCTGCCCACTGAGCCACAGCTGACACTAAAACCCTTCTCCCATCTCTCCCTGTTTGAATCTCTTCAGTCTGGTTTATGTCCTGCACACAGCATCAGGATTACCCCGGCCAAAGTTGCCAACCGTGTCCCGTGTGACTGCGACCCTAGCATGCTATTCCTTCACATTCTTCTCAAAGTCTCTGTGGCCTTTGTTGGGGTCAACTGCTCAAACCTCCTGCACTGCTTCTCTCCTTCATCCACCTCCACGGCACTGGCCTGTCATGGTTCTATTCCTGCTTATACCAATGTAGCCAGCACATCTCTGGCAATAGCCTCTCCTCCTGTGTTGCGTAGTCATCTCCAATGTGCCTCAAGATTCCATCCTTTACTCCCTTCCTGGTGCTCATCTATGTGATACTTCTCTGCAACGTTATGCACAAGCTTGCCAGTGACAACTATTTTTACCTTTCCATCACCAACCTGGATTTCACAACTGCGGTTGCGCTGTCAGACAGACAATCGGATATCAAGTCATGGATAAGCCAGAGGTTTCTCATGAGCAACATTGTGAAGACTGACGTAAAAACAGAAAATGCTGGAAATACTCAGCAGGTCAGGCAGCATCTGTGGAGAGCGAAACAGAGTTAACGTTTCAGGTCGATGACCCTTCGTCAGAACTGGAAGAGGTTAGAGATTTAACAGTTTTTCAGCAAGTACAGAGGCAGGGAAAAGGGGTGGGTGGAGGGGGCAGGATAGAACAAAAGAGATGGCCTGTGATAGGGTGGAGGGCAGGAGTGATTAAATGACAAAAGGGATGATGGTATTTGGATGAAAGTATGCCTGAAGTCATCCTGTTTTGCTCCCACCACTAACTTCCCAGCTTAGCCTCTAGTTCCATCCCATTTCCTGGTTGCTCACTTATTCTGAACCTGATGGTCCACAACCTTGGTGTCCTCGCTGACTCTGAGCTGAGAGCACCTGAATTCTATCCCATGCAAAGTCCTACTCACCTTTTCATTACTGTCCTCTGACTCCCCAACTCCAAAACCTCCATTCTTCTGCATGAATCCCTCCATGGTTTTGCGGTACCCTACCTCTCAAACTTACATCTCAAATTGCGGACCCTGGTCCCCTGACTCTGACCTAGAGCGTGCCATTCTTCCCTTCATTCCATCATTGGTAGCAGAGCTTTCAGTCGTCTCAGCCCTGTACTTTGGAATCCTCTTATGTTGCAACAGTGACTACACTTCAAAAAAGTGCTTCATTGGCTGGAAAGCACTTTGGGACGTCTGGTGGTTGTGAAATGTGCTATATAAATGCAAGTCTTTCTTTCTTTCTTGCTTCACAAACCCCCCTGTCTTGGTGTATCACTCCCGGCCTTCAAAAGCCTCCTCAAAGCTTACTGCTAGAGTTTGGACATCTTCCTAACATTTTTCTTTTGTTATTAGCTGGGTTACAAAAGCAGAGCAAGTCCTTTATGAACTGAAGCATGCATTGTTATTCTCTGCCCACACAGGTATAATAATTAACCCTGATTTGTGTTAAATTGCTCACTAGAGAAAGAAAGAACTTGTATTTCTACAGCACCTTTCACAATCTCAGGACTTCCCAAAGCGCTTTACAGCCAATGAAGTATTTTTGAAGTGTAGTCACTGTTGTAATGTAGGAAACGCGGCAGCCAATTTTGACATAGCAAGCTCCCACAGATAGCAATGTGATAATGATCTGATAATCTGTTTTAGTGATGTTGATTGAAGGATAAATATTAGCCAGGACACCGGGATAACTCCCCTGCTCTTCTTCGAAATAGTGCCTTGGGATCCTCTACGTCCACCTAAGAGAGAAGATGGGGCCTCGGTTTAATGTTTCATCCAAAAGACAGCACCTCTGACAGCGCAGCACTCCCTCAGTACTGCCAGCCTAGATTTTTATGCCCAAGTCTTTGGAGTGGGACTGGAACCCACAACCTTCTGACTCAAAAGGCAAGAGGGCCACCACCTGAGCCACGGCTGACACGATATGCACGCTACATTTTATTGTCACCTTAAAAAGTGGACAATAACATGCACTGAGACCACTGTTCAGGCAAAACTATTTCTTCAGACTTATTTGTAGATTAAACTTATTGAAACAAAAAACACATAACTAGATGCTGAAAAGTACAATTCTTATACAATAGAACTGGATTAATATACGATTTCCAGGATTTTGCTTCTTATAGTCTCTCTCAGCACAGTCTTTGATAATCATGATGATGATGAATATTTACAGGAAATGATTCCTCATGGAGTTCCTATTCCACACTCTTTGTAAAGACACGGTGAATAGAAGTCTGAAAACAGTGCGAGGGTCCCTGGATTCTAAAAGTGTCCTTTGGTTAATGAAACACATCTGTTGAGGATGATCAATTTTGATTGATCAAAGCAACAATGCTGACCTACCTTGTAAACATTGACACTAACCCCAAATCACATTTCATACTGCATCGTCATCTGCTTAGCAATGTTCTTACACAGGGTGGCGGCATCCGTCAGTTAATTTACAGATGCTGCAATTCCTTCTTTGCTAGCATTATTTGACATAGCAGTTGCAAATAACACCGTTACCTTTGTAGAATTAGCATATATAGAAGGACTTGTACGACCTCAGGATGTCCCAAAGCGCTTTACAGCCAATGAAGTACTTTTTGAAGTGCAGTCACTGTTGTAATGTAGGAAACGCGGCAGCCAATTTGCGCACAGCAAGCTCCCACAAACAGCAATGTGATAATGACCAGATAATGTTTTTTGTGATGTTGAGTGAGCGATAAATATTGGCCAGGACACCGGGGAGAACTCCACTGCTCTTCTTCAAAATGGTGCCATGGGATCTTTTACGTCCACCTGAGAGAGCAGACGAGGCCTCGGTTTAACATCTCAACCGAAAGACGGCACCTCTGGCAGTGCAGCACTCCCTCAGCACTGCACTGGGTGTGTCAGTCTGAATTTTTGTGCTTAAGTATCTGGAATGGGGCACAAACCCACAACCTTCTCACTCAGAGGCAATGAGTGCTGCCCACTGAGCCACAGCTGACACATAATGTGCCCCTGTTTTTTTAAACCATCTATAATTTAACTAATCCTCAACCAGTGCTTACCAGGGACTCCAAAACAGAACAGCACCCGCTACAATCTCCCAAGGAAGCACTTGGATTCCAGCTAAGCTTCAAAATGATATATTTAAATATATAAAATATGCACATCTCACAGGACAACAATTCTACTCTAGTCGCACCAACCTCTTTGACCATGAAGTTGGCCAACTCCTTAATTCTTCCCCTCATTTATTATTCCTGGGGCCAATATTTATCCCTCAAGCAAAATAACAAAAACAGATTATCTGGTCATTATCACATTGCTGTTTGTGGGAGCTTGCTGTGCGCAAATTGGCTGCCGCGTTTCCTACATTACAGCAGTGACTCCACTTCAAAAAAGTACTTCATTGGCTGTAAAGCGCTTTGGGACATCCGATGGTCGTGAAAGGCGCTATAGAAATGCAAGTCTTTTTTTCTTTCATCTGCCTGGTATCCAACGCCCTCCCCCCAGTGAGTCAGTTTGTGATATTTTGCTATGTTGTTGTTGCTGATGAAGGGAAAACTGAGTGAGGTAAGACGTTCCAGACTCTCGTAAGCCTGAGTAAGAATGAGTTAGAGTAGGTCCTGGGGAGGAAAGTCTGAATGCAAGTCTAATGTTCATTTGTTTAACTAGCAGATTGCTTCCATAGTTGAATGATCATTGAGTCATATTAAATCTGGTCCCAGTACTGACTTTTTAATCCATTTTTTAATACTTTAATGTATTTTTCATCTTGGGTGAGATTAGCCTATTGTATTATCACATCATGGAATCAATGAATAAAACATTTTATCGTGTCTCATCAGATGTTTTAGATAACATACTGAATAAAAGACTCATTCTTTATGAGACACAAACCATCTGTGAGCCCCTAATATGAACAGACACATGTGAGAAGTAATGAATCTGTCATCTCCTTCAGCTTCCTGGTGTTGTGACATTTAACACAGAGATGCTATCCCCCAAATGATGTAGCAACTCCTCCCACATCAAGAAGTATGACAATAGTGACTCATTATCCCGATAAGATCTGTCAGCTTTCAAACATCTAAATTGTTCACTTGATGCGCACCCTGGTCATAGGGTATAACCCATAATAATTCAAATATCTGTTGAATCTCAATCTGTCCCTTCCTGTCACTTACCGCTTCTTTTTCATGCTTTGTGAGGAGATCCTTTTGTCAGTGATTTTGCACATATCTTTATGTAGTTAAATCAATTACTGTTATCAGGTGTACGTAAGGAGGGGATCCTGTTCCAGTGCAATAGTTTGGGAATGACTAGAAAATTACTCATAACCAGAGGGAAGATTTCTTCTGTACTCTATGTGTAGTGAAACTGTAAACCCATTCTCCGTAAACACATTTAAGATCTCATTCACCTAATGCACAGAAGACCTGCTCCCAGATTGACTTAGGACGTTTCTACAATTTACTTTGATGAAAATAATGAGATTCTCTACAGCTGGCGAGGAAACAAATCTCAATTGATGTGCCTTGTACAAACTTGGCTTGTATTCCCTTGAGTTTAGGCGGTTGAAGGGGGTTCTGATTGAGATATTTAAAATGATAAAAGGGATTCGCTGAGAGTAGATCCAGAGAAACTAGTTCCTCTGGTGGAGGAATCCAGAACAAGAGGGCAAAATCTTAAAATTAGAGCCAAACCAGTTCAGAGTGAAATCAGGAAGCAATTTTTCACACAAAGGGTAGCGGGAAATCTGTCACTCACTCCCCTGAAGGATATACTTGCCATAGAGGGAGTGCAATGAAGGTTCACCAGACTGGTTCCTGGGATGGGGGGATTGTCCTATGAGGAGAGACCGAGTAGACTAGGCCTACATTCTCCAGCGTTTAGAAGAATGAGAGGTGATCTCATTGAAACATACAAAATTCTTACAGGGCTTGACAGGGTAGATGCAGGGAGGATGTTTCCCCTGGCTGGGGAGTCTAGAACCAGGGGTCACAGTCTCAGGATAAGGGGTCGGCCATTTAGGACTGAGATGAGGAGAAATTTCTTCACTCAGAGGGTGGTGAATCTTTGGAATTCTCTACCCCAGAGGGCTGTGAAGGCTCAGTCGTTGAGTATATTCAAGACAGAGATCGATAGATTTTTGGATATTAAGGGAATCGAGGGATACGGGGATAGTTCAGGAATTGAGGTCGAAGATCAGCCATGAGGCTCGAGGGGACAACGGCCTACTCCTGCTCCTAATTCTTATGTTCTTATGAAAGGCTGTGGGTGCTGGGTCAATGGGAATTTTCAAGACTGTGATTGATAGATTTACGTTAGATAAGGGTATCAAGGGATATAAAACAAAGGCAGGTAAATTGAGTTAGGGTACAGATCAGCAATGATCTAACTGAATGATGGAATAGGCTTGAGGGGCTGAATGGCCTCATCACCAAAAGCAGCAACAACAACAACTTGTATTGATATAGCGCCTTTAATGTAGTAAAACGTCCCATGCTTCACAGGAGTGTAATAAGACAAAACATTTGACACCGAGCCACATAAGGAGAAATTAGGGCAGGTGACCTAAAGCTTGGTCAAAGAGGTAGGTTTTAAGGAGCGTCTTAAAGGAGGAAGGAGAGGTAGAGAGGCGGAGAGGTTTAGGGAGGGAATTCCAGAGCTTAGGGCCTAGGCAACAGAAGGCACGGCTACCAATGGTCCTCCTGTGTAATGATATTAGCAGCTCATAAAGACTGAGACAAACAAAGATGAAACAATGAGACGACTGAGGAAAAGCATCTTGGATGGATGGCCCAACATGAAGCAAGACTGCTCACCTGACATGGCAGAGTACTGGAACTGCAGGGCGGAACTATCAGTGGTCGAAGACATCATCTACAAAGGAAGTAAAATAGTTATCCCAAAGAGTCTGAGAAAAGAGATGTTAAAAAAGATCCATGGAGGACATCTGGGAATCGAAAAGTGTAAGAAAAGAGCACGAGAGGTGATGTACTGGCCATGAATCAACCAAGATGTGACAAATGAGGTGTCAAACTGCACAATATGCCTGAAATATCGAGCAAGCAATCCGGTAGAACCACTAAAGCCACACCCAGCACCAGACAGACCTTACCAGAAGGTAGGCGTTGACCTATTCGTATGTCAAGGGAAGGACTATCTTGTAGTCACAGACTATTACTCCCTGTATCCAGAGGTTTGTAGACTGTACACCACCACTGCAGATGCTGTGATAACATGTATGAAAGCCATATTCTCCAGACATGGTGTGGCAAGCGAGGTCTTCACAGACAACGGACCCCAGTTTTACAATGCAAGTTTCCGACACTTTGCCAAAGAGTGGGACTTTGTCTACACAACGTCAAGTCCTCACTATCCACAGTCCAATGGACTAGTGGAAAAATCGGTCCAGACAGTGAAAAGACTGATGTACAAGGCAAAAGACAGTGGAACTGACTTCTACCAGAGCATTCTTGTATACCGCACAACGCCGCTCGAGTGTGGTATGTCACCAGCCCAACTCCTGATGGGACGTCGGCTAAGCTCAAACCTACCCATCCCGGAGAACCTCCTGAAAACAAAAGAGGGGGAGAAAGTGAGGAAGTTCAAAGAACAACAGAAAGAAAAGCAAAAGTACTACTATGACAGAGGAACACAAAACCTACCTGAACTCCACACTGGTGACCAAGTAAGGTTGAAAGACAAAACAAACACATGGACTCAGAAGGGAACTGTCCTGAGTGAAGTTCAACCAAGATCATACACCATTCAGACAGATGAGGGTGCTGTTCTGAGAAGAAATCATCGAGATCTTCTCATGGGACCAGCCACAGCAGGTCAAGAGACTGATACTGTTGAACAACCTGATCACACAGCTGAGAACACATCATCTGAGGCAACAACTCAGATTCAAGGACAATCAATCAGAAAATCCTCAAGACACGTGAAGCCTCCTGAGAGACTCATTGAGCAAATTTAAGGACTATTGTTATAGAAGGAAGTAATGTTATCTTATTCTTTCTTCAAGTTCTAGTGTATTGACATATTTCATGTGAACACACAAAGCAAGGTTAAAAAACCTTGATCATGATAATGATAATGTAAGTTCATTAAGTGTTACAGTTAAAATGCAGATTAATACAAAGAAAACATGTTGTTGGTTAAAAGTAAAATACTTTTGTTTTAAGAAAAGGAGATGTAATGATATCAGCAAATAGAGATGGTATTTGCCTGTTCGATTATGATGCCTTAACAGCATGTTTGTATGTATTGATTGCTTGTGCCTGACCAGCAGAGGGCATGTGACCGAGACAAGCAAGGGAGTTTAGTTTAGTTTCAGTTTCATTCTAGATGCATCACAAGCATCGTGTCTCCTGTAAAGCTGTATAAAGAGTTGAACAGACTTTAGATTAAAAGACATTCTCTTTCATAAATGTCTCGTCATTGAACCCACAAAGAAATCAATACATCCTGTTCATATGTTTTCTATTTCTGAACAGGAAAGGTAACAAATTCATTTGGGGTTTGCAGAAATGTACATGCCAGCTGACAAGGTTGGTATTATCACTGACCACCTGGCTGAACTTTGGTAACACTCCTGCCTTTGAGTTAGAATGGTAGCAGGTTCAAGGTTCACTCCTAGGACTTCAGCATATAATCTCCCTTTGTAGGACATCACATATCAGCATACCTGCTCCACTAAAATGGATTGACACGGAGCTCCCTGTAAGGTTCTGTTGATATAAATGTAACAGAAACAGATAAAGCCAGCAATGACTTTCACATACAATAGCAAAATACTACGGATGCTGGAAATCTGAAATAACTCCTCAATCACCTCCAACAGCCCCTCCCCTCCCCACCGCACCTTTCCGTGTAAGTGCAGGAGATGCAACACATGCCCTTTTACCTCCTCCCTTCCCACTGTCCAGGGCCCCAAACACCCCTTCCAGGTGAAACAGCGATTTACTTGTACGCCTTGCAATTTAGTATACTGTATTCGCTGCTCACGATGCGGTCTCCTCTACATTGGGGAGACCAAATGCAGATTGGGCGACCGCTTTGCGGAACACCTCCGTACAGTCCGTAAGGGTGACCCCGAGCTTCCGGTCGCCTGTCACTTTAATTCTCCGCTCCACTCCCACTCGGACCTCTCCGTCCTCGGCCTATTACACTGTTCCAAAGAAGCTCGAGGAACAGCACCTCATCTTTCGATTTGGCACTTTACAGCCTTCTGGACTCAACATTGAGTTCAACAATTTCAGAATATAACCCCTGCCCCCATTTTATCAGGCGGCAGCTGTTGACGATTCTGACATCCCCCATTTGCAAATTTTAATCTCTCCTGCCTTCCACCCTATCACAGACTGTCCCTTTTGTTCTTTCCTCCCCTCCCCCCTTTCCCTACCTCTGCCCTTGCTTAAAAACCTGTTCCATCTCCAGCTTTTTCCAGTTCTGATGAAGGGTCATCGACCTGAAACGTTAACTCTGTTTCTCTCTCTACGATGCTGCCTGACCTGCTGAGTGTTTCCAGCATTTTCTGTTGTTATTAATGACTTTCACATGGTTGATGCATTTAGCTTGATGCTAAGCAGTATATTTATTTTAATTGGGGCTAAGGCTGCCTGAAGGTAGCACACAGACAAATGCAGTACAAGTTTTTATTTCAGATTTCCAGCATCTGCAGTATTTTGCTTTTGTGCCGGTACTTTTCAAACTGAGCTCTACCTCAAAAAAAATAGACACTGGAACTTGGGAGGCAAGGAAGAAAGTTTTTTTTTATATAAGATTTGAAATAAAGGGAATGGGGATATTTGATAGAAATCAAGTTTAAAAATGGAGCAAGAATGGTCACAAGGGCGAGCAGAAAAATGTTTGCATTTTAAAAAATCTGAGTGTTCAGTCTCAGTACAAGACAAAGAGAAAAATGAATAAAAATCTGCAAAGGCTGGAACTCTGAAATAACAACAAAAGATGCTGGAAACACTCAGGTCAGTCAGCATTTCATAGAATCATAGCAATTTACGGCACAGAAGCAGGTCATTCGGCCCATCGTGTCCGTGCCGGCCAACAAAGAGCTCGCCAGCCTAATCCCACTTTCCAGTTCTTGGTCCGTAGCCCCGTGGGTTACGGCACTTCAAGTGCATATCCAAGTACTTTTTAAATGTGATGAGAGTTTCTGCTTCCACCACCCTTTCAGGCAATGAGTTCCAGGCCCCCACCACCCTCTGGGTGAAAAAAGTTCTCCTCAACTCCCCTCTAATCCTTCTACCAATTACTTTAAATCTATGCCCCCTGGTTATTGACCTCTCTGCTAAGGGAAATAGGTCCTTCCTATCCACTCTATCCAGGCCCCTCATAATTTTATACACCTCAATTAAGTCTCCCCTCAGTTCCAAAGAAAACAACCCCAGCCTATCCAGTCTTTCCTCATAGCTAAAATTCCCCAGTCCTGGCAACATCCTTGTAAATCTCCTCTGTGCCCTCTCTAGTGCAATCACACCTTTCCTGTAATGTGGTGACCAGAACTGTACACAGTACTCTGTGGGCTAACTAGTGTTTTATACAGTTCTAGCATAACCTCTCTGCTCTTATATTCTATGCCCCATTTGCAAGAGAAAAGACAGGCTTTAGATGTTTCAGTGTGTAGCTTTCATCAGCGTGCCTTTAGAAAGACAAATTTAATCGACTGTTTCAGTGTGAGTTGGAAACATAAACATTGGCCCAGAGAACCTGGAGTTCCTCACAGCTAACGGCAGTCTAAGGGTTAAAAAGCCTAGCTTATGACAACAACTGGCATTTATATAGCGTTTTTAACTTAGAGAAATGGCTCAAGGCACTTCATACAGGCTTGAAGAAACCAGATGTTGAGCTAAAGCAAAAGAGATGGGGTGGTCAAAAAATGGGTTTTAAGGAGGATAGAGAGGTGGAGCATTTTAGGGAGGGAATTCCAAACAATGGGACTGAAGCAGCTGAAAGCACGACCGACCGCCAATAGTGAGGCAAAGTAAGGGGCATGCATAAGAGTCAGTCGAAAGGATAGTTTGGGGGAGGTTGTAGGCTTGGAGGAGATTATAGAGACAGCAAGGGGCGAGACCAGAAAAGGATTTAAAGACAAGAATGAGAATATAAAATCTGAGGCTTCACTGGACTGGGAGCCAATGTAGGTCAGTGAGGACAAGGGTGATTGGTGAGCAGGACTTGGTGTGGGATAGGAGATGAGCAATAGAATTGTGGATGAGGTGAAGCTTCCAGAGGGTATGCGGTGAGACGCCAGAAACGAGAGCTTTGGTGTAAGACTGTGGCGGTGACAAGGCTCGTATGAGGGTTTCAGCGGCAGATGGGCTGAGGTTGGGGCAAAGACGATGGTACAGCAGTGGAAACTGGTGGTCTTTAAGACAGAGAGGATATGAGGTTGGAAACTCAGCTTGTGATCAAACAGGATGCCGAGGTGGCGAACAGTATGGTTCAGTCTGAGAAGGTGGCCAGGGGGAGGAGGAGAGATTCACTGGTGAGGGAGCAGAGTTTGTGCTGGGGGCTGAAGACGATGGCTTAGGAATTTCCAGTGTTCCGCTGGTGGAAGTTAAAACTCATTCAAGCCTGGATGTCGGGTCAGCAGGCAGACAGCACAACTAAAAATGAAATATACTGCTGTTATAAGATAGCTTTTATCTCAAAAGTCATAAACACATTAAACGAGATCACAAATACTGCAACAGCCTAAAGAAATACCACAAGGTCAAGAGGCAATATTTTGAAAGTTTGTGATAAATTATCTAATTGAGAAGGCCACTATGTTATCAAATTATTATAAAGATGCTGATATGGATCACAACTTCAGTCCTTATCATCCAGTAGCTATGGCAACTCATATTAATTATCTTAATTAGAAAGCCAAAGTGTTTTAACAGTTGGGTACAGAGGTATGACAGAGAGGGGGTTTAAAATTAAGGGGTGGAATAATTAACTTGATCGCATGAAGTTCCTTCCTCTGCTATTTTAACAGAGGTTAACCTAGGTTGTAAACAACAACAACAACAAGTATTTATACAGCGCCATAAACGTAGTGAAACGGCCCAAGGCACTTCACAGGAGCGTTAACAAACAGAATTTGACACCGAGCCACATAAGGAGAAATTAGGGCAGGTGAGCAAAAGCTTGGTCAAAGAGGTAGGTTTTAAGGAGCGACTTAAAGGAGGAAAGAGAGGCGGAGAGGTTTAGGCAGGGAATTCCAGAGCTTAGGGCCACGGCAGCTGAAGGCACGGCCACCAATGGCTGAGTGATTAAAATCGGGGATGCTAAATAGGCCAGAATTAGAGGAGCACAGAGATCTCGGAGGGTTGTTTTATTGTAAAGCAGTTAATGCTGTGCTGAAACACCAGAGGGATAAATTACTGATAAAAGAAAGACTTGAATTTCTATAGCGCCTTTCCTGGCCACTGGACGTCCCAAAGCGCTTTACAGCCAATGAAGTATAGTCACTGTTATAATGTAGCAAACATGGCAGCCAATTTGCACACAGCAAGCTCCCACAAACAGCAATGTGATAATGACCAGGTAATCTGTTTTTAATGATGTTGATTGAGGGATAAATATTGGCCCCAGGACACTGGGGATAACTCCCCTGCTCTTCTTCGAAATAGTGGCTGTGGTGTATGTAACCTGTTCCACCTTAAGAGAACTACTTTAAGAGATGTACTACTTTCTCTTGGCTGCTGTATACTGTAATACTGTAATACCGGTGGTGACCACACCGGTATATAAGTGTTGTGCAAGGATTTGCTGGGCAGTTCAGCCCTGACCTTCGAATAGTAAAGACCTGTTAAAAGTTATTCTTGTTGTCTGTGTCCAGTGATTGATCCTAAACATAACTGGAACATACAGACTCAACAGTGGCCGTGGGATCTTTTACATCCACTTGAGAGAGCAGACGGGGCCTCGGTTTAACGTCTCATCCGAAAGACGGCACCTCCGACAGTGCAGCACTCCCTCAGCACTGCACTGGGAGTGTCAGCCTTGATTTTTGTGTTTGTCTCTGGAGTGGGACTTGAACCCACAACCTTCTGACTCAAAGGCAAGTGTGCTGCCCACTGAGCCACTGGCTGACACACAACATATTAATCATATTAATCGTACGTCCACTGGTATCCCATGGCATAATTATTTTTAAAATGAGCTGGTCATTATCACATTGCTGTTTGTGGGAGCTTGCTGTGCGCAAATTGGCTGCCGCGTTTCCCACATTACAACAGTGACCACACTTCAAAAAGTACTTCATCGGCTGTAAAGCGCTTTGGGACGTCTGGTGGTTGTGAAAGGCGCTACAGAAATGCAAGTCTTTCTTTTCTTTTTTTCAAATCCAAAGAGAGAGAGGGAGTTCCTGGAGACTCAGGTAGCCCCTCTTGTTTTGGGAATTTCCTGGAACTGTTGAGGTTTATCAAGTCAGCAGTGAGTCATTGATACAAAGGAATCTTAGTTGTAATGACCTTTTAACATGGGTGAAAGACTAACACGATGGGAGAAAGCCCAAATCATAGCATGCCCAATGCTTAAACATTAGTGTAGAAAATTGATTGAAGTTTTTTATGAAAACATGCTAATGAATGCAGCATGGGACAAACATTATCTAGTTTCTCCAAATGGTTTGACCTCTTGAAACTAGACCCTGTATGTTTATGTTGAAGAGTACAGGCCAGGTTTCACACTGCCGTGATTTGAACAGGTTGGGCTCAGCGACTCTCTTGAGGAGAGAAAACCATTTGGGAAAACAATTGCAGTGCTGATTAACTTACTGACCTTCAATCATGCAGAAGCTTTGAAGGTAGGAAGGTCACAATACATGACCAATTATTCTATTCAATGAATTGATGCATATAGGAGCTCTTTACAGAAGACAGTTCTACTACAGATTGGGACAGAAAATTAAAGAATTTTGTTTTTCCTTCCAAGTTCCTCTCCTCCGGCACTGAAGGTGTTGCATTAAGCTGGGATCTGATCCCACAGTCGCTGTTCTTTGTCCATTTGCCCACTCTTCAGGTGCACGCAGCTGCCCGTGTCCTAACTCGCACCAAGTCCCATTCGCCCATCACCCCTGTGCTCACCGAACTACATTGGCTCCCGGTTAAGCAACACCCCGATTTCAAAATTCTCATCCTTGTTTTCAAATCCCTCCGTGGCCTCGCCCCTCCCTATCTCTATAATCTCCTTCAGCCCCACAACCCCCGAGATATCTGCGCTCCTCTAATTCTGCCCTCTTGAGCATCCCCGATTTCCATCGCTCCACCATTGGCGGCCGTGCCTTCAGCTGCCTGGGCCCTAAGCTCTGGAATTCCCTCACTAAACCTCTCCGCCTCCTTTAAGACGCTCCTTAAAACCTACCTCTTTGGCCAAGCTTTTGGTCACCAGCCCCAACTTCTCCTTATGTGGCTCGGGGTCAAATTTTGTTTGATAATCGCTCCTGTGAAGCGCCTTGGGACGTTTTAGCACGTTACATGTGCTGTATAAATACAAGTTGTTGTTGTGTGCAGGGTGATAGTTAAAGTGAGCAGGCTGTTTCATAATGGGGAGCATCACAGTCGAGCTTGATCCTGTCTTCACTCAATGTCCGGACATGGGCACTTTTCAGTCGGAAGCACTGGACAGTCAGAGGAGCCCGAGTGAATTTTTCCTCTCCAGTTAGAGGTGCTGTGGTGAACTGCTCCTCTCATGGGGCCTGTTATAAATCTCACCGTCAAGAAACTACTCATGAAATAACACTGGACGGCCAGCTGGTGGCGCCGTCCAAGGAGTATAAATACTCGGGCGTGGGCCCAGCTTGCCAGGGACATTTTGTAAGACAAGGAGCTAGTGAAGTACAACTAGACTTCCGTGTTCTGAAACAAGTTGATTAAAGCCTTGCTTTACGCTCAAACCAAGTGCGTAGTGAATTTTATTACGTCAGGGCCATCTTGCTCTGTATGGTTCAGTTCCATATTAGAGAGTGTAGAATTGAGCCATCCAGCTCCCTTATGCCAATAGCAATGACCCATGTGTCTAAAATTCTGCTGTTGTGATATGGGAGCAGGACTTTATTGTGTAAAGGTTGGGACCTGGCTCATGGATGACCATCTCCCAGAATCTGACCTAAACTAGCAGCAGTATAAAAACCTGGATTGTGCAAATCCTGCTGCTCTTTACATATAAGATTCTTGTTGCTCCTCCAATTCCAGCCTCTTGCGCATGCCCGATTGTCATCCATCCGCCATTGGCGGCCGTGCCTTCAGCTGCCGAGGCCCGAAGCTCTGGAATTCCCTCCCTAAACCTCTTGCCTCTCTAACTCTGCCCCTTGACATTCAACAGCATTACCATCACTGAATCCCCCACCATCAACATCCTGGGGGGATCACCATTGACCAAAAACTTAACTGGACCAGCCACATAAATACTGTGGCAACAAGAACAGGTCAGAGGCTGGATATTCTGCGACGAGTGTCTCACCTCCTGACTCCCCAAAGCCTTTCCACCATCTACAAGGCACAAGTCAGGAGTGTGATGGAATACTCTCCACTTGCCTGGATGTGTGTAGCTCCAACAACACTCAAGAAGCTCAACACCATTCAAGACAAAGCAGCCCACTTGATTGGCACCCCATCCACCACCTTAAACATTCACTCCCTCCACCACTGGTGTACTGTGGCTGCAGTGTACACCATCTACAAGATGCACTGCAGCAACTCGCCAAGGCTTCTTCGGCAGCACCTCCCAAACCTGCAACCTCTTCCACCTAGAAGGACAAGGGCAGCAGACACATGGGAACACCACCATCTCCAAGTTTGCTTCCAAGTCACACACCATCCTGACTTGGAAATATATCGGCCGATCCTTCATCGTCGCTGGGTCAAAATGCTGGAACTCCTTCCCTAACAGCACTGTGGGCGTATACCTTCACCATACGGACTGCAGCGGTTCAAGAAGGTGGCTCACCACCACCTTCTCGAGGGCAATTAGGGATGGGCAATAAATGCTGGCCTTGCCAGTGACACCCACATCCCATGAATGAATAAAAAAAACCTCTCTCTCCTCCTTTAAGACGCTCCTTAAAACCTACCTCTTTGACCAAGCTTTTGGTCACCTGCCCTAATATCTCCTTATGTGGCTCGGTGTCAAACGTTGTTGGATGGTCGCTCCTGTGAAGCGCCTTGGGATGTTTTGCTACGTTAAAAGCGCTGTATAAATACAAGTTGCTGTTGTTGAATTCCCTATTAGTAGCTTGTTGGAGTGAAGTCCACGTAAGGAGAGTTCTTTGCTCTCGGGGACTACTCATTGCAGGAACTTTGAGGCTGTGAAGGAGAGTTTGGCCAGGAACTACATGATTCAAAATCCAATATCTAATCAATACCCTATCCCACCCACGCTGCTGGGCACTGGAGTGATGTTCAGGTATAATTAGGGCTACCAGTTGAACAGCAGAATTACAGGAAACTCTCTTTTAACCAACACCTAAATAATCGGAAATCTCTGTTAACCGGCAAAATTCAGGAGTAGGTTCAGGTAAGTTTTACTTCACATTAGTGGCAGTTCCTGGATCTGTGGCTGTGTAATCGGGGTTCCTGCACTTGTTGCTAAGCAACAGGGACGCTTGGTCTGTGGCCGGAGTTCCTGCACATGTTGCTAAGCAACAGGGAAGCCTGGATTTGTTGCTGTGTACGGAGCAGTCGTACCTTTTAAACTATACCTCTTTGTAATCCGGACTTTTTGATAAACCGGCACCACGCTGGTCCCGTTGGTGCCAGATAATAAAGAGTTTCCTGTACGCTACTTTCCTTACACAGTCAAGAAAATTTGAAATCATCAAGAAAAAATAAATACAATTTGAGTTCCATTTGCCGGCTAACTTTTAATCGACCCCACTGAGTAAAGAGGTAATGAGAGACATTCCTGATACTTGAGTGTCTGACACCTTTAATGTGCTTTATTGTACTGCATGACTGCATTGAATAGCTAGGAATGGGTCATTATTGAACATAGCAGTAGAACAGCAGACGCTTTAAAAAAAATGTTTACCATCATTTAGGCTTTTTCAGAATGAATTGACAAAAAAAATCCATGTCATTTGTTATACTTTTCCACTTGCCCACTTTCCTGTGCTTGTTTGGTCCTACTTAAAAACGTAAGAAATAGGAGCAGGAGTCGGCCATTCGGCCCCTCGAGTCTGCTCCGCCATTCAATAAGATCATGGCTGATCCAATCTTGGCCTCAACTCCACTTTCCCGCTCTCTCCCAGACCCCTCGACTCCCTTGTAGTTCAAATGTCTGTCAATCTCCACCTTGAATATATTCACTGACTCCGCCTCCACAGCTCTCCGGGGTAGAGAATTCCAAAGATTCACGACCCTCTGAGAGAAGAAATTCCTCCTCATCTCCGTCTTAAACAGGCGACCCCTTATTCTGAAACTATGCCCCCTCGTTCTAGATTCCCCCACTAGGGGAAACATCCTCTCTGCATCCACCCTGTCAATCCCCCTCAGAATCTTATATGTTTCAATAAGATCACCTCTCATTCTTCTAAACTCCAATGAGTATAGGCCCAACCTGCTCAACCTTTCATCATACGTCAACCCCCTCATCCCAGGAATCAACCTCGTGAACCTTCTCTGCACTGCCTCCAATGCAAGTATATCCCTTCCTTAAATATGGAGACCAAAACTGTACGCAGTACTCCAGGTGTGGTCTCACCAGCGCCCTGTAAAGTTGCATCAAAACTTCCCTACTTTTATACTCCATCCCCCTTTGCAATAAAGGCCAACATTCCATTAGCCTTCCTCATTACTTGCTGCACCTGCGTGCTAACTTTTTTGTTATTCTTTGTTTCATTGTTAAGGCTTTACATTGACCGAGCAAATCGAATTCCAGTTCTGACGAAGGGTCACCGAGCTGAAGCGATAACCTTGTTTCTCTCCCCACAAACACTGCCAGAGCTGCTGAGCAACGCTCCCACCCCGCTAGGCTGCGAGCGTGTGCGGCCACCCAGTGATCTGCAGGGTGCCGCCCGGGGCCGCTCGCCGGCTTTTCCGTTGGAAACGCCGCACAGGCGCAGAAATCTAACGGGGACCGTTGAGGGAATGTTGCTGCTGAGTGTGGCCAGCATTTTCTCTTTCGAAATCAAATCCTGTGCTGACTGCACAGGATTTTTAACCAGTTTTTTTTTTAACTGGTGTGTGGGAATTGTATCGTGGTCCTTTTGGTTTTCCGGTGAGACTGGCGGAGCTGTGGTTTTGCCTATGATGTACGAAAGGGCTGTTATCCCCTGTAATCAGCGTTACTGAATTTATAGTGCTGGCTAAACTAAATTTTGTTTTTGTTGCTTGAGATTCTGGAAAAACTTAACCAGCGCTTTGAAAATGATAAATCAGCAGTCTCGGCTGCAGTATATCCCCATTCTTGCTTCATAACGTCCAAGGATTCCCCAGTACAGTTAAACAGAAAATAAAATGGTTTACGTTGGTCTCTGTGCAGTTTATTTATGTGAGACTAAGGAACTAAAATATCCAGTGGTTTGAGCAGGCCCAGTAAGAGTGAATGTATATCTTGCAGCTTGAAGTTAGTAATTGAAACCAAACTAGAGGACACAGTATAAAATTTATAGGCCTTGAGAAATATTCGAGATGAGGAGGATTGTTTTCCCCCTAGAGCCACAGATATGTGGAATAGATTACAATTAATGGGTGGAACGTTACGGGGCCCACAAATGGGGCACATGACTCTTGGCTTGTAAAGTGCTGCGCTCGGAGTGCTAAAGCCTATAATGTACCCCATAGTTTGAGCCTGCACATGCTGACACTCCGAAGTACTTGGTCACAAAAATACGATTTCAATGACTCAATCACAATGAATGAGTGATTCTGATATTAATGGCCCATATTTTCTGATCCCTACGGGTGTGTACGAGCGACGCGCATGCGCTGAAAACCGGCATTTCCGGTCTGTGAAGAATGCTCTTGGCAGATCAGACGTCTGCCCTGGAGAAGGGCCTCTGCGGGGGGAGAGTTCTGCTTTCTGGAGAACCTCCGCCCGCAGAAAACCCTTAGAAATCTTACGCCTGGTAAAAGCAGCGTAAGGCCTGCTTTTACCAGCATAAGAGTTTAAAAAAAGTTTTTAAAAAAATATTTTTTTTCACTCATTTATAATTTAAAAATACTTTTAAAAGAGGTAAGTTTATTTTTAGCCTCATAAAAAACCTTAATTATTTTTTTCAAAAAATTAAATTTTTGTTTAAAATATTTAATTTAATGTAATTTTAACTCATTTTAAAAATGTGAAAATTTATTTCATGTTGTAGTGTCTTTTTTCAGTGACCTCCATTCATACTTTTGACGGCTCTACCTGTCAGGTGTATGAAGGGAGATTCCCTTCTCCCATTGGCTCCCCATGGCCCACGTGATCCCAGGGACGCTTGTGAACTACCTGCGCCTCTGGGATACCCGGGCCCTGCGCATTTTGACTGTGGAGAGGCCCAGGAGCGGAAGTGTCCGGACCTCGGGAGCCCTCAGGTAAGAGCGTAGATTTTTTTCCGATAGGAGGCATTCGCACGCAGGAAGCCTCCGATCGGAAATTACGGGCCAATATCTTGTACGTTCCACAGCGAAAGCATTGTGTCTTCTGACCCACTCGGAGCAGAGGCATGGGGGATCCCCGATCATATTACCAAACAGTACTTCTTTGCCACACTTCCTGTATCACACTCAACTTTCTGTGGCACACTTCAGGAAAAAAAAGGAGCTCCCCAAGAACATAAAGTGAGTTGTCTACAGTTTCTTTACTGGAATCGATATAAACTCATCCCGTGCTTATTTCATTGACCTCTGTATGAACCTGGTGTTACTTAACAACAACTTGACGTTGTAACCTTAGAGGGTCACGCACCTTTGCTTTTCAGGGACTAATGTTTCTGCCATTACAAATCCTCTGGCTGCAGCACAGAGGAGCTGCGAGCAATAGAATAAAAATGGTATGTACAGTGCACACTTTTGTCATACTTCCTAGGTCACACTTTGCAATGTGCAAATGTTTAAGAATCAGAGAATCATACAGCACCATTCGGCCCATCGAGTCTGCGCCGGCTCTTTCGAAGAGCAATCCAGTCAGTCCCGCTCCCTCGCTCTTTCCCCATAGCCCTGCATTTTTTTCCTCCAAGTATTTATCCAATTCCCTTTTGAAGGCGACTATTGAATCTGTATCCACCGCCCTATCAGGCAGCGCATTCCAAATCCTAACCACTCGTTGCGTTAAAAAGTTTTTCCTCCTGTCGCCTCTGGTTCTTTTGCCAAACACCTTAAATCTGTGTCCTCTGGTTATCGACCCTTCAGCCATTGGAAACAGTTTCTCTTTATTTACTCTATCTAAACCCTTCATGATTCTAAACACTTGTGTTCATGTTTCTTGTTTTAGGTTGGCTTCAATATTGTATTCATAAAACACCAACAAATTCTAACTGGGGTGGTAGGAACACATGGATCAGAAACGAAGGAAGCAGTTAGAAAACGACAAATGAGAATCTAAGGGCTTGTTACAGCAACAAATCAAACAGCAAGAGACAGGAGACATTAAAGCAAATAGACTTTGTGAATTATGATGTTGGTTTGAACCATCAACATGGATTTCCACCAGCTGAAATTTACCTGTAAAGGTAACATTTATAACAAGAAAGACTTGCATTTCTATAGCGCCTTTCATGACCACCGGACGTCCCAAAGCGCTTTACAGCCAATGAAGTACTTTTTTGCACAGCAAGCTCCCACAAACAGCAATGTGATAAATGACCGGATAATCTGTTTTTTATGATGTTGATTGAGGGATAAATATTGGCCCCAGGACACCGGGGATAACTCCCCTGCTCTTCTTCAAAATAGTGGCCGCGGGATCTTTTACGTCCACCTGAGAGAGCAGACGGGGCCTCGGTTTAACGTTTCATCTAAAAGACGGCACCTCCGACAGTGCAGCACTCCCTCAGCACTGCACTGAGGCTGTCAGCCTATCTAAGCAATGGCTAGAAGACTAGTTTTCCCGGAGAGGCTGTGTCCTGTGTCAGGAATTCTGGGCTGGAGCTTCAATTATTTGGTTGGGCTTTCTGACCACTTTTTTCCGGTAAATGTCTTGATTTCCCTCGATTGGCTGATGGCCATGTCAATCATGGCAAATCCCTCCCCACCTAATTTTCACCACAAAAATACAGTTGAACGTCCTTCCCTTCTGAGTCCAATGGACATTCACTGGGTCCGCCAAGGCTGGCTGTCCGTAAGCCCCAGCCCTTTCCTGTCTGTCCAATGAAAAGCCTAGCTGTTTGTGAGGTACCTGAATATTATTAAAAAAGTAAAATCCTCCAGAAGATTTATGAACTTCTTAAAATTTATCTGAAGTAAATAAGAGATTGTTTGCTTATGCAATGTATGCTTATTCAAGCTGCCACATGTTGATTTAATGTTCCTTCTATCCCCCCATTCAGTCTCCTCAGAGTAAAACATAATGGCCTGCAGTTTCCGCTCGGTTGCGCGGATTTTTTCTGGCGCAGTTTGCCTGAAGTCGGTGTAAGCGGCGCAAAAGATCGCGGAATTTTAAGCGCAAATTGCCTTCAGCGAAAATTGAGATTCCGCGATCCGTTTCCCCCAGTTTAAAAAAAATCATGCTAGAAGCTGGCCCCGCCCATAAAACTGGCCCCGCCCACAAAACTGGCCACGCACCCCCGCCCCCCCGGATCGAATTAATCGCCGTGGCGAGCTTCCGCTGACTGCTGACACATCTTCCGATTAGGCACTTTACAGCCTTCCGGACTCAATATCGAGTTCAACAATTTCAGATCATAACCTCAGCCCTATCATATTTTTATATATTTTTTATCCACACCTTTGGTTTGTGCCTTTTCCTTTTTTTTCCCTCTCTCCCACATGGCAGCTGTCTCTCACTCTGCCAGCGCATTTCACACTTCATCTAGAGCCATTGTTTGTTTCTTTACCTGTCCTATTACCATCTCGTCTCACCTTGAATATCTCTTAATGTCTCCTCACCCCTCCCAGACCTTCCCTTTTGTTCTTTCACCCCCTCCCCCATTTCCCAGCCCCCAAACTTGCTTCTTAATCTGTTTCATTTCCTGCCTTTTTTTTCTCAGTCCTGACGAAGGGTTTCGACCTGAAACGTTGGCTCTGTTTCTCTCTCCACAGATGTTGCCTGGCCTGCTGAGTTTTTCCAGCTTTTTCTGTTGTTATTTCCGCTGACTGCATCCGTTTGAGTGCCTTCGAGGAGGCTCTTAAAATTAAACTGGATCTTTTGGGCACAAGGACACAAATAGCTACGGTTGGAAAGGCTTTGAATGTCATTTAATTTTTTTTTACTAAGGAACTGACTACTGTACCCCAATCTAACTAGAAAATAGTTTAGGATTTAAAAAAAAAAGTATTTTCTATTATTTAAAATCAGGTTACTGGACACTCTGATTAAAATGCTGATTTTTTTTGTGATAAACCCATTTTTCAGCTTTGTTAATCAAACTGCGCCAAGTTACCACTCTTAAGTATATCAGGGAATATTTTTTTAAAGCAACATTTTAAAAAAATGTTTAAAACGCTGGCTGATCGTGCTGGTTCATGGCCAAGTTTGCGTTTGCCGTATGCAATTGAGTTTGAGCAGAAACTCGGGGGGGGGGGGGGGAAAGAAACACTTTTCAAAACGGGCATAATTGGGCGAATTCTGTGCCTGAACCACTGATTGTGTCCCAAAATGGAAACTCTACCCCGATCAACCCTTTACATAATTTTCCCCCAAAAATAGGATTCTATATTTACGGGCAGTTTCCAGCATGTCACAAGTAAAGAAACAGCTACAATGACCTGGATTTGCCTGTTTATACCCCATTCCTCCGCCCCCCCCCTCCACTAGGAGAATACTTGTGCAGTGGCCTTTAAAGGACAGGGCTGGTACAACACAGCCAAACATCACAACTATAATACAGGCCCCAAGAGCAACACCACGGGAGACCTGCTCGTGCAAAGGCCGATCTTCAGTTGAAAGAAAAATATCTACTCGCTCAATTATAAAACCATAAACCTTTGCAAAATGGTTGCTGTAAATAAAAACCCATTTCTTTGCCTCTTCTGTTAAACTGTAGAAATGGCCTGTCACCATCTACAAGGCACAAGTCAGGAGTGTGATGGAAACTCTCCACTTGCCTGGATGAGTGCAGCTCCAACAACATTCAAGAAGCTCAACACCATCCAGGACAAGGCAGTCCGCTTGATTGGCACCCCATCCACCACCTTAAACATTCACTCCCTCCACCACCGGCGTACTGTGGCTGCAGTGTGTACCATCTACAAGATGCACTGCAGCAACTCACCAAGGCTTCTTCGACAGCACCTCCCAAACCCGCGACCTCTTCCAGCTAGAAGGACAAGAGTAGGCGCGTGGGAACACCACCAGCTCCAAGTTCCCCTGCAGGTCACACACCATCCTGACTTGGAAGTATATCGGCCGTTCCTTCATCATCGCTGGGTCAAAATCCTGGAACTCCCTCCCTAACAGCACTGTGGGAGTACCTTCACCACACGGACTGCAGCGGTTCAAGAAGGCGGCTCACCACCACCTTCTCAAGGACAATTAGGGATGGGCAATAAATACTGGCCTTACCAGTGACGCCCACATCCCATAAACGAATAAAAAAAAACAAGGTTTACTCGTTTAATGCATGAATTGAAAATGAATCACCTTATGTGTGAGGAACTTTGCTTCAATGATGTTGCAGAATCTGCCTTGTCCATTAGAATTCCTCTCAGGATTGCCCTATTCCACGAATGGCCTGTAGATGTCCTCAACCAGCTACCAGCTGTACGTGTTTAGTCTCATTATCAGGAATACCTCAAGGGTGCTTGAATCCCAAGCCAAATGTCATTTTGCATGAGAACAGGCTGCATTGTTGCAAGAATTTCTCCTCTTCTTGTAAATCAGACTTCAATCCAATTTTATTTTAGTCTAGTTCAAAGTGTCAGGACTGTATTGCTAATGATTTCCTAATTAATTAAAGGAGTGTTGTTTTATTTGTCTGAAATATAAAGTTAGACATGGAAAGGTGGATAGTGTGGGGTGGGGGGTTGGGTGATAGTACATTTTATCCCTTGCTGTTTGCAAGGTGATTATTAAGAAGCATAAAAGTTGAAAGAATGAAAATATGGAACTGCTACATGTGTATAATCAGTAAACTGAAGCTTAAGAAAATGCTTATTGAACCTTGTCAAGTAAGGCTGAAATTCTGTCAAACAACACCACAGGCAAAATGTGCTGGTAAATTGGACTGCTCAACATTAACACTTAAAAGACTACGCCAGTGTTTTTGCAGCCAAATGATACATAATGAAATTGTTTTATCTAAAACAAGTGACGTCTGAAATACAGAGCAGGTCAGTCAAAATCTGAAAGAGGGATGTGTTAACATTTCGGATGGAGACCATTTAAGTGGGGGAAAAATTGGCTCGCGCCTCCTTTGGGGCGCTAACTTCACTGGCGCGCTACTTTTAGCGCCCCGAAAAAGTTAACTTCCCCGTGCCCGAAATTCAATGGTAGCGCCCCAAGCAGGAGGCGGGGCTACTGGAAGCGCTCCCCCTCCCTCTTGGGGCGCTCCCATTGAATATTGCGGCGCTACGTGCAGCAGCGCCACACGCACCGGCACGTAGCGCCGCGGTATTGCAGGCGCAGCGGAGCCCTCCTGGACCACCGGGGAGCGGGGTGACGGCAAAAGAGCCCGGCACTCGAGAGGAGTGGCGGGCTGACTGATCGCGGCCGGCACCCTGCAGGAGGAGGCCAGAGGGGGCAGCTGTTGGCAGGCGGCCCCTCAAAAAATGGCCGCCCGGCACCTGCCCTTTAATTTGTACTGCCCCGGCCGCAAAAATGCCCCCCGACCCTGTCGGACATAGCGTCTGGCCGTAGGTCAGGGGCATGAGCCAAGTTTGTGGCTGGGGCGTGAGCGGGGTGCAGCGCACGGCGATGACAACATCGCCGGAGATGCAGCGTCGTGGAGCGCTACCGGCTACCGCCGCCGCTAACCTCCCGCTGAATCTTGCGGGAGGCATTTACGGAGCCGCGCCTGGGCGCTAGGTGCTTTGCGCCCCGTTACCAACGGGAGGTGCAAAGCAATGGAATTTTTCCCCTTCAACCAAAATCTTTTTTCGTTCAGATGCTGGTAAACCTGCTTTGCATTTTTAGCATTCGTCGTGTTTCTCCTGCCAATTTTTTTTGTCCTTGTTCCCTGTCTGACAAGGGGTTGGCCCCTCACTGGGGTCCTTTGTTTTGTAGATGCAGGGCACTCTCTGGTATCCTGCCCAAGTGATCATTATTCAGGCAGGAGCCTTGACAGTGAGCACTGGTCGGCGATTTGATGGCAGGGGGACATCACAGCCGAGTTTGGTCCTGCCCTTACCTAATATTTACACATGTAAAGGTTGTGGGTTCAGAGTCCCACTCCAGAGACTTGAGCACAAAAATCTAGGCTGACACTCTCAGTGCAGTGCTGAGGGAGTGCTGCACTGTCAGAGGTGCCGTTCTTCAGATGAGATGTTCAACTGAGGCACCGTCTGCTCTCTCAGGTGGACGTAAAAGATCCCATGGCACTATTTAGACAAAGTGCTGGGGAGCTTTCCCTGGTGTCCTGGGGCCAATATTTATCCCTCAATCAACATCACTAAAAAAAACAGATTATCTGGTCATTATCACATTGCTGTTTGTGGGATCTTGCTGTGCGCAAATTGGCTGCCGCATTTCCCACATTACAACAGTGGCTGCACTTCAAAAAGTACTTCATTGGCTGTAAAGTGCTTTGGGATGTCCGGTGGTCGTGAAAGACGCTATAGAAATGAAAGTCTTTTCTTTATTAATGTGGAATTCCAGCTGTGCCCAGTAATTAGCGGGAGCCAGGACTGATTGGTCACCTCCCTAACCCAGGAGGGCTGGTCGGCCAATGCTGCGCCCTACAGCCACCCCAACTGAGATCAGCCACTCATCACAGCCAAGGGAGTGAACCTGGGATCTTCCTGCTCTGTATGGCTCAGTTACTCCAGCTTTCAAAAAGTTGTTCTGATTATGTTGTCAGTATAGAAATCTGGCTTTATATAATGATCAGCAGTTGAAGATTTAGCAGGAAATTATTTTTATATACATCAAATCTTCGAAGTTCGACGCCAAGTAACAGTTTGGTATAAAGTAATTCCCGGGTTTCAGAGGGTTCAGTTATTACAGTATTGGATTTTTTTGCAGTTGTCTTCCGTTTAGGCTCAGCCTGGGAAGGATCTCCACTTCTCCGAGATGTGCGGAATACTGGGACAATTTTCCAAGAAAGAATTCGCCTGGGCAGATAAACGTGGCCTCACTTTAACGTCTCACCTGAAAGGCGGCACCCCTGATACTGCAACACTCCCCCGGTGCTGCACTGAAGTGTCAGCCTACATTGCTTAAGCCTGTGGTGGAACTCAATCCCACTACTTTCCGATTCAGAGGCAAGAGGGTGACCGATTGAGTTAAGTTGGCCATGAAACTGCACTACTGTGCAGCTGAAGCCAGTGCTTTATAGAGAAAAGTGCTGTGCATTCCATCATTTACTTGCATTTATAGAATCACAGAATGGTTACAGCACAGGAGGAGGCCATTCGGCCCGTTGAGCCTATGCCGGCTCTCTGCAAAAGCACTTCAGCTAATCCCACTCCCCCACCCTTTCCCCATAGCCCTGCAATTTTATTTCCTTCAGGTACTTATCCAACTCCCTTTTGAAAGCCACGATTGAATCTGCCTCCACCACCCTTTCAGGCAGTGCATTCCAGATCCCAACCACTCGCTGCGTAAAAAAGTTTTTCCTCATGTCACCTTTGGTTCTTCTGCCAATCACCTTAAATCTGTGTCCTCTGGTTCTCGACCCTTCCGCCAATGGGAACAGTTTCTCTCTATCTACTCTGTCTAGACCCCTCATGATTTTGAACACCTCTATCAAATCTCCTCTCAACCTTCTCTGCTCCAAGGAGAACAACCCCAGCTTCTCCAGTCTATCCACATAACTGAAGTCCCTCATCCTTAATGGGAGTAAATGTATGATATTCTGCAGTGCCATAATGTAGAAGACTATATTCAACCATTACTTGACATATACCATGGCTCTCGGAGATCTCTGCCCATCACAGTACACAGGTTGCCCCAATACACAATGCGTTAGCTCCACCATTATCAATGTGACCAACTACCTTTAGCCCCAAGATAGAATCACTGGAGAAGAACTCAGAATATATGAGGCAGACCCATGTATCACAATGTCGTTTACAACTGTCGTCTGTGCAGACTTGGTGACACAGTGCTGTAGAACACGAGCCTTCACTGGTAGAGCCGAGGTGAAACCCCTCTCTCCTCCTCTGAAGTCACAGCAGGAATGTAGCAGCAGCAGGCAGACAGAGTTTTGGTCCCTCTGCATCTTTTACATATGGTTAATTTATAAAACAAAGAAAGAGCCTTTCACCACCTCAGGAAGTCCCAAAGCGCTTTACAGCCAATTTTGAAGTGGAGTCACTGTTGTAATGTGGGAAACACGGCAGACAATTTGCGCACAGCAAGCTCTCACAAACAGCAATGTGATAATGACTAGATAATCTGTTTTAGTGATGTTGATTGAGGGATAAATATTGGCCAGGACACCGGGGAGAACTCCCCTGATCTTCTTCAAAATAGTGCCATGGGATCTTTTACATCCATCTGAGACAGCAGACAGGACCTCGGTTTAACGTCGCATCCGAATGAGGGCACCTCTTACAGTGCAGCGCTCTCTCAGTACTGCCCCTCCGACAGTGCAGCACTCCCTCAGTATTGCCCCTCCGACAGTGCGGTGCTCCCTCAGCACTGCCCCTCCGACAGTGTGGCGCTCCCTCAGTACTGCCCCTCCGACAGTGCAGTGCTCCCTCAGTACTGCCCTTCCAACAGTGCAGCTCTCCCTCAGTACTGCCCCTCCAACAGTGCAACTCTCCCTCAGTACTGCCCCTCCGATGGTGCAGCTCTCCCTCAGTACTGCCCCCCGTCAGTGCGGTGCTCCCTCAGTACTGCCCCTCCGACAGTGCGGCGCCCCCTCAGCACTGCCCCTCCGACATTGCAGTGCTCCCTCAGCACTGCCCCTCCGACAGTGCGGCACTCCCTCAGTACCGCCCCTCCGACAGTGCGGCGCTCCCTCAGTACTGCCCCTCCGACAGTGCGGCGCTCCCTCAGTACTGCCCCTCCGACAGTGCGGTGCTCTCTCAGTACTGCCCCTCCGACAGTGCAGCGCTCCCTCAGTACTGCCCCTCCGACAGTGTGGCGCTCTCTCAGTACTGCCCCTCCGACGGTGCAGCTCTCCCTCAGTACCGCCCCTCCGACAGTGCGGCGCTCCCTCAGTACCGCCCCTCCGACAGTGCGGCGCTCCCTCAGTACTGCCCCTCCGACAGTGCGGCGCTCCCTCCGTACTGCCCCTCCAACAGTGCGGCGCTCCCTCAGTACTGCCCCTCCGACAGTGCGGCGCTCCCTCAGTACTGCCCCTCCGACAGTGCGGCGCTCCCTCAGTACTGCCCCTGCAACAGTGCTGCACTCCCTCAGTACTGCCCCTCCGACAGCATGGCCCTCCCTCAGTACTGCCCCTCCGACAGCGCGGCCCTCCCTCAGTACTGCCCCTCCGACAGTGCGGTGCTCCCTCAGTACCGCCCCTCCGACAGTGCGGCGCTCCCTCAGTACTGCCCCTCCGACAGTGCGGTGCTCCCTCAGTACCGCCCCTCCGACAGTGCGGCGCTCCCTCAGTACTGCCCCTCCGACAGTGCGGCGCTCCCTCAGTACTGCCCCTCCAACAGTGCGGCGCTCCCTCAGTACTGCCCCTCCGACAGTGCGGCGCTCCCTCAGTACTGCCCCTCCGACAGCGCGGCCCTCCCTCAGTACTGCCCCTCCGACAGCGCGGCCCTCCCTCAGTACTGCCCCTCCGACAGTGCGGCGCTCCCTCAGTACTGCCCCTCCGACAGTGCGGCGCTCCCTCAGTACTGCCCCTCCGACAGTGCGGCGCTCTCTCAGTACTGCCCCTCCGACAGTGCGGCGCTCTCTCAGTACTGCACTGGAGTGTCAGCCTAGATTTCTGTGCTCGAGTCTCTGGAGTGGGACTTGAACCCACTGCCAACTGAGCCACAGCTGACACTAAATGATAAATAAAACTTATGAAGAACTTATGGAGAAAACAAAGCAACTTGCATTTATATTGTGCCTTTAAGGTAGTAAAACATCCCAAGGCGCTTTATCAACAAATGCAATGTATTTTGAAGATTTCTGTACTTAAAGGGTTAATGTTACTGCTGGCATTTATTTTTGTTGCTATTGTAGTTTTCAAACGAGACTGTGGCCAGGCGTCTTCCTGGAGTGCCTTTCTGTCATCTCTAACAGCAGGCTGAGTATAATAGATATTAATAATGGCCAATGGGTTAATCTAATACTATTAATCTCTCTTCTGCATTATGAAAACGAAATTCAATTCGTTCACAATTGTATTACAAGAGTGAGAATCTGCGGCTGACCCGGCCTCATTAATTCTGGGCACACGGCCTAAATTGGGTGAGATGTTGCACCACGGATCCAATTTGTTACTGGTTTCATGTTGGGGGATTTGCTTTGGTGTAGAGACACATAAATGATCAGATTGGACACCGTCTCTGGGCTCCGGCCACAAATCACTGCCACAGCGTCGAGCATTAGTAAGGAAAAGGGCACCGCACTCCCCCGTGCATCTAGTTAGTGTTCAAATACGCTGCCTGCTCTGGAAATATGAGGGATGTTGTGGTAAACCACTGTATTGTATATTGCCACCTCTGGGTGGCGCTGTGTATGGAGGCATGCCTCAGCTGACTCCACCCACCACTGTGTGGGTTTCGTTCAGACTTGTTCAGTCACTCACGAAGAAGCATGGTCTCTTCTTAGCTAATAAAAGCCTTATTCATCTCTTCTTTCGACTCATCATCTCTTCTTCGACTCATCACCTTTTATGAAGTAATTGATAAGCGTATCAATTTTATTAGCTAAAAGTTAAATGGCGACACCTGAGGAGCAACAACAGCAACGGATACAGCAGACATTGCTGAGAGCCCTCAGACCACCACGCCTGGACCTCGACCCTCAAGATGTGGGTGCATCAGCCAAGTTTGAACACTGGCTGAGCTGCTTTGAATCCTTCCTCGCAATCTCACAGGTTACAGAGGAGGATCACAAACTGAAAATTTTGACCGCCCAGGTGAGCCATCAAGTATATATGCTAATCCGGGACTCTAATACGTACGTGGCGGCCCTCGAGCTACTAAAAGGGCAATATACGCGCCCAGTGAACACAATTTACGCCCGACACCTCTTGGGATCCCGCAGGCAGCAACCGGGAGAATCGGTAGGGGCATTTGCACGGGCGCTACTGGCACTCTGCAGAGACTGCGATTGTAAAGCGGTAACGGCTGTGGAGCACGCGCAGGGACTCGCCTGTGATGCCTTCGTCAGGGGCCTCCAGTCAGACCACACCCGGCAGAGACTGCTAGAAAGCAAGGAACCCGACCTGAAGACGGCCATTGCCCTTGCGCTCTCGTTAGAGGAGGCCCACCGAAACCTCGAGGCATACCCCCGTAACGGCGCCGAGACATGGCAATCGAAACCGTGGGACACGGGACCGCCGCCCCCGGCACCAACCGCTGCAGCGACCCAACCGAGACAGCAGCCTCCGGTAAGAACTGCTTCGATGCCCAGTAACCAGGCCCAAAAATGCTATTTCTGTGGCCAGTTAAAACATCCCAGAGCGCACTGCCCAGCTAAGACAGCTACCTGCTCGGGCTGCGGGAAGAAAGGCCATTACGCTAACGCCTGCAAGGGGAAGCCAGCCAGCAGCGCAGCGTGCGGGCCGTGGGAGCAGCCATCTTATCCGCCATTTTGTGTACCCCCGGCCGCATGGCATCCGCCGCCATCGTATCCAACGCACTCAACCGCCATTTCGTCACCGGAACCGACCACCGTCTCGGCGGATGACTATAGTGACTCACTAAGCCACATACTGGCCTCCGTGACGCTGGATCAAGGCCACCCTCACCATCTATCCAGCTCCATGATGGATATCGCGGTAAACGGCCGCGCCACCAGTTGCCTGATCGACAGCGGGAGCACAGAGAGTTTCGTCCACCCCGACACGGTACGTAGCCACTCCCTCACGATTCTGCCAACGCACCATCGCATTTCTATGGCGTCCAAGTCCCAGTCAATGGACATCAGCGGCTACTGTGTGGTGACCCTGTCAGTAGGGGGCACTGAATATCAAAAATTTAAACTGCTAGTCCTGCCCCGTCTTTGCGCTGCCGTCCTGCTAGGGTTGGATTTTCAGTGCCACCTTAAGAGTGTCACACTAGCATACGGTGGACCCCTCCCCCCACTCATAGTCTGCAACCAACAACTTTTAAATCGCCCGCTGCAAACCACCTGCAGCCTTTCCACATTAAAAGTCCCCCCCCCTCCCCTGTTCGCTAACCTCACCCGCGACTGTAAACCCATCGCTACCAAAAGCAGGCGGTACAGTGCCGGGGACAGAGCTTTTATCAGCTCTGAGGTGGAGCGGCTCTTGAAGGAGGGCATTATCGAAGGTAGCACTAGCCCCTGGCGAGCCCAGGTTGTAGTCGTTAAAACCACTGCAAAACGCCGCATGGTAATCGACTACAGCCAAACCATAAACCGGTACACCCAGCTGGACGCGTACCCCCTCCCTCGCATATCTGATATGGTCAATCAGATTGCGCAATACAAAGTATTCTCCACCATCGACCTTAAGTCAGCGTACCACCAGCTGCCCATCCGCCATGAGGACCGCCAGTATACTGCCTTCGAGGCAAACGGCCGCCTCTACCACTTCCTTAGGGTCCCCTTCGGCGTCACCAACGGGGTTTCGGTCTTCCAAAGGGAGATGGACCGAATGGTTGACCAGAACGCGCTGCGGGCAACCTTCCCCTATTTGGATAACGTCACCATCTGCGGCCACGACCAGCAGGACCACGACGTTAATCTAGCAAATTTCCTCCGTACGGCCCAACGGCTGAACCTAACGTACAATAAGGAAAAATGTATGTTTCACACCAAGCGCCTGGCCATCCTCGGCTGCGTGGTGGAGAACGGAGTCATCGGGCCCGACCCCGACAGAATGCGCCCCCTAATGGAGCTACCCCTTCCCCACTGCCAAAAAGCACTGAAGAGATGCCTGGGGTTTTTCTCCTACTACGCCCAGTGGGTGCCCCTCTATGCAGACAAAGCCAGGCCCCTCATCAAAGCCACCTCCTTCCCCCTGACACCAGAGGCGTGTGCAGCCTTCACTCTTATCAAGAACGATATCGCGAAGGCCGCAATGCACGCGGTGGATGAGTCCATCCCCTTCCAAGTGGAGAGCGATGCCTCCGACTTCGCCCTAGCCGCGACCCTTAACCAGGCGGGCAGACCCGTGGCCTTTTTCTCAAGGACCCTCCAGGGCCCCGAGACGAGACACTCCTCCGTCGAAAAGGAGGCCCAGGCTATTGTAGAAGCGGTGCGTCACTGGAGGCATTACCTGGCCGGGAAACGATTTACCCTGCTCACTGACCAGCGTTCAGTAGCTTTTATGTTTAATAATAAGCAGAGGGGTAAAATCAAGAACGACAAGATCTTGAGGTGGAGAATCGAACTCTCCACCTACAATTATGATATCTTGTATCGGCCAGGGAAACTCAATGAGCCCCCAGATGCCCTATCACGTGGTACATGCGCCAACGCGCAGAGTGATAGGCTGCAGTCCCTCCACAATGACCTCTGCCACCCGGGGGTCACCAGGTTTTTCCATTTTATCAAATCCCGTAACCTGCCCTACTCCATCGAGGAGGTCAGGACCATGACCAAGAGCTGCCAAATCTGCGCCGAGTGCAAACCGCACTTCTATAGGCCGGACAGAGCAAGCCTGATCAAGGCCACCCGCCCCTTCGAACGCCTGAGCGTCGATTTTAAAGGGCCCCTCCCCTCCGCTGACCGCAATGTGTACTTCCTCAACATAGTTGATGAGTACTCCCGTTTCCCCTTTGCCATCCCTTGCCCAGACATGACCAGTACCACGGTCATCAAGTGTCTGAATGACATCTTCGCTCTGTTCGGGTTCCCCAGCTATATACATAGCGACAGGGGCTCATCGTTCATGAGCGACGAACTTCGGCAGTACCTGCTAACAAGAGGTATCGCCACGAGCAGGACCACCAGTTACAACCCCCGGGGGAACGGCCAGGTGGAAAGGGAGAACGCGACGGTTTGGAAGGCAGTCCTCTTAGCACTAAAATCTAAGGGCCTTCCGACCTCCCGCTGGCAGGAGGTCCTCCCTGCAGCGCTTCACTCCATTCGGTCACTGCTTTGTACTGCCACTAATGCGACCCCTCATGAGAAAATGTTCGTTTTCCCCCGGAAGTCTACATCGGGAACCTCGCTACCGGCATGGTTGACTTCTCCTGGGCCCGTCCTACTGCGGAGGCACGTGAGGACGCATAAAACGGACCCCCTGGTCGAGCGGGTGCACCTCCTACACGCCAACCCCCAGTATGCCTGGGTGGCATACCCAGACGGGCGGGAGGACACGGTCTCCATACGAGATCTCGCACCCTCGGGTACCCCTGAATTACCACCGTTATCCCCCTTACCACCGTTATCCCCCCTACCACTGTTATCCCCCACCACCCCTCCCAACCCAACCCCTGCAGACGGCATGCCAAAGCCCCAGGAATCTTCGCCAACCACCCAGACACCAGACCCGACGTCGGATGCTGCAACACCACCGCCGCCACCACGACGATCAGGACGTCAGACAAGGCCTCCTGATAGACTTAACTTGTAGTACCCTTCACCCCGCCGGACTTCACATTAAACAAGGGGTGAATGTGGTAAACCACTGTATTGTATATTGCCACCTCTGGGTGGCGCTGTGTATGGAGGCATGCCTCAGCTGACTCCACCCACCACTGTGTGGGTTTCGTTCAGACTTGTTCAGTCACTCACGAAGAAGCATGGTCTCTTCTTAGCTAATAAAAGCCTTATTCATCTCTTCTTTCGACTCATCATCTCTTCTTCGACTCATCACCTTTTATGAAGTAATTGATAAGCGTATCAGATGTTTAATTGGTAGGCTTCTGGCGCAAAGCACTTAATTGCTGAAGTTTTCACAGCGTGTGCAGGTGATGTGCGTATGAAAGGGGACTGATTAAACAGCTCGGCCTAGAAATTCGTCCCGGGCAGTGGCGCAGCACGGGCGCTATCGGATGGACCGCCCGTTATGTGCAGCGTCTGATATTCAGTTCCGTCGCAGTCAATGGGCAGCCGATCTGACTCCGCCCGCTTTGCGCCACGGCCGAGACCAACTTCTAGGCTCTAATGTGTTGACAGTGACGAAGGGTTCAACTGCCGCTCATTAAAAATGAGGTGAAAAAAGTCGTTGGACCGAATTTTTTATTCAAAGTGTGTTGGACTTGTGGAATAAACTACAAGTGAAAAAACATCGATGGAAACAGGCAACAACAACAACTTGCATTTATATAGTGCATTTAACGTAGTGAAACATCCCAAGGCGCTTCACAGGAGCGATATCAATACAAAAAACATTTCTGACACCAACCAACAGTAGGAGATATCAGGGCAGGTGACCAAAAGCTTGGTCAAAGAGGTAGGTTTTAAGGAGCGTCTTAAAGGAGGAGAGAGAGGCGGAGAGGCAGAGAGGTTTAGGGAGGGAATTCCAGAGCTTAGGGTCCTTGGCAGCTGAAGGCACGGCCGCCAATGGGGGCACGATTAAAATCGGGGACGCGCAAGAGGCCAGAATTGGAAGAGCGCAGAGATCTTGAAGGATCGTAGGGAGGGGCAAGGCCATGGAGGGATTTGAAAACAAAGATGAGGTTCTAAGTTGAGGACCAGGAGTCAGTGAAGGTCAGCAAGCACAAGTTAGTTGGTTGTATGTATAGTTGGATTCAATAAACAATTAGATGTATTGCTGAAGAAAGAAAGGACTGAGGGGTGTGGTGAGGAAAGGCAGGTTGGAAGACATCAGAAAGAGGTGACCATCTTACCTATTCCCAAATGTTCTTATGCTCAAATACAAAAGCAAAATACCGTGGATGCTGGAATGATGAAACAAAAACAGAAAATGCTGGAAACACTCAGCAGGTCAGGCAGCATCTGTGGAGAGAGAAACAGAGTTAACGTTTCAGGTCGATGAGCCTTCATCAGAACAGTTCTGACAAAAGGTTGTCGACCTGAAATGTTAACTCTTGTTTCTCTCTCCACAGGTGCTGCCTGACGTGCCGAGTATTTCCAGCATTTTCTGTTTTTCGTTTCTCATGCTCTAAGATCCATTTGGAAATAAAATTGCAAATGTTAAGGATTATAGTGGGTTAGCTCGGTAACCTTTCACCTCTGTTAACGTTGGTTTGTGAGTCCAGCCCAGATTGCGAGGATTGAAGCCTTCCCTCTGAGGGCTGTGGAGGCTCAGTCATTGGGTATATTCAAAACAGAAGGGGCATCAAGGGATATGGCAATAGGGCCGGTGAATGGAGTTGAGGCAGAAGATCAGCCATGATCTCATTGAATGGCGGAGCAGGCGCGAAGGGCCGAATGGCTGACTCCTGCTCCTAATTCTTATGTTCTTATGATGGGCTATGGCCAATTTCAGTCCCAGTTGGCTTGAGTCCAGCATACACAACTTCCCAATAATTCGACAGTCAAATTCAGAAAGGCAAGAAAATAGATAAAACCACATCATTACGCAAGGGTCCACGTCTGAGTCTGAGGTTAAAGCATATTATTGGGATACAGCAGCATTTTGCATCTTCTTAGGCAGTCCCTCGGAACCGAGGATGACTTGTTCCACATTAAAAATGAGTTCTCAGGTGACTGATGAGTCCAATGCCGGACCTACAGTCTCTGTCACAGGTGGGGCAGACGGTGGTTGAAGGGGCGGGCGGGTGGGGTGCTTGGGTTGATGTGCGCTCCTTGTGCTGCCTGCGCTTGGCTTCCGCTTGCTCCTGGCGAAGAGACTCGAGGTGTTCGGCACCTTCCCGGATGCTTCTCCTCCACTTTGTGTGGTCTTGGGCCAGGGATTCCCAGGTGTCGGTGGGGATGTTGCACTTTTTCAAGGAGGCTTTGAGGGTGTCCTTGAAGCGTTTCCTCTGCCCACCTGGGGCTTTCTTGCCATGCCGGAGCTCCGAGTAGAGCGCTTGTTTTGGGAGCCTCGTATCGGGCATGCGGACAATGTGACCCGTCCATCGAAGCTGATTGAGCGTGGTCAAAGCTTCGATGCTGGGGATGTGGCCTGAGCAAGAACACTGACGTTGGTGTGCCTATCCTGCCAATGTATTTGCAGGATCTTGTGGAGGCAGCGTTGGTGGTGCCTCTCCAGTGCTTTGAGGTGCCTGCTGTACATGGTCCATGTCTCTGAGGCATACAGCAGGGCGGGTATCACTGCTGCTCTGTAAACCATGAGCTTAGTGCCGGGTTTGAGGTCCTGGTCTTCAAACACTCTCTTGCACTCTATTTTGCATCTGGCCACACTATAGCTAACCTGAAAGGAGTTTTAAAAAAATGACCCAAAAAAACCCACAAAAACACTACGTTATACAGGTACACTATCCCTCATCCGAAAGCCTTGGGACCAGCTGAGTTTCGGTTTTCGGAATTTTTCGGATTTCAGAAGGTATTATTATAAGACTGGGAATTTTGTATTTAATATAAATTGTAAAATTTCAGGCTACCTCTTGCGACTGTTCCGGGGGGGGTCGGGGTCGGGTGGGGGGGTCCGGGGGGGGGGTCGGGGTCGTCGGGGGGGGGGGTGGGGGTCTGGGGGGGGGGTCGGGGGGAGAAAAGAATATCGGATGGGCCGCAGTTCGGGAGAAAAGAATATCGGACGGGCCGCGGTTCGGTTCGGTTCGGGTCGGGTCAGGGGGAGAAAAGAATATCGGACGGGCCGCTGCAGCTATCGGACGGGCCGCTGTATTGTTGGGTTCACTCTCCCGGTACCTCCTTCACACTGCCCGGCTCGGCCTGCAATCCCCTACCCAGGAGGGAACTCTGTGACCCTCTGCCCTGCTCAGCGTAAGTCGTGCGCCACTCTGGTCATGTCGTGCGCACGACTTACGCTGAACAAAAAAACTTTCGGTTTTTAGAGGCTTTCGGTTTTCGGAAGTTCAGATAAAGGATAGTCTACCTGTAGCATGGTACCACGGCGATGGAGAATGTCTTTCAGTAATAATATTACAATATTTGCCGATAACACAAAATGCTGTTGCTCAGTGGCAACTGTTAGGGTGACTGATACAGGAAGGGGAGTCGACCATTCGGACCATCGAGTCTGCTCTGCTGTTTTGTTAGCCATGACAGCTCTTTAACTTTTTAATCCCAATCGCCCGCCCTTTCTAAATATCCCTTAAATCCCTTTTTCTTCCTAAATAAATATCTATCTCTGTTGTAAACACTTTAGTTGATTCGTCCTTTTCACTAGTGCATTCCATATTCTTTTTGCACAAAGACATTTTTTTTCTGGATTCTCTTTTAACTGGCTTAGATTTAATTTTAGATTATGTCCCCTTGTTCTCGATTCCCCTACAAGTGGAAATAGTCACTCCTTATCTGTCCTGTCAATTTCTTTCAGGATTTTAAACACTTCAATTAGATCAGTCCTTAACCTCCTCATCTCCAGGGCATGCAACCCAAACGTACCCAGTGTCTCATATTAGTTAAGTCCTTTCATGCCAGGTATCATCAAGGTGAATTGTCATTGGACTCCGTCCAAGGTCGGTATATATTTCCAGTACATTCGTCCAAATGAGGTGTGACCAACACTCTGTATAACTGTTATAGTACATCCTCGCTTTTTGTATTCTCCACCTCATTCAAAGAAATCTGGACCGTTTGGGTTAGGAGGACTAATGAATGACAGGTGGATTTTAATGGGGATTAGGCCATGGGTCTGATATACCTATCAATTCAGTTCATGAAAAGCGACGAGTTAAGCTAGTAACTATAGGTTTTTATTGGCTAAATAACAGAGCCCACCCTCGTGGGTGATCGGATCCAACAAGGAGGAATACCAGCCAGTCGACCACCTTTATACCTGGGCAAGCAGGCGGAGCCATGAGGCGGAGTCAGCTGTGGTCAGCCCAGGTATAACAGCGTGACAAGAGGTGACCTTGTGTGGTGATACAACAGTGTAAACAGTGATAACCATAGTGTAACGATATAAACAGTGATAACCATAGTGTAACGATAGTGAACGATAAAAGTGGTTGACCACATTCACCCCTTGTTTAAATTTGAGTCCGGCGGGGTGAAGTGTACTACCAGTTCGGGTATGTCAGTCTGTCTGGAGGCCTCGTAAGCCTTTCTGATCGGCGCAGCGGCGGCGGCGGTGATGCAGTATCCGATGTTAATGCTGGTGTCTGCGTGGTCGGCGAAGGATCGTGGGGTTCCGGCATGCCGTCTACCTGGGCTGGATCTGGGGGGGTGGTGGGGGGTAACGGTGGTGTCTCAGGGATGCCCGAGGGTGCGAGGTCTCGTAAGGAGACTGTGTCCTCCCGCCCGTCTGGGTATGCCACATAGGTGTACTGGGGGTTGGCGTGCAGGAGGTCCACCCTCTCGACCAGGGGGTCCATTTTATGGGCCCTCACGTGCTTTCGCAGCAAGACGGGCCCCGGAGAAGTCAGCCATGTTGGTAGCGAGGTTCCCGTAGTCGACTTCCTGGGGAAAACAAACATTCGTTCATGGGGGGTGGCGTTAATGGCAGTGCAAAGCAGTGACCGGATGGAATGCAGTGCTGCCGGGAGGACTTCCTGCCAGTGAGAGGTTGGGAGGCCTTTAGACTTTAAGGCTAAGAGCACGGCCTTCCAGACAGTCGCGTTCTCTCTTTCCACCTGGCCGTTCCCTCGGGGGTTGTAGCTGGTGGTCCTGCTTGCAGCAATACCTCTCGCTAGTAGGAACTGGCAAAGTTCCTCGCTCATGAAGGAGGAGCCCCGGTCACTATGTATATAGTTCGGGAACCCGAACAAGGCGAAGAGGTCGTTCAGGCATTTGATGACCGTGGTACTGGTCATGTCTGGGCAGGGAAAGGCAAAGGGGAAACGGGAGTACTCATCAATAATGTTGAGGGAGTACACATTACGGTCAGAGGACGGGAGGGGCCCCTTAAAATCGATGCTCAAGCGCTCGACGGGGCGGGTGGCCTTGATCAGGCTTGCTCTGTCCGGCCTAAAGAAATGCGGTTTGCATTCGGCACAGGTTTGGCAGTTCCTGGTCATGGTCCTGACCTCCTCGATGGAGTAGGGCAGGTTGCGGGCCTTAATGAAGTGGTAAAGTCTGGTGACCCCGGGGTGGCAGAGGTCGTTGTGGAGGGTCTGCAGTCTATCAATTTGCGCGTTGGCGCATGTACTTCGTGATAGAGCATCTGGGGGTTCGTTCAGTTTACCAGGCCGGTACAAGATATCATAATCATAGGTGGAGAGCTCGATTCTCCACCTCAAGATCTTGTCGTTCTTGATTTTGCCCCTCAGCTTGTTATTAAGCATAAAAGCGACCGAACGCTGGTCGGTGAGGAGGGTAAATCGTTTGCCTGCCAGGTAATGCCTCCAGCGTCGTACTGCCTCCACGATCGCCTGGGCCTCCTTCTCGACCGAAGAGTGTCGGATCTCAGGGCCCTGGAGGGTCCTTGAGAAGAAGGCCACAAGTCTCCCCTCCTGGTTAAGGGTTGCAGCTAGGGCGAAGTCGGATGCATCGTTCTCCACTTGGAAAGGGATAGACTCATCCACCGCGTGCATTGTGGCCTTAGCAATGTCTCCCTTTATGAGGGAGAAGGCTGCGCATGCTTCTGCCGTCAGGGGGAAGGAGGTGGACTTCATGAGGGGTCTGGCTTTGTCCGCATAGTTGGGCACCCATTGGGCATAGTAGGCGAAGAGCCCCAGGGTTCTCTTCAGCGCCTTTGGACAGTGGGGGAGGGGAAGCTCCATGAGGGGGCGCATTCTTTCGGGGTCGGGGCCGATGACTCCGTTCTCTACTACGCAGCCGAGGATGGCAAGACGCGAGGTGTTAAACACACATTTCTCCTTATTGTAGGTGAGGTTCAGCCGTTGGGCCGTACGGAGGAATCTCTCCAGATTAACATCATGGTCCTGCCGGTCGCGGCCGCAGATGGTCACGTTATCTAGATAAGGGAACGTGGCATGCAGCCCGTTCTGGTCAACCATCCGGTCCATCTCCCTTTGGAAGACCGAGACTCCGTTGGTGACGCCGAAGGGAACCCTAAGGAAGTGGTAGAGGCGGCCATTCGCCTCGAAGGCGGTATACTGGCGGTCCTCAGGGCAGATAGGGAGTTGGTGGTAGGCCGACTTAAGGTCGATGGTAGAGAATACCCGGTACTGTGCAATCTGATTGACCATATCAGATATGCGGGGAAGGGGGTATGCGTCCAGCTGGGTGTACCGGTTTATGGTTTGGCTGTAGTCGATGACCAGGCGGTTTTTATCGCCGGTCTTAACGACTACGACCTGGCCACGCCAGGGGCTGTTGCTCCTCTCGATGATGCCCTCCTTCAGGAGACGCTGCACCTCAGAGCTAATAAAAGCTCTGTCCCCGGCGCTGTACCGTCTGCTCTTGGTAGCGACGGGTTTACAGTCGCGGGTGAGGTTAGCGAACAGGGAGGGGGGCGGGACCTTGAGGGTGGATAGGCCGCAGGTGGTACGCGGTGGGTGGTTTAAAAGCTGCTGGTTGTCGACTGTGAGTGGGGGGAGGGGTCCACCATATGCCAGAGTGACACTTTGAAGGTGGGATTGGAAGTCCAGCCCTAGTAGGATGGCAGCGCAGAGCTGGGGCAGGACGAGAAGTTTAAAATTTTTATACTCCGTGCCCCTAACCGACAGGGTCACAACACAGTAGCCGCTGATGTCTGTAGAATGGGACCTCGACGCCATCGAGATCCGGTTGCGCGTTGGCCGGACAGTGAGGGAGTAGTGGCTCACCGTGTCTGGGTGGATGAAACTCTCCGTGCTTCCGCTGTCGAACAGGCAGGTCGTGGCGTGGCCGTTTACTTTGATGTCCATCATGGACTTGGACAGGTGATGCGGGCAAGCTTGGTCAAGTGTGACGGAGGCTAGTGTATGGCTGAGCGAGCTGCTGTAGTCTGCGGGTGAGGCGGTGGTCGGGTCTGGAGACAAGGTGGCGGTCGAGTGTGGTGAACAAAATGGCGGTGCCCACGACATTGAATAAAATGGCAGAGAAGGTGGCCGCCCCCACAACTCACATGAGGCACTGCCGGCGTCGGTGGCCTTGATGAAAGATGGCCGCCCCCACAACTCGCATGAGGCACTGCTGGTGTCTGTGGCTTTCCCCCTGCAGGCCTTCGCGAAGTGGCCTTTCTTGTGGCAGTCGGAGCAGGTCGCGTTTCTTGCAGGGCAGCGCGCCCTCGGGTGTTTCGCCTGGCCACAGAAGAAGCAGCCGGCGGCCCGATCGCGGGGCTCCGATGTCGCAGCCGGTACCGGGGGTGGCGGTCCCGATCGGTTCCGGGACGCCGACGCTGTGGTAGGTCCCAGAGGCGGCGGTGCGAGGGGTATTGCGGCCGGGGTCGGGCCCGAGTCCCAGGGTCGCGCAGCACAGTACCTGGAGTACGCCTCGAGGTCCCGATGGGCCACTTCCAGAGAGCGAGCGAGGGCTGCAGTTGTATTCAAGTCGAGGTCCTTTGATTCGAGCAGTCTTTGCCGTGAGTAGTCGGACCGAAGGCCTTTCACGAAGACATCGCGGATATTCCCTTCAGTATTTTCTGCAGCCGTTACAGCTTTAAAGTCACAGTCCCTGCCGAGTGTTTGTAGCGCCCATAAAAATTCATCTACAGACTCTCCTGGCTTTTGCGAGCGGGATCTTAGGAGATGTCTGGCATACATAGAATTTACAGGGCTCCGGTACTGCTCTTTCAGCAGTTTGAGGGCGTCCTCGTATGTAGTAAGGTCCCGGATGAATGCAAATACTTTAGGGCTCACCTGGGCGGTCAGAACTCTTAGTTTGGATCCCGGAGGCACGCCGGATTCTCCCAGGTAGGATTCGAAACAGCTCAGCCAGTGTTCGAAGTCGAGGACTGAGTTTGCTGCCTGTGGGTTTAGATCCAGGTACGGCGGTCGAAGGGCTCGCAGCCAGGCCGGCTGCTGGGGCTGTTGTAGATGGCCGTTTGGCTGAGGCTGTACGTCTGACTGGTCGTTTGGCTGCTCCATTGAAGACATTTCAAAATTTAGCCAATAAAATTGATATACCCATCAATTCAGTTCATGAAAAGCGACGAGTTAAGTTAGTAACTATAGGTTTTTATTGGCTAAATAACAGAGCCCACCCTCGTGGGTGATCGGATCCAACAAGGAGGAATACCAGCCAGTCGACCACCTTTATACCTGGGCAAGCAGGCGGAGCCATGAGGCGGAGTCAGCTGTGGTCAGCCCAGGTATAACAGCGTGACAAGAGGTGACCTTGTGTGGTGATACAACAGTGTAAACAGTGATAACCATAGTGTAACGATATAAACAGTGATAACCATAGTGTAACGATAGTGAACGATAAAAGTGGTTTACCACAGGGTCCCAAAACAGTTAGGTGAAGATTTGGGGAACAAACGGATTGTGTCACAGGGATGAAAAATGACCTCGGCAGGGGGTAGGGGACGGGGGCTGGTGGGAGGGGGGAGGGAGGTGGGCAACAGAGTTTAGAAACTTGTCTTACTAACATTTGGCTCTGTGACCCAATTGTCTAATCTTTTGTAATCCAGAACCAGCATTACTCCAAAAGCACCGAGTGCGCAGGTTCAAGAGCAGCAATGGAAAACAAAAGAAAGACTTGCATTTCTATAGCACCTTTCACATCCTCAGGACATCCCAAATCGCTTTACAGCCAGTGAAGTACTTTTTGAAGTGCAGTCACTGTTGTAATGTAGGAAATGTGGCAGCCAATTTGTGCACAGCAAGCTCCCACAAACAGCAATGTAAACATGACTAGATAATCTGTTTTTTTTTTAGTGATGTTGATTGAGGGATAAATATTGGCCCCAGGACACCGGGGATAACTCCCCTGCTCGTCTTCGAAATAGTGGCCGTGGGATCTTACACATCCACCTGAGAGAGCAGACTGGGCCTTGGTTTAACATCTCATCCGAAAGACGGCAAAGGAGACTCCCATGGACACAGCACAGTATGTATTTCTAAACCACGCAACAGAATATTTCAGCCGTGAGAGGCCCTATCACAGATATTTCTAAAGGCCTTGATACAGTCTCTCAGAGAGATCGCAAAGCAGGACTCGTACAAGAAATTATTGTGAAGTGCTGTGACTGCTATGTTTTTTTAATTCATTCTGGTTATGTGGAAGTCACTGGCATTTATTGCCCATGCCTAATTGCCCCTTGGGAAGGTGGTGGTGAGGCACCTTATACAACTGAGTGGCTTGCTGGGCCATTTCAGAGGACAGTTAAGAGTCAACCACATTGTTGTGGGTCTGGAGTCACATATAGGTCAGACCGGGTAAGGGCGGTAGATTTCCTTCCCTAAAGGGCATTAGTGAACCAGGTGGGTTTTTACGACAATCCGGTAGTTTCATGGTCACCATTACTGATACACAAATTTTATGACACAAATTATGGTTGTACTCCCATGAATTTAGAAGGTTAAGGGATGATCGAAGTTTTCAAGATATTAAGGGGAACAGATAGGGTAGATAGAAAGAAACTATTTCCGCTGGTTGGGGAGCCTAGGACTAGGGGGCATAGTCTAAAAATTAGAGCCAGACCTTTCAGGAATTAAATTAGGAAACACTTCTACACACAAAGGGTGGTAGAAGTTTGGAACTCTCTTCCGCAAATGGCAGTTGATGCTAGATCAATTGTTAATTTTAAATCGGAGATTGATAGATTTCTGTTAACCAAAGGTATTAAGGGATATGGGGCAAAGGCGGGTATATGGAGTTAGATCACAGATCAGCCATGATCTCATTGAATGGCGGAACAGGCTCGAGGGGTTGAATGGCCTCCTCCTGTTCCTAAGTTCCTATTCCAGATTTTTTTAATTAACTGAATTTAAATTCCCCAGCTGCCATGGTGGGATTTGGACTCTCGTCTCACATGACCATTAGTCCAGGCCTCTGGATTACTCGTCCAGTAACATAACCATACCCATAAAACACAGCAGCCACTTTGCACACGGCAAGAGGCTAAAAAGACCAACGAAGTGGTCAGTTAATCTGTTATTGGCAATACTAATTGAGGGAGAAATGCTGGCCAAGATGTAAATGGGAGGGGGGGGTGGGGGAGGGTGGGGGAGGGTGAGGTAGGGTGGGGGAGGGGAGGGGAGGGTGGGGGAGGGTGAGGGAGGGTGGGGGAGGGGGGGGAGGGGAGGGGTGGGTGGGGGGAGGGGAGGGGAGGGTGGGGTAGTCCCTGCTTTTTAAATAGTATCAAAGGGTTTTCAACCATTCTTGCTAACCTAGAAAACTAGCGAAAGCCAGAAAACAACTTTGAAAAAGCTGACACAATCCTGAAAAAAGCGCGCAATTTTTTAAAAACTGATTTTGGGCCTCTGAACACGGCCGCGACTTTATGGTGAGTGGAACTCTGCTTTTATCCCCATGGGATTCTCGGACTTCTATTAGGTTTTAGAGATCACACTTCACCATTTGCGCCTGTTCTTCCCGTGAAAACGTAATTTCCTTGCCTACGTCATGTGGTGGTGAGGATTTGGAATGCGCTGCCTGATAGGGCGGTGGATACAGATTCAATGGTAGCCTTCAAAAGGGAATTGGATAAATACTTGAAGGAGAAAAAATTGCAGGGATATGGAGAGAACGGGGGGAGTGGGACTGACTGGATTGCTCTTCGAAAGAGCCGGCGCAGACTCGATGGGCCGAATGGTCTCCTTCCGTGCTGTACTGTTCTATGGCTGGAATTTTCCCCTAAAAAAACAGGGTGGGTTTGGAGCGTGGGGGCAGTTAAATTGTTAAAAATGGGATTCCCGACCTGATCCCGCCTCCAACCCGCCCACTTCCGGTTTTGATGGAGGCGGAATGGGGGTGGGACACGGGGGCAGGTGACCTACCCACTTCCCGGGGGGGGGGGGGGGGTACCTTAATTTAAATATTGTAATGAGGTCGGCAGCCTCTTTTTTCACCTCCATTTTGAATTTAACTGTCTGTGGACAGGTTTCACACAATTCGTGAAACCCGACAGTTCAAACCGAGGCGGGGACTGCTGCATCCAGAAGGTAAGTGGCTTTAGACCTACCTCCTGGATTCAGGGTCCCGGCCATACCCACACCGAAGTGATCAGAGACCTCCCCACAAGGCCTCCAATCGCCCCCGAGGCTTCTGATCCCCACCATGAGGCCACCCCCACCCCATCGATAATGCTGCTGCCGGCCACAATCGTCCGGTGCTTCCCCCAATCCTCTCTCCCCCACCGATTTCTGGCCGGCCCCCTGCCGATCCTCCAACCCCCTCCCGATCACCGACCCCCTGCCGATCCTCCAACCCCCTCCCGATCACCGACCCCCTGCCGATCCTCCAACCCCCTCCAATCACCGACCCCCTGCCGATCCTCCAACCCCCTCCGATCACCGACCCCCTGCCGATCCTCCAACCCCTCCCGATCACCGACCCCCTGCCGATCCTCCAACCCCCTCCCGATCACCGACCCCCTGCCGATCCTCCAACCCCCTCCCGATCACCGACCCCCTGCCGATCCTCCAACCCCCTCCTGATCACCGACCCCCGCCGATCCTCCAACCCCCTCCCGATCACCAACCCGCTGCCGATCCTCCAACCCCCTCCCGATCACCGACCCCCTGCCGATCCTCCAACCCCCTCCTGATCACCGACCCCCGCCGATCCTCCAACCCCCTCCCGGTCACCGACCCCACCCCCCCGAAGACCCCTGACCCCCCCTGACCCCCAACCCCTCCCCACGATCCCCAACCATACCAACCCCGCGATCCCTCCCCCCGGACCGACTCCTCGCATCTGAGGCCTACCCGCCCGCAGCCAGCCAGCCTCTTAATCTAGCTGGCTGCGGGCGGGAATCCGAAGCTTCACATTTACGTCAGGCTCTGCTGTTAGATTCAGCAGGGCCTGTGGGAAACCCGGCCTCCCAGGTTTCCCGCCTGCTTTGGAGGCCCCCCCACCCCCAACCCACCTCCCTTGAAAAAATTCTGGTCTATGATTCTAAGTAAAAACGAATAGTTCCACTCAAGAGTGTAGCGCAACATGACCTCGTCAGGGCTTAAGCTGCAGGTATACCCAATACTCTATCAGGCCATTTACAGGGAAAAATAAAGTACACTTTGCACTAGTGGATTTAGAAATTGCAGAAGGGGAATATGAGCATTAAAGGCACAAGACCTATTTTCTAGTGGGATCAGGGGCATGTCCCACACCCAAGAGAGTTTGTCAATATTGGTGCATTTGAAATCTGCTGTAATTCTGCCTTTAAAGCCAGAAATAATTTATCTTGCAAAGGTTGCAGTTTTTGAAATATAAAAATAAAGTAGCTACTACAAGTTGATTTTTGTACCAGCAAAAGATCATATATAGTGAATGACCTACATTAGCCCCCGGTCCGGCCACGCCTCGATTTTAAAATTCCCATCCTTGTTTTCAATTCCCTCCATGGCCTCGCCCCCGCTCCCTATCTCTGTCACCTCCTCCAGCCCCACAACTCTCGTGATACAAATTCCCCAAAGTCAGTTTTGGTGCTTCTCAGTTGAACTGAAGAAACTCCCCTGGCCTCGCTGAGATAATTTTGAAAAAGGTTTCCTTCCACTGGGGCCTGCCACTTCAGAGATGTAGTGTATGTAACCGTTCCACCTTTAAGAGAACTACTTTAAGGGTTGCACTACTTTATCTTGTAAGAAATCACACAACACCAGGTTATAGTCCAACAGCTTTATTTGAAATCACAAGCTTTCGGAGCGCTGCTCCTTCTTCAGGTGAAGTGGAGAAATGCATAAAGACACAGCTTATATAGTCAGAGAATCATGTCAGATGTTTACAGGTAACCTTTCCAACTGCTATTTATCACACCTCGGCAGAGAGATAATCACAGCAGTCAAAGGTGTGAATGGTGTCCAAACAGGTCAGTCAGGGAAACATTACATCAAAGAACAATGAGGTGGGGTCACAAGGGGTCAAATATTGCAGATGCTGGGGTCTGTATGAAAAACAAAAAAAGTCAAAAAACATTTTTTTTGGCTGGAAATCACAGCAGGTCCGGCCGCATCTGTGCAGAGAGAACAAGCCAATGTCGACTCGAGTCTGGATGACCCTGCATCAGGTGGGGTTACATGTAGCGTGACATGAACCCAAGATCTCGGTTAAGGCCGTCCTCATGGGTGCGGAACTTAGCTATCAGTTTCTGCTCGACGATTTTGCGTTGTCGTGTGTCTCGAAGGCCACCTTGGAGAATGCTTACCCGAAGATCGGAGGCTAAATGTCCTTGACTGCTGAAGTGTTCCCCGACTGGGAGGGAACACTCCTGCCTGGTGATTGTTGCGCGGTGTCCGTTCATCCGTTGTCGCAGTGTCTGCATGGTCTCGCCGATGTACCATGCTCCGGGGCATCCTTTCCTGCAACGTATGAGGTAGACAACGTTGGCCGAGTCACCTTGGACACCATTCACACCTTTGACTGCTGTGATTATCTCTCTGCCGAGGTGTGATAAATGGCAGTTGGAAAGGTTACCTGTAAACATCTGACATGATTCTCTGACTATATAAGCTGTGTCTTTATGCATTTCTCCACTTCACCTGAAGAAGGAGCAGCGCTCCGAAAGCTTGTGATTTCAAATAAAGCTGTTGGACTATAACCTGGTGTTGTGTGATTTCTTACATTTGTCCACCCCAGTCCAACTCCGGCATCTCCACACCATGACTACTTTATCTTGGCTGCTGTATACTGTAATACCGGTGGTGACCACACCGGTATATAAGTGCTGTGTAATGATTTATTGGGCAGTTCCACCCTGACCTTCAACCAATAAAGACCTGTTAAATTTTACTCTTGTGGTCTGTGTAGTAATTCTCAATATAACACACAGACTTAACAATGGCGACGAGTTCAATCTTACCCTGCGGCAGAGATACATCCAAGGCAGTTTAACGGGCGTCGAGAGGAGGCATCCGCCCTAACCATTCTGCTGAGAAAAGACTCGGGTCTGCAGAGCAAAGGAAGAAGGAAGAATTCTGACACGAAGCCTTCCATCAGCAACAGGCACTGATCATCCCTCTATCACGGTGGTGGTAAGCCGATCAGCGACGAGCAGCAAGTCGGCCACGTTGACTGTGAGTAGGGGAGACAATAAAACAAAAAAAAACGGAGGATATAAGGGCGGAGAACTCGACCACGGCCGGGGAAAAGAGCCGGACAGAAGTCGGGGCCAGAGGCGCTGAGACTGGGGCAGCGTAGGGCACGGAAGCCGCGGTGAAGCAAACGCAGCCGGTGTGAGAGACCGGGCTACAAGCGGGAACGCAGCCGGTGTGAGAGGCCGGGCTACAAGCGGGCTGGGAGACGCAACAGCGTCGAGAGACAGCTCGACCGCGACCGGTGAAAAAGGCCGGGCAGCTACCGAGGCCACGAGGCGCAGCGACCGGGACAGCGTAAGCGCAGGAGAAAATAAATAAAAACCGTGGAGAACTCAGCCGCAGCCGGGGGGGGAAGGACCGGACTGCAAGAGGGGCTGGGAGGCGCGATTTGCAAACTGCTGGGGGAGGGCGAACGCAGCAATACGGCAATCGCCATTACAGCCAGCGGGGGAGAAAGGCAAACGCGGGAAGCCGCCATTTTCGGAGGCGGGGGAAGAAGACGAGCGCGGGAAACCGCCATTTTGTAAAAAAAAAATAATAATTCTTTTGTTTCTCAAGAAGATCGCGAGAATGCCTAAGCGTGGTAACATCAACGATTTCGATCCCGATGTTGAAGATTGGGCCACGCATGTAGAACGCATAGAGATATATTGTACGGCAAATAAAATATCAGATGAAGATAAAGCACTAACGTTACTAAACTCAATGGGTGCGAAGACATACGGGCTATTGAAGCACCTTCTATCACCAGCTAAACCGGCGGATCAGACTTTCGCTAATATTGTTGCTGTCCTGAAGAATCATTTGAACCCCACACCGCTGATGTTGGCAGAACGATTTAAATTTTATGCGAGAACGCAACTGAAAGAGGAAAGCAACGCGGAGTATTTAATTGAACTGCGCAAGCTAGCGAAATACTGTCAGTTTGGGGAAAGCCTGACAGAGGCACTGAGAGACAAATTCGTGTGTGGATTGTCGAAAGAAGGAACACAAAAGCGGTTGCTTGAAGAGAATGATCTTACACTTGATAAGGCTGTTACTATTGCAGCATCGCACGAAGCCGCAGCGAGAGGCACCGCGGAAATGCAGCTGAAGGCAGCGGTACTCAGCGTAGATCAAATGGCTTCGGGTACAACGAAATGTTATCGTTGTGGGAAGACAACACACGATCAGAACCAATGCCGGTTTAAAAACCAGGAATGTAGAAAATGTGGCAAGCTTGGTCACATAGCTAAAGTATGCCGGTCAGGAAAGAAGACCAGCAACAAAAAGTCACCACAGGAAAAGTGCAGAAAGGTACATAAGGTGGCTGAGAAGAGTTCGGATGAACAGAATTCGGATTCAGACTCCAACAGCAAGGAACTGGGTAGTCTGAGAATTCACAACGTGAGTAAGGAAGCTGACCGACAAACTATCTGGGTCACACTGCAGATAGCAGGAGTCCAAGTGAAGATGGAATTGGACACCGGATCGGCGTTGACGGTCATGAATAAGCAAGACTACAAAAAGTTATTCAAACATATTCCCCTACGGGATACGGAGATAGTATTGCAGACATACACGGGGCAAAAAGTATACCCCATCGGAAAGATAAAAGTCAAGGTGAAACACAAGGGCAAAGAACACCAAGGAATGGACTTATATGTACTACCTGAGGGAGGTCCACCACTTCTGGGACGGGAGTGGATCAGGAAAATAAATATGGATTGGCACTCCCTAAACGCAATAACGGTAGATTCCAGAAAAAAAGATGTCAAACCTGAACGATTGTCCAGAATATTGGATGAGGCTAAAGAGGTGTTCCAACAGGGACTGGGAACACTGAGAGGAATTAAGGCAAAAATCAAGATTGCAGAACATGTAAACCCAAAATTTTTCAAAGCCAGACCGGTACCGTATGCAATACGACCTGCTGTGGAAGCTGAGCTGGAAGGGCTGGAACGTTCAGGAGTACTGTCTAAGGTGGACTGGAGTGAGTGGGCCATGCCCATTGTTCCCGTCATGAAGCGTTCATCGAGTAACAAGCCAGGGGAACCGGGGAAGGTCCGCATCTGTGGAGACTTCAAGATCACAGTTAATCCGGTGCTTCACACGATGCAATATCCGCTTCCGCGGATTGAGGATATCTTTGCGTCATTGGCTGGCGGGAAACGCTTCACCAAGATAGACCTGGCGCAAGCGTACTTACAGATGGAAGTTGAGGAAGAGTCGCGCCAGTATCTCACAATCAGCACGCACAGAGGCTTGTATCGATATAATAGACTGGTTTTTGGAGTGGCTTCGGCTCCGGCAATTTGGCAGAGGGCCATGGAGCAGGTATTACAGGGAATTCCAAGCACTCAATGTTACTTGGACGATATCCTGATTACAGGAGATGACGATGAGGAACACCTCGCAAATTTGAAACTGGTGCTCACCAGGTAGAAGGAATATGGCCTTCGAGTTAATCGCCAGAAATGTGAGTTCTTTCAGGAACGGATCTCGCACTGTGGTCATGTCATTGATCAGGAGGGGCTGCACAAGTCACCTGACAAGATCGAAGCTGTTGTGAAGGCTCCCGCTCCGGAAAATGTATCCCAGTTGAGATCGTTCCTAGGGTTGATCAACTATTACCATAAGTTTCTGCCAAATCTATCCACGGTGCTGCACCTGCTGAATGCTCTTTTGCAGAAAGAAGTACCATGGAAGTGGAGCGAGGACTGTAAGAAGGCCTTTCGCAAAAGCAAGACATTGATCACCTCAGAGGAAGTGTTGGCTCACTTCAACCCAACGCTACCTATTCGTTTAGCTTGTGATGCTTCTCCTTATGGTATTGGAGCAGTACTCTCACACAAGTTGCCAAATGGCTCGGAAAAGCCAGTCGCATTTGCATCCAGATCATTGACCTCCGCTGAGCGCAACTATGCTCAGATAGATAGGGAGGCTCTCAGCCTGGTGTGGGGAGTAAAGAAGTTTCATCATTATCTGCAGGGCCAGAAGTTTACACTGCTGACAGACCACCAGCCGTTGGTATCCATATTCAACCCTAAAAAGGGCGTTTCCATCATGACAGCGCAAAGGCTACAGAGGTGGTCCCTTTTCCTAGGGGCACACCAATATGACATAGAATACAAAGGATCAAAACAGCATGGGAATGCTGACGGTTTATCACGCCTACCGTTGCCAACGGTAGAAGAGGCGCCTACAGTGGACCCAGTGGAGATGTTCCACTCAACCATAGTGGAATGTCTACCAGTAACAAATTCTATGATCGAAAAGGAAACAAGAAATGACCCGACTCTCTCACGAGTCTACGATTTAACGGTGAAGGGATGGCCAGCACATGGCGAACCACTGTTGCCAGCATTTTCGCAAAGAAGAGAACAGCTGTCAGTGTGCCGAGGAACTTTGATGTGTGGATCCAGAGTGGTGATTCCACCCAAACTCCAGCAAAAAGTGCTGAAGGAGCTTCACGAGGGGCATCTGGGTGGAGTGAAAATGAAGAACCTAGCCAGAGCGTTCGTGTGGTGGCCAGGTATCGATAGAGACATCGAAGAAATGACCAAGAGCTGTTTAGGATGCCAGAAGGTCCAAAACGCCCCACCACAGGCTCCTCTGCATCCATGGGAGTGGCCCTCATCTCCATGGCAAAGGGTACATATCGACTTTGCTGGTCCATTTATGGACTCAATGTTCTTAATCGCGGTGGATGCACACTCCAAGTGGCCGGAGGTAATAAAGATGTCCTCCACCACCACGGAAAAAACCATCACAGTATTAAGGACCATATTTGCCAGGAATGGGCTGCCGGAACAGATCTGTTCTGATAATGGACCGCAATTTGTGTCCGAAGAATTCAGGAAGTTCTTAAAAAACAATGGGGTTAAGCACTACACGTCCGCCCCATACCATCCCGCCACCAATGGATTAGCTGAAAGGTTTGTCCAGACCTTCAAGAAGGCCATAAAGGCCACGGGTAATGAAGACATAAATCTACAACATAAGGTAGATAACTTCTTGTTGGCATACAGGAATACAACACATGCGGTCACAAACCAAACTCCCGCCATGATGTTTTTCAATAGAAGACTAAGATGCCGGCTGGATTTGATCAAGCCAAGCATCAGAAGGGACGTAGAGAACCGACAATTTCAAGGCGTGAATGAAAGGCCAACTAGAACCTTCCAGATAGGTCAACAAGTTTTGGCCCGGGACTACCGTACCGAGAAATGGCAGCCTGGAACTATTTGCAGATGACTAGGACCGCTGATGTATACCGTGGACATTGGTGAAAGCATAATAAGGCGCCATGCTGACCAGATCATAGTGTCATCCGAAAAGGGACAACCTACAACACAACTCTATACGCCTAATGATGACGCAGAGATACCCATAGTATCTACCTCCGATCCGATGATACTGGAACCAGATGAACCCGACACTGACATTCAAACCGAATCGACCTTGCCAAAAGAACCTACTACACCACCGAAAACTACTACACCTCCGAGGCGTTATCCGGACCGAGTCAGGAAGCCTCCAGAGAGACTGAATCTGTGAACTGTTTTTACATTAAGTTGTGTATATATGTTATGATGTTATGTTTAATGGGAAGATATACTGTTAACCTAAAAAGGGAGGATTGTAGTGTATGTAACCGTTCCACCTTTAAGAGAACTACTTTAAGGGTTGCACTACTTTATCTTGGCTGCTGTATACTGTAATACCGGTGGTGACCACACCGGTATATAAGTGCTGTGTAATGATTTATTGGGCAGTTCCACCCTGACCTTCAACCAGTAAAGACCTGTTAAATTTTACTCTTGTGGTCTGTGTAGTAATTCTCAATATAACACACAGACTTAACAAGAGAGACCCTCAATTCTCTTTCCTTCATTTTCACTGAAATTCAGACTGGCCATTCTGAAGGATCTGAAATCTTTGAACTCGCCATGCAAGAAGCCCATGTCAGATGGGGAGAAATCGAGAACATTTGTATATTTCGTACAGACAATTCCACCTCTGTGAGCCGTTCCCGTTAAGATCAGCGTGCAGTCGAGGCAGCGGGTGTGGAACCTTTTAAGAGAAAAGTGGATAAATATTTGAAGCAGAGGAAACAACAGGGCTGTGGGGAGAGCCCAGAGCTGTAGGTTAGTTTTGGATTGCTTGAGCAAAGAACTGGCATAGGCATGATGAATAAGTGGCTTCCTTCCGTGCTGCAAACGCCTCTGGTTCTACATTTGTAGAAGGGCTTCATCCAAGAAGGAAGACTCTTTTGTCGATAAGTAGTTGATTTTTCAAAGGATTCCCTAACGGCCAAATAAAAAGCACCCAACGGAGAGTCTAAGAAATAGGAGCAGGAGTCGGCCATTTGGCCCCTCGAGCCTGCTCCGCCATTCAATAAGATCATGGCTGATCTTTTACCTCATCCCCACTTTCCTGCACTATCCCCATATCCTTTGATGCCTTTAATATTCAAAAATCTATCGATCTCAATCTTGAATATACTCAATGACTGAGCCTCCGCAGCCCTCTGGGGTAGAGAATTCCAAAGATTCACCACCCTCTGAGTGAAGAAATTTCTCCTCATCTCAGTCCTAAATGTCCGACCCCTTATTCTGAGACTATGACCCCTGGTTCTAGACTCCGCAGCCAGAGGAAACACCCTCCCTGCATCTACCCTGTCAAGCCCTGTAAGAGTTTTGTATGTTTCAATGAGATCACCTCTCATTCTTCTAAACTCTAGAGAACATAGGCCTAGTCTGAAAGATGATCTCTCACTTTAGCTAAGCTATTGCTTGATTAAAAGTGCAGCCTGGAGAGCGGCCTGGTCCAGATGGATGCTTTTGGATAAATCACATTCAAAAATTCCTCTGGCATTGGAAATGATATCAATCCTTCTCAAACCTACTTGATACTTTCGTCAGGAAGCTCGCACATGTGCTGATGGGAAAATGAAAGCAGGATTCATCCTGCCAGAGTGGGGTGAGTAAACGAGGGCAACATCGCCGGGAAGAACATCAAATAAACTTCAGGAAGGGGAATGGGAAAAAAATTCTGCAATCTTATAAAACAGACTTTGAACCTTCAGAGTCTCGTTGTTCTGTGACATAAATTTCCAAACTCAACCACATAAGACCAACATGTAGGATCACTTCTTTGTACTCAAAGTGACAAAACTCCTTCAAGTATGACCTCCCGGATTGTGAAACTACAAGTTTACCATTAGATCTCCTACATTTAAATCATTAATGGATGACACAGTAAAAAGTCCTTCTGAAGCACAGTGCACAACATGACATGGGCATCTTAAGACATGAAAGAAAGAAAGACTTGCATTTCCCCGGCGCTTTTCACGACCACCGGACGTCCCGAAGCGCTTTACAGCCAATGAAGTACTTTTTGATGTGCAGTCTCTGTTGTAATGTAGGAAACACAGCAGCCAATTTGCGCACAGCAAGCTCCCACAAACAGCAATGTGATAATGACCAGATAATCTGTTTTTGTTATGTTGGTTGAGGGATAAATATTGGCCAGGACACGGGATAACTCCTCTGCTCTTCTTCAAAATAGTGCCATGGGATCTTTTACGTCCACCTGTGAGAGCAGACGGGGCCGTGGTTTAACATCTCATCCGAAAGACGGCACCTCCGACAGTGCAGCGCTCCCTCGGTACTGCACTGGGAGTGTCGGCCTAGATTTTTGCGCTCAAGTCTCTGGTGTGGGGCTCGAACCCACAACCTTCTGACTCAGAGGCGAGGGTGCTGCCCACTGAGCATTTTCATTTCGCTCACAGATTTTAACCAAGTTACATTTTCTGCAGCCAATATTCCCAGCATCATTGTTTACATTGCGGGCGGTGGAATTTGTGAAGTCAAGATCACAGGGTCGGTTTTAGGAATCTTTGCTGATGGTGTGGAGCCAGGCATGCTGGGTAAGCATATTGGACATTCGGGCAGGGAGGTCAGTGGGCTTTAAAAAAAATTCATTCTCGGGATGTGGGCGTCGCTGGCAAGGCCGCATTTATTGCCCATCCCTAATCGCCCTCCGGAGGGTGATGGTGGGACTTCTTCTCGTACAGTCTGTGTGGCGAAGGTGCTCCCACAATCCTGGCAGGATTTTACTTTTGTTGACGGACATAAAATCTTGCAGAACCCACGGAGAACGGGGAAAAGAACCGAAGATTTAACGGGTAGGTAATGTTTATCTAAGGTGTTTCAGCTCTTTTAGCAGAACTGTTAGCCTATTTAAAACAAGCGAGTTGACAAGTTTGTTAAAATAGCAGAGGTAGGAAATTTGGACAAATGTGTCAAGTCTTTGGGGCCACAGACTCTCAGAAAGGTGAGGTTCTCTCTTTCAATGTCAGTTAGCATTATTGTAGAAAAAAATGGAACAATAAGAACATAAGAATTAGGAGCAGGAGTCGGCCACACGGCCCCTCGAGCCTGCTCTGTCATTCAATAAGATCATGGCTGATCATTGATCGCAACTCCACTTTCCCGCCCGATCCCCATATCCCTTGATTCCTCTGGAGTCCAAAAGTCTATCGATCTCAACCTTGAATATACGCAACGACTCAGCATCCACAGCCCTCTGGGGTAGAGAATTCCAAAGATTCACAACCCTCCGAGGGAAGAAATTCCTCCTCATCTCGGTCTTAAATGGCCGACCCCTTATCCTGAGATTATGCCCCCCAGTTCTAGACTCTCCAGTCAGGGGGAAACAGCCTCTCAGCATCTACCCTGTCAATCCCCCATTTTCTTTTCACGCCTATTTGCTGCCCCGCCATTTAAAGTTGTCACTGCCTTCAAATAAATTGCCACAAAATATACCGATAAGCAGGCCAATTGAACAGAGGCACTGCAGCCTCCGTCAGAAGAAACACAAAGGCGCATTTATGAATTTGGTCAAAGGAAAACAGAGTGACATCTGAGCCTGAGTGGGTGCAAAGGGTTAAACGCGTCTCCATTCAGCTCACGCTGATCATTTTTCCAACTGTTTTCACTGGTTGCGAAAAAAGGCCTGGTATAACGACAAAGAATAACAAAAAGGGATTACAAAGGTTGAGTTTAGAGATTAAAGCACAATAAGCGTAATTTGAGAGAGTGCCATTCTGTAAATAAGGACTTTGTTCCAGTACGTGTATGTGTCCTATAAATGCACCTTGTTGTGCTTTTAAAGCATAGGCCCAGTGGGAAATCCTCAATACACCTAAAGCCAAGGAGGCCAGATTATGGACTGAATCATATCATGCGTTTAGAAAAGGCTGGGGGGAGATTTAATTGAAGTGTATAAAATTATGAGGGGCCCAGATAGAGTGGATAGGAAGGACCTATTTCCCTTAGAAGAGAGGTCAATAACTTAAGATTTAAAGTAATTGGTAGAAGGATTAGAGGGGAGTTGAGGAGAACTTTTTTCACCCAGAGGGTGGTGGGGGTCTGGAACTCACTGCCCAAAAGGGTGGTCGAGGCAGAAACCCTCATCACATTTAAAAAGTACTTGGGTATGCACTTGAAGTGCCGTAACCTACAGGGCTACAGACCAAGAGCTGGAAAGTGGGATTAGGCTGGAGAGCTCTTTCTCGGCCGACACAGACACGATGGGCTGAATGGCCTCCTTCTGTGCAGTAAATTTCCACGATTCTATGGGGGAATTTTTCGGGGGGTTCAGTGGCGGGTCGGGTTGGAAAAAAGATTTTTTTGACAGCGGGTCAGGACCCCGCTGTCAACCTGCCACCACGCAACTTTCCCAGATGTCGGGTCTGTCAGGGCTGAACAGCCCTGACATGCAGTGGCGGGGGAGGTAATTCCAGTCATTATGATCTTGTTAACAGCCCATTAAAAAGTATTTTGAGCTCACCATACCATTTTACGAGGTTGCCCACGGGGTCCACGCTGCTCGGGATCATGTCAGGTCAGCAGGTCGGGAGTTGTATGACCATGGAATCATCTCATTGACAGCTGCAAATGTGCTATAAAAGCTCCCATCTCACAGCTGTTCACTTTCCAAGCTCAGAAGCTGTTGCTTGGAATGATCTTCCTATGGTTGCAGACGAGCTGTACATTGAGGGAGTGGAAGCCCTTGTGGTTGACAAACACTGCTGGGTTCTGATGGGGTGCCCTGATGGCCATATGTGTGCAGTCAATGATGCCCTGCACCCGTGGGAAGCCAGCCAGAGCTGGATTTGGAAGACAGATTGAGCTTTATGCAGCTTGCAAGTGTTTGGAGCAAACTCTCTATCCAGTATCACCTCATTGGAACAACCTCTCTCCCCATTGACAGATCGCTTCTGTCATCTCAACTTCACCTGCCATCTATTACATCAGAATGGGTACGGTTTATACTGTCTCACCTTGGTCCTCAGAATCCCACCACGATCAGCCGCAACACCAGCAGAACCAGGCACACCAGCAGCACCAACAAGAGCGCCAACCTTCTCCTCAACCACCTGCTGCTGCACAGGGGAGAGGGTAGCTGCGCAGGGCTGGACCGCGCCAGAGGCAATACCCCCAACACAGGGTATACAGGCAGAGGATGAGCTTCCTCAACATGACTGAGCAGCAGTGCTTCAGGAGGCTCAGGCTATCGCGCCAGGTCGTCGCAGACATTTGCAAATTGCTGGAGGAAGAACTGCAGCCCAGAGGACCTGGTGGACACTTCTTGCCAGTGGCTGTCAAAGTCACCCTTGCCCTCAAATTCTTCGACTCAAGCTCCTTCCAGGCATCTGCAGCAAACATTTGCGGCATCTCACAGTTGGCTGCCCACAGATGTATCACACAGGCCTGTGGTGCCCTCTTTGACAAGTCTGCCAATTATATCAACTTTGACACTGATGAAGCCAGTGTTGCTGAACGTGAGCTCAGCTTTGCGGCTCTGGCTGGCTTCCCACGGGTGCAGGGCATCATCGACTGCACACATGTGGCCATCGGGGCGAACCCATCATAATCCAGGAATCTTTGTCAACCGCAAGGGCTTCCACTCCCTCAATGTGCAGTTTGTCTGCAACCATAGGACAATCATTATGCATGTGTGTGCCAAGCACCCTGGCAGCTGCCATGACTCTTACATCCTGCGCCAGTTCACCATCCCTCAGCTCTTCGCACCTCCAAACAGTCTTTCTGGCTGGCTGCTTGGAGACAACGGTTATCCACTGACGACGTGGCTCATGACATCTTTGAGGAGGCCAACAAAACTGTCATAGAGCAGACAATGGGGTTGCTCAAAATGCACTTCAGATGCCTGGACAGATATGGAGGAGCCCTTCAGTATGCACCAGCCAGGGTCTCCAGAATTGTCGTGGTCTGCTGCGCCCTGCACAAGATAGTGCAGCAGTGAGGATTAGCGCTGCATGAGGAACAAGGCGCAGACCACAAAGCCTCTTCGGAGGAGCAGGAGGAGGAGGAGGAGGTGCAGTAAGAGGTTGAAGCTGAGGATGAGGAAGACCTGGAGGAGCCGGTGGTCGAAATGTCACCAGCACGCGACCACATTGCTGCCTGTGAGGCCAGGGATGGCCTCATCATGGCCAGATTTAGTTAACTTTACGCAGCACAGCCATGTGGCTGGCACATGCATAAGCAGGTTGGCATCACCCCACAAGAACACCATAAAGCATCCCTACAGTGACCAGTCCATTATTTTTACTGTCACCACCATTGCTAGAGCTTAAATTAGCCCTGACCGATCACTCTGCCACTTCCAATTGTGCACACACATTTGGCAAGGACCTCATCAAAGTTTCCAAGATAAATGATTTAATGCAAGAAATTAATTGTACATAAACTTCACAATAACATTTAAGAAAGCACCCAAGTGACTACCCTTGTGACTCTATTTGTGTGGCATCTTTCTTTTCCGAGTGCTTCTATGTAGTGCTACCCCTGTGGCTTCAGCAGAGGTAGAGAGAGCCTCCTCACTTCCCTGCTGCGCCTTTGGCGATTGTCCTCTGGGTTTTGGAGCCCATGAGGGCCCCACTGAAGTCTGCTCCTCTTGCGACTGTGCAGTGGCAAACTCAGCCACCGCTGTCCAGGGAGGCATCTGGGGCTCTGACCGAGGAGTTGGCAAGGGGGAGAAGTGTGAGCGCTTGGAGAGGAGCTGTGAAGGAATAAGCCATATTTCAGAAAAATATACCATCATATGAACAGAATTCTGATATTATTAAAACATGACATACTGGCCTAGAAATTGAGTTTGCCTCCGCCAGGGCTGTAGCGCCCAAAATTTAGCGCCAGCGTTAATTGCCGCTGCACCCGCCAAAAATTCAGCTGCGCCGTGCCCAGACGGCTGCGGGCGCTAATGGAGGGTGTCAGCGCCTCGCAATGGGCGCTGAATGCAGGATTGCGGCGCTAATCCCCCGCTGCGGCACCCGATGCGGTGCGGCAGGCTGGGGTACTGCAGGCCTCCTCCTTCTGTTAAGGAGGAGCTGCCTGCAGCCGATCGCTGGCCGGTGGAATCGCACGAAAAATGAGCCCGGCACCTCGGAGAAGTGCCGGGCTCGAGGCCCACACACATCTGTGCCGCGGGGGGGTGGTGGAGGAGTCCGGGGAAGGAGGTGCGGGCAGGCGGCCGCCGGGAAAGCGGCCGGCCGCCGCGCCACCTTAATGCGCCGGCGCTAAGCCCAGCAAGAAACTTTTGAAAAATCGTTGGTTGCGGCTGCCACGGGCGAGGCGGCCGCAACTGAATTTCGGCGTCCGGCCGCGTTACCACGGCAACCGGGACGCTGCGCACACCGATGACGTCATCGGTGCCGGCGCAGCGCTACCGGCTAACGCCGATGGTAGGGCCCAAATCAATTTCCGAAGCGGCTATAATTCTGGCGCAAGGCCCTCTAGCGCCTCTAATTGGGCGCTAACCCCACTCAATATCTAGGCCATTGGGTTTAAAAATCTAAAGCCTCAATGACACAAACTGTGCAAACAGGCTTCTGAGATAAGACGAAGTGTTAACACACAAGCTTTTGAAATGGGAATTGGTTAAAAATACTAAAACAATGGCCCTATTGAAATAGCAGTTTGGCGCTTCCAGAAGGTCTGGAGTTTGGGAGAAACACAATGGAATGACCCAAGTAAAGTGTTAATTACTTACACTTCGAACAGGAACATAGAATATTAAAAAACCATGGGCTAGATTTTCAGTTGCTTGCGCCAGCAGTTAGCGCCTTAAGAGAAGTGATTTTCGGGCGCTATGCGTGTAGCGCCTGGGCGCAGCGCAGTTTGCGCCCCGCCCCAAATTAAGTTGCCCGTTAGCGCCGGCGCAAAGTTTAGCGGCCGCCCGGATGCGCGCGCAGAAAATGACGTCACATCCTCGTGCAACGCCCTTTGGCCGCCCCGAATCCAAACTTCAGTCGGACCGCCCGATTGTGCGGCTGGCGTCCAGTGCGTTTGTAAAATGGAACGCAACACACCCTGGGGAGCGCAAATTAAAGGGCCCTCCTCCTGCACTATAATGGAAGGAACCAGTGTGTTGTGAATGGTGTATTTATGTTTCCGGACTCCTCCTCCTCCTCCTCCTCCTCATCTCTGCCTTTGCAAATAAACACATGCACCCTTCCCCTTTAAGAGCTCACTGGCACCAGAGTGTCTGCCGTGCGCAGCGCTCTGCACCGCCGGCTTAGCGCCTAAAGATAGTAGTGGAACGCCTCTTTTAGCGCTCCACCAACCTCTTAGGGCGAAGCCACTGAATTTCCGGCAACGGGGCGCTACTTTGGGGCGGGCGCTAACTTCGGGCGGGCGCTAAGGTTAGCGCCCCAAAACTGTCTATACTGAAAATCTAGGCCCTAGTGCCTTTGTAAAAGTAACATCAAATGAAACAGGAAACACGATATAATATAACCAACTAAGATGGCTAGGAAAACAAACACCCTAGCTGAAGTGTCTTAAATTTACATGTTGTAAATATGATACCAACAGAACACTTTGAAGATATGACTTCAATAGATGCACCAAGCAATCACATGGTTTTTGTACTGAACTTGGAACACCACGGAGACAGGAGTCTGTGGTTGTAACCAGTTAAGGTGGTTTTAGAATTGAATGGAAGGCCTTCGATAAGAATGGCATCAAAGAGATAAATCTGTAACAACCATTTTATGATAAGTTTTTGGAACACCTAAAGGTAGAGGCATAATTATGCATGCAGCAGCTAAACTGACAGTAAGAAAAGAGAAAAGTCAACAGGAAGATGACGAGATAATTAGCTTACATCAGCAGAAAACTTCAAAGGATAAACCACTAAAAAAGGTATAAAAATAGAGCTTTTCAGATAGTCGCTGGAAAGGGGCAAAGTGATTCTCTCAACTTCAGAGGCACGCTTGGACAGGTTGGGTGATTGGGCAGAAACATAGCAAATGCACTATAATGTGGATAAATGTGAGGTTATCCACTTTGGTGGCAAAAACAGGAAGGCAGATTATTATTTGAATGGCAATAGATTGGGAGAAGGGGAAGTGCAAAGAGACCTGGGTGTTCTTGTGCACCAGTCGCTGAAGGTAAGCATGCAGGTGCAGCAGGCGGTTAAGAAGGCAAATGGTATGTTGGCCTTCGTAGCAAGAGGGTTCGAGTACAAGAACAAGGATGTCTTGCTGCAGTTGTACAGGGCCTTGGTGAGACCACACCTTGAGTATTGTGTGCAGTTTTGGTCGCCTTACCTGAGGAAGGATGTTCTTGCCATGGAGGGAGTGCAGCGAAGATTCACCAGGCTGATACCTGGGATGGCAGGAATGACGTATGAGGAGAGATTGTGTCAATTGGGCTTATACTCACTGGAGTTTAGAAGATTGAGAGGGGATCTCATCGAAACCTATAAAATTCTGTCAGGCCTGGACAGACTAGATGCAGGAAGGATGTTTCTGATGGCCGGGGAGTCCAGAACCAGGGGTCATAGTCTAAGGATAAGGGGTAAGCCATTTAGGACTGAAATGAGGAGGAATTTCTTCACCCAGAGAGTGGTGAACCTGTGGAATTCTCTGCCACAGAGGGCGGTGGAGGCCAGTTCATTAAGTATATTCAAGAAAGAGTTGGATATATTTCTTAAGGCTAAAGGGATCAAGGAATATGGGGAGAAGGCAGGGACAGGGTACTGAATTTGGATGATCAGCCATGATCTCATTGAATGGCGGAGCAGGCTCGAAGGGCCGAATGGCCTACTCCTGCTCCTATCTTCTATGTTTCTATGTTTCTATATGCTCTGTAAGTTTTTAACTCTGAGTCTCGGGGATCAAGGTACTTTTCATTTGATTTTGGTGGATATTCTGGATTAGAAATAAGAATAAGAAATGTAAAAATGTACGAAGTTAAGATTTGAGAATAAGGATCTCTGAGGATAAGAAATGTAAGCTATTTGTTTTTGAACTGTTAAAGTTGCGATTGACTCACAAGCTGTCAACTGTATGTCGGCTCTTAAATAAATCTATATATTTTTAGAATTGTCTCAAGTAGTATTTCTATATCAAACTCGCAAACTCAATTTCTGTACACTCTTTTGTGAGGAGTTGCAGAATTCTGGGGGGTATTCCGGACCCTCATAATATCTGGAAGGTTACAGTCTAGTTAAACTTATTAAAAGTGCTACCTGGAGGACGGTAACATCTTCACGTCATTCCTTTCCTTTAGGGAGAGATAGTCTGAACCTTTAGACCCAATTAAGTGTCTTATAGAATTTGGCTATCTTTAACTTTAGTTGAAGGTGAACGTCTGGGGAATACGCCTGATCTGGGGTAGCCCGAAAAGGGCTAGGACTAGTAATTATCCCTTCAGAGCTCCCCACTTCCATGTCCCCTCCCACCATCATCCCTCTCATGGGCCACCCGCACATATCTGCTAGCAAGCAGCTGGAGAGCACCTTCTTGCACATCAGTGGGGCCATGAGGACCCATGTCTATACTGACATCCCTCCTAGAAAGAACGTCTACGAGCCTCTGGTTTCTCACCTCCATAGATACCCATCTATCCTCCATAGGTGCCCATCTATTTTGAATGAAACCATGTGCTCGTGCAACTGGCACATTAGGTCCTCCATGCAGGTGGCCATCCTATCCATGGAGGAACCTACAGTCGCGAGTGCGTGCACCACGATGGTTGTCATGTTTGAGATGGACTCCTCCATTCTCGGCACACTCACTGCAAAACCTGTCAGAGCCTCCTGAACTTGTTTCTGAAGCTCCAGGAATGCCCTCTTCCTGGATGGCCCCCGAGGCTCAGCGTCTGCATGCAGCTGAGCAGAGCTAGGAGACTCCTGCATCCTCTGACGAGGAGTCTCCACTGCTGATCCTGTCTCCACCATCTGCTCTTGCTCACCTGTGCTGTATGAAGCACCAGGTGACAACACTACCCTATCTCGCGGCGGACCCACCGAGGTGTGCGTATCTGCGCTGGTGCTGGCTTGTCTTGTCTGAGGTGAAGCTGCTCCCTCAGAGGCTGGAGGCTCCTCTGAGGAGTCCACTTGCTCTTCCTCCTGGACAGTTGGGCGGAGCTCTTGATGGACCTTTGGGAGAGTAAAGACATCAGTTAAATATACATGTCAATTGCATACAAATACCATTATGCACATGATGAGCATTCAATTTCTCTTGACATCAACCCCCATGACCTACATGGCTGATGAATGCCATGTAGGTCTATGGAAACTGATTCTGTCACCAGGTTGTTCTGATGAGCCCCTCTCTCCGTCCCTCACTTCTGGCTGGTCCACCACTCCACTAATGTCCAGGGCTGCCTCCTCCGCACTCGTCAGCATTGCCATCGATTGAGGGCCTCCTCCCGTTCTCTCCCTCTCCCTCTTATTGTGAGCTCTCTTCTGCTGCAACGAGGGAAAGAAGAGAAGGTTGAGTGAGAGTGATGGAATGAGTGGGTTAGATCTTTAGAGGGTGACTATGATGGAGTGGGGTGGCAATACCAAGTGGCCTCCTTGTGTGTTGTTAGTTGGTATCGTTGCATTAGGATGAGGGTGAGTGTGAGGGGTGCTTTGTAAGATGGGGATGTGATAATGTAGATAGAGAGAGAGGGATGGGTGACAGTGCAAGGGATGTTGGGGTGAGTTAGGATGTGCAGGAGTAGGGTTGGCAATGCAGAGTGATGGGGATGTGATGACAGGCACAGCAGAATGTAGATAAGTATGGCTTTATACTCACTTTTCCTGATCTTAGAAGATCATTAAAGTGCACCCAGGTCCGCATCACCACTGAATTGCTTGTAACCTCCTCCGCTATCTGTAGCCAGGCTGCCTTGGTCTCCTGTGGCATCTGTTCCGCCCACTGGCAGGCAAGAGAACCTCCCTACGTGCTCTGACTCCCTCCACAAGCACACGGAGGGAGTCATCGCAGAAGCAAGGAGCAGCCTTCTGCCTCTGAGAAGTCATCTTCCACACAATGAAGGACTGTCAGCGCACTAAAGTCTACCAATCAGAAGTGAGAACAAGTGGGGCCATAGCCCCTTTAAGTATACCGGCACCAAACGCGTCAGCACTGACGTCACTAGACCTGCACCTTTTAATTGGGCCGGTAAGATCTTCTTTTTCAGCGGGATGAAGGCAGCAACGGGCTCGCGGCCCACCATCGACCTCTCCCGCCACGGACCCACCCAGGCAGGTGAAATTGCGGCCCACGATTCTACAAAAACTTTTCTGCTCGCTTTGGCTGATTGAAGATTAAAGGTGCAGTGTCCTTTCCCGTTGGACTTCACTAGACTGCTGTGGCATACTGTGCAGTGATTCTGAATTGTAATGAGGGGGGCAGGACTCCATGCACTCCTCATGGCTCAGTTGGTTCGTGCACTGCCTGGGGTGAAATGGAGGCATTCAGACTAGAACATCCCAGGTTCAATTCCTGGAATTCCTGGAATTGTGCTGAGTTAAACTCTGCTGGGAGATTCTGGCCTCTGTGGCTTTGTGCAAGTGAGGAAAATTCAGCCAAGCTTCACACTAGACTGTCCAGGAACTCCTGCTGCACAGTCATGCATAGGCATTGGGTGAGGGAACAATCAGAGATGGAAGGGAGATCAGGGGCTCTACAAGTAAGCATGACTCAGCAACTTGGGCTGATAAGTGGCAAGTAACATTTGTGCCACACAAGTGCCAGGCAATGATTATCTCCAACAAGAGAGTGTTTAACCACCGGCCCTTGACATTTGGCTGTGTGGTTGATACTGAAGAAGGAAGCTGTAGACTGCAGGGGGGAGAAATTGGGTGGAGCCGCAAACGGGGCGCCAAGCTCGCCTGGGCGCCAGATTTTGCGCTGCGATCGGAGCCGTAGCGATCGCCGGAAATTCAGCTTGAGCGCCCCAAGAGGGACACGGGGCGAGGCTCGAGGCGCTCCGCGTCCCTCTTAGGGCGCTGAAACTGAATATCGCAGCGCAACGTGCTGCAGCGCCACATGCTGCGGCATGGCGCGTTGCGGTACTGCAGGCCTTCCTCCCATTCTTAAGGGGGAGGGGCCTGCACCAGCGCGATCGGAGGTCGCGAGTGCCGGCAAAAGAGCCCAGCACCGAGTAGAAGTGCCGGGCTCTCGGAAAACAGTCGGCAATGCCGCGGGGGGAGATCAGGAGGCCGGGGACGGAGGTGCTGGCAGGCGGCCGCCGAAAAAAATGGCCGCCCCGCACCTCCACCTTAATTTGCGCCACTGCCGCCACAGGTAGGCCCCGTGAACCAGGCACAATTAGCGAATGGCGCTACAGAGGCGGTCGCTGCCAAATATCGAGATCGGGGCGGTAGCGGGGCGCTGTGCACACCAATGACGTCATCGGTGGCGGCGCAGCGCAACAGGCTAACGCTGCCATTAGCGCCCCAGCTAAATATCGCAGGAGGCGTGGCCAGTGGCGCTAAAGCCACTGAGTGCCCTCTTTAGGCGCTAACTGGTGGCGCAGCCCGCCGAATTTCTAGGCCCAGGAGCATAAGAAATAGGAGCAGTAGTAAGCCATTCGGCCCTTCGAGCCTGCTCCGCCATTCAATGAGATCATGGCTGATCTTCTGCCTCAACTCCATTCACCGGCCCTATCGCCATATCCCTTGATGCCCTTACTAGTCAGAAATCTATCGACTTCTGTTTTGAATATACCAATAGATAGGAAGATATCAATAAATTGGTCAGGTGGGCAGAACAGTGGCAAATGGAATTCAATCCGGAGAAGTGTGAGGTAATGCATTTGGGGAGGGCTAACAAGGAAAGGGAATACACATTAAATGGTAGGACACTGAGTAGTGTAGAGGAACAAAGGGACCTTGGAGTGCATATCCACAGGTCCCTGAAGGTAGCAGGCCAGGTAGATAAGGTGGTTAAGAAGGCATATGGAATGCTTGCCTTTATTAGCCGTGGCATAGAATACAAGAGCAGGGGGCTATGCTTCAATTGTATAAAACACTAGTTAGGCCTCAGCTAGAGTACTGCGTGCAGTTCTGGTCACCACATTACAGGAAAGATGTGATTGCACTAGAGAGGGTACAGAGGAGATTTACGAGGATGTTGCCGGGAGTAGAGAATCTTAGCTATGAGGAAAGACTGGATAGGCTGGGTCTGTTTTCCTTGGAACAGAGGAGGCTGAGGGGAGACCTGATTGAGGTGTATAAAATTATGAGAGGCATAGATAAAGTGGATAGAAAGGACCTATTTCCCTTAGCAGAGGGGTCTAAAGCCAGGGGGCACAGATTTAAAGTAATTGGTGGAAGGTTTAGAGGGGATTTGAGTGGAAATTTCTTCACCCAGAGGGTTGTGGGGGTCTGGAACTCACTGCCTGGAAGGGTGGTAGAGGCAGGAACCCTAACCACATTAAAAAAGTACTTGGATGTGCACTTGGGATGCTCTAACCTGCAGGGCTACGGACCAAGAGCTGGGAAGTGGGATTAGGCTGGAGAGCTCTTTGTTGGCTGGCGCGGACACGATGGGTTGAAATGGCCTCCTTCCGTGCTGTAACTTTCTATAATTCTATGATTCAGCGTCATCACCATTGCCAAATCCCCCACCATCAACATTCTGGGGGGTCGCCAGAAACTTAACTGGACCAGTGTGATGAAATAACTCTGTGTTCTGATATTTGTACTTGTACTTGTAATGTCTGGAATGTTCCACCGGGGGGAACCACTAATGCTCCTCCCTGGCCCCGCCCCTCTTCTGGTATGTTCTACCAAGGGCTCGGTCGATGATGAACTCTGTTAACTCTGCCACGATTCTTACTTAATAAAAGCCTTCAGCCTTAAACTTTAACTTCACGGATTCGGGCAGTTATTTGGCACATCAATTTTATTAAGTAACAACTTTTGGAAGATGGATCGATTTTTGAAACCAGAGCGTCTGGATATCGATCCCCATTCGGCAGACGCGTCGAAGAAATTTACGCATTGGCTGCGATGTTTTGAACACTTCATCGCATCGATCGATTCGACGGTTAACAAGTTGGGTCTTCTAACCAACTTGGTAAGTCATCAAACTTACTCTATAATTGAAGATATTACTACATATGAAGAGGCCCTCACAGCTCTTAAAGCCCAGTACCTTAAGTCGGTTAACGAAGTATACGCCAGGTATCTCCTGTCTACTCGCAGGCAATTACCTGAGGAATCTCTGGACGATTTCCTGCAGGACCTTAAGGCTTTGGCTAAGGGTTGCAACTACAAGGCTGTCTCTGCCATTGTGTATCAGGAAGAAGCCATCCGCGATTCTTTCATATCTGGCCTCCGATCTAATTATATTAGACAGAGACTCCTCGAGAACGACTCGTTAGTTTTAAAAACGGTCGTCGCTGCTGCTCGATTGTTAGATGTAGCCCAGAAGAATTCAGAAGTGTATGCATCAGCCCATGCATCTCTCTCAGCCTCGTGTGTTCCGAGTATGGAGGCATCCATAACACCAATGGAGCCCCCACTTAATCCTATTGTTGCGGCTGTGCCCCATGGGTCTAAGTGTTATTTTTGTGGCCAATCTAAACACCCCAGGCAAAGTTGCCCAGCCAGAGAGGCTACCTGTTTTAAATGTAAGAAACGGGGACAATTTAGTAAAGTGTGTAAGGGTAATCCTGTACCCGAGGTCTTCTCTGCTGCCGCCTATCGTTTTACTCTAGCCTCGGCTACGGTTGACCAGACCATACCGTGTTCCTTGTCAAAATCTATGATGGACATCAAGATTAATGGTCGTCTTACTGGGTGTTTGATAGACTGTGGCAGTACTGAAAGTTTTATACACCCCAACCTTGTTAACTCCTGTTCATTGAAGGTGTATCCTACTCGAAGTGAAATTGTGATGGCGTCCAAATCCCTTACTTCGGAGGTAACTGGATATTGTAAAGTCACATTGACCGTTAAGGATACGGAGTATAAGGGCTTTAAACTCCTCATATTACCTCAGTTGTGTGTGAACTTAATATTAGGCTTGGACTTCCAGTGTCAGCATGAGAGCATTACCCTTAAGTATGGTGGATCTCAGCCTCCACTCACAGTCTGCGGCCTTTCTACTTTAAACGTAAGTCCGCCTTCTTTGTTTGCGAACCTTGCTCCTAATTGTAGACCTATAGCAACTAAGAGTCGACGGTATAGTTCAGAAGATAAAACATTTATAAAAGAGGAAGTGGAAAGGCTTCAACGGGAGGGAATCATCGAACACAGTAATAGCCCATGGCGTGCCCAGGTGGTGGTGGTTAAAACTAATGAGAAGAAAAGACTTGTGTCGATTATAGCCAGACTATAAACTTGTATACCCAATTAGATGCCTATCCTTTGCCTCGTATTTCTGAGATGGTGAACCAGATAGCTCAGTACCGCGTGTTCTCCACCATTGATTTAAAGTCTGCCTACCATCAACTCCCCATTAAAATAGAAGACCGACCTTATACGGCCTTCGAAGCTAATGGGCGCCTGTACCAATTCCTTCGGGTGCCCTTTGGAGTGACGAATGGGGTATCCGTCTTCCAACGGGAGATGGAGCGTATGGTGGATGAATACGCATTGGAAGCAACATTCCCGTACCTGGACAATGTTACCATCTGTGGGCGTGACCAACGGGAGCATGATCAAAATCTCGCGAAGTTCCTAGAGACTGCAAAGAGGTTAAACCTGACCTACAACGAAAACAAGTGTACCTTCAATACTACACGTTTGTGTATTCTTGGTTGCGTTGTGGAGAATGGGGTAATCGGGCCAGACCCTGAAAGATTACGCCCACTTAAGGAATTACCTTTACCTCACACTGTAAAAGCTTTAAGAAGGTGTCTGGGATTCTTCTCGTACTATGCCCAGTGGGTGACTAGCTACTCAGATAAAGTCCGACCTCTTATTAAGTCGACGTCTTTTCTGCTGTTGGCGGAAGCTCAGGAGGCTTTCCTTAATATCAAACGGGACATTGAGAAGGCAGTGGTATATGCCGTGGATGAGAAGATCCCTTTTCAAGTGGAAAGTGATGCATCTGATTTTGCATTGGCAGCAACTCTTAACCAAGCTGGTAGACCAGTAGTTTTCTTCTCTTGTACATTGCAAGGACCAGAAGTTCGACATTCTTCAGTGGAAAAGGAGGCACAGGCGATTATCGAAGCAGTCAGGTATTGGAGACATTATCTCGCTGGCCAACGTTTTACGCTCATTACTGACCAGCGATCCGTGGCCTTTATGTTCAACACTAAGCAGAGAGGCAAGATCAAAAATGATAAGATTTTAAGATGGCGAATAGAACTGTCAACATATGACTATGATATTCAGTACAGGCCTGGAGTATTTAATGAGCCATCGGATGCTTTGTCACGAGGAGTATGTGCTAGTCTAGGTACAGATAAGCTTCAAAGTCTCCACGACGCACTCTGCCACCCTGGGGTTACCAGAATGAACCACTTCATTAAGACCCACAATCTACCCTACTCTATTGAGGAGGTCCAGACAATGACCAGAACCTGTCATGTTTGTGCTGAATGCAAACCCCGCTTCTATAAGCCGTCCGAGCCAGCTCATCTTATTAAAGCAACTCGACCATTTGAGCGTTTGAGTCTCGATTTTAAAGGTCCCCTTCCATCGAGCGACCGTAATGTCTATTTTCTTAATATTATAGACGAGTACTCTCGGTTCCCTTTTGTTATTCCCTGTCCGGATGTGACTAGTGCTGTTGTAATTAAATGCCTCTGCCAACTGTTTTCCTTGTTCGGCATGCCTAACTATATACATAGTGATAGGGGTTCTTCCTTTATGAGCGAAGAATTACGACAGTTTTTGCTATCGAAGGGGATTGCAACGAGTAGAACTACCAGCTATAACCCTCATGGTAATGGGCAGGCCGAGAAAGAAAATGCGACAGTGTGGAAGGCTATCATACTGTCTCTGAAGTCACGAGGCCTGCCGACCTCTCGCTGGCAGGATGTCCTGCCAGACGTGCTGCATTCCATAAGGTCTCTTTTGTGTACAGCGACGAATGCCACCCCTCATGAAAGGATGTTTAGTTTTCCAAGAAAAGCTACTAATGAAGTATCGTTACCCACGTGGTTAACGACCACGGGCCCTGTGTTGTTGCGCAGACATGTGAGAGGCCACAAGACTGATCCACTGGTGGAGGAAGTACAACTCCTCCATGCTAATCCCCAGTATGCGTATATTCAATATTCGGATGGGCGAGAGGATACGGTCTCTATTAAAGATCTTGCACCTGCTGGAGCTCGAAAAGAGTTCGACTCTGAGAGTAGAGTTTTCAATCGTGGTATTGGACCTTCAGAGACACAAACCCTCAGTGTGGAAAATACTGATGATTCTGGGAATTCGAATGAACCGGAGTTAGTACTCCGGGAGGAGCCTCAGCAAGAGTTACGTCGTTCCCAAAGGATTATCAGACCTCCTGACAGACTGAATCCAAAGCAGGGGGTGAATGTGATGAAATAACTCTGTGTTCTGATATTTGTACTTGTACTTGTAATGTCTGGAATGTTCCACCGGGGGGAACCACTAATGCTCCTCCCTGGCCCTGCCCCTCTTCTGGTATGTTCTACCAAGGGCTCGGTCGATGATGAACTCTGTTAACTCTGCCATGATTCTTACTTAATAAAAGCCTTCAGTCTTAAACTTTAACTTCACGGATTCGGGCAGTTATTTGGCACATCAACCAGCCACATAAATACAGTGGCTACAAGAGCAGGTCAGAGGCTAGGTATTCTGTGACAAGTGTCTCAACTCCCCAACCCTTTCCGCCATCTACAAGGCGCAAGTCAGGAGTGTGATGCAATACACTTGCCTGGATGAGTGCAGCTGCAACAACACTCAAGAAGCTCGACACCATCCAAGGCAAAGCAGCCTGCTTGATTGGCACCCCATCCACCACCTTAAACATTCACTCCCTCCACCACTGGTGCACCGTGGCTGCAGTGTGTACCATCTACAAGATGCACTGCAGCAACTCGCCAAGGCTTCTTCGACAGCACTTCCCAAACCCGCGACCTCTACCACCTAGAAGGAGAAGTGCAGCAGGAGCACCTTCACCACACGGACTCCAGCGGTTCAGGAAGGTGGCTCACCACCACCTTCTCAAGGGCAACTAGGAATGGACAATAAATGCTGGCCTTGCCAGCGACGCCCACATCCCAGGAACAAATAAAAAAAAGCTTCAACATGGCAAAATGTCCCAGAGCATTTCCAGGGAAGCGGGGCAGGTGTTCAAAGCTATACTTGCTTCATAATAGGTAGGCAGAGATGAAGCAACATGGAGCAGTTTAGGAAGAACATTTCAGCATGTAGCTCTCTAAGGGGGCAGGGGGTAGAAGAGAGTGGAACTCCAAAATCCACAACAATCTGGTCGTTTGACACCAGTCTTATGCAAATGATGCAAAATCCTGGAAAATGACGATAATGCAAAAGGTTGTGGGTTCAAGTCCCACTCCAGAGACTTGAGCACAAAATCTAGGCTGACGCTCCAGTGCAGTGCTGAGGGAGTGCTGCACTGTCGGAGGTGCCGTCTTTCGGATGAGACGTTAAACCAAGGCTCCTTCTGCGCTCTCTCAGGTGGATGTAAAAGATCCCAAGGCACTATTTCAAAGAAGAGCAGGGGAGTTCTCCCCGGTGTCCTGGGGCCAATATTTATCCCTCAATCAACATCACTAAAACAGATTATCTGGTCAATATCACAGTGCTGTCTGTGGGAGCTTGCTGTGCACAAATTGGCTGCTGCATTTCCAACATTACAACAGTGATTACACTTCAAAAAAAAAGTACTTCATTGGCTGTAAAGTGCTTTGGGACGACGGTGGTCGTGAAAGGCGCTATATAAATGCAAGTCTTTCTTTTTTTTCTTTCAGTCAGTGACTTACCTTTGTATTATGAGCTTTGCCAGGCTGGATAGTACCTCCCCATGGGGTAGTTGGAGAATGGAACTTTTCAGCCCCGTTTCCCATACCTGTGTGGGTAAACAGCATTTCAGTGGCACTCCCTTTCTTGGAGCCGCCTCAAAGTACTAGTACTTAACGCTGGAAATTCTGGAATGGTGAAAATAAATGAATAGTTGTTGAAAACATTGTGACAACAGGGCTGTAAATAATTAACGCGTTTAATAAAGACAGCTGTTATTCTACTACAATGATGAATTAGTAATAATTCAGCAAACATAAATAAAGGACCAACGGAAGCTCATGAATGTTTGATAACATTGTGTGGCAAGAGTTATTAATTTAAAATAGATACTGGTTAGCAAATATTTCAATCATGTGACACTCGCCTTCAGGGGCCACTGCTAATGCTTAGCCATTTAGTGAGATACTTGTGGAATTTTTTTTTTTAATGGCTGTCACTTTCAAAACTGGAGTGTTTGTAAATGACCAGTGCATCACGTACTAACATGATGCACTGGTCATCACTGGGAGGCATGCTGCATAAAGAACCAACAGCTCATCACTGACCCAACAGCAGAGGTCCCCTGGCTTCGACCTCCCTCGAAGACAGCGGGCGGCGCTCAACCCAATCCGCACAGGACCATGCGGCCACCTGCTCCACCAGTGGAAGATGAGGGACGGCCCGAAGTGCGACTGTGGCCACGAGTCCCAGACCGCGGAACACGTCACATCAACCTGCCCACTGAGATCTGTGGCGGGAGGCACCTCATTTCACCAGTCGGCATCTCAGGTGGTCGTCGAATGGAGAGCCAAACTCGACATCCCATTATAAGCTTCTCCCCTCATCGGAAGCAAGAACGGGTGCATCATAAGTGGGAAAATAACCTATGAACACTTCGGGCTTGAAATTCTGGTGAGTCTCAAAGTGGGTCGATTGCCTGGGAGGCCGGGGTTGGGGGGTAATAATGTGAGGTGGAACCAGGAAGTGCTATGTTTATGCCCCACAGTGGGACAACTCCCAGTTGGGTGAGAAAAGAAAGGCTTGCATTTCTATAGCGCCTTTCACAACCACCGGACGTCCCAAAGCGCTTTTCAGCCAATGAAGTACTTTTTGAAGTGTAGTCACTGTTGTAATGCAGGAAACGCAGCAGCCAATTTGCGCACAGCAAGCTCCCACAAACAGCAATGTGATGATGACCAGATCATCTGTTTTTGGTTGAGTGATAAATATTGGCCCCAGGACACCTCCCCTGCTCTTCTTTGAAATAGTGGCCGCGGGATCTTTTACTTCCAACCTGAGAGGGCAGACGGGGTCTTGGTTTAACTTCTCATCTGAAAGACAGCACCTCCAACAGTGCAGCACTCCCTCAGCACTGCACTGGAGTGTCGGCCTAGATTTTTGTGCTCAAGTCCCTGGAGTGGGACTTGAACCCACAACCTTCTGACTCAGAGGTGAGTGTGCGACCCACTGAGCCACGGCTGACACAGCTGAGGAGAAGCAAATGAGTCTTCCATTCGCTCCCCATCTCAAAACACAGATTTGCGACTATGTCGGCTATCCTGGGAATTCTGCTGAATGCACCACCGATAGGCCGATGGCACTCACGCCAGCTGAGAGCAGAGGCAGGACCCAGACTGAGCCTTAGTAAATTCCCAAATAGATTAAAACATTCTCACAGGTAATTGATCCCTGATGGGCTGATGACCTTTTCATAGTTGGTCCTCTGCTCTCCGAGGGGAAGGAGATAAACACCTGGATGATCCTTGGGCCTTGGCTGTCTTTTCTCGGAGTGGCACGGTGCCGTTCCAAGTTCCAACGCCTGCCACCACTTTGGCACGGGCGCCTCCGTTGCTCCTGTACAGACGCAGGGCACCCACACCGACGATGGCAATGATTCTGTCTCGATTTGGGATGTTGGGGGAGGGGGGCGTCTACGTTTGGCTGAAGGCTGCCAGGAGCAGGGACCCCGGGGATTTTGGACCCATAATGTACCTGTCTGAAATTCCTCTCTCCGCTGTTTTTGGTGAGCTGTTAGGCTTAAGCCCACTTAAAATAATGAGAGAGGACCTTAGCCGAATTTTTGTTTTAAATTTATTCTTGGGAGCATTTATCATAGAATCATAGAATAGTTACAGCACTGAAGGAGGCCATTTGCCCCGTCGAGCCCGTGCCGGCTCTCTGTAAGAGCACCTCAGCCAATCCCACTCCTCTGCCCTTTCCCCGTAGCCCTGCATTTTTTTCTCCTTCAGATAATTATCCAACTCCCTTTTGAAAGATAAGGGCCCAGAAATTCGGGTCCCCACGCGTGAGTAACCGGAACTTCCGTTCCCTTGAAAGAAGGGGTTGAGAGGTGGAACGCGTGCGCCGGAGAGGCAGCGCGTGCGCATCGAACTTACGTATTTTTTGCAGGTTTCTCCGGGAGGGTAAGTCTCCAGCAGTTACACTTTTAAAAAGCAGGCGCAAGGCCTGCTTTTAACAAGGTAAGTGGTGAATTAATTAAAATTAAAACATTTTTTCCACAGGTTTATTATTTTTAAATACTTTAAAGAAAGGTAAGTTTATTTTTAGCCCTGTTAGAAAATGTAATTAATTTTTTCAAAAGTTTAAATTATTGTTTAAAATAGTTATTTTATGTAATTTATAGTTATTTTAAAAATTTGATTTAAAAAATAAATTATTTGAAGTTTTAGTGATGTTTTGGGGCTTATAGTATTTATAGATTTGACAGCTCTTCCTGTCAAATTAATGAATGGGCATTCCCTGCTACCATTGGCTCTCCATGGCCCACATGATCCCAGGAGACGCTTCGAACTAACTGCGCCCCTGGGATACGCAAACACTGTGCACCGGCTGTAGTGTATGTACCTTTAAGAGCCCCTGTGTACTGTGATACCGGTAGTGACCACTCGGGTATATAAGCCTGTATAGCGTCTTGTATCTTTTAGTTCACCTCCAGACTTTGTTCAGTAAACACCTGTTAAACCAACTCCTGCATTCCGTGTCTCCATTAACACACGGATACAACAGTGGCGACGAATTGGAAACGGGCTTACCTGCAATTCGGCAGCACCTCAAGGAGATCGATTCCTCAGACGAAGGTCGAAGAAAAAAAAAACTGTGGTTTCACCAGCTAGCCGGGCTGGTGGCAGGTACTGCACTAATCCTTCCTGGGCGGTGGGCTGGGGCTCGATCGGGTGGCTCTGCAGCGGGGCCGAGCAGCGAGTCGGAAGGTGGAGGCAAACAGAGACGGAGGGAAACGTTTCACTAAAATTGACTTGGCACAGGCATATCTACAGATGGAGGTTGAGGAGGCCTCTAAAAAGTATCTCACGATAAACACACACAAAGGCCTGTACCAGTACAATCGACTGGTTTTCGGAGTAGCATCAGCTCCAGCTATCTGGCAAAGAGCTATGGAGCAAGTCCTGCAAGGGATTCCGGGGACTCAATGCTACCTAGACGACATCCTTGTAACAGGAGAAAAAGATAACGAGCACCTTGCCAATTTGGAGCAGGTGCTCACTAGGCTGAGAGAACGGGGCCTACGAGCAAATCGCCCCAAGTGCGAATTTTTCCAGAAACAAATATCATATTGTGGCCATATAATTAACGAAGAAGGGTTGCATAAGTCACCTGAAAAAATTGAAGCAGTCATAAAAGCCCCAGCACCTGAAAATGCCTCACAATTAAGGTCGTTCCTGGGATTGATAAATTACTACCATAAATTTTTACCGAACTTGTCAAACTGTTCTGCACCCTCTTAACGCACTGCTACAAACGGGAGTAATTTGGAAATGGAGCGAAGACTGTAAACGTGCCTTCCATAAATGCAAAGGCTTGATCACGTCCAAGGAAGTGTTGGCTCATTACAGCCCATCACTGCCAATCAGACTGGCGTGCGATGCATCCCCTTACGGCGTAGGAGCGGTATTATCGCATAAATTCCCTGATGGCTTGGAGCGGCCGATAGCTTTTGCGTCACGCTCATTGAACTCAGCAGAGCGTAACTATGCCCAGATCGACAGGGAAGCACTCAGCCTGGTGTGGGGAGTGAAGAAATTCAACCATTACCTACAAGGACAAAAATTTACCTTCTTGACTGACCATCAACCCCTCGTCTCCATATTCAACCCTAAAAAGGGCATTCCCATTATGACAGCGCAAAGGCTACAGAGGTGGTCCCTTTTCCTAGGGGCACACCAATATGACATAGAATACAAAGGATCAAAACAGCATGGGAATGCTGATGGTTTATCGTGCCTACCGTTGCCAATGGTAGAAGAGGCACCTACAGTGGACCCAGTGGAGATGTTCCACTCAACCATAGTGGAATATCTACCAGTAACAAATTCTACCATTGAAAAGGAAACGAGAAATGACCCGACTCTCTCACGAGTCTACGATTTAACGGTGAAGGGATGGCCAGCACATGGCGAACCACTGTTGCCAGCATTCCGCAAAGAAGAGAACAGCTGTCAATGTGCCGAGGAACCTTGATGTGTGGATCCAGAGTGGTGATTCCACCCAAACTCCAGGATAAAGTGCTAAAGGAGCTTCACGAGGGGCATCTGGGTGGAGTGAAAATGAAGAACCTAGCCAGAGCGTTCGTGTGGTGGCCAGGTATCGATGGAGACATCGAAGAAATGACCAAGAGCTGACTAGGATGCCAGAAGGTCCAAAACGCCCCACCACAAGCCCCTCTACATCCATGGGAGTGGCCCTCATCTCCATGGCAAAGGGTACATATCGACTTTGCTGGTCCATTTATGGACTCAATGTTCTTAATCGCGGTTGATGCACACTCCAAGTGGCCGGAGGTAATAAAGATGTCCTCCATCACCACGGAAAAAACCATCACAGTATTAAGGACCATATTTGCCAGGATCTGTGCTGATAATGGACCGCAATTTGTATCCGAAGAATTCAGGAAGTTCTTAAAAAACAATGGGGTTAAGCACTACACGTCTGCCCCATACCATCCCGCCACCAATGGATTAGCTGAAAGGTTTGTCCAGACCTTCAAGAAGGCCATAAAGGCCATGGGTAATGAAGACATAAATCTACAACATAAGGTAGATAACTTCTTGTTTGCATACAGGAATGCAACACATGTGGTTACAAACCAAACTCCCGCCATGATGTTTTTCAATAGAAGACTAAGATGCCAGCTGGATTTGATCAAGCCAAACATCAGAAGGGACGTAGAGAACCGGCAATTTCAAGGCATGAATGAAAGGCCAACTAGAACCTTCCAGATAGGTCAACAAGTTTTGGCCCGGGACTACCGTACCGAGAAATGGCAGCCTGGAACTATTTGCACACGACTAGGACCGCTGATGTATACTGTGGACATTGGAGAAAGCATAATAAGGTGCCATGCTGACCAGATCATAGAGTCATCCGAAAAGGGACAACCTACACCACAACTCTATACGCCTAATGATGAAGCAGAGATACCCATAGTATCTACCTCCGATCCGGTGATACTGGAACCAGATGAACCCGACACTGGCATTCAAGCCGAATCGACCTTGCCAAAAGAACCTACTACACCACCGAAAACTACTACACCACCGAGGCGTTATCCGGACCGAGTCAGGAAGCCTCCAGAGAGACTGACTTATAATTGATTAACTGCAGCAAATGTGTAGATTATTGTTCTTGTAAACATGTTAATTAATGATTACTTAAAATGTTATGTACTAATTATCTAAAAGGGGAGGAATTGTAGTGTATGTACCTTTAAGAGCCCCTGTGTACTGTAATACCAGTAGTGACCACTCGGGTATATAAGCCTGTATAGCATCTTGTATCTTTTAGTTCACCTCCAGACTTTGTTCAGTAAACACCTGTTAAACCAACTCCTGCCTTCCGTGTCTCCATTAACACACGGATACAACACCGGCAGTTGGAGGCGGCCCAGGATCAGAATTCCACGCAGACCCACAGCACAACGGCCGGCGCTCTAGGTAAGTGCAGGTTGGAGGCTTGCACCCGCTGGAAGCCTCCGACCCGAATTTCTGGGCCAAGATTGAGTCTGCCTACACCACCCTTTCAGGAAGCGCATTCCAGATCTTAACCACTCGCTGCATAAAAAAGTTTTTCTTACGCTGCCTTTGGTTCTTTTGCCAATCACCTTAAATCTGCGTCCTCTGGTTTTCGACCCTTCCGCCAATGGGAACAGTTTCTCTCTATCTACTCTGTCTAGACCCCTCATGATTTTGAACACCTCTATCAAATCTACTCATTGTTATAGTACAGATACCAGTCTATGAGTGATGCTGGGCTAACACACCATTTATTGGCCATCCCTAGTTGCCCTGGAGAAGGTGGTGGTGAGCCGCCTTCTTGAACCGCTGCAGTCCGTGTGGTGAAGGTGCTCCCACAGCACTGTTAGGGAGGGAGTTCCAGGATTTTGACCCAGCGACGATGAAGGATCGGCGATATATTTCCAAGTCAGGATGGTGTGTGACTTGGAGGTGGTGGTGTTCCTGTGCGCCTGCTGCCCTTGTCCTTCTAGGTGGAAGAGGTCGCAGGTTTGGGAGGTGCTGTCGAAGAAGCCTTGGCGAGTTGCTACAGTGCATCTTGTAGATGGGACACACTGCAGCCATGTTTAAAGGGCATTGTTACACTTCAGGTACCAGTCTAAGAGTGATGCTGGGCTCACACACCTCATTTCTTACCAGCCAGAAAGGAGCTCTGATTACCTAGAGGTGCAGCACTCCACTTTACTGACATTCGAATGCTCATAAAATGTTAATGTTAACAGAGTCACTTTTCTGTTTACATTAAAAGGATTTTTCAATTTCATTTTCAAAGGTCTGAGAACTCTAAGTATTGCTTTGCACTGATTGCATTTATACTGCGTGACTATCTCCTCAAGGTGGTCCTCACACCGCCAAACTAAATGGGTTTAGGCAACTTCACACCCAATTATAACAGCAACTTGCATTTATACAGTGTCTTTAACACAGAAAAATTGCTCCAAGGTGCTTTACAAAGGGGAAATAAAAACATGCACCAATGCAAAACCAAAGCAGTTTCATTTCCGCACAAACTGTGTGATGTGACTGGCCTGCAAATTACTCATGTCTTAAAATCATTTAAAAAAGGATTTCTCTTCAGCTCTGCAGGGCTTCAATTATCTTTAGCCACGATTTGCTTTCTAGTGTCAGCTGGGGCTCAGTGGGTAGCGTCCTCACTTAGGACGTTGTGGGTTCAAGTCCCACTCCAGAGACTTGAACACAAAAATCTAGGCTGACACTCCAGTGCAGTGCTGAGTGAGTGCTGCACTGTCGGAGGTGCCGCCTTTCAGATGAGACATTAAACCGAGGCCCCATCTGCTCTCTCAGGTGGACGTAAAAGATCCCGTGGCACTATTTCGAAGAAGAGCAGGGGAGTTCTCCCTGGTGTCCTGGGGCCAATGTTTATCCCTCAATCAACATCACTAAAAACAGATTATCTGGTCATTATCACATTGCTGTTTGTGGGAGCTTGCTGTGCGCAAATTAGCTGCCGCGTTTCCTGCATTACAAACAGTGACTACACTTCAAAAAGTACTTCATTGGCTGTAAAGCGCTTTGGGACGTCCTGAGGTCGTGAAAGGCGCTATATAAATGCAAGTCTTTCTTTTTCCTTTACGTTTGAACCTGCTCTGAAGGGCTACAATTAGCTTTAGCCACGATATGTTTTCCTGTCTGCTTATGCTGATCTTTTCCAATGCTTGCACTTAAACAGAAAGTGCTGATGACTTTATGGGGTGGTTTGGGGGGGGGAGGGGAGGGGAGGGAGGAGGTGAATTTGTCTTAGCGGAGTATTGAGCTGAATTCTGTGAGGGAGCTGAATTAACACGCACAGTCGAATTGACAAGAGTGCAATGCACCCTGAGCTGGTGACATCTCGGCAGATGTTAATCAGCTCCTTAAACCCACCTCTTCCATCAGTATGCATGGGCAAAATAAAAATATTGGCCTGTATTTTCCGACCCCCACGGGTGCGTACAAGGTGTGTACGCGCCCGTAGGGGCCTCGCAAGTGCCGGTTTCAGGCGTGCGAAGCGCATGCGCTAAAACCCGGCACTTCCGATCTGTCAAGAATCCTCTCGGCAGATCCTCCGCCTGCCCTGGAGAAGGGCCTCTGCGGGGGAAGAGTTCCGCTTTCTGCACAACCTCCGCCCGCTGAAAACCCTTAGAAATCTTATGCCTGGTAAAAGCAGCGTAAGGCCTGCTTTTACCAGCATTAGAGTTTAAAAAAGTAAAAAAAAAAAACATTTTTCACTCATTTATAATTTTAAAATACTTTTAAAAAAGGTAAATTTATTTTTAGCCCTGTAAAAAACTTTAATTATATTTTTCAAAAAATTACCTTTTTGTTTAAAATATTTCATTCAATGTAATTTTAACTAATTTTAAATACGTGATTTAAAAAAAATGTATGTAATGAAATTCGGGTCCCCACGGGTGAGTACGCACGGGGTACTCACCCGTAGGCCCAATGGAAGTGCCGGTTTCCTGCATGCACTGCGCATGCGCGGGAAACCGGCACTTCCATTCCCCTGAAAGAAGGGGTTCAGAGGTCGAACGCGTGCGCCGGAGAGGCAGCGCGTGCGCATCGAGCTTACGTTTCTTTTTCCAGGTTTCTCCGGGAAGGTAAGTCTCCAGAAGTTAGACATGTAAAAAGCAGTCGCAAGGCCTGCTTTTAACACGGTAAGTGGTGAATGAATTGAAATTAAAACATTTTTTCCACAGGTTTATTATTTTTAAATACTTTAAAGAAAGGTAAGTTTATTTTTAGCCGCGTTAGAAAATGTAATTAATTTTTTCAAAAATTTAAATTATTGTTTAAAATAGTTATTTTTTGTAATTTATAGTTTATTTTAAAAATGTGATTTAAAAAAAATGTATTTGAAGATTTAGTGATGTTTTGGGGCTTATAGTATTTATAGGTTTGACAGCTCTTCCTGTCAAACTTATGAATGGGCATTCCCTGCTACCATTGGCTCTCCATGACCCACGTGATCCCAGGGGATGCTTCGAACTAACTGCGCCCCTGGGATACGCAAGCACTGCGCGCCGGCAGTTGGAGCAGGCCCAGGATCGGAATTCCACGTGGGCCCACAGCACAACGGCCGGCGCACTAGGTAAGTGCTGGTCGGAGGCTTGCACCCGCGGGAAGCCTCCAACCTGAATTTCTGGGCCAATGTTTTAGTGTGTTTTTTGAGTGATCCCCATTCACATTTTTGACAGTTCTGTGTGGAGAGACCTGTCAAAAGTGTGAAGGGCGATTCCCTTCTTTGATTGGTTCCCCACGTGATCCCAGGGACGTTTGCGAACTGCCTGCGCCCCTGGGATACCTGGGCCTCTGCGCGCGCGGACCCGGAGAGGCCCAGGATCGGAAGTCTCGGGACCTACGGAAGCAGCAGGTAAGTGCGTAGATTTTTTCCAGATCGGAGGCATCCGCCCGCAGGAAGCCTCCAATCGGAAAATCTGTCCCAATAATTAAAAGCAAAACAGAAGCTAAAGTCAATGCTAGTTTTCACGCTTTATAAAAAAAGCGATTCTGGTGTATACCTATTTCATATGTATCCTTTTTATAATATGTTTACTTGCCGCTAACAAACAGGTCTCACGTCAGTGGCTGCTTTATTATCTTTTCGCCTGTGTCACACTTCTCGGCCTCGCAAACACGCTCAGTTTGCCTGCTGCATAACAATCAGAAATGTAGAGGCTAAAAAACAAAATACTCAAGCTTTGCTTTCTAAAATCAGCCATTCAATTTCTATTGCACAGAATGATAAATAGCTGGCAACGAGTTGCAAGCTGTAATTCATTCCTGTTATTCTGCTGAAGAAAACATTCCGGCTCTGCTGTCATTGCTTTATGATCGCATCAGAAGTGCTCGATTGAATTACAAACTTGTAACTCGCTGCCAGCCATCTATTAGAGTGCGCGCAAGCAATCTATAGCTCGTTTCAAACGGGATCTGTAACAGGTTAAGTAATCATTTGCCATAATGCGTCGAGCAAGGAAAATGAAGAGACTTTGTAATGATTTAAGAACATGTACTACAGCGCACTGTTCTCTGATTGATGGGCCTCTCCAGTTTATAGAATAATAAAGAGTGATGAGACTTAGACTTGGTTCAGGATGAAGAGATACGCGATAGAGCATGGCAGATGCTTGAACATCTTTAATAACCTCTAGTTTATTACAAATTAAGAACATGTTATACAGCGTTACCGAGCATTTATGAACTGGCTGTAGACTTGTGTTTAGTTTTATGGACTTATTACTACAGAGGAATCCTGCTTTTGTGCGAGAGGTCAGAGCAGATGAAAGCGTTACATGCAGCCAGGCTTGTGTGCAACAGAACTAAGGGGATCATTACTGACTCCGTAAGCAAAAACAATTTACACTTAGCAGAACCTCGCCAGGAAAGTGCTTACATTAGGATTCTGTGGATGTGTAAAGATAAGAAGAAAAAAAACCACATGAATGCTGGAAATCGGAAACACAAACAGAAAATACTGGAAATACTCAACATCTGAAATACTCAATATCTGAAAGAGAAAACCCGATTAAAGGCTTGAATGGGAACCTTCGTCAGAACTTGCATAGATGTTTAATTCATTATTCTGATAAAGCAACACCTTCCTTGTGTCAGCTTGACTCAGTTGGTGGCATTCTCACATCTGAATCCGAAGGTTGGTTGATTCCAGGACTGCAGTACATGCAACTAACTAACCCTCCAGTTCAGTACTGAAAGGGGTGTATTGTCACAGGTATTGACCTTCCAGTGAGGTGTTCAACTAAGCCTGCCTGCTTGTTCCTGTGGTGCAGCTGAGAGTTAGAGATCCCATGGTACTATTTGAAGAAGAGTGTGAAGTTGTCTTACACTGTTCCAGTGAAGCTCAACGTAAGCTCGAGGAACAGCACCTCATCTTTCGATTAGGCACTTTACAGCCTTCCGGACTCAACATTGAGTTCAACAATTTCAGATCATAACCTCTGCCCCAATTTTTTCGGACAGCAGGTGCTGATTCTGCTACTCACATGTACACCTCCTCTAGACCCATCTTTTATTTCTTAACTTGTCCCATTACCATCTCCTTTTGCCTCACACCATCATCCCTTTTGTCATTTAATCTCTCCTGCCTTCCATCCTATCACAGACCTTCCCTTTTGTTCTTTCCTCCCCTCCCCCCTTTCCCTACCCCAACACTTGCTTAAAACCTGTTACATCTCTAACTTTTTCCAGTTCTGACGAAAGGTCATCGGCCTGAAATGTTAACTCTGTTTCTCTCTCTCCAGATGCTGCCTGACCTGCTGAGTATTTCCTGCATTTTCTGTTTTTATTTCTGATTTCCAGCCTCCTCAGTATTTTGCTTTTGTGGAGTTGTCTTGGTGCACTGGCCATCATCCCACCAATATCAACCAAAGAAACTTGTCATTTATCTCATTGCCGTTTGTGGGACCATGCTGTATACAAAATGGCTATTGTGTTTGCTTACATATCACCACTGACTGCACTTCAAAGAAATTCATTGTATGCAAAGTGCTTTGGGATGTCCTGAGAGATAAGGTTCTATATAAATGCAAGTTCTTGCTTTTTATTTATTCATTCACGGGATGTGGGCATTGCTGGCAAGGCCAGCATTTATTGCCCATCCCTAATTGCCCTCGAGAAGGTGGTGGTGAGCCGCCTTCTTGAACCGCTGCAGTCCGTGTGGCGAAGGTACTCCCACAGTGATCTTATACTTCTTTGTAGCGGTTTGGTACAACTGAGTGTCTTGCTGGGCCATTTCAGAGGGCAGTTAAGAGTCAACCACATTGCTGTGGGTCTGGAGTCACATATAGGCCAGACCGGGTAAGGACAGCAGATTTCCTTCCCTAAAGGGCATCAGTGAACCAGATGAGTTTATACACCAATCCAGTAGTTTCATGGTCATCATTACTGATACTGGCTTTTTATTCCAGATTTATTTAATTAACCGAATTTAAATTCCCCAGCTGTCGTGGTGGGACTTGAACTCATTTAAATAGAAAGATTCTCACCACCGCTACTTCTGTCACAAATTAAGTTATGTAAGTAACTATAATTAACATTACTGTTATTTTTTTTCTATTTCTGCAGTTTTTTTTAACAGATACATTAATTTCCTTTGTGAGTGTGGATAATATCATCGGGGAAACTGGTTGGGCATACGGATCACTAGTCCAGTAACATAATCACTATGCCACTGTACCCCATGTTACAGGACACGTATTCCTGTTCAAATTCAAACCAGAGAAAATTCTGACCAAATTTAATACCTCTCTGTTGACTTTGTAACCCTTTCATTTAAACAATGATCATTGACAGCCTTGCGGGGGACTTGTTTAGTTCAGCTTCCGAACCCGACCGTGTAAAGGAGTTGAATTAACATCAGCAGATGCAGTCATTAATACAGAGAGAGAGAGCTTCAGTGATTTCAACTGTGCAGTTGATCCACCTTCCTCACATGCCCAACCAGTTTCCCCGATGATATTATCAACACTCATAAAGGAAATTAATGTATCTGTTAAAAAAAACCCTGCAGAAATAGAAGAAATAACATTAACGTTAATTATCGTTATTTACACAACTTAATTTCTTGACAGGACTGGCGGTGGTGAGAATCTTTCTATGTAAATGAGTCCCGGAAACAGCAATGTGTTGAATGAGCAGTTCATTTATATTTGGTGATATTGGTTGAGGGATTTATGTTGGCCAGGACATGAGAAGAACTCCTTGCACTTCCTTCATTAGTACCACGGGATGTTTATAGTCTCTGTCGGTAGATGGGTCATTGGTTTAACATCTTATTCAATGGATGGCACCTGCTACAATGCAGCGTGCCTTCATTACTGCAGTAGAAATTATGCTCACAGAGGATGTTATGGGAAATACTCATTATGTGGAGCATAAACACCAGTTGGGCCGAATGGCCTGTTTCTGTGCTGTAAATACAATGTAGTCAAAAAGGCTAATGGAATGTTAGCCTTTATAACTAGAGGGCTTGAATGTAAAGGGGAGGAAGCTTTGCCACAGCTATACAAAGCTCTGGTTAGACCACATCTCAAGCACTGTGTACAGTACTGGGCACCGCACCTTGCAAAGGATCTATTGGCCTTGGAAAGAGTCCGGTGTAGATTCACCAGAATGTTACCGGGGCTCCAAGGTGTAGATTACGAGGAGAGATTGCATAAACTAGGCTTGTATTCCCTGGAATATAGAAGGCTAAGGGGTGATTTGATTGAGGTTTTTAGGATTTTGAAAGGAATTGGTAGGGTAGATAGAGAAATATTTCTGCTGGTGAGGGAGTCTAGGACAGGGGAACAGAAGCTTAAAATCAGAGCCAGGCCATTCAGGAGAGAAGTTAGGAAACACTTCTTCACGCAGAGGGTGGTAGAAGTGTGGAACTCTCTCCCACAAAAAGCAGTAGGTGCTGGGGCTCAATTAATAATTTTAAATCTGAGATCGGTAGATTTTTGCTAGACAAGGGTATAAAAGGATATGGAGCCAAGGCGGGTGGATGGAGTTAAAGTACAGGTCAGCCATGATCTCATCGAATGGCAGAACAGGCTTGAGTGGCTGAATGCCCTACTCCTCAGAATAAGGGGTTGGCCATTTAGGACTGAGATGAGGAGAAATTTCTTCACTCAGAGGGTGGTGAATCTTTGGAATTCTCTACCCGAGAGGGCTGTGGAGGCTCAGTCGTTGAGTATATTCAAGGCAGCGAGCGATAGATTTTTGGATATGAAGGGAATCAAGGGATATGGGGATAGTGCAGGAAAATGGAGATGAGGTAGAAGATCAGCCATGATCTTATTGAATGGTGGAGCAGGCTCAAAGAGCCAAATGGCCGATTCCTGCTCCTAATTCTTATGTTCTTATGTCCTGTTCCTATGAAATTGGTTGGCGTAGTGGGTTGGACAATGGCATTCCACTTTCAAGTACAGTAAAATTAACATGAATTGAGTTCTAGATACCCTCACTAGGGGAAACATCCTCTCAGCATCCACCCTGTCAATCCCCCTCAGAATCTTATATGTTTCAATAAGATCACCTCTCATTCTTCTAAACTCCAATGAGCCCAACCTGCTCAACCTTTCGTCATACGTCAACCCCTTCATCCCAGGAATCAACCTAGTGAACCTTCTCTGCGCTGCCTCCAAAGCAAGCATATCCCTCCTTAAATATGGAGACCACAGAGGCGGCGAGGCTCAGGTAGGCCTCAGAGCGGTGGCGGTGGCGGACCTACGAGGAACGAGGCGGCGGCGGCGGTGTTAAAAGAGGCGGTGAGGCTCAGGTAGGCTTACCAATCTCAGAGCTCCGAGCTCAGAGGGAGGGAGAGAAGTAAAAAGTAATCGAAGTGTGACGTCACCAGAAAGCAGGTAAGTGATTGGTTGGTGAGTATTTCTCTCCTTTTTAAACTTAAACTCTGTGGTTTATAGTTTCTAAGCTCTCTGTGGTGTAGGGGGGACTGTTGGTAAACCAGGGCCCTTAAGTATATCATTTAACTGTAGTGTAATTGGTGGGATTGATTTGATTTAATTTAATTTGAATTAATTAAAGGGTAAGTCATGGCAGGAGAGCTCAGCCCCATGGTATGCTCCTCCTGCGCTATGTGGGAACTCAGGGACACTTCCTGTGTCCCTGACGACAATGTGTGCAGGAAGTGTATCCAGCTGCAGCTACTGGCAGACCGCATTATGGCACTGGCGCTGCGATTGGATACATACTGGACCATTTGCGATGCTGAGGACATCGTGGATATCACGTTTAAGCAGTTGGTCACACCGCAGGCAAAGGTTGCACAGGCAGAAAGGGAACGGGTGACCAACAGGCAGAGTGGTATGCGCAGGCAGGTAGTGCAGGGGTCCCCTGTGGACATCCCCCTCTCAAACAGATATACCACTTTGAATACTGTTGAGGGGGATGGCTTATCAGGAGAAAGCAGCAGCAGCCAACTTCCTGGCACCAGGGATGGTTCTGCTACACAGGACAGGAGGAAAAAGAGGGGTAGAGCTATAGTAATAGGAGATTCTATTGTAAGGGGAATAGATAGGCGTTTCTGCGGCCGCAAACGAGACTCCAGGATGGTGTGTTGCCTCCCTGGTGCAAGGGTCAAGGATGTCTCAGAGCGGCTGCAGAACATTTTGGAAGGGGAGGGTGAACAGCCAGTTGTCGTGGTGCATATAAGTACCAACGATATAGGTAAAAAACGGGATGAGGTCCTAAAAGCTGAATATAGGGAGTTAGGAGGTAAATTAAAAAATAGGACCTCAAAGGTAGTAATCTCAGGATTGCTACCAGTGCCACGTGCTAGTCAGAGTAGAAATAGAAGGATATTTCAGATGAATACGTGGCTAGAGGAATGGTACAAGGGGGAGGGATTCAAATTCCTGGGACATTGGAACCTGTTCCGGGGGAGCTGGGACCAGTACAAACCGCACGGTTTGCACCTGGGCAGGGCCAGGACCAATGGCCTAGGGGGAGTGTTTGCTAGTGCTCTGGGGGAGGGTTTAAACTAAAATGGCAGGGTGTTGGGAACCTGAACAGGGAGACAGAGGAAAGGGAAACAAGGATAAAAGCAAATGATAGGAAGGAGAAAAACAAAAATGGCAGTCAGAGAAATCAACTGTTTAAATCAAACATGGCCACAGTAAATAATAATTCTAATAGGTCTAAGAGCGTTAAAAAAACAAGCCTGAAGGCTTTGTGTCTTAATGCGAGGGGCATTCATAATAAGGTGGATGAATTAGCTGCACAAATAGAGGTAAACGAATATGATTTGATTGGGATTATGGAAACATGGCTCCAGGGTGGTGAAGGCTGGGAACTCAACATCCAGGGGTATTCAATATTCAGGAAAGATAGGCAAAAAGGAAAGGGAGGTGGGGTAGTATTGCTGGTTGAAGAGGGGATTAACACAATTGTAAGGAAGGATATTAGCTCTGAAGATGTGGAATCTGTATGGGTAGTACTGAGAAATACCAAGGGGCAGAAAACGTTAGTGGGAGTGGTATATAGACCTCCAAACAGTAATGCGGAGGTTGGGGATGGCATTAAAAGGGAAATTAGAGAAGCGTGTAATAAGGGCACAGCAGTCATCATGGGTGACTTTAATCTACATATAGATTGGGCTAACCAAATTAGTAACAATACTGTGGAGGAGGAATTCCTGGAGTGTTTACGGGATGGTTTCCTGGACCAATATGTCGAGGAACCAACTATAGATCAGGCCATCTCAGGCTGGGTATTATGTAATGAGAAAGGATTAATTAGCAATCTTGTTGTACGAGGCCCCTTGGGTCGGAGTGATCATAATATGATAGAATTCTTCATTAAGATGGAGAGTGAAGTAGTTGACTCAGAGACTAGGGTCCTCAATTTAAATAAAGGAAACTATGATGGTATGAGGCACGAGTTGGGTAGGATTGATTGGGGAATGTCACTCAAAGGGTTGACGGTGGATAGGCAATGGCAAACATTGAAAGACCACATGGATGAAGTACAGAATTTGTTCATCCCAGTTTGGCATAAAAATAAAACAAAAAAGGTGACTCAACCGTGGCTAACAAGGGAAATTAGGGATAGCATAAGATCCAAGGAGAGTACATATAAATTGGCCAGAAAAAGCAGTAAACCTGAGGATTGGGAGCAGTTTAGGATTCAACAAAGGAGGACAAAGGGATTAATTAAGAAGGGGAAAATAGAATATGAGAGTAAGCTTGCAGGGAATTTAAAAACTGGCTGTAAAAGCTTTTATAGATATGTGAAGAGAAAAAGATTGGTGAAGTCAAGCATCGGTCACTTGCAGTCAGAATCAGGGGAATTTATAATGGGGAACAAAGAAATGGCAGACCAATTAAATACATATTTTGGTTCTGTCTTCACAAAGGAGGACACAAATAACCTCCTAGAGATGTCGGGGAACATAGGGTCTGATGAAAGGGAGGAACTGAAAGAAATCAGTATTTGTAGGGAAATGGTGTTAGGGACATTGACGGGATTGAAGGCCGATAAATCCCCAGGGCCTGATAATCTACATCCTAGGGTACTTAAGGAAGTGGCCCTAGAAATAGTAGATGCATTGCTGATCATCTTCCAACATTCGATGGAATCTGGAACAGTACCCATGGATTGGAGGGTAGCTAATGTTACCCCACTATTCAAAAAAGGTGGTGGAGAGAAAATGGGGAATTACAGACCGGTAAGCCTGACATCGGTAGTGGGGAAAGTGCTAGAGTCCATTATAAAGGATGTAATAGCAGAGCACTTGGAAAACAATGACAGGATCAGACAAAGTCAACATGGATTTACAAAAGGTAAATCGTGCTTGACTAATCTACTGGAATTTTTTGAGGATGTAACTGGTAAAATAGATAAGGGAGAACCAGTGGATGTGGTGTATTTGGACTTTCAAAGACTTTCGATAAGGTCCCGCATAAGAGATTAGTGTGTAAAGTTAAGGCACATGGGATTGGGGGCAAGGTATTGACTTGGATAGAGAACTGGTTGGCAGACAGAAAGCAAAGAGTTGGAATAAACAGGTCGTTTTCCGAGTGGCAGGCAGTGACTTGTGGAGTACAGCAGGGATTGGTCCTTGGACCCCAGCTATTCACAATATATATTAATGATCTAGACAAGGGAACTAGATGTAATATCTCCAAGTTTGCAGATGACACAAAGCTGGGTGGGCGTGTGCGCTGTGAGGAGGATGCCGAGAAACTCCAGGGTGATTTGGACAGGTAAGTCCTCAGACCGCAGGTGTCGGCGGGAGGTGCGAGCGGGAAGCTTAAAAAGGCTTCGGAGACCCAGGTAAGGCCTCAGACCACGGGTGTCGGCGGGAGGCGCGAGCGGGAAGCTTTAAAAAGGCTTCAGAGACCCAGGTAAGGGGTACCAATCTCCAGTCTCCGAAGTCAGAGGGAAGGAGAGAGGTAAAAAGTAATCCAAGTGTGATGTCACCAGAAAGCGGGTAAGTGATTGGTTGGTGAGTATTTCTCTCTTTTGAAGCTTAAACTCTGTGGTTTATAGTTTCTAAGGTGCGATATTCATCATCTAGAATCGGGGCAGAGGGTATTTAAGAATAATATTAATAAATTTAATTAATTACATAGAATGGGAGAACAGGTGATGTGTTGCTGCTGCAATATGTGGGAGCTGGTGGACACCATTGATGCTCACAGTGATCACATTTGCAGTAAGTGTTGGCTGCTCGAGGAATTCTGGCTCCGTGTTGAAGAGCTGGAGTCCGAGCTTCAAACACTGAGACACATAAGGGAGGGGGAGAGTTACCTGGACTCTGTGTATCAGGAGGTAGTCACACCAATTAGATTAATTAATTCAGATGTAGTCCGTGGCCAGGGTCAGGATGGTGTGACTAGAGTGAGGCAGGTACGGGGATCCAGGAGGTAGTGTTGGAGGAGCCGCAGCCCTCGCTCTTGTCCAACAGGTTTGAGGCTCTTACTCCCTGTGAGGATGGGAACGGGGACTGCGGGGAGGATGAGCAACCCGGCCACAGCACCGTGGAGTGGGGGGGCCATTCAAGTGGGGGGAGATAAAAGAAATGATGTAGTGGTAGGGGATAGTATCGTTCGGGGGATAGATAGAGTTCTTTGCAGCCGAGAATGAGAGTCCCGAAGGCTGTGTTGCCTGCCCGGTGCCAGGGTTAAGGACATCTCCTCTGGGCTGGAGAGAAACTTGGAGTGGGAGGGGGAGGATCCAGTTGTCGTGGTCCATGTTGGTACCAACGACATAGATAGGACAAGGAAAGAGGTTCTGCTGAGGGAGTTTGAGCAGCTAGGGGCCAAATTAAAAAGCAGAACCACAAGGGTAATAATCTCTGGATTACTACCTGAGCCATGTGCAAATTTGGCTAGGGTAAATAAAATTGGAGAGTTAAATACATGGCTCAAAACCTGGTGTGGGAGAAATGGGTTTTGCTTCCTGGGACACTGGCATCAGTACTGGGACAGGAGAGAGCTGTTCCGTTGGGATGGACTTCACTTGGCCAGTGCTGGGACTAGAGTCCTGGCGAATTGAATAACTAGGGCTGTAGAGAGGGCTTTAAACTAATTAGTGGGGGGGAGGTTTTAAGAGAGCGAAAAATAAAAATGACAGCGGAGAAGGCAATAGAGCAAGGTAGCAGTGGGGGAATTAAAAACCAGAGCGTGTCAGGAAGGGACAGAATGTATAATGATAAAGGTAAAGTAATAAAAGGGGTAAAAGCAGGAATAAATTGTCAGAAAACATATTTGAAAGTTCTTTATCTGAATGCACGCAGCATTCGTAACAAAATTGACGAGTTGAAGGTACAAATAAGTACACATGGGTATGATCTGGTGGCCATTACGGAAACATGGCTGCAAGATAATCATGACTGGGAACTAAACATACAAGAGTATTTGACAATTAGGAAGGACAGACAGGAAGGAAAGGGAGGTGGGGTTGCTATGTTAATCAAGGATGGAATCACTGCAATAGTCAGAAATGATATTGGGTCAAAGGATCAGGATAGTGAAATAGTTTGGGTGGAGATAAGGAATAAGAAGGGGAAAAAATCACGAGTGGGCGTAGTCTATAGGCCTCCTAACAGTTGCAACTCTGTTGGTCGGAGTATAAATCAGGAAATAGTTGGGGCTTGTAATAAGGGAACAGCTATAATCATGGGGGATTTTAACTTTCATATTGACTGGACTAATCAAATTGGGCATGGCAGCCTTGAGGAAGAGTTCATAGAGTGTATTAGGGATGGGTTCCTTGAGCAGTATGTAACTGAACCAACCAGGGGGCAGGTAATCTTAGATCTGGTCCTGTGTAATGAAACAGGATTAATAAAAAATGTCCTAGTAAAGGATCCCCTTGGAATGAGTGACCATAATATGGTTGAATTCCAAATTCAGTTTGAGGGTGAGAGAGTTGGATCTCAAACCAGCATACTGAGCTTAAATAAAGGAGACTATGAAGGTATGAGAGTAGAATTGACTAAAGTGGACTGGGAAAACAGATTAAAGTGTAAGATGGTACAAGAGCAGTGGTCTACATTCAAGGAGATATTTCATATCTTTCAAGATAAATATATTCCACTGAGGAAAAAGGGGAGTAAAAGAAAAGACAGCCATCCGTGGCTTAGTAAAGTAATAAAGGATAGTATCCGACTGAAAACAAGGGCATATAATGTAGCCAAATCTAGTGGGAGGATAGAAGATTGGGAAGCATTTAAAAGCCAGCAAACAATAACTAAAAGATTAATTAAGAAAGGGAAGATAGATTATGAAAGTAAACTAGCAAAAAATATAAAAACAGATAGCAAGAGTTTCTACAGCTATATAAAAAGAAAAAGGGTGGCTAAAGTGAACGTTGGTCCCTTAGAGGATGGGACCGGGAAACTAGTGGTGGGGAACATGGAGATGGCAAAGACGCTGAACAAATATTTTGTATCAGTCTTTACAGTAGAGGACACTAAAAATGTCCCAACACTGGACAAACAGGGGGCAATGGGGGGGGGGGGGAGGAGCTAAAGATGATTAAAATCACTAAGGAGATGGTACTCAGTAAAATAATGGGACTTAAGGCGGATAAATCCCCTGGACCTGATGGCCTACATCCTAGGGTCTTGAGAGAAGTGGCGGTAGGGATTGTGGATGCATTGGTGATTATTTTCCAGAACTCCCTGGACTCAGGAAAGGTCCTGGCAGATTGGAAAACTGCTAATGTAACACCCTTATTTAAGAAGGGAAGTAGACAAAAAGCTGGAAACTATAGACCAGTTAGCCTAACATCTGTGGTTGGCAAAATGTTGGAGTCCATTATTAAGGAAACAGTAACAGAGCATTTGGATAAACATAATTTAATAGGACAGAGTCAGCATGGTTTTATGAAGGGGAAGTCATGTTTGACATAGAAACATAGAAACTAGGAGCAGGAGTAGGCCATTCGGCCCTTCGAGCCTGCTCCGCCATTCAACGAGGTCATGGCTGGTCATCCAAACCCTAGCACCCGGTCCCTACACCGACAGCCATCCCACCCAAGCCCTATCCCCGTAACCACGTAACCCCACATATTTAATCCCCCCTAACACTAAGGGCCAATTTTTATCATGGCCAATCAACCTAACCCGCACATCTTTGGACTGTGGGAGGAAACCGGAGCACCCGGAGGAAACCCACGCAAACACGGGGAGAATGTGCAAACTCCACACAGACAGTCACCCGAGGCCGGATTTAGACCCGGGTCCCTGTGAGGCAACAGTGCTAACCACTATGCCACCGTGCTGCCCAATTTGCTCGAATTCTTTGAGGATGTAACATGCAGGGTGGATAAAGGGGAACCAGTGGATGTAGTGTATTTGGACTTCCAAAAGGCATTTGACAAGGCTCCACACAAAAGATTATTGATCAAGATAAGAAATCACAGGATTGGGGGTAATATACTGGCATGGGTGGAAGATTGGCTATCTAACAGAAAACAAAGAGTTGGGATAAATGGTTCATTCTCGGACTGGCAATCAGTAACTAGTGTTGTTCCGCAGGGGTCAGTGCTGGGACCCCAACTCTTTACAATCTATATTAACGATTTGGAGGAAGGGACCGAGTGCAACATATCCAAGTTTGCAGACGATACAAAGATGGGAGGGAAAGCAATGAGTGAGGAGGACATAAAAAACCTGCAAAAGGACATAGACAGGCTAAGTGAGTGGGCATAGATTTGGCAGATGCAACATAATGTTGGAAAGTGTGAGGTTATGCACTTTGGCAGAAAAAATCAAAGAGCAAGTTATTATCTAAATGGAGAGAAACTGCAAAGTGCTACAGTACAAAGGGATCTGGGGGTCCTGGTGCATGAAACACAAAAAGTTAGTATGCAGGTGCAGCAGGTGATCAGGAAGGCCAATGGAATCTTGGCTTTTATTGCAAGGGGGATGGAGTATAAAAACAGGGAAGTCTTGCTGCAGTTATACAGGATATTGGTGAGGCCACACCTGGAATACTGCGTGCAGTTTTGGTTTCCATATTTAAGAAAAGATATACTTGCTCTCGAGGCGGTTCAGAGAAGGTTCACTCGGTTGATTCCGGGGATGAGGGGGTTGACGTATGAGGAAAGTTTGAGTCGGTTGGGACTCTACTCATTGGAGTTCAGAAGAATGAGAGGCGATCTTATCGAAACATATAAGATTGTGAGGGGGCTTGATCGGGTGGATGCGGGGAGGATGTTTCCACTGATGGGTGAGACTAGAACTAGGGGGCATAATCAAAGAATAAGGGGCTGCGTTTTCAAAACAGAGATGAGGAGAAACTTCTTCACTCAGAGGGTAGTAAATCTATGGAATTTGCTACCCCAGAGAGCTGTGGAAGCTGCAACATTAAATAAATTTAAAATGGAGATAGACAGTTTCCTAGCAGATAAGGGAATTAGGGGTTACGGGGAGAGGGCAGGGAAGTGGACGTGAGTCTAGATTCGGATCAGCCATGATCCTATTGAATGGCGGAGCAGGCCCGATGGGCTGTATGGCCTACTCCTGCTCCTACTTCTTATGTTCTTATGTTCTTATGTTGGGTGATTGGGCAGAAGCATGGCAGATGCAATATAACATGGATAAATGCGAGGTTATCCACTTCGGTGTCAAAAACAGGAAGGCAGATTATTATCTGAATGGCAATAGATTGGGAGAAGGGGAAGTGCAACGAGACCTGGGTGCCCTTGTGCACCAGTCGCTGAAGGTAAGCATGCCAGTGCAGCAGGCGGTTAAGAAGGCAAATGGTATGTTGGCCTTCGTACTGAGAGGGTTCGAGTAAAGGAACAAGGATGTCTTGCTGCAGTTGTACAGGGCCTTGGTGAGACTACATCTTGAGTATTGTGTGCAGTTTTGGTCGCCTTATCTGAGGAAGGATGTTCTTGCCATGGAGGGAGTTCAGCGAAGATTCACCAGACTGATACCTGGGATGGCAGGACTGACGTATGAGGAGAGATTGGGTCGATTGGGCTTATACTCGCTGGAGTTTAGAAGAATGAGAGGGGATCTCATTGAAACTTATAAAATTCTGACAGGACTGGACAGACTAGATGCAGGAAGGATGTTCCCGATGGTCGGGGAGTCTAGAACCAGGGGTCACAGTCTAAGGATCAGGGGTAAGCCATTTAGGACAGAAATGAGGAGGAATTTCTTCACCCAGAGAGTGGTGAACCTGTGGAATTCTCTACCACAGAAGGCAGTAGAGGCCAATTCATTAAATATATTCAGGAAGGAGTTGGAAATATTTCTTGAGGCTAAAGGGATCAAGGGATATGGGGAGAAGGCAGGGACAGGGTACTGAGTTTGGATGATCAGCCATGATTGCATTGAATGGCGGAGCAGGCTCGAGGGGCCGAATGGCCTACTCCTGCTCCTATCTTCTATGTTTCTATGTTTCACAGGAAGACTGGTGTAGGAAATAGGAAAAATGTCACACTGGTGCAGTATTAGGAGGGCACTTCTGAGATCGAGGCTGAGGCATATTGTTGGGGCAGAGCAGAGTGAGCTTTACTCTGCACCCAGTTGTGCTGTATGTGACTCAAGATCGCTTGATGCTGACACCGTGTGTACCTGAGATGGGAAGAGTTCCATTCCCTAGCAATGAAATATCTCGCCTTGATGAATCAAGGAGGTTACAATTTTGGGCGATCAGCTGGAATTGAAGACAGTCACATTAATGGCATTCTCCTAATTTAATTGGCCCGATTACTCTAAATACTCCTCAGTCCTTAACATGCTGCATGCAGTATTTTGGAGGCAGTATTCTTGTCATATATATATATATTTTTTTCTTTTCTGCTTCCATCTGTTCTTTGGACTGCTTACATACAGTGCTAGCCCATGGGGTTAAATTCTTTGCATGGGACCTCTGAGGTTAGAGGGAATCTGGATCATGAATTCTAAAAATAGACAAGGCTGGATTTTCTCAATGGGAAGCTTTTGAAGGCGGGACTGCTGCTTGCCGGCTTTCAACCCGCCTCCATCAGCTTCTGTCCAACCAGAGGGTTTTTCCCCTGACTGACCTTGTTAAGCCCATCTGCCAAGAACTTTTGAAAGAAGAAATGTCAGCGTTTGACAGCTCTGTGAAGCTGTCAAACACTAACATTCTGTGTAGTTTGATGAGTCCTTGTGTTCAGGACTCATCAAACCTTTCTACTTTGCAGAAATCACCTGGCTGTTGGTTCAGAGGATCCAACAACCAGTCTGTGATATCTACAATGGAGATGTCGGGACTCCAGCTCCACAGCGGCTGAAGGCTGTAGGCAGAAACAAAGGTAAGTGAACATTTTCTAACACTTTACACTCACCTTACATACTTACCACTCCACACTTGCACTCATCACTCACCTCTACATCGCACTTTCAGACCTCTCCGACCCCCGCAGACCTCCTACTCATCTCCTACACCCTGGCGGGGTTCCCTGAGGTCGGGAAGCCTGCACTTCGGAATGCAAACTGGGGATAATCCTATTTTCTGCCTGCTAACTACCTGTTAACAGGCAGTTAATAGGCTTTAATCCCTTTCCCGCCTCGAGGAGACGGGACCCGGGGCAGGACGGCCTCCTGCCTCCTGGCAAGAGGGTGCGGAGACGGGCTGGGGCGGGTTTGCCACCCACCCCCAAATTCTGCAACTTTACCGGCAGTCCCGCCCCCATACCCACCTCCATACCCGCCTCCATACCCGCCTCCATGGGGCTGAGAAAATGCAGCCCACAGTGTCTGTGCTTCACATGTCAACATAGGCTGTGAGGGTTGGCAGTCCCCTCGACCACAGTGAGGTGGGACGGGGGACAGAGCTCTTCGTAGTTGAGCCTGCTCCTGCCTTCTCCTGATTTCCAGCAAGGAGAGACCTAAAGCAGCTGATGTCCCCTCCTCCCCACCCCACTCGCCAACTCCAAGAAACACTGAAGCCAATACTCTGGCATTCCAACCGCTGTGTCAGATGATTTCAGCAAACAGGTCGAGGATCGAACCTGCAGCTTCATTGGTCGGCGACTGAGCAAGGTTGGGCCGAATGGCCTTCCTCATCCGTAGAGGTAAACAAGTATGATTTGATTGGGATTACAGAAACGTGGCTGCAGGGTGGGCAAGGCTGGGAACTTAACATCCAGGGATATACAATATTTAGGAAGGATCGGCAAAAAGGTAGGGGAGGTGGGGTAGCATTGCTGGTAAAGGAGGGGATTAATGCAATGGAAAGGAAGGATATTAACTCGGATGAAACGGAATCTGTATGGGTAGAAATGAGAAATAGCAAGGGGAGGAAAACGTTAGTGGGTGTGATATATAGGCCTCCAAATAGTAATATGGAGGTGAGGGAAGGCATAAAAAGGGAAATTAGAGAAGCGTGCGATAAGAGCACAGCTGTCATCATGGGTGACTTTAATTTACATATTGATTGGACTACCCAAATTAGTAAAAATTCTGAGGAGGAGGAATTCCTGGAATGTTTTCGGGACGGTTATCTGGACCAATATGTCGAGGAGCCGACTCGAGATCAGGCCATTTTAGACTGGGTATTGTGCAATGAGAAGGGACTTATCAGCAATCTTCTTGTACGAGGCCCCTTGGGTCAGAGCGATCATAATATGATCGAGCTCTCAGTCGAGATGGAGAGTGAGGAAATTGAATCAGAGACTAAGGTCCAGAACTTAAATAAAGGGAATTACGAGGGTATGAGATGGGAATTGGGTAAGATTGATTGGGTGGTGTTTCTGGGGGGATTGACAGTGGATAGACAATGGCAAGCATTCAAAGATAGAATGGAAGAATTCCAGAACATGTTTATACCGGTTTGGCATAAAAATAAACCTAAAAAGGTGACTCAACCGTGGATAACGAGGGAAATTAGGGACAGCATAAAATCAAAAAAAAGGGCATATCAACTGGCAAAAAAAAGCACCAGACCGGAAGATTGGGGGCAGTACAGGATACAGCAAAAGAGGACAAAGGGATTAATCAGGAAGGGGAAAATAGAATACGAAAGTAAACTTGCAGCAAACATAAAGACAGACTGCAAAAGCTTTTATCGGTATATCAGGAGGAAAAGACTGGTAAAATCCCAAGTCGGTCCCTTGCAGTCCGATTCGGGAGAATATATAATGGAGAATAAGGAAATGGCAGACCAATTAAACTCATACTTTGGTTCTGTATTCACAAAGGAGGACACAAATAACCTCCCAGGAATATCGGCAAACATAGGGACTAATGAGAGGGAGGAGCTGACAGAAATTAGTATCTCTAGGGATATGGTGTTGGGTAAGTTGAGGGGACTGAAGGCCAACAAATCCCCGGGGCCTGATAAACTACATCCTAGGGTACTTAAGGAGGTGGCCCTGGAGATAGCAGATGCTCTAAGGATCATCTTCCGGAACTCCATTGACTCGGGAACAGTACCCGTGGATTGGAGGGTAGCTAATGTTACCCCAATATTTAAAAAGGGGGGTAGAGAGAAAGCAGGGAATTATAGACCAGTAAGCCTTACATCGGTTGTGGGCAAAATGCTAGAGTCCATTATTAAGGATAAAATAGCGGAGCACTTGACAAATGGGGAAAGGATCGGACAGAGTCAACATGGATTTACAAAGGGTAAATCGTGTTTGACTAATCTGCTGGAATTTTTTGAGGAAGTAACTGGTAAAATAGATGGGGGAGAGCCAGTGGATGTGGTGTACCTTGACTTCCAGAAAGCCTTCGATAAGGTTCCACACAAAAGATTATCATGCAAAATTAAGGCTCATGGAATTGGGGGCAAAGTATTAACGTGGATAGAGAACTGGCTGGCGGATAGAAAACAGAGAGTTGGAATAAACGGCTCGTTTTCGGAGTGGCAGGCAGTGACCAGCGGGGTGCCGCAAGGATCTGTCCTGGGACCCCAGCTGTTCACAATATATATAAATGATCTGGATCAGGGAATTGGATGCAATATTTCCAAATTCGTTGACGACACTAAACTAGGAGGAGGGGTGGGCTCTGATGAGGATGTCAGGAGGCTACAGTGCGATTTGGACAGGTTGGGGGAATGGGCGGATACGTGGCAGATGCACTATAATGTGGATAAATGCGAGGTTATCCACTTTGGGGGTAAAAACAGGAGGGTAGATTATTATCTAAATGGCAATAGATTGGGAGATGGGGAAGTGCAGAGGGACCTGGGTGTTCTTGTGCACCAGTCACTGAAGGAGAGCATGCAGGTGCAACAGGCGATTAAGAAGGCAAATGGTATGTTGGCCTTCATATCAAGGGGGTTCGAGTATAGGAATAGGGATACCTTACTACAGCTGTACAAGGTGCTGGTGAGACCGCATCTGGAGTATTGTGTACAGTTTTGGTCGCCCCATCTGCGGAAGGATGTTCTTGCCATGGAAAGAGTGCAACGGCGATTCACCAGGCTGATACCTGGAATGGCGCGAATGACCTACGAAGAGAGATTAAATAGTTTGGGCTTGTACTCACTGGAGTTTAGAAGATTGAGAGGGGATCTCATCGAAACATATAAAATTATGGCAGGCCTGGACAGGCTGAATTCAGAGAGAATGTTTCCAATGGCCGGGGAGCACAGAACCAGGGGCCACAGTCTAAAAATAGCGGGCAAATCATTTAAAACAGAGATGAGGAAGAATTTCTTCACTCAAAGAGTGGTGAGCCTGTGGAATTCCCTGCCACAGACGGCTGTGAAGGCTAATTCAATAAATATTTTCAAGAGAGAATTGGATATATTTCTGAAGGCTAAGGGGATTAAGGGTTACGGAGAAAAGGCAGGGACGGGGTACTGAACTGGTAAGATCAGCTATGATCTCAGACGAAGATCAGCCATGATCTCATTGAATGGCGGAGCAGGCTCGAAGGGCCGAATGGCCTACTCCTGTTCCTATCTCTATGTTTCTATGTATCTCTCTTGCGCTCGGTGTGACTCAGTGCCGTGCTAAGCGGGGCGTTGACTCTCTGGACTCAGTTTCTGTTAGGAAAAAAGGACAGGACCAGTTCCAATACAAACAGTCGAGTAAGCAAGAGCCAGTTCCATTCAGGTTATATTACCTCTTGTTGTTTATGAGTTATTTGGGCCATGTTTGCGCATGACCGCACAGCAAATCTACCTCAGCATTTCCTGTCGAGGCTCCTTGATTTATTCCTGTACAGGATTTAATAATAACACGTGTGTGAGCCACCTAATGAAAGTGTTATTTAAAGTAGACACTTGTGCGCCGGGAACAATGATCAGTGGAATGATGTTGGACTCATCTATTAGGGGCATTGCTTCGGAATCTGAATTAATTCATAAGATGCATAATTATCCTTAGCAGGTGTTGATTAGTCTGATAACTAATGAAGCTTTTATGAGCATATGATGAAGATCATCCTGGAAACCAATTATGGTCATAAAATGTATCTCGATTCAAATTAGTGTAATGATTGCAGATTACAGGTGTTTATGATTATCAGTCATAATTACTTCCTATGTAAGTAATCGGTAACATCCTCATCTAGATTCCAATTGTTTTCACATTGTAAATTAGTGATCTGCATGGCTGGAGATTCTAATATCACAGGCTTTGTGAATGCCAGGCATAATTCCTATCTGAGGAGCTGCTCTTTGAGAGCGATATATTGATTGTGTTATCTTTAGTTCAACTAATGATATATGTTTTTTTACCCATACAAACTTACAGCCGGGAAATTATAATATTAATGTCCAAATGATTAACACTTTTTTTTAATGGCGTTCCTCAACTGCTATGTTAAAAGAGCCGTTAAATGCCTTTCAAAAAAAAAACATAGCTTAATGCCTCTGTTAAAATAGCAGATAAAGTAATATAAACATGTTAAGTGTTCAGCTACTCCAATTGCCAACTGTAATTTCTCGGCTTAAATATTTACCATTTCCTGTTTGGTTAATGTGACTTCTTAGCTACTGTTGCACACAGCAATGTGATAATGACCAGATAATCTGTTTTAGTGATTTTGATTGAGGGATGAATATCGGCCCAGGACACCGATGATACCGCCCCTGCTCTTCTTCGAAATAGTGGCCGTGGGATCTTTTACGTCCACCTGAGAGAGTAGACAGGGCCTCGGTTTAACATAGAAACATAGAAGATAGGAGCAGGAGTAGGCCATTGGGCCCCTCGAGCCTGCTCCGCCATTCAATGAGATCATGGCTGATCATCCAAATTCATTACCCTGCTCGCTGCCTTCTCCCCATATCCCTTGATCCCTTTAGCAATATATCTAACTCTTTCTTGAATATATTTAATGAATTGGCCTTAACTGCCTTCTGTGGTAGAGAATTCCACAGGTTCACCACACTCTGGGTGAAGAAATTCCTCCGCATCTCAGTCCTAAATGGCTTACCCCTTATCCTTAGACTGTAACCCCTGTTCTGGACTCCACCGCCATCAGGAACATCCTTCCTGCATCTAGTCTGTCTAGTCCTGTTAGAATTTTATAAGTTTCAATGAGATCCCCTCTCATTCTTCTAAACTCCAGCGAGTATAAGCCCAATCGACCCAATCTCTCCTCATACATCATTCCTGCCATCCCATCCCATAACATCTCATCTGAAAGACGGCACCTCCGACAGTGCAGCACTCCCTCAGCACTGCACTGGGAGGGTCAGCCTAGATGTATGTGCTTAAGTCTCTGGAGCGGGACTTGAACCCACAACCTTCATAGACCTAGAGGGCGAGAGTGCTGCCCACTGAGCCATGGCTGACACTCAGGTCTTAAGAAGGTTTTATATAGGCCCATCATTGCCCCTTGGCTCATATACCTCCTGTGTTAAAACCGAGAATTCCAGTAGTTTTGTTTTAACAGCCTATCAACCTGAGGGTGCTGCCTTTAATGCGCTGTGAACAATTCCCCCCAATCTCCCCACTCTTCCACAGCACCCAGCCTATGGCCAGAGTATAATTACTGCTGTTACATTTTTTAACCAAAATGAATCACCTCACACTTACAGATATTAAATTTCATCTGCCACTTTTTAGCCTATTTACCATTTTATCAACATCCCTTTGCAGCTTCCTTTGACGTTCTAAAGAATTGACCACACCCCCTTATTTTAACTCATATTTAAATTTTAAACAAAAAGAAAATACTGCAGATGCTGGAAATCTGAAATAAAAACAGAAAATGCTGGAGATACTCAGCAGGTCAGGCAGCATCTGTGAAAAGAGAAACAGAGTTAACGTTTCAGGTCGATGACCTTTCGTCAGAACTGGAAAAAAGCAGGAAATGGAACAGATTTTTAAGCAAGTGTAGGGGCTGGGAAAGGGGGGAGGGGATGAAAGAACAAAAGGGAAGGTCTGTGATAGGATAGAAGGCAGGAGAGGTTAAGAGACATTAAGAGATATTCAAGGCAAAAGGAGATGGTAATGGGACAGGTTAAGAAACAAAGGATGGTTCTAGGTTAAGTGTAAATTGTGCTGGCAGAATGGAAGACAGCTGGCCTGTGGGAGAGAAGAAAAGAAAACACAAACAAACAAAAAAAAAGATAGTGTGGAAAAAAATATAGATATGATGGGGGCCGGGGTTATGATCTGAAATTGTTGAACTCGATATTGAGTCCGGAAGGCTGTAAAGTGCCTAATCGGAAGATGAGGTGCTGTTCCTCGAGCTTACGCTGAGCTTCCGTGGAACAATGCAAGAGGCCGAGGACAGTGAGGTCCGAGTGGGAATGGAGCGGTGAATTGAAGTGACAGGCGGCTGGAAGCTCGGGGTCCCCCTTACGGACTGAATGGAGGTGTTTCGCAAAGCGGTCGCCCAATCTGCGTTTGGTCTCCCCAATGTAGAGGAGACCACATTATGAGCAGCGAATACAGTATACTAAATTGCGAGAAGTACAAGTAAATGGCTGTTTCACCTGGAAGGGGTGTTTGGGGCCCTGGACAGTGGGAAGGGGGAGGTACAAGGGCATGTGTTGCATCTCCTGCGCTTGCACGGGAAGGTGCCGGGCGAAGGGGGAAGGGGTGTTGGGGGCGATAGCAGAGTGGACAAGGGTGTCGTGGAGGGAGCGGTCCCTACGGAATGCTGAAATGGGAGGCGAGGGGAAGATGCGTTTGGTGGTGGGATCATGCTGGAAGTGGCAGAAATGGCGGAGGATGATCCGTTGAATGTGAGATTTACGAGGATGTTGCCAGGACTGGAGGATTTTAGTTATGAAGGAAGAGTGGATAAGCTGGGGTTGTTTTCTTCGGAACAGAGGAGGCTGAGGGGAGACTTAATTGAGGTGTATAAAATTATGATAGAGTGGATAGGAAGGACCTATTTCCCTTAGCAGAGAGGTCAGTAACCAGAGGGCATAGATTTAAAGTAATTGGTAAAATGATTAGAGGGGTGTTGAGGAGAACTTTTTTCACTCAGAGGGTGGTGGGGTCTGGAACTCACTGCCTGAAAGGGTGGTAGAGGCAGGAACCCACATCACATTTAAAAAATACTTGGATATGCACTTGAAGTGCCGCAACCTACAGGGCTACGGACCGAGAGCTGGAAAGTGGGATTAGGCTGGAGAGCTCTTTTTCGGCTGGCACGGACACGATGGGCTGAATGGCCTCCTTCTGTGCCGTAAATGTATATGATTCTATGAAAGAACAGAAGTGGCCACAGAATGGAACCCTGTGGGACACAACCACCCACTTCCAATCACTCAGGAAAAATTGCCCTTAACTTCGACTTTCTGTTTTCCCCCTTTGAGCCAATGTTTAATCCCATTTGCTATCACCCCCCCCCCCCCACCCCACCAATTCCATATGCCTTAATCTTCTATATTAATATCCCTTGTGGCACCTTGTTAAAGTAAGGTCAGTTGATTGCTGACAGGGGCCACACCGGCGTGAAAACCCAAACCAGCTGTGGAATGGAGCATGGTCAATAAGAGGCAATGGTGGAAGTGTAAAAGTTTCCCAAGAAACACGTCGATTACAAAATCTTTGCTGATTTTCAGTATTTGCTTCACTGCCAGAATATGCACCAGTGCTGCTTGAACTCATCTGAAACAAGGCAGCTTGCAAACTTCTTTATCTTTTTCTTCATTTCTGCCTCTTTTCTATTTTCTGTTCAGCAATTGCACAATCATCAAAAAGGGCAGATGCTTTGAAGCACTTCGAAATAAAAATGGCAAAAGGTCCATGTACACTGCATCCACTGCATTTCACCCATCCACCATGGCTGTTGCCTCCTCAAACAATTCCATGGGTGTCAAGTACGATCGTCCCTTTTGAAAGCCATGCCTGTTATTTCTAACTATTTTCTCTTTATCTCGATACCCAGGGGTTCATTTTAATCTAATCCACCTGGCGGGAAATCGAAAGCATCAGATCGGCCGCCCACTTTAACCCCCAAGCCCGATTTTAATTTCCGTTGGCTTCATTGACCTGGAATTTGCGGCGGGTAATAACAGCGAATGAACAGCGTTCTCGCCGTCATTACCCCTCTGAAACTAACGCGGAAATACGGAAGTTGCTGTCAGTCATTCACTGCTCCGACATTGGCTGCACTGTGGATCCACCCCGCCCCGTCCACATAGCCGGAAATCCGTGCAATCAGTGAAACTGATGAAAACTTGGGCTTTTCCGCGGTAAAACCGCTATTAAACATACCGTTGAATGTTAAGCCTTGTTGGAATAAGTGTAACTGGGGCTGTAACTGCGTATTGACTGCTAAACCACTATTATGGCCCAGAAAAACTAATTTTTATATTTGTGGCGTGTCAAAAGTACTCCATTATGAGAAAAATTACAATTTTGAAGAAACTTAAAACTTTTTTTTAAAGTTTGTTCATGATATTTCAGCTTCTACATTATCCCCATGTGAGAGTCCCAATCTTTGTTTCGGTCTCTGTAACATTTTTTAAAAAGTCCGGATAAAAGCAGCTTCTCATTTCCTGATTTCCTATCTGTGAGAATTCTGCAACGTAATTGGCTGCTTAGACAGCTGGTTGACATCACAGCAGATCGCGCGAGGGAATCCCCACGACAGGGCGCTGAAATCAAATGAACGTTGAAAAAGGCAAACTTCTCGCCACAGCGATTGCAAGATCTCATTGGGCAGCTTTCTTCGGGTCAGCGGCTAACGTCTTTGCTTCGCCGCTGACCGCAAATTCCAGGCCAATGTATTCTGTTTACAAGTGTGTGTGTGTGTGTGTGTGTGTGTGTATGAGAGAGTGAGAGTATGGGCTGGATTTTGATACTGGAGGCGTGTAGGAGGCGGGACTACAACTTTCAGGGTTGTAGTCCCGCCTCCATCAAGTTGTGGCCAACCCACGCGATTTTCACTTGATTGATCTTGTTGAGCCCGCCCAGCGGGCTCAGCAAGCCAATTAAGGGCCACCCGGCAACAGGTGACGTCACAGATAGAAATTTAATCTGTCAAGAGCTTTTGACAGATGAAATATCAGCGTTCGACAGCTGTTTGAAGCTGTCAAACACTGACAATCTGTACTCCAAGTTAATTCCTTCCTCTCAGGCTCATTTAGAGATCTCTCCAGAACAGAAAGCTGAATGCTGCAACTTTTGACAGCTCGCGGCCATTCTGCTTTCTGGGCCGGTGAGATAAGGGACTCCCAAGACTTGAAGGAAGGAAGGCTGTAAAGGTAAATAAAGGTAAGTAAAACTTCTTTAAACACTTTACACACACCAAACATACTTACCTCTGCACGCATGCACCCATCACTCACCTGAACACTGGACATCTCGAACCCGCCAAGCCCTTCAGCCCGACGGTCCGCCTCGCTAACTTGGCGTGGTTTGGCGTCGTCGGGAATCCCACACTTCAGGAATAAAAATAGTGATTAGGCCAAAAACTGCCTGTTAACTACCTGTTAACAGGCAGTTAATTGGCACTAATCCCCTTCCCGCCTCAGGGAGGTGGCTCCCAGCACAAGTCGGGTATCCGCCTCCTTTGAAACTGGCATGGAGGCGGGTTGGGGCGGGATGGGTTCGTGCCCCCCGATTTCAAGATTTTAACCCCCCACACGCCTCCAATCCCGCCTCCACGGCCCAATGAAAATCCTGCCCTATGTGCGTGGCAAACACACACACACACACACACACACTGCATGCATATTTGTGTGCATGTGTATACACATGTGTGTGAGAAAGAGTGAACGAGATGGACAAAGAAAGATGCTGCATTCTGAACTGATAAGTCTCATGTTCTTCTCTAGTTATTAATGTAATCGGCAGAGCTCATCGAGTCTATCTGGTCAGAGAGTGTCAAGGTGAGCACTGATGACGAGTGCACCACATACAGTTGGTGCACGATGGTGAGCAAACAAAGTGATTAAGGATGAACAGGCTGGGTCTCTTTTCTCTTGAAAAGAGAAGGCTGAGGGGTGACCTAATAGAGGTCTTTAAAATTGTGAAAGGTTTTGATAGAGTGGATACAGAGAGAATGTTTCCACTTGTGGGGAAGAGCAAAACTAGAGGCCATCAATATAAGATAATCACCGAGAAATCCAATAGGGAATTCAGAAGAAACTTCTTTACCCAGACAGTGGTGAGAATGTGGAACTCGCTACCACAGGGAGTGGTTGAGGCGAATAGTACAGATGCATTTAAGGGGAGGCTGGATAATCACGTGAGGGAGAAGGGAATAGAGGGTTACGCTGATAGAGTTAGATGAGGAAAGACGGGAGGAGGCTCGAGTGGAGCATAAAGGCCGGCATGGACTGGTTGGGCCGAATGGCCTGTTTCTGTGCCATATGTCCTGTGTAATCCTGTGTACTGCATGTTTATTGAGAATACGCAACAGCGACTTTTGGGAAATAATAAGGCTAGCATATGTCATATGGTAATAACTCTAGGTTTAGCATGAATAGGCACAGAGAGGGATAAAGAAATGATTAATAATAGCCTAATAACCAGAGTTAAATTGTTCCAATGGATTAGGATAATAATCAGTGTATATATGCTGCCGGACTTTTACAGTACTAAAATCCCATTTAAAACCACTCTGTGATTGTGGATATTAATTATTGTCATTCCCCAGGTGACATTTTAGAAGCAGCCATTATTATAGGAAATATTCAAACTTGGTGCAGACCTCCAGAACCCATTTGTAGAAATGATGAAGATATCAGGATCATTATATACCAATAAAGCACCTTGAATAAAAGAAAGGCTTGCATTTATATAGCGCCTTTCACGACCACCGGACGTCCCAAAGCGCTTTACAGCCAATGAAGTACTTTTTAAAGTGTAGTCATTGTTGTAGTGTAGGAAATGTGGCAGCTAATTTGCGCACAGCTAGCTCAGCTATTACATTTATATATAATACAACATAAAAGCACATTGGTTCACAGAATCACAGAAACCCCACAGTGCAGATAGAGGCCATTTCGGCCCATCGAGCCTGCACCGACACATATCCCACCCGATCCCCGTAACCCCTACACCAGCACATATCCCACCCTATCCCTGTAACCCCACGTATTTAATCCCCCTAACACTAAGGGTCAATTTATCATAGCCAATCAACCTAACCCGCACATCTTTGGACTGTGGGAGGAAACCGGAGCACCCGGAGAAAACCCACGCAAACACGGGGAGAATGTGCAAACTCCACACAGACAGTCACCCGAGGCCGGATTCGAACCCGGGTCTCTGGCGCTGTGAGGCAACAGTGCTAACCATTTATATAATGTCTTTCATGGCCTCAGGATGTCCCAAGACACTTTACAGCCAATGAAGTACTTTTAAAAGTGTATTCAGTGCTTTAATGTAGGAAACATGGCAGCCAATTTGCACACAGCAAACAGCAATGTGATTATGATCAGATAATCTGTTTTAGTGATATTGGTTGACTGATAAATATTGGCCAGGACACCGGGGAGAACTCCTCTGCTCTTCTTCAAAATAATGCCATGGGATATTTTACATTCACTTGAGAGAGCAGACGGGGCCTCGGTTTAACATCCCATCCGAAAGATGGCACCTCTGACAGTGCAGCACTCCCTCTGTACTGCAATGGAGTGTCAGCCTAGATTTTGTGCTCAAGTCTCTGGAGTGGGACTTGAGCCCACAACCTTCTAGGCGAGAGAGTGCTGCCCACTGAGCCACGGCTGACACATAATTAGAACTCCTCTCCCATATAACACCTTGATATGCCAATACCTCTGACAGAATATACATTTTTTTTTATCACTCAATTGGGTCACTTTTCACTTTTGGGTGGCTGACCAGTGGAGACCACTGGTGGTCCGCTCGTTCCGGCAGCGTAGGTGGGAGTCACTTGCAAGCCCGGTCCTCATTTAAATGACACTGACAAGCTGCCTGCCCCAAACGGGCATCCTGATGCAGCTTGCCAGATTCAGGCCATCTCAACATCGGACAGCTTGGAGGCCAGCTGTCCGGCAGCAATGTAAGCCTGGGTTGGGGGTGGTGTCGTAATCGCGAGGAGGGCAGGAGCCCAGGGTGGAAGTGGGCTAGATTAATTTTCACCTGCACCCAAAACATTAACCTGTAGCGGTTCGTGTAGATCGCCACTAAATAAGAGAGTTTGACTTCGACGAACTATAAATAAGTTGTTTATTTACAGGAACAGGCTAATTACAGCAGGTAAGATAGCAGGTAAGATGGCTGACTGTAGGAGCACCGTGGTGTAGGTCTTGTCCCAGCGGGGACTCCACAAGGACTGAGTTTGCAGTCCTGTGGGGAGCGTGATGACGTCATCACGCTCTGCTGTGTGTTCCTGCGCCTTGGGCGTCACATGATCGCGTCGTCGCGTTTGCCCGCGCTTGGGGCGTCACGTGACTGCGTCGTTGCGTCAGCGCGTCTCCCGGTACGGAGGGAGGCTGGCCGTTGAGGCCGAGGTCGCAAGGTCGGGCTGTGCCGGTGCTTGCCGCGGGGGCGGAAGATCACGTCGCTCCCGTCGGCTGGCTGATGCGGCCGAAGTCGCAGTAGGCCGGGCTGTGCCGGCGGCCGTCTTGGACGACGGAGTCGGGCTGGCGGCCGGCGCACGTGCGTCACGTGATGCGTGACGTCAGCGCGTTAGGTCGCCTCTTAAAGGGGCAACGGCCGAACAGGTAAGTTAAAGGGGCAACGGCCCCAACAGGTAAGTTATACATACATAAGTAAGTTAAAGGGAATTATGTGTCTCAATGTAAGGGACAACCAGTGGTACCACCACAAACCTGTCTTTTCTCTTTCGGGTGCTGCTGGGCCTATTATACTTTTTCTCCCATTATTTTATCCCTCGTAGAAGCACTTATTGTATTGGAACGCGAAGAGTTCTATGACCCTTGACATGAATCAGTCATTCATGAAAGAAAGACTTATGAAATAATACTGAGTGGCCTGCGGGTGGTGCTGTCCAGGGAGAGTATAAATACTCGGGCACGGGCCCAGCTTGCACAGGACATTCTTAACAGGAACTAGTGAAGGACACAACTAGACCTCCATGTTGTAAAACAGTTGATTAAAGCTTTGTTTAGCACTTAGACCAAGTGCCTAGTAGTTTACTTACGTCAACCCTAACCGTGGCAGAATTCCTTGCTTATACTTGGTCCCATGTGGCAAACCTGCGTGTAGAAGAAGTGAAATGTTGTTGTGTAATGATACAGGAAGAGAGTGTAAAGCCCTACATCATGGCCATTTTTTTCATTTTTAATTTTTTAAAATTTGTTTTTATGGGATGTGGCGTCGCTGGCAGGGCCAGCATTTATTGCCCATCCCTAATTGCCCTCGAGAAGGTGGTGGTGAGCCGTCGTCTTGAACCGCTGCAGTCCGTGTGGTGAAGGTGCTCCCACAGTGCTGTTAGGGAGGGAGTTCCAGGATTTTGACCCAGTGACGATGAAGGAACGGCCGATATACTTCCAAGTCAGGATGGTGTGTGAGTTGGAGGGGAACTTGGAGGTGGTGGTGTTCCCATGCGGCTGCTACCCTTGTCCTTCTAGGTGGAAGAGGTCGTGGGTTTGGGAGGTGCTGCCGAAGAAGCCTTGGCGAGTTGCTGCAGTGCATCTTCTAGATGGTCCACACTGCAGCCACGGTACGCCAGTGGTGGAGGGAGTGAATGTTTAAGGTGCTGGATGGGGTGTCAATCAAGCGGGCTGCTTTGTCCTATTTCCAGTTATTAACCTGTGATCTGTATTTATTTGATCTGAATCTTAAAGTAATTGCTATCAAGCTCATTTTACTTGCAAATTGTACTAACTGATGAGCTGAGTTTTTAATTGGCACATGAGATGAAGATAGAAATCATCAATTAACGAAAGAATTATTGTAGTACTAACGAGCCAGATTTTATTAGCGATGAATTGCATTAAATTGGGTTCATGCCATGGCCGCTGGCACCAACCCAATTAGCAATGTGCAAACCACGGGCATTTTGTTTCCCCTTCAGCAGTTGGGCATGGATTATGCCACTGGTCAGTGGAGTTGTTAGCAAGACACATTTATTGATTTGGCAAAGGCATTTGCCTTGACTTTAATCCAGAACACTAAGCCATCAATTCTCAACGAAGACCTTCCAAACAAAATGGAGACAGATTTCTGCCAGGGCTGAGGTTAGCAAAGACTTTCCTTTGAGTGCTTGATGTTTTTGCCCCAGTCTTGCAGCTGGGGATAAAGTGGCTTTCTATTAATAGTGACGAACTAGGCGAATGAAGCACAAGCTATCCTTGGTTTTGTTTTCTTCACGACAGTGAAAACCTGCGGCTACTGTAATTATCAAGTAACATCTTATTCAGTGAAATTAATCGTGAATGCTGCATAATTTGCATGGAAACTTTAGTGTGAAATTGCAGAGTTTGATAAAGGCGCATACAATGTAATTGTACAGTGCGCTGTGTTAATGAAGGGGTTAAACCATTTAAAATAATGCACTTGTATCCTAGCATTAATAACATAAATTGGTTAACCTCGCTATTAAAATAGCAGACACATTTGTTTTGATAGGAATGCATTAATTTATTCGTATGCAGAGTTCAACTCCACCTCAGTTGTTGCACACTGCCTTGGGTTAATTTGATGTTATTTCCCTTTTTGTACACAGCTATAATATACCTGTGCCAGTGAAACTTGTGGTTTGTATTATAACATAAGCCCAATGTAAAGTTCCTGATCTTGAAATGTGTTTGTGGTTATAAAACTTGTGCCAACTTCAGATAAAATCAATTGCGATTGATAGAAATACGGCAAACAAAGGGCTTGTCAAAGGTTGTACAGAGCATGGGTTTACAAATTGGACTTGCTACTGAGCTCGCTAGGGGACCCTGACTGTGTCTCCGAAGTCAGCAGACTTCTGTCCGTCTGCCATGTCTACGTTGATTTACTACAGACTTTTTACAATAAGATATTGGCCCGTATTTTCCGATCAGAGGCTCCCCGCGTGCGGATGCCTCCATTCTGGAAAAAATCTACAGACTTACCTGAGGGCTCCCGAGGTCCAGACACTTCCGCTCCTGGGCCTCTCCACAGTCGAAATGCGCGGGGCCCACGTATCCCAGTGGCGCAGGCGGTTCGCAAGCGTCCCTGGGATCACGTGGGCCATGGGGAGCCAATCAAAGAAGGGAATCTCCCTTCATACACTTGACAGATAGACCCGTCAAATATATGAATGGAGATCACCCCAAAAACACTAAATAAAAAATTTTTTAAATCACATTTTCAAAATTATTTGAAATTACAATAAATTAAATATTTTAAACAAAAATTTAATTTTTTGAAAAAAATAATTAAAGTTTTTAATGGGGCTAAAAATAAACTTACCTTTTTTTAAAAGTATTTTTAAATGATAAATAAGTGAAAACATTTTTTTTTTTTTACTTTTTATCAAATCTTAGGCCTTACACCTGCTTTTACCAGGCATAAGATTTCTAAGGGTTTTCTGCGGGCGGAGGTTCAGCAGAAAGCGGAACTCTCCCCCCACAGAGGCCCTTCTCCAGAGCAGACGGAGGATCTGTCGAGAGGATTCTTGACAGATCGGAAATGTAGTGTATGTGCCTTTAAGAGCCCCATGTGTGCTGTAATGCCGGTAATAGCCACTCGGGCTATATAAGCCTGTATATTGTGTTATATCCGTTAGTACCCCTCCAGACTTTGCTTAGTAAACACCTATGAACCAACTCCTGTCTTCAGTGTCTCTATCAACACACGGACACTACAGTGGCGACGAAGTGGAAACGGACTTACCTGCAATTCGGCAGCACCTCAAGGACATCGATTCCTCGGGCGTCCAGAAGACTCTAGAAAGTGAAAGAAGCTGTGGTTTCACCAGCTGGCCAAGCTGGTGGCAGGTACTGCGCTAATCCTTCCTGGGCGTCAGGCTGGGGCTCCAGCGGCTGGCTCTACAGCTGGGACAAGCAGCGAAATCGGAGGCAGGCTAGAACAGATGGGGAGGGAGCACTCGGGAGACGGCCGCGGCTGCAAGCAGGTCGGCGTTCAGACCTACAGAGAGAGTCCGGCGGGAACGAGTCTCCAACTGTAAATAAATAAATAAATAAAATAAAAAAAGAACGGAAACCGCGGGAAACAGCGTTGTCATCGGCAGCAGCGGCGGGAAAAGCCATATCTTTTCTAAGATGCCTAATTCTGGCAATATTGATGCTTTTGATAACGAGATAGAGGATTGGATCACATATGTGGAAAGAATGGAGGTATATTGCACCGCAAATGGAATAGAAGATGAGAAAAAAGCTTCAGTACTTCTGGATCTAATGGGCGCAAAGACATACAAGCTGTTACGAAACTTAATCACTCCAGCCGAACCTATGGACAAGAACTTTAAGGAGATTGTTGATGCCCTACACTGCCAATTCGAGGCAGGACTGGCAGATTCTCTGCGAGACAAATTCATCTGCGGTCTCCTAAGTGTAGGAACACAAAAAAGGCTATTTTCTGAGAAAGATTTAACACTGGACAAGGCTTTCAGTGCAAGAGGAGCTGCAGAGATACAGCAAAGGCCACAGAACTTCGGCACCCATGAAATGACACGGGGTTTCGAGAGATGTTATCGCTGCGGCAGATCCACCCATGACCAGAGGGACTGCTGGTTCAAGGAAAAAGCATGCAGGCGATGCGGAAAGATGGGACACATTCCACGTGTGTGCCGATCTGAAAACAAAAAATCCACTAACAGGAAAAGAATCAATAAGGAAAAGCACAGAAAGGTACAAATGATGACGGACAGTAGCTCCGAAGACCAGAAGAGCGATAGAGACTCCGGGAACAAGAGACTAAGCTCTCTCAAATTACATAATGTAATTGCCAAAGAAGATTACAGACCATTTGGGTTACCCTCACGATAGCAGGGTCCCCAGTTAAAATGGAGCTAGATACAGGATCAGCTCTGACCGTCATAAATCGACGGGATTACGAGCGGCTAGTTCCGCATATGCCTTTAAAAGACACATCCATTATCTTGAAAACATATACGGGGCAGAAAGTATACCCCAAAGGAAAAATAAGGGTGCCTGTTGTATACAACGGCAAGGAAATACAGAAGTTGTATTTATGCGTTCTACAAGATGGTGGTCCACCGCTGTTGGGACGTGAATGGATCAGGAAAATACGTTTAGACTGGCACTCCATTCAGGCACTGACGGTGACCAGTAAGGAAAAAAATGATGATGACGTCATACCTGAACGATTAAAAGACATCTTGGCCAACGCCAAGGAAGTGTTTCAAGAGAAACTAGGAACCTTGAAAGGCATCACCGCCTCAATAAAAGTGGAAGATGCAGCAATTCACAAGTTTTTTAAGGCAAGACCGGTGCCATACGCAATTCGTCCAGCAGTCGTGGCAGAGCTGGAGAATTTGGAAAAGGCAGGCGTATTATCTAAAATAGATTGGAGCGAGTGGGCAACACCCATCGTCCCAGTCATGAAGAAAGCATTGAAGAATGATAAATCTGAAGAACAGAGAAAAATTCGCATCTGTGGAGACTTCAAGGTGACTGTAAACCCGGTCCTTCACACGGTACAGTATCCTCTTCCGAGGATAGAAGATATTTACGCCTCACTATCCGGAGGGAAACGTTTCACCAAAATTGACTTGGCACAGGCATATCTACAGATGGAGGTTGAAGAGGCCTCTAAAAAAATATCTCATGATAAATACACACAAAGGTCTGTACCAGTACAATCGACTGGTTTTCGGAGTAGCATCCGCTCCAGCTATCTGGCAAAGAGCTATGGAGCAAGTCCTCCAAGGGATTCCGGGGACTCAATGCTACCTAGACGACATCCTTGTAACAGGAGAAAACGACAACGAGCACCTTGCCAATTTAGAGCAGGTGCTCACTAGGCTGAGAGAACGGGGCCTACGAGCAAATCGCCCCAAGTGCGAATTTTTCCGAAATCAAATATCATATTGTGGCCAAAAAATAAATAAGGAAGGGTTGCATAAGTCACCTGAAAAAATTGAAGCGATCATAAAAGCCCCAGCACCTGAAAATGTTTCACAATTAAGGTCGTTCCTGGGATTAATAAATTACTATCATAAATTTTTACCGAACTTATCAACTCTTCTACACCCTCTTAATGAACTGCTACAAACAGGAGTAATTTGGAAATGGAACGAAGACTGTAAACGTGCCTTCCATAAATGCAAAGACTTAATCACATCCGAAGAAGTTTTGGCTCATTACAACCCATCACTGCCAATCAGACTGGCGTGCGATGCATCCCCTTACGGCATAGGAGCAGTATTATCGCATAAATTCCCTGATGGCTCGGAACGGCCGACAGCTTTTGCGTCACGCTCATTGAACTCAGCTGAGCGTAACTATGCCCAAATCGACAGGGAAGCACTCAGCCTGGTATCGGGAGTGAAGAAATTCAACCATTACCTACACGGACAAAAATTTACCTTGTTGACTGACCATCAACCCCTCATCTCCATATTCAACCCTAAAAAGGGTGTTCCCATTATGACAGCGCAAAGGCTACAGAGGTGGTCCCTTTTTCTAGGGGCACACCAATACAACATAGAATACAAAGGATCAAAACAGCATGGGAATGCTGACGGTTTATCACGCCTACCATTGCCAACGGTAGAAGAGGCACCTACAGTAGACCCAGTGGAGATGTTCCACTCTACCATAGTGGAATGTCTACCAGTAACAAATTCTGACATTGAAAGGGAGACAAGAAATGACCCGACTCTCTCTCAGGTCTACGATTTAACAGTGAAGGCATGGCCAGCACATGGCGAACCACTGTTGCCAGCATTCTCGCAAAGAAGAGAACAGCTGTCAGTGTGCCGAGGAACCTTGATGTGTGGATCCAGAGTGGTGATTCCACCCAAACTCCAGGATAAAGTGCTAAAGGAGCTTCACGAGGGGCATCTGGGTGGAGTGAAAATGAAGAACCTAGCCAGGGCGTTTGTATGGTGGCCAGGTACCAATGGAGACATCGAAGAAATGACCAAGAGCTGCCTAGGATGCCAGAAGGTCCAAAACGCTCCACCACAAGCCCCTCTACATCCATGGGAGTGGCCCTCATCTCCCTGGCAAAGGGTACACATCGACTTTGCTGGTCCATTTATGGACTCAATGTTCTTAATCGCGGTTGATGCACACTCCAAGTGGCCGGAGGTAATAAAGATGTCCTTCACCACCACGGAAAAAAACATCACAGTATTAAGGACCATATTTGCCAGGAATGGGCTGCCGGAACAGATCTTTTCTGATAATGGACCGCAATTTGTGTCCGAAGAATTCAGGAAGTTCTTAAAAAACAATGGGGTTAAGCACTACATGTCCGCCCCATACCATCCCGCCACCAATGGATTGGCTGAAAGGTTTGTCCAGACCTTCAAGAAGGCCATAAAGGCCATGGGTAATGAAGACATAAAACTTCAGCACAAGGTGGATAACTTCTTGTTCGCATACAGGAATGCAACACATATGGTTACCAACCAAACTCCCGCCATGATGTTCTTGAATAGAAACCTAAGATGCCGGCTGGATTTGGTCAAGCCCAACATCAGAAGGGACGTGGAGAACCGGCAATTTCAAGGCATGAATGAAAGGCCAACTAGAACCTTCCAGATAGGTCAACAAGTTTTGGCCCGGGACTACCGTACCGAGAAATGGCAGCCTGGAACTATCTGCACATGACTAGGACCACTCATGTATACCGTGGACATCGGAGAAAGCATAATAAGGCGCCATGCTGACCAAATCCTAGAGTCATCCGAAAAGGGACAACCTACACCACAACTCCATATGCCTAACGATGAAGTAGAGATACCCATATCTACCTCCGATCCGGTGATACTGGAACCCGATGAACCCGACACTGGCATTCAAGCCGAATCAGCCTTGCCAAAAGAACCTACTACACCACCAGAAACTACTACACCACCGAGGTGTTATCCGGACCGAGTCAGGAAGTCTCCAGAGAGACTGACTTATAATTAATTAACTACAGCAATGTGTATATTATTTTTCTTATAACATGTAATTAATAATTACTTAAAATATGATGTACTGGTTAGCTAAAAGGGGAGGAATTGTAGTGTATGTGCCTTTAAGAGCCCCATGTGTGCTGTAATGCCGGTAATGGCCACTCGGGCTATATAAGCCTGTATATTGTGTTATATCCGTTAGTACCCCTCCAGACTTTGCTTAGTAAACACCTATGAACCAACTCCTGTCTTCAGTGTCTCTATCAACACACGGACACTACAGGAAATACCAGTTTTCAGCGCATGCGCTTCGCGTGCCTGAAACCGGCATTTCCGATGTCCCTACGGGTGGGTACACAGCTCGTACACACCCGTAGGCATCGGAATAACCAGGCCCATACTTTATGCAATGATAGCTCTGGTTTCCTTTAGGTAGCTGACATTTAAAAAAAAAAATCATTCTCAGGTGTGGGTGTCACTGGCAAGACTGGCAACAATTGCCCGTCCCTAGTTGCCTTTAGTTGAGAAGGTGGTGGTGGGCAACGTTCCCGCTAAACCGCACGGCCCCACAGCCCGGGACCGGGTTTTCCAACGTGAAGTTGCGCGCACACGTGAAGCTTTGAATGGGCCGCGCAGCCCGTTAAAGGGACCGCGCAGCCAAATTTAAAATTAGGGGCAGCATTGCTGGTGGGCTTTCTTGAACTGCTGCCGTAGACAACTGAGTGGTTTGCTGGGCCGCTTCAGGGGGCGGTTCAGAGTCGACCACGTTGATGTGGGACTGGAGTCACATATCGGCCAGACCGGGTAAGGATGGTAGATTTCCTTCCCTAAAAGGACATTAGTGAACCAGTTGAGTTTTTATGGCAATCCGACAGCTTCAGGTCATTTTTATTACTGATATAAGCTATTTATTAAAAAAATATATATTATTCTTAGTCCAGGTCTCTGGATTACTAGTCCATTACCATAACCACTACAGTACCATACTGGGACATTGTCTAGGAAAATTAGGATAGGGTCCCCAACACAGAAAATGTGATGGTCCATGTTTCCATTCCCAGGCTGTGCTGAGTGAGAGGATCTCGACTGCACGTAGAAACATAGAGAAATAGGAGCAGGAGTAGGCCCTTCGGCCCTTCGGCCCTTCGAGCCTGCTCTGCCATTCAATATGATCATGGCTGATCCTCTATCTCAATACCTTATTCCCGCTCTCTCCCCATACCCCTTGACGCCTTTTGCGTCTAGAAATCTATCGATCTCCTTCTTAAATTTAGGGAGCTACAATTAGCTTCAGTGTATCCAGAGTACAGTTGGAAAAAAATCAGCCAGGGCTCCTATTCCTGATCAAGGTTCAGTGTGCTGTGCTGGAACGTGTACAGGTGGGGATATCAAGTGGGAACAAAATTAGAAATAACAACAGAAAATGCTGGAAAAACTCAGCAGGCCAGGCAACATCCACGGAGAGAGAAATAGAGTCAACGTTTCAGGTCGAAACCCTTCGAAAATTAGGCTTGACTGTGATGCTCACCCTCCCATGGTTAATTAGCCTAGTCTCACACAAGAAGAATGGACACTTACTGAAGCCTCCCTATGCTAAGGAATTGGACCCCAGCATAAATCACCAACTCCATGGGGGGAAAAATAGAAAATTAGGAGTAAAGTAACAGTAGCATGAGATACAAGGGTAAATTCAACAATCCCATCCTCCCATATGGAATGCTGCACTCAAAGGGAGCATGGGTTGGAGAATTATAGCCCGATGGTCTAACCTGCCCTCATTCCCAGCATGGCTCACTCTTGGGAGTGTGGGACCGGTGAATCTCCCTGATAAAGAACTCTTCCAGTTCCATGATAATGTTCTGAATATGCGCGACGAAGGTTTTACCATGCTCTGACAACTATCGGCATCCACAGGAATCACGGCGGGTAATTTGCAACTTCGGTGTCCAGGCAGTAACGTGACGGAAAGGGTTGCTCACCCCATCAGTTTACACCCCCATCAAAATCGATGGGATGAAAATCAGACGGGTTCCACAAAGAGCGAATCACCTTGCCCAGTCAGGTCAATGCCCAATGGGTGAAGGTGGTGTAAAGTCTGTGGGTTGTATAGCAAAGTAATACACAGACTACAAGAGTAACTTAAACAGGACTTTACTATTCGAAGGTCAGGGCGAATCTGCCCAATAAATTCTGCCACAGCACTTATATACCGGTGTGGTCACCGTCGGTATTACAGTATACAGCAGCCAGGATAAAGTAGTGCCACACCTAAAATAGTTCTCTTAAAGGTGGACGGTTACATACAATAGTTCTCTTAAAGGTAGAACAGTTACATACACTACAATCCTCCCTTTTTAGCTTACAACATACTTATTTCCCATTAAACATAACCTCCTAACATATATCCAACTTTATGTTAAAACAGTTCACAGATGTAATCTCTGCGGAAACAGTTCACAGATTCAGTCTCTGCGGGAAACAGTTCATAGATTTAGTCTCTGCGGGAAACAGTTCACAGATTCAATCTCGGTGGATGCGCCTTCCGTGCTTCTTGACTCGGTCCTGACGACGCCTCAGTGGTGCAGCAGTTCCCCGTGGTGTAGTCGGTTCACATTGCTGGAGTGACTCATCCAATAGTCCTTCACTGGACTTAACAGCTTGAACTTCCGTCCTTCTGAACCGACATTGTTGGCTTGTAAAACTTGAGTACCTTGGGAAGTTTTCTACTTCCAAACTGATTTGGCTCCGTTCGCAGGGACCCCGTGCGTGATCTAATAGTGATGATGATGGTCCAGATGATCATCATCTTCTGCTTCGTCTTTTCCTTTTCTGTGGTTCAGATGGTTATCATCTTCTGCTTCGTCTTTTCCTTTTCTGCTTCTTGGAGACTCTCGGGGCTCCATTGTCAGCTGCCAGCTGCCTGCACAGTTCCTCCCGTAGTAGCGCCACCATCTCCCGATGTTCCTTAGAATTTTTGTGATTCATCAAGGTTTCTGCACTTTGGGAGTTTTCATCACAAGCTGGGCAGAACAGGTCCTCGTAATATTCGGTGTCGCTCAACAGGTCATGGTAATATTCGGTGTCGTCCTGAGCTAAGCCAGCGGGAGGGTCTTCTATTTCCTCCTTGCCCAGCTGAACGTTAGCCGACTTTTGTTCTAAATCCCGACATCTGTCCTGAAGAGACTTCATCATGCGTTCAGCTTCATCCCGCTTTTTCTGGGCTTCCTGCAAGTCTTTTACTAATGACCTCATTTGTGATTTCAATACTTCAACTTCATTCGGAGATTGATTGATCGGACCATTCAATCCCTCTACTGAAGTAGCTGTTTCAGCATTCTGTTGTTCTGCATTGACGTGAGGCAGCGTATTTCGGCATCCAAGAGCGGCTCTGCTGCAGTCTTCTCAGTCTGTGTTGCCACCTCAGCTATTTCAATAACCTTTGAGAGTTCCGAACCCCTTTTCTTTGAAGATTGAGGCTCGTGTTCAAGTTTTTCCCATTTCAGGGTCTTGTCCCTCAGCATATGAAGAAGTTGGCTGACTGTTAACTCTTCTGCCATCATCCGTTTCCCATTAGCTGCAGGGCTGTTTATAAACTTGCCCTGGGGCTCCTTTGCTGTTTCTACTTTGCCATCATCCGCAGCCTCCACCATTCGAATTTCCACAAATGAATCGTCCGGTGATGCTGCACCCAACTTCAGTAGGAGCTCGGAAGTCATGTCGACCAAATCAGCCTTTTCTGCCTGCAACCTGCTAACAATCGCCTTCAGTTGCTGCACATCTTGTTCCACCAGATTAGAGCACGCACCTTCAGAAACCGAATCAGCTTTGATTCGTTTGGCCTCCTCTCGCAGACGGTTTGTGTGCTCCTGCTCCCTTTTCTCCCTCAGCTGCTTCTGTTGTCTTTCCAGATTCTCCCATTCGGTGTCATAGAACTTTTTCATTGCTTTCATCTCTTGTTCGAGACGGCAACTCAATTGCTCTAATTGCTGTCGTAATTTGAAATAAGTTTGAGTTCGAGCTCGGTGTTCCTCAGTAATGTATATGTCTGTAAACTGAACAGACTCAGAATTCTCTGTCAAACTATGTTGTTGTTGTTCAGTGGAGTTCTGTTCTGAAACTTTGTTCTCCTCTGGAGCATAAGCCTTTATGCACGCCTTCGTTTTTCCAACCTTAGTCAGCAAGTCCATTTTAGCCTTGTCTTTCATACTTGGGCTGGACTTATCGTCATCCGTTTCAGAGTCTGAGCTGATTGTCTGCACCGAGTCCTCACTCTTTTAGGTAGTGCCATTCCATGTCTATTTTCTTGATCCACTCCCGTCCTAGAAGTGGTGGTCCTCCCTCAGGTAGTACATATAAGTCCATTCCTGGGTGTTCTTTGCCCCTGTCTCTCACCTTGACTCTTATCTTTCCCATGGGGTATACTTTATGCCCCATGTATGTCTGCAATACGAACTTGGTATCTCTCAAGGGTATATGTGAGAATAGCCGGTTGTAATCCCTTCGATTTATGACTGATAGGGCTGATCCAGTGTCCAACTCCATTTTTACTTGGACTCCGGCTATTTTTAGCATGACCCAGATAGTTTGTAGGTCAGCTTCCTTACTCACATTGTGAATTCTCAGACTACCCAGTTCCTGGCCGTTTGGGTCTGAATCCGAATTCGGTTCATCTGAACTCTTCTCAGCCACCTTGTGTACTTTGTTGTACTTTTCCTGTGATGGTTTTCTTTGGTTGTTGGTCTTCTTCCCTGACCGGCATACTTTAGCTAAGTGACCCAATTTGCCACATTTTCTACATTCCTGGTTTTTAAACCAGCATTGGTTCTGATCGTGTGTTGTCTTCCCACAACGATAACATTTTGTTGTACCCGAAGTAATTTGATCCACACTGAGTACCGCTGCCTTTAGCTGCATTTCCGCAGTTCCTTTCGCTGCGGCTTCGTGTGATGCTGCAATAAGAACAGCCCTCTCAAGTGTAAGGTCGTTCTCTTCGAGCAGTCGCTTTTGCGTTCCTTCTTTCGACAACCCGCACACGAACTTGTCTCGCAATGCCTCTGTCAGATTTCCTCCAAACTGGCAGTATTTCGCTAATCTACGCAGTTCGACCAAGTATTCCGCGTTGCTTTCCTCTTTCCGTTGCGTTCTCGCATAAAATTTGAATCGTTCCGCCAACATCAGTGGTGTGGGGTTCAAGTGATCCTTCAGAACAGCAACAATATTATCGAAAGTCTGATCCGTCGGTTTAGCTGGTGATAGAAGATGCTTCAATAACCTGTATGTCTTCGCGCCCATCGAGTTTAGCAAGGTTATAGCTTTATCATCATCTTCTATTTTATTGGCCTCACAATATATCTCGATACGTTCTACGTACGTGGCCCATCTTCCACCTCGGCATCGAAGTTGTTGATGTTACCATGCTTAGGCATCTTCACTATCTCCCACTATCTTTCTGCGAAACAACAGGATTTCTCTTTAACTTTTTAACTTTTTCTTTTTTTTTCCAAAAATGGCGGTTTCCCGCGCTTGTCTTCTTCCCCGCCTACTGGCAAAATGGCGATTTCCCGCGCTTGTCTTCTTCCTCTGGTGGGAGGGGTAAGCTTTGCCCTCGGGCGACGACCGCTGGTTTACGGGGTTTGTAGCCTGTGCGCCGGCTTCAGTTTATTCTGAAGCGCGCGCTAGAAAAGCCGATCGCGTTCCTTGTTCCCCCCCCCTTCTTCTTTTCGGCAGGGGCAACCGGCGCTGGGGACAACCAGTTGGCGTCGGACAGATCCAGCTCCTGGTCCTTCACGGCAGCTGCTGCAAGCCGCTGGCCGGAACCTCGCTCGCTCTCTCTCGGGCTCTCCCTCAGCGGCTTTAAACGCCTCTCCCAGACCTCCCGCAGTCCGGTCCTTTCCTCCCCGGCTGCGGCTGATTCTTCGCGGGTTATTTAGTTATTTATTTATTTATTGCCTCCGCGCCTTATGATCCCGGTCGCAGCGCCTCGCGGCCTCGGTAGGTGCCCGGCCTTTTTCGCTCCAATCGCGCCTCCCAGCCCTCTCGCAGTCCGGTGCTTTCCTCCCTGGCTGCGGCTGAGTTCTCCGTGGCTTATTTATGTTTATATCTTCCCGCGCCTTACGATCCCAGTCGCAGTGCCTCGTGGTCACGGTATTTGTCCGGCCTTTTTCGCCGTCGCGGTCTAGTCGTCTCACGACGCTCCCCAGCCCGCTTGTACCGCGGCTTCTGCTCCACGCTGCCCCAGTCTCAGCGCCTCTGGGCCCGACTTCTGTCCGGCTCCTTTCCCCCTCGACCGTGGTCGAGTGCACCGCCCTTATCCTCCGTTTATTTGTTTCTATTTTCCCTTTACTCACAGTCACCGTGGCCGACTTGCTTCTCGTGTTGATCGGCTCACTCACCACCATGGCAGAAGGGATAATCCGTGCCTGTTGCTGATGGAAGACTTCGTGTTTGAAATCTTCCTCCTTTCTTGGTCTGCAGACTCGAGTTTTCTCTCAGCAAAACGATGAGGGCGGGTGCCTCTTCTCGATGCTCGTTTACTTCTTCAGAAGTATTGTTGCCGCAGGGTAAGATCGAACTCGTCGCCACTGTAAAGTCTGTGGGTTGTATAGCGAAGTAATACACAGACTACAAGAGTAACTTAAACAGGACTTTACTATTCGAAGGTCAGGGCGAATCTGCCCAATAAATTCTGCCACAGCACTTATATACCAGTGTGGTCACCGTCGGTATTACAGTATACAGCAGCCAGGATAAAGTAGTGCCACACCTAAAATAGTTCTCTTAAAGGTGGACGGTTACATACAATAGTTCTCTTAAAGGTAGAACAGTTACATACACTACAGGTGGCACTTTTTTAAAAATTCACTCATGGGATGTCGGCGTCGTTGGCAAGGCCAGCATTTATTGCCCATCCCGCATGTACTTCAAAGACACACTTTGCTGCAAAATGCACTTATTAATTAGGGAGAAAAATTGACATCATGCATTTTCCGTTACAGGAGGAACCTCGGTTCCATTGAAGAGAATTAAACTGGACTCACAACTTAAAATGCAGAAGTTATTTTAAAAGGCCTCAGGTCAAAACCGATCATTGCTTGGTGCCAACACAGGGGCTACTGTAAAGTTGCTTATAACAATAATAGTTTTTTTGTTGCACATTAAGTGGCGAAACAATAGGATGGAACAAAGAAGGCAGTAATGTGGATGGATGTCTCATGGCATTATTGCAATATCTATATGATCTGGTGTGCTCTGCTAGAAAGAGTGCATGAGTGAGGTCATGCCCTCCACGGCCCAATTGTCTGCCAACACTCACTGCCCAATTGGACAGGCTGGGGTTGTTTTCCTTAGAGCAGAGAAGGCTGAGGGGGGGACCTGATTGAGGTGTACAAAATTATGAGGGGCATAGATAGGGTAGATAGAAAGGAACTTTTCCCTTTAGTAGAGGGGTCAATAACCAGGGGGCATAGTTTCAAGGTAAGGGGCAGCAGGTTTAGAGGGGATTTGAGGAAAAACTTTTTCACCCAGAGGGTGGTTGGAATCTGGAACTCACTGCCTGAAAGGGTGGTAGAGGCAGGAACCCTCACAACATTCAAGAAGCATTTAGATGAGCACTTGAAACACCATAGCATACAAGGCTACGGACCAAGTGCTGGAAATAGGATTAGAATAGATAGAGCTTGATGGCCGGCGTGGACACGATGGGCCGAAGGGCCTCTTTCTGTGCTGTATAAATCTATGACTTCATGGGTTCGATTTTCATTGTGCCTTGGAGTCGGGATTGGAGGCGTGCGGGGGGTTAAAATCCCAAAATCGGAGGTCCCGACCCCATCCCGCACCCAACCCGCCTCCATGTCAGTATCAAAGGAGGTGGGTACCCGCCCCGCACTTGGACCCGCCTCCCCAAGGTGGGAAGGGATTAGTACCAATTAACTGCCTGTTAACAGGTAATTAACTGCCTGTTAACAGGTAGTTAACATTCAGTTTTTAGCCTTATCCCTATTTTTAAGCTTGAACTGTTGGATTCCCGATGGCTCCAAAGCATGCCCAGTTGGAGGAGTCGGGCCGTCGGGTTGAAGGACTTGGAGAGGTCGAGATGTCGGTGTTCAGGTGAGTGATGTGTGCATGAGTGCAAAGGTAAGTGTGTTTGGTGTGTCTAAAGTGATTAAAGAAGTGTAAATTACCTTTTCAGCCTTCCTTCCTTTAGTTCGGGGCGTCCCTCATCTCACCGGCACAGAAAGCAGAATGGCTGCGAACTGTCAAAAGTGACAGCCTGCAGCTTTCTGTGCAGGAGAGATTTCTAACTGAGTCTGTGGAGAAGGACTCATGTTAGAAGTAAGACTGTCAGTGTTTGACAGCTTCAAACAGCTGTGAAACGCTGATATTTCATCTGTCAAAACCTCTTGACAGATGAAATTTCAGTCTGTGATGTCACCTGTTGCCGGGTGGCCCTTAATTGGCCTGCTGAGCCCGCTGGGCGAGCTCAACAAGGTCAATCAAGTTAAAATTGCGTGGGTTGGCCGCATCTCGATGGAGGCGGGACTACAACCCCGAAAGTTGTAGTCCCGTCTCCAACCCGACTCCCGAGTTAAATCCCCCCCCTATGACTATGAAACAGGTTGAATTGAGCGATGTACCAGAGGGCTATCAGTGTCCATGGGCCCGTAACCCAGCACCATCCGGGAAGGAGGGGAAAAAATTAGATTGGAGGGGAATTCATTTTTTTAAAAAGGCAAAACATATCTGATATGGAAATCAATTGTTATTGTGAATTAAACATTTGCAACATTTAAAACTCAGCTACAGATTGAAAAAAAACTGCTTGAAAGTAAATAATCAAACTAAAAGAGGCAATAAATCCTCCGATATTATTTTTAATTAAAAGTCACCATTCATATTTTTGAATATTTCTTCAAGTTTATTTCCAAGTATATATCACTCCCCCAATGGTGATGGAATATTCCACGGTTATCGTGAATTGAATCTTAGCCACCTTTCAGGGGAATAAGCCACGTGAGAACAGGGAAGCAACAGCATTTTTGGCAACAGAATTTTATATGTAGGTTCAGGGTTTTGAAACTCTCAGGTGGCTTTTACAGGGAAATACGTTTTAGGGGAAACCTTTTATATTTGTTCAGAGACACAAAGCAATGACTAAAATCTCACAGAACGTCATGCCACAGGTGTGTGCCATCTGGGTGATACCATGGCTCTCTTCTGTCTTCTCACTGCAAAAAATGTTTGTCAAATATCTTAATTAAAAATAAACTTTTTTCAAAACTTTTCTCTTTTAGGAAGCACATGAATTACAGTGAAATCAGTAACAATAATAAGGACAGCACATGAAGGGGGGAATCATCGCAAAAGGATACACAATTGGATGAATAAAGTCCCATGGGTTGAAATCGCACTGCATGATAAGTAGCAAACACAGTAGCCAAATCCTCTGCCTGTTATTTTAACAAAGGTCTCACTCCAACAGGAAGCATTGCAAAGTGCGAGTGTAGCTCTCCAGCCTGCAAGCTGACCAATCTTATATAGCAAAGGGGCCTGAAGAAGCCAACATGACCACTAGAATAAGGCTCGTTCAGGTTCTTTGCCAATGTGGGGCAGATGAAAATCCCTCCCGCTTCCTAGTAACAGAATTTCCCAATCTGTAACAGGACTAATTATTAAGAAATGTGAGGGAAGGAATGGCCAACCCTTTGTGGGAATGGGGAAAATACAGTTCCCCATTGTTTAAAAAAGAAAGCTTAGACTCTTTAATTATATTGTCCCTGCAGAGGATGTGAGAGGTCTGCAAGAACTTTCTCACAAAGACACACTGCCCCTTTAAGTGTGCTTTCATAAGAACATAAGAAATAGGAGCAGGAGTCGGCCATTCGGCCCCTCGAGCCTGCTCCGCCATTCAATAAGATCAGGCTGATCATCGACCTCAACTCCACTTTCCCACCCGATCCCCATATCCCTTGATTCCCTTAATATTGAAAACTCTATCTATGAAATATACTCAACGACTGAGCCTCCACAGCCCTCTGGGGTAGAAAATTCCAAAGATTCACCACCCTCTGAGTGAAGAAATTTCTCATCTCAGTCTTAAATGGCCGACCCCTTATCCTGAGACTGTGACCCCTGGTTCTAGACTCCCCAGCCAGGGGAAACAGCCTCTCGGCATCTACCCTGTCAAGCCCTGTAAGAATTTTGTATGTTTCAATGAGATCACCTCTCATTCTTCTAAACTCCAGAGAATATAGGCCTAGTCTACTCAATGCTGTTCAGCTCAAGGGAGATTTATTTTCAAATGCTAAAAAGAGAATGAGCAGTTTGCTGCCTCCACCAGACTCCAATATCCTTAAATCACACCAATATCGACCACTTTACATCTAACAACTAATCTGTGAATATGGAAATAGCAACTGAGGCATAATAAATTTTAAAGCAATAGCATGGAACCATAAAGAAGTTTTATGTACACAACATACCGAGAAACACGTAAGCCTGGCGATTACTCTGCGATGTTATCACATGAATCCTTAACGCATTCATTTCATATTCCTCGATCTGATATTATTGACCCATTTAAAGTAAATGGGCTTATCATTTAAATTGAATGGGTTAATCTGTCTTTAAATAGCAGAGGAACTTGTAACAAACGCACAAAGTGTGCAGAGGATGCCGCTGCAGTTTCCAGCTCATGGGTATCAATCACAATCTTGTAACAGTTTCTGTAGCTCAAATGTCACTTCAGTCCTCACGGGGTGAATGCCATTGTGCCATCGTCATGACCACAAAAGATTAGTCAGTAGCTGAGTAACGGCAGAGATTCGGTCTGACTGCATTGCTCACTATTCCATGATCGAGGCCAACAGATTTGGAGAAAACAACATTAAAATCCGTTGATGGTTCCCACGTCACCGTCAAAGACAGGGCGAGAAACTTAAAAGAAAAAGGTTCCAGTGGAATATAAAACAAAAGGGGAGGCGAGCCGCACAATCTCCTGCCCCAATAGGGACACTACAGTGATTTGCTTGAATTATATACTGATACTTACGGTGAAATTTCTCTTTTAATGGAAAACGATAGAATGCCAGTTGTAATTAACGATCCACTAATGGAGTTGCATTCACAGAAATTGTACTTTTCAAAAAAGCTGGCAATCTTGTGCATTTGTTAGTGGCTCGCTAATTACAGAGGGAAAAGCTGGCATTCGCCCCTTTTTCATTAAAGAAAGGAATTTCACCCCATGGTGTGCAACTGAATAAAATCCAGAATGGAAATGCAGCTGATTGAAACACTCTGCGATTAACTCTTCCTTAATTGGCTTTCTGTCCCCTAATCACACGCTTTAATCTGGTTAATGCTGCAAAATGAATGATCATTGTAACTATTGGGTGTCATGAGTATTTTATTAAAAAATAATAATCTCAGTGCTGGAGTCCTTTATTCTGCTTTGGAATCTATCGAGATCTTCACGTGAGCAATTGCTGTTCTTCGCTGCTTGACTCAACATTCCCCCGAGGATCCGATTCCCCTCAGGACTGCATTCCAGCTGCTGCAGAAATGAGCCACATATTGTGAATAAAGAAGCTACAGTATTCCTGAAATTCCCCAAGTTCACACACTCTTCCAGGGCTGTTCAATAAAACTTCTGCAAAAGCACAGTTCAAACGTAGTCACACGAGGAGAGCCGTGCACGCTACATTGTCAGTGTCTTCTACAGAACATCCTTTTTGCAGCCCAGGATGGTCACAGTTTGCTGCTCTGGATTGTGTCTTCCTTTAGCCCCCAAGTGTCTTCCTTTACCCCCACACCCTCCCCAACACTCTCCTTTCCTGAAGGCAACTCCTCATGTTTGCAGCACAGTTCCCCTTAGGCTGGTGGCCTTCTGCTGTTTCACCCAATAGTCAGCTGTGGCTCAGTGGGTCGTACTCAATTTTTAAAGTACAATCAATTAATATATGTTACAGGAGACAAATTAAACTTCAGGTTTTGATGTTAAAATGTGGTGGCGGAATGGCTGTGCAGAGCGGCGGAATTGATTTTTATCATACAATCAAATGATCACGATGTTGTAAATGTTCTTAATGTTCAATAAAGTATATTAATAAAAAAAAAGTGGGCAGCACCCTCGCCTCTGAGTCAGAAGGTTGTGGGTTCAAGTCCCATTCCAGAGACTTAAGCACAAAAATCTAGGCTGACACTCCAGTGCGGTGCTGAGGGGAGTGCTGCACTGTCAGAGGTGCCGTCTTTCGGATGAGACGTTAAACCGAGGCCCCGTCTGCCCTCTCAGGTGGTAGGGGCTGCAAATTACGGTCCAATATTGCTACGTTCCCCTCGACATACACTTCAGCAAAAACTAGAGCAGGCCAGCCACTGCAGACACGGAGACGGGACACCTCTGTAATTGGGGTCTATTACTTTCTACTTGACATGCCTACAATAGAGGAATTGCCTTTGGCCAGCAATCTTTTACTTTTTGCTGCGTACTGTACTTTTTATTCATTTATGGGATGTGGGCGTCGCTGGCAAGGCCAGCATTTATTGCCCATCCCTAATTGCCCTTGCGAAGGTGGTGGTGAGCCGCCTTCTTGACCCGCTGCAGTCCGTGTGGTGAAGCTACTCCCACACTGCTGTTAGGGAGGGGCTTCCAGGGTTTTGACCCAGCGACAATGAAGGAACGGCCGATATATTTCCAAGTCAGGATGGTGTGTGACTTGGAGGGGAACTTGGAGGTGCTGGCGTTCCCATGCGCCTGCTGCCCTTGTCCTTCTAGCTGGAAGAGGTTACGGGTTTGGGAGGTGCTGCCGAAGAAGCCTTGGCGAGTTGCTGCAGTGCATCTTGTAGATGGTACACACTGCAGCCACGGTGCGCTGCTGGTGGAGAGAGTGAATGTTTAAGTTGGTGGATGGAGTGCCAATCAAGCGGGCTGCTTTGTCCTGGATGGTGTTGAGCTTTTTCAGTGTTGTTGGAGCTGCACTCATCCAGGCAAGTGGAGAGTATTTTTTTTTAAAATTTGGACAACTGATGCTTTATTTGCAAGAATGATAGCAGGATATATTCAAAGTAAATTAACTTTGAAAGCTGTGCAGTACTAATGGGCTACACAATCTCTGTATTTTGCTGCTGTGTTTGCCCCGTCCCGTTCCCAGTGCTGGTTGTGGGTGTGCCTCGTCACTGAGGGATCCTATTGTTGAAGCAATAGCTCTGGCAGCTGGCTACACAGGCGACTGGCGAGCTGCAGGGACACAGAGGCTCTCTGTATCCCACATGACTCAGACCCATCACCATAAATAACAGTGCCATGGTCTGAGGTGAGATCTGGTAAATGGGTTCATTCATGAGTTGCGTACAGTTGGTCACGACATCTCCTCTATCCTGCAGCTGTGGTCCCAGAACCAAGGATTACCTTTATTGTTGTCCTATTGCAATGCAATGGCATTTTGAGATAATGCTCTCTTTATCATTAAGGCTGCTCCCGGAGAGAAGCCTTGTCTTGGCATCAAAACAAAGCTTAATATGCAAATGATTTATACAAGTACATTTTTAAATAATTGGGACATTTAATCTATAAGCAACATGAAACCGTGAGTTCAATGTTTGAAGATCCGTGATCTTCCTCAGTCAGTGATTTTACAGACAGTCAGCAATGTACCCTCTAATTTTTTTTGGCCTGGGCGGCCCCTTTAACGGCCATTCAGAATTATGCGCATGCGTGGTTTTTCCTATTTAAAAGCCGGCTCAACAGCTGCGCGGGACAAGAAGAGCGCCGCGAGGCTGGGCGGCCGTGCATTTTAAAGGGAACATTGACAGACATTAATGTTACAGGCACAGTCAGTCAGTACTGTTACACAGTCAATACTGTTACAGACACAGTCAGTACTGTTACACAGTCAGTGCTGTTACAGACACAGTCAGTACTGTTACACAGTCAGTACTGTTACAGACACAGTCAGTACTGTTACACAGTGAGTACTGTTACAGACAGTCAGTGCTGTTACACAGTCAGTGCTGTTACAGACACAGTCAGTACTGTTACACAGTCAGTACTGTTACAGACACAGTCAGTACTGTTACACAGTCAGTACTGTTACAGACACAGTCAGTACTGTTACACAGTGAGTACTGTTACAGACAGTCAGTGCTGTTACACAGTCAGTACTGTTACAGACACAGTCAGTACTGTTACACAGTCAGTACTGTTACAGACACAGTCAGTACTGTTACACAGTGAGTACTGTTACAGACAGTCAGTGCTGTTACACAGTCAATACTGTTACAGACACAGTCAGTGCTGTTACAGACAGTCAGTACTGTTACACAGTCAGTACTGTTACGGACACAGTCAGTACTGTTACAGACACAGTCAGTACTGTTACACAGTCAGTACTGTTACAGACACAGTCAGTACTGTTACAGACACAGTCAGTATTGGTACAGACACAGTCAGTGCTATTACACAGTCAGTACTGTTACAGACACAGTCAGTGCTGTTACAGACACAGTCCATCCTGTTACAGACACAGTCCATCCTGTTACAGGCACAGTCAGTACTGTTACAGACAGTCAGTACTGTTACAGACAGTCAGTGCTTTTACAAACACAGTCAGTGCTGTTACAGACACAGTCCATCCTGTTACAGACACAGCCAGTACTGTTACACAGTCAGTACTGTTACAGACACAGTCAGTACTGTTACAGACAGTCAGTACTGTTACAGACAGTCAGTGCTTTTACAAACACAGTCAGTGCTGTTACAGACACAGTCCATCCTGTTACAGACACAGTCAGTACTGTTACACAGTCAGTACTGTTACAGACACAGTCAGTACTGTTACAGACACTGTCAGTGCTGTTACATAGTCAGTAATGTTACAGACACTGTCAGTGCTGTTACAGACACAGTCAGTACTGTTACAGACACAGTGATGAGTGGTCAGTGCTGTTACAGTTACAGACAGTGCTAACATGCTTATTGCTGACCCTAATAACAAATGCACTGTATAGGTTACGTGGCTGATTAACAAATTGTTAATATTTATATAGGATCATTCACATTGAAACATCTCAGTGCTTTCTTAGAGAGTTAATTATTTTCTGAAGTGCAGTGACTTTTTATGTAGGCAAAATTTGCAATTGTGGCTGTAACAACAATAAATGAAGACACTTGTTAAATGATTTAACTTGGTCAACGGTAAAGTAAACAGTACTTGTTCAGAATTGTGCATCAGAGGCTTGGTGGTAACTGAATGTTTTTAATGTAGGTTGCTGCCTAAACCACCTCAGTACCTGGAGATCTGAAACAACAACAACAACAGCTTGTATTTATAGAGCGCCTTTAACATAGTAAAACATCCCAAGGTGCTTCACAGGAGTGTTATCAAACAAAATTTGACACCGAGCCACATAAAGAGATATTAGGGCAGAAAGAGGTTGGTTTTAAGGAGCCTCTTAAAGGAGGAGAGAGAGGTAGAGAGGCGGAGAGGTTTAGGGAGGGAATTCCAGAGCTTAGGGCCTCGGCAACAGAAGGCACGGCCACCAATGGTGGAGCGATTAAAATCGGGGATGGGCAAGAGGCCAGAATTAGAGGAGCGCAGATATCTCGGGGGGTTGTGGGGCTGGAGGAGGTTACAGAGATAGGGAGGAGGGGCGAGGCCATGGAGTGATTTGAAAACAAGGATGAGAATTTTTTAATTGAGGCGCTGCTTAACCGGGAGCCAGCATAGGTCAGCGAGCACTGGGGTGAATTTGCAAACCTCTTTGAAAACCTGAGAAAGCAACAAGTTCACGTGGTTTAGAGGAGGCCATAAATCGCATGTTATTTGAAAAATAATCCTCAATATTTAACTCAACCTATAACACAAATTTAATAATTACTATACGCTGATATTTATGGTAAAGTAACTAAGTACGTTGTCAGTGTCAACTCACTAGAAAGTACATGTGAGTGACGGTAATTACATGCGATGCAAGCTACTGCAATTATCGACATTCAATGTCTAGACCATCTGGAGTACTGTGTGCAGTTCTAGTCACCTAACCACGGGCAGGATATTTTTGCCCTTGAGAAAGTGCAGAGGTGAGCACTGAAGATGCTCTCCCGTATTAGGAATTTAAGTTATGAGGAAAGACTAGGGAAGAATGGACTTGCTTTCTTTGGGAAAGAGCAGGCTTTGAAGCGACCTTCGGTGAAGATTATGAAGGGAATTTGGGCAAAGCTGATCCGTGGAAATTGTTTATCCTGGCAAGGCGTGCAGATATCAGGTGACACAAGTTAAACATTAGCACATCAGGAGTAAGAAGGAAAATCAGGTAGTGCTTTTCACCCAAAGGATAATAAAATTGTGGAATAAGTGACAGCTAAGGAAGTTGAAGTGGGCAACATGAATGGGCTCAAAGGACAATTAGATGTGTTTATGGGGAGGAAAAGGGCTTGAGGGATAGGGTGAGAAAGCAGATGTGTGACGCTGAACTACCGCAAAGGACGAGCTTCTGGGCTGAATGGCCCTTTCTTGCTCCTGAAAGCTCTTTTGTTCTTCAGACTATGGTTTGAGAACGAGCGTTCCGAAGAATCTGGAGTCTGATTCAGATCTGGGTTGGGGCTCTCTACATCACATGCACACCAAATTTAACCTACAATACAACAGTGATTACATCTCAAAAGTACTTAATTGGTTGTAAAGCGCTTTGGGACGTCCTGAGGCCGTGCAAGGCGCTATTTAAATGCAAGTCTTTCTTTCTTCAGATTGGAATTTAGGAAAGCATCTCATGCCAGTGTAAGAGCAGAGGAATGGCTTCTCTAAGCCATGCACATTATCTGCCACATTGCTGGGAAACCCCTCAAAATCACATAGGGACTCATTAATAGCCAACCAATCCACGTACAGCGCCAACATTAGACCAGCAAAATAATCAGACACATCACTGCCAACTGATGCCGAACAAATGGAAAAATTTGTAGCCGATCCCAGGTGGCAGCACACACCACGCAAGACTTTTGATGAAATGTTCAGAGAAACATTTGAAACTGGCAACTTGTCCAACTAGTAAGAAGTGCAGTGGCTGTTTTTCAGGAGCAGGTACACTTAAAGTCAAAAGGGTGTAAATTAGGCAGACACGACCTGGGCCAATTCAGAACATATAGGATTCAGCCTTTTGGTTCGCTGCTGGTCCACATACTGTAAATAATCAAACGCCCTACATCATCGGGAACTTGTGGTCGACCAACTAACAATTCTTACTCGTGAAAAACTGCTACCGACAGCAATAATAAAGATGGTGGAAATTGCATCAGCCATGATTTCTAAAGCAGGCAATTTTTTTTTTTTTGCTTATGTGAAGGTGCCACTCTTGGCAGTATCCAGCCTTAGCAGATCCAACCTGCTCTCTAGTCCTTTTCATAACATTAATCTTGCGAACCGCAAATTCCGATTATGAGGGCTCCTTTACATCACATAACATGAATGATCATTGCAATGCTTGGCCTGGAGTGGATACAGAACAATGGACGGACAGGGTGAATTCCGAACACGATTGTGGATTGGGGCAAACACACGCCTGCAAATTTACTGTCTGCGAACATTGACCAGATTTGTATGCTGTTCCTCTCTCAGCTATTTTAACAGAGGCATTAACCCATTTAAAATAAGGTGGCTAATGCTTACATTAAAATAGCAACCAGAGGAATGCCTCATATGCTAAGATTGCAAAGAGTAATTTCTAGGCTTCATACCCCAAACTAACAAGGGACTACACACCTGCCTGTAACTCACTCTTGACCATCTGTTACTTTTGAGCACAACATACTATGTACACCTTTCCTCAATTTCTTCTAAGAAAGGTGGGTTGGGGAGAGGTTGCGGCACAGGAAAGGAAATAACTTGCATTTATATAGCGCCTTTAACGTAGTAAAGCGTCCCAAGGCGCTTCACAGGAGCGATTATCAAACAAAATTTGACACCGAGCCACAGAAGGAGATATTAGGACAGAGCTTGGTCAAAGAGGTCAGTTTTAAGGAGCGTTTTAAAGGAGGAGAGAGAGGTAGAGAGATTTAGGGAGGGAATTCCAGAGATAAGGGCTCAGGCAGCTGAAGGCACGGCCACCAATGGTGGAGCGATTTAAAATCAAGTTAAAATGAAAACAAAGAGCAAAGGGTGTGAGGGTCATCTGACCATGCCAGAGATGTAAAACTAAACAGGATTTACAGGCTGTTAAAGCCATTAGCTGCCTGTCATATCTGAACCTGGGACTTTCAATGATTGTTCTCCCTGGAGTTCTTCAACTTGGTTAATCCTCTAAATGAGGCTTTCCTCTTGACCATGATAGATCAGCTGAAGGCTCTCACCTATAATGTTAGCCTACCTTTCTCTTTACAGACGCCGACAGACCATAGAATCACAGAAATTTACGGCACAGAAGGAGACCATTTGCCCCATCATGCCTGTGCCGGCCGAGAAAGAGCTATCCAGCCTAATCCCACTTTCCAGCTCTCGGTCCGTAGCCTTGCAGGTTACGGCACTTCAAGGTCTGCTGTGTATTTCCAGCATTTTCTGCTTTCTATTTCAGAGAAATCTGCGCATTCTACTGCTTAAATGTACGGTTTATAGGAATATCAGGCAATGTGGGAGGGCATAACACCCCTTCCCAAATGTTAGAAGTTTTCTGTTTCTAAATAATACTAGAATTCATATGCCAAGCATATTATGAAGGGATTGCAAGTCAAATAAAGTTCTCTTCAATAAGAACCAAGTGTATCAAATTTATTTCTAATGTAGACTTATGCTTACATAACTTACATTAAAGTAGAAAATGCTTCTGAACTTTTCCAGAGTTCTTGGCAACTGAGCCCCGGCTGACTGAGACTTGCACGTTATTGAAACACAGCACTCAATGCCACAAATACAACTGTCGGTCACCACATTGATAAAGTGGAACTACAGGTGAAGAAAATTCTATTCGGGTAGGCGAAAAGACCTTTCTGAATAGAAACTGCATAGTGGGTAGCACACTGGCCTCTGAGTCAGAAGGTTGTGGGTTCAAGTCCCCACTCCAGAAACTTGAGCGCAAAAATCTAGGTTGACACTCCAGTGCAGTGCTGAGGGAGTGCTGCACTGTCGGAGGGGGTCGTCTTTCAGATGAGATGTTAAACTCAGGCCCCATCTGCTCTCTCAGGTGGATGTAAAAGACCCCACGGCCACTATTTCGAAGAAGAGCAGGGGAGTTCTCCCTGGTATCCGGGCCAATATTTATCCCTCAACCAACATCACTAAAAACAGATTATCTGGTCATTATCACATTGCTCTTTGTGGGAGCTTGCTGTGCACAAATTGGCTGCTGCGTTTCCCACATTATAACAGTGACTACACTTCAAAAAGCACTTCATTGGCTGTAAAGCACTTTGGGACATCCGGTGGTTGTGAAAGGCACTATATAAATGCAAGGCTTTCTATTTTCCTTTACCCTATTACGCACATTTGTTAGTGCGGAGTATCACTTTAAGACTAAGGAGCTCATCCATTCACATGTTTGATGTGCACCTTAATTATATATTCAGCACTAATTAGCCTTGCTAACAGCTGAGGTTGTTTTATAAAAGCCAAACATGTTAGTACAAGAGGTGCTCTTATACAAGGAGCTCTCTATGTTACAGCAGAATAGTAATAAGTTTTATTAATGATTTATGGAGATTGCAATTTTTTTTTTAAAGTCTCATAATGCTGTCACTGAAAAAAAAATGCCCAGCTAATCAAGAAGGTGCAAAGAAAGATTAATATCGTTTTATTTCTCTCGCTGGTAATTTCCTAATCCATTTCCTATCATGCTGTGTGGGAGGAAGGTGAGGACCGAGGAAGTGAAGGAGTTCCGCAGGTCTGAGAATGGAGGAGCAACGTGATGGGATAAACCGAAATAACAACAGAAAACGCTGGAAAAACTCAGCAGGTCAGGGCAACATCCGTGGAGAGAGAAACGGAGTCAACGTTTCGGGTCAAAACCCTTCTTCAGAACTGAGAAAAAAAAGGCAGGAAATGAAACAGATGAACAAGGTTGAAGAGCCAAACGGAGATCCCGTCGGAGAGAAGAGCAGAACTTCTTCAAGGTGGGCATTCCTAGAAGAGAGGTGGCAGTGAACCAAACACTAATACAACAGCAAATATTGTTTGGTTCACTGCCACCTCTCTTCTAGATCCGCAGTATTTTGCTATCGTGATGGGGTAAATGTCCAACTTGCCACCTGAGGCGGTAACCTGCGCCACCTAGGAATAAAACTAGCATTGCGGATTGACCGCCCGATCTTTATTTACATTCAAATCAATAATAAAATTAAGACTTGTGTTTATATAGCCCCTTTCACGACCTCATGATGTCCCAAAGCTCTTTACAGCTGATGAAGTACTTTTTGACGTATAGCCACTGCTGTAATGTGGGAAATGTGGCAGCCAGTTTGCGCACACCAAGCTCCCACAAACAGCAATGTGATAATGGCCGGATAACCCAGTGATGTTGATTGAGGGGTAACTATTAGCCCAGGACACTGGGGGAGAACTCCCCCAGCTCTGTTTCAAAATAGCGGCCGTGGGAGCTTTTACGTCCACCTGAGAGGGCAGACGTGGCCTCAGTTTAATGTCTCCTCTGAAAGACGGCACCTCCAACAGTGCAGCACTCCCTCAGCACTGCACTGGAGCGTCAGCCTAGATTTTTGTGCTCAAGTCTCTGGAGTGGGACTTGAACCCACAACCCTCTGACTCAGAGGCGAGAGAGAGTGCTACCCACTGACCTGAATCAAAATGGCAAATGTGTGGTTTCTATAACAAGCGGCTGATATGCCAAGTCACTTTCCCGCCCGGAAGGCAGGTTGAAAATCTACCTTCGCGAGTCTTGATTCCAACACTGTGAAGATACAAGGAGGAGGAACAACATTTAAGATGGCGTGTTGAGCGCTTGGAGGGAGCAAGAGGGGAAAACCCAGAGGAGCTATCAATAAAATAGAGAACAAGGTTGTGAGGAAGAGAGGTGGGTTGGAGGCTAGAAATGAACGAGGAAAAAGAAAAACTTGCATTTCTATAGCGCCTTTCATGACCTCGAGATGTCCCAAAGCACTTTACAGCCAATTAAATAATTGTGAAGTGTAGTCACTGTTGTAATGTGGGAAACGCGGCATCCAATTTGTGCACAGCAAGCTTCCACAAACAGCAATGTGACAATGACCCAGATAATCTGTGTTTTGGTGGTGAAAGGGCCACCTATTAGATGTCAAGCTTTTTCCTGTGTCGTACTCAGTGAGGGAGATGCTGGAAGAGACACGGCAGGAACATTTACAGTTTGGACAGACTTGGGCTTTATAACGAGTTAGTGAAACGATGTGTTCAGCATGAATGAATAGATGCACTTTAAATTCCTGACGAGGAAATACTTCTCAAACAGCTAATCAATTTTAGTTTGAAGGCGTGTAACTCACTTTGGGAAAAGGCGGCTGGCCCCATGACCGACGCTGGAAAAACAATCACTTTTCCAATTAAATCCCAGCCGTTTCAGTGCAACTGAAATGATGTCAGCAGCCCCAATAAGCAGCACGCGCGCCCACTGCAATTCAAATTATTACATTTGCAAGTCACAATGGAGCCGGGGCATAGAATATAAGAGCAGGGAGGTTATGATGGAGCTGTACACAGCGCTAAGTTAGGCCACAGCTGGAATACTGTGTGTAGTTCTGGTCGCCACACTATAGGAAGGATGTGATTGCATTGGAGAGGGTGCAGGGGAGATTCACCAGGATGTCACCTGGGCTGGAGCGCTTCAGTGATGAAGAGAGACTGGACAGGCTGGGGTTGTTTTCCTTAGAGCAGAGAAGGCTGAGGGGGGACCTGATTGAGGTGTATAAAACTATGAGGGGCATAGATAGGGTAGATAGAAAGGAACTTTTCCCCTTAGTAGAGGGGTCAATAACCAGGGGGCATTGTTTCAAGGTAAGGGGCAGGAAGTTTAGAGGGGATTTGAGGAAAACCTTTTTCACCCAGAGGGTGGTTGGAATCTGGAACTCACTGCCTGAAAGGGTGGTAGAGGCAGGAACCCTCACAACATTCAAGAAGCATTTAGATGAGCACTTGAAACGCCATAGCATACAAGGCTACGGACCAAGTGCTGGAAAATGGGATTAGAATAGATAGAGCTTGATGGCCGGCGCAGACACGATGGGCCGAAGGGCCTCTTTCTGTGCCGTTTAACTCTATGACTTTATGACTCTATTACCATTTTAGCACAGCTCAAAATGCATATATTTTTTTAATTGATCAGCAAAAAATTACTGCAGAAATTTCTAAATTCCCTTTTTCAGTTGACAGGGTTTTAATTAGCAATTTTTCAATATTCTCTTAGCCAGTTTCAGGCAGATGCTACAGATCACATGGCGCCTTGGTAATTCAAGCTTAAAGACTACATCGTAATGTGACAGTTTTGAGAAGCAAAAAATCGCTTATGCATCAGCGATTATTTCAAACCTTGTTTCGTCCTGATTATCTTGTGTGTGGAATGATCTTCACTGAACAATCAGAGCTGGAAAAGCTTGTCTCAGAGACATGATCAAACTATATTTGTTTATTTTCGTACACATTCCTTGACTGGAACATATGGGCAGTTATCAAGGTTGTGTGCGAAACCTAATTCAGAATCCAAGGTGATCTGATTTGGGTCAATACCTAAATGCACCCTTTCCCAGGTGTTTACATTTAGATGCCAAGTCCCTTTTTAAAGGTGTTCTGCACATTCCTGCAGTCATTGTACATGGTGCTCCACAGTTACATGCAGTAATTGAGGGGATTAGCCGAGGAGCAACGTAAACTCCTGGGCTGAAGCAATTAACTTAGATATTGGCGTGTAATTGGCGACCCCGAAGAAAGCTGTTCAGAGAGATCTCGCGATCCCTGTGGCGAGAAGTTGGCCTTTTTGACATTCAGTTGAGATCAGTGTCCTGTAGTGGGAATTCCCTCGCGCGAGCTGTCTAAGCAGCCAATCACAATGCAGAATTCTCACAGACCGGGGAACCAGGAAGTGAAGCAGCTCCTTTTTAAAAATGTCAGAGAGAGAAAAAACAAAGATTGGAGCTCTCACGTGGGTCATTGAATATATTTAAGGTGGAGATAGACAGATTTTTGAACGATAAGGGAGTCAAGGGTTATGGGGAGCGGGCAGGGAAGTGAAGTTGAGGCCAAGATCAGATCAGCCATGATCTTATTGAATGGCGGAGCAGGCTCGAGGGGCCAAATGACCTACTCCTGCTCCTACGTCTTATGTTCTTATGCAAAGGTAAACCTGAAATAAAGATCAACAAACTTTTTAAAAAATATAACTTTTTTTAAAGTTTCTTATAAATTGTAATTTTTATTATAATGGAGAAATTTGACACTTCACAAAATTAAAATTATTTTTTCAGGGCCGTAACGTTTATTTAGCAGTCAATACGCTGTTAAAACTCCAGCTACACCTAATCCAACAAGGTCTAACTTTTAATGGGGTGTTTAACAACGATATTACTGTGGAAAAGCCCAAGTTTTCGTCAGTTTAACTGATTTCCCTGACGACATTGATTGCCGGCTATGGGCGGGGTGGGGGGAGGGAGCTCCACAGCGCAGCAAGTGTCGGAGCAGTGTCAGACAGCTGTTATTACCCACCGCAAATTCCAGCCCATTGGCCCAGAAATTCGGGTCCCCACGGGTGAGTACGCACTGGGTGCTCGCGTGTAAGCCCAACAAAAGTGCCAGTTTTGTGCATGCACTGTGCATGCGCGGGAAACCGACACTTACGTTCCCTTGAAAGAAGGGGTTGACAGGTGGAACGCGTGCGCCGCGCGTGCGCATCGAACTTATGGTTTTTTTCCAGGTTTTTCCGGGAGGGTACGTCTCCAGGAGTTACACATATAAAAAGCAGGCGCAAGGCCTGCTTTTAACAAGTGGTGAATAAATTAAAATTAAAACATTTTTTCCACAGGTTTATTATTTTTAAATACTTTAAAGAAAGGTAAGTTTATTTTTAGCCCTGAAATGAGCCAACACCTCTTTTGATGTGATCAATTCTTTGCACTTCTGGAAAGCTCGTTTACATTCGTCATTCCACTTCCATGGTACCCCCGTTTGCAGTAGGGTGTTCAGTGGGTGTAGAACTGTAGGCAAATTCGGCAAGAACTTATGGTAGTAGTTCACCAACCCGAGGAACGACCTCAGTTGTGACACATTTTCCGGTGCTGGAGCCTTGACTACTGCCTCAATCTTTTCAGGGGACTTATGTAACCCCTCTTCATCAATAACGTGGCCACAATACGAGATCTGCTTCTGGAAAAACTCGCATTTGTGGCGATTAGCTCAGAGCCCATAATCCTTCAATCTAGTGAGCACCTGCTCCAGGTTGGCGAGGTGATCACTGTCATTTTCGCCCGTGACCAGGATGTCGTCCAAATAACACTGGGTCCCTGGAATCCCTTGTAGGACTTGATCCATTGCCCTTTGCCAAATAGCCGGAGCTGAAGCTACCCCGAACACCAGCCGGTTGTATTGGTGGAGACCTTTATGAGTGTTGATCGTGAAGTACTGTTTCGAGGCTTCTTCTACCTCCATTTGCAGGTACGCCTGGGCCAGATCAATCTTAGTGAAGCGTTTCCCTCCAGATAGCGAGGCGAAAATATCTTCAATCCGCGGAAGCGGATATTGTACAGTGTGAAGGACTGGGTTCACTGTCACCTTAAAGTCCCCACAGATGCGAACCTTCTTTGATTCCCCAGGCGTATTACTCAATGACCTCTTAATTACAGGAACGATGGGTGTAGCCCACTCGCTCCAGTCCACTTTGGATAGCACTCCTGAACGTTCCAAACCTTCCAGCTCTGCTTCGACGGCTGGGCGGATCGCATAAGGTACCAGTCTGGCCTTAAAAAACTTTGGGCTTGCATTTTCCTCTATTTTGATCTAACAGGTGAGACTAGAACTAGGGGGCATAATCTTAGAATAAGGGGCTGCCCTTTCAAAACTGAGATGAGGAGAAACTTCTTCACTCAGAGGGTAGTAAATCTATGGAATTTGCTACCCCAGAGAGCTGTGGAAGCTGCAACATTAAATAGATTTAAAATGGAGATAGACAGTTTCCTAGCAGATAAGGGAATTTGGGGTTACGGGGAGAGGGCAGGGAAGTGGACGTGAGTCTAGATTCGGATCAGCCATGATCCTATTGAATGGCGGAGCAGGCCCGAGGGGCCATGTGGCCTACTCCTGCTCCTACTTCTTATGTTCTTATGTTCTTATGTTCCCACAGATTGGTGAGAGAGAAAGGAGGGAAGGGGGTGTGGGGAATAGAGATCGCTGCTGCCGAACTGAGCCGCGTCAGAAGAAGAAAATTAAAATTTAAAGTCGAATTAACATTTATGCTGCTGCCGAACTGAGCCGAGAGAGAAAGTTAACATTTATGTGGCGGGGAAACGTGATCTGCTGCCGAACTGAAGAAAATAAAAATTAAAAGCTTCCGGTAGCTTCCGGTTCATTGGCGTCATTCACTGTGTCATAAATAACATTGACCCTGAATGGAAGACAAGAGCTGACCCTTTGTGCACCTTAACTCTGCATCAATGGAAAGTCACTTCATTGCAAAGTACCGCAGGTGTACGGTGCTGATGGTGCAGCCGTGGCTCAGTGGGCAGCACTCTCGCCTCTGAGTCAGAAGGTTGTGGGTTCAAGTCCCCACTCCAGAGACTTGAGCACAAAAATCTAGGGTGACACTCCAGTGCAGTGCTGAGGGAGCGCCGCACTGTCAGAGGTGCCGTCTTTCAGAGGAGACGTTACACCGAGGCCCCGTCTGCTCTCTCAGGTGGACGTAAATATCCCACGGCACTATTTCGAAGAAGAGCAGGGGAGTTATCCGCGGTGTCCTGGGCCAATATTTATCCCTCAATCAACATTACTAAAACAGATTTATCCGGTCATTATCACATTGCTGTTTGTGGGAGCTTGCTGTGCGCAGATGGCTGCCGCATTTCCTACATTACAACAGTGACTACACTTCAAAAGTACTTCATTGGCTGTAAAGTGCTTTGGGACGCCCGGTGGCCATGAAAGATGCTATACAACAACAACAATTTGTATTTATATAGCGCCTTTAACGTAGTAAAATGTCCCAAGGCGCTGCACAGGAGTATTTTAAGACAAAAAATTTGACACCGAGCCACATAAGGAGAAATTAGGGCAGGTGACCAAAAGCTTGGTCAAAGAGGTAGGTTTTAAGGAGCGTCTTAAAGGAGGAAAGAGAGGTAGAGAGGCTGAGAGGTTTAGGCAGGGAATTCCAGAGCTTAGGGCCCAGGCAGCTGAAGGCACGGCCACCAATGGTTGAGGGATTATAATCAGGGATGCTCAAGAGGGCAGATTTAGAGGAGCGCAGATATCTCAGGGGGGTTGTGGGGCTGAAGGAGATTACAGAGATAGGGAGGGGCGAGGCCATGGAGGAATTTGAAAATAAGGATGAGAATTTTGAAATCGAGGCGCTGCTGAACCGGGAGCCAATGTAGGTTCAGCGAGCACAGGGGTGATGGACAAGTCTTTCTTTTTTGGAAATCTTACATTATCTTCATTGGTCACTTGCCCAGTGACATGAGAAATTCATTGTCTTCTTGGAATTAAATGTCATCCTTTTACATTAAGTCTCCATCACATCCTGACCGACCTTGACCCACATAATGCACAGCACAACTGTGATACCAGTCACCCTATTGCATCTGAAACTAGTCAAAGGATAGTCACTGTGTTTGCTACAGTAGATTTAAAATAAATACTTATTGATCACCAGTCTGTCATTGCTGTTTATGCATCACAGTTATTAATATTCTATTGAAACACTTGCAAGGAGAATTACACAGTTAATAAAATATACCCAATACTATTGGTGACATAAAAACAGAAAATGCTGGAGAAACTCAGCGGGTCAGGCAGCATCTGTGAAGAGAGAAACAGAGTTAACGTTTCAGGTCGATGACCTTTCGTCAGAACGAGAAAAAAGCAGGAAATGGAACAGATTTTTAAGCGAGTGTAGGGGCTGGGAAAGGGGGGAGGGGATGAAAGAACAAAAGGGAAGGTCTGTGATAGGATAGAAGGCGGAAAAGGTTAAGAGACATTAAGAGATATTCAAGGCAACTATTGGTGACATCTTGCTTAAAGAATCCTTCAGTAAAAAAATACTTACCACACCAGCCAATGTTCCCTTCAATTTTTTATTGGTGCACGGCCCTTTTAAGGGGCCGCACGGCCCGTTCAAAATACCGCTCATGCGTGGATTTTCCCATTTAAAAGCTGGTGAGTCGGCTGCGTGGGAGCTCCAGAGCGCTGTGCGGCTGTGTGGCCCTGCAGCTTAAAGGGAACATGACACCAGCCATATTTATGGCAACCCTGTGTGACATTTCCAGTTCAGTTTTGTACTGTGAGCCTGTGCCCACTACAACCTAGAGTGAAACTTCCCAAACTCATACTGTTATGCCTGACATTGGTGATAGGTACTCGATTGCCTTGGCCTGAGCACATGGAGTTTGATAGTGCTGTTATCGTTGTATTGTGTCTGACATTGGATATAGGTATTCGATTGCTTTGCCCTGGGAGAGTGTGTTTGGATCAGCCATTAAAAACAACATGAACTGAGCTCTGCATACGGCCTCTGGATTATCTTTGCAAACGCAACATTTGGCGACGAGGATGGCTGAAATCTCTCTTCCACCACCTCCTCCCTTCCTTGCACTACCCGGTGAGCCCCCGATCCGATGGGTTCGCTGGTTACAGTCCTTTGAAACCTACCTCATTGCTCTTGGACTAGAAAATGTGAGTACAGCACAGAAAAAGGCACTGTTATCCCATTGCTTGGGAGCGGAGGGCCAGCGTGTTCTTAGGACATTATGAGCAGCAGACTCAATTCAAACGTATGATGAGGCTGTGGCTCTGTTAAGCACACACTTCTCTGCCCCACAAAGTGCCCTCCTGCGGCGATTCATTTTTAGACAGCGTCACCAACTCCCCGGCAAGTCGGTGCATCAATACGTAGCTAATTTGAGGGGGTTGGCTAGCTCAAGATGAGATGGTGCGTGATCAACTAATAGAGCACACCAACAACGTGAGAGTGCGTGAAAGACTGTTACTCGAGTCCGACGATCTGTCGTTGTCACAGGCAGTCAACATTGCCTTTCAAGTGGAGTCTGCAGCCGAATGTGCAGCGAAACTAGCACACACACCCAGTGACAGCGCCCTCGGCCCCGACAGCTCTGACACTGTAATGCTCGCGCGACAGCAGCAACGTGCGCTACCGCAGCAACAGTGTGGAAACTGCGGATCTCGTTCACATGCTACCAGAGCGCAGAATTGCCCCACACGCGGCCAAGCCTGTCGCAATTGTGGAAAACAAAATCACTTTGCCAATGTCTGCTGCTCTGCCCCTGTTGCTACAAATGAACACTCTCAGTCCTCAAGCAGTTGGCCTATAATTCACAACGTGAGCTCTGGGCCAGTAGTGGCTTTCAAGTCATGCACAATTAACCTGAATGGTGTGTGCATCCCTCTGTTGTTGGATACCGGTGCCAGCATCTCACTGCTGAATGTGGACACATTCAAACACTTTTTCAGCTCCCTGCCACTCTCTGCGCCCTCCACTGCCCTTTGCGGGTATGGTAATTCGAAAATTGGACTAGTGGGCTCAGTCAACCTCACTGTACGCTATGGAACAAAAGTTTTGCCAGATTTTTGTTTTCATGTGGCACACCAAGGAGCTAACCTGATGGGACTGGATCTTTTCACTGACCTGGGTTTTTCTCTCTTGGACACCGGCGGGTCTGCGATTCTGCACATCGCCTCACCGTGGCGCCAAACATGGCCAGCACTCTTCGAGGGTATGGGCTGCCTGACTGCCTTCACTCACCAGCCCATGGTTGACTCCACCGTTACCCCTGTCATTCAGCCACTGCGCCGAATCCCGCTTGCTCTCCGTGACGGGGTCACAGCTGAACTAAAGCAGCTACTGGAAGCTGGCATCATCGAACCAGTTGATGCCTCCCCATGGGTCTCCAACCTGCTGGTCGCAACGAAAAAGTCAGGTGGTCTACGCGTCTGTGTCGATCTTCGAGCAGTGAATAAGGCCGTAATCCCTGACAAGTATCCACTGCCCACGTCAGAGGAACTCACAGCGCAGTTCTATGGTTCCATCCTCTTCTCGAAACTGGACCTTCAACAGGGCTATCTACAGGTTCCCCTCCACCCCAGCAGCAGGGACCTCACTGCTTTTGTGACACATGCTGGCATCTTTCGGTACACCAGGATGCCATTTGGACTTAGCTCTGCACCCAGCTGCTTCCAAAAGGTGATGTCCTCTGTGCTCGCGGGCATTCCTGGGGTGGCCATCTACCTGGATGACATCGTCGTGCATGGGCCCTCGACCTCCACTCACGACGAACGCCTTCACAGAGTTTTCATGGCTCTAGCAAAAACACAAGCTCACACTGAATGGCGAAAAGTGTGTCTTTGCTGTTTCAGAGATCGAATTTGTGGGGTTTCGGTTGTCGGCTGACGGTATATCCCCACTCCAGTCAAACGTGGATGCCATTCACAGCATCCCAGAACCCAGCTCTGCAGCACAGGTTGCCTCCTTCCTTGGCATGACTGGGTACTACCTAAAGTTTTTGCCCCAGTACTCAGCCACCACAGCCCCACTGCGCCAGCTCCTGGGATGAGACCTGGGTGTGGTCACAAGCCTGTACGGAAGCTGTTCGCCTCCTCAAATCGCAGCTCACATCGCCTCCAGTGTTGGCTCACTTTGACGTCGCCAGCCCCACCCTCGTCACCTGCGACGCAGCTGTGGGGGCGGTGTTATCGCAGATACAGAATGGAGTGGAGAAACCAATCGCCTTTGCCTCCCGAGCCCTTAGCCCCACTGAACAGAAGTACTCAGTAGGCGAGCGTGAGGCGCTGGCGTGCATCTGGGCATGTGAGCGGTGGCACCTGTACACGTATGGCCGTGCCTTCACCCTGCAAACCGATCACCAGGCTCTCACTGCCCTGCTGTCGACATCCGGCACGGGCCACAGACCACTGCATCTATACCACTGGTCTGACCGCCTCCGCCAATACAATTTCAGTCTCCAGTTCACACCAGGACGTGACAATGTTGTTGCAGATCTGCTCTCCCGCACTGTCTCTGCCCCAGCCCCACTCGTCGGGTCTGAACATGTGGAACAGGATATCGTCCAGATGCTGCACACGCCTCTCCAAACAACAGTCTCTCTCCAGGAGCTCAAAGAGGCCTCTGAACAGGATCCGGCCCTCTCCCAGCTGTGCACTTTCATCAGAGATGGCTGGCCTCGCAAGGTGACTGAGGAACTGTCTGCCTACTCCAGAGTTAAAGAGGAGCTCTCCTGCTGGAATGACTCCTGTGTTGCACATGGGCTCTGCACTGTGGTCCCAAGTGCCCTTCGTGCGCGTGTTTTATCCATGGCGCACGAGGGCCACTTGTGCATAGTGAAGCTCAAACAACGTTGCCAAGACCTAGTGTGGTGGCCGGGTATCGACAGGGAAATCGAGGCCCTGGTCAAGGACTGTGCAGCTTGCCTTTGCCTTGTAAGTGGCAACACTGGCCACCAAGCTCCTCCACCCCTGCAACCCCTTGCCTGGCCCTCTCAGCCCTGGGAGCACCTGCAGCTGGACGTCTGCGGGGAGATCCATGGTGTCCCCCACCATCAACGGTTCCTAGTGGTGACCTATGACCTGCACTCAAAATGGTCACTGCCGTGGGCTCCGTCACCTCTCGGGTCATCATCGATATCCTTGAGTCCCTCTTCTCCCGCTGGGGGCATCCAAAGGCCATCACCACAGACAATGGCCCCCAAATGGTCTCTTCGGAACTCTCCTCTTACCTTATGAGCAAGGGCATCCGTCACATATGCACAGCGTACTACCACCCCGAGTCAAATGGGGGGGGGTGGAGCATTTTAACCAGACACTGAAAAATGGCCTCAGAGCACACCTATCCCAGGGGTGTGCGTTTGACAAGGCCCTCCTCCACACACTGCTGCACTACAGAGCCTCCCAGCATTCCACTACAGGGGTCTCACCCGCATCTCTCATGCTAGGCCGTGAGCTCATGCTGCCCCTTGGCAGGCTCCGCCCCTCGCTAGCTCAGAGCCCTGCTCCATGGGCTCAAGCCACAGTCGCTAGACAGCAGGAGAAGATGAAACTCCGCTTTGACCAGTCGAAGAGGGCCAAGGCGCCCAACATCTCAGTCTCCGATTGGGTCAGAGTCCGCAGGCCTCACCTCAACAATAAGATGGCCTCATTCTGGTCCTCCCCTCTCCAAATCAGCCACCAACTTGGACCAGCCACTTTCTGCCTCACTGACGGCTCTCGGTAGCATGCCAGCTGCCTTCAGAAGGTGCCAGCACCCCCTGATGCGGGATTATACGGACCTAATCCCCAAGCCTTACCCCCAGAGTGGTGGGATGCACATGTGGCTCAGCCAGCCAACCCTCAAGCTGATATTGTGCCTCAGCCTGCTCCTCACCAGTCCCCACTTCGGCCTGCTCTTCACCAGTCCGCACCTCGGCCTGTTCATACACGTTCTCGCCCTGGCCACCTACAGGACTTTGTCAGTACATTTCATGTTTGAAATTCTGTGAGGGGGGAGGAAATGTTATGTCTGACATTGGTGATAGGTACTCGATTGCCTTGGCCTGAGCACATGGAGTTTGATAGTGCTGTTATCGTTGTATTGTGTCTGACATTGGATATAGGTATTCGATTGATTTGCCCTGGGAGAGTGTGTTTGGATCAGCCATTAAAAGCAACATGAACTGAGCTCTGCATACGGCCTCTGGATTATCTTTGCAAACGCAACACATACTACACAGGTTATTACAGCCAGCAGACAACGTACCCACTTTAGTAATTTCTCTGTCGGCATCTCCAATCTTGTCACCTCTTTCCCTGCTTTCCAAAGATGGCTAAAGGTGATTTCCTTCAAGTATGCTCCCTTCTGTCTGGTGTCAATTCAGTGTCCACCACCCATGTAAACATGCTCTAAGATCTTGGACATTAGCTCTATGGAAATTCGTTATTATTTAATTTGTTTTCAATGTTGGGCTTTTACATCCTGTCGCCATACCGAGAAATCTCTCTCTTTCCTTGTATCATTAATTCACGCGCTGAAGATGGAATAATAAAGCAATTTTAATTTCTAATCCTGTGTAATTTTGCTGCATAGGATTAGAACATAAGAACATAAGAAATAGGAACAGGAGTAGGTCATTCGGCCCCTCGAGTCTGCTTCGCCATTCAATAAGATCATGGCTGATCTGATCTTGGCCTCAACTTCACTTACCTTCCCGCTCCCCATAACCCTTGACTCCCTATATAGGATATATGGCACAAAAACAGGCCATTCGGCACAACCAGTCCATGCTGGTGTTTATGCTCCACTCGAACTTCCTCCCATCCTTCCTCATCTAACTCTATCCAGGACAAAGCAGCCCGCTTGATTGGCACTCCATCCACCACCTTAAACCTTCACTCCCTCCACCACCGGCGTACCGTGGCTGCAGTGTGTACCATCCACAAGATGCACTGCAGCAACTCGCCAAGGCTTCTTCGGCAGCACCTCCCAAACCTGTGACCTCTTCCACCTAGAAAGACAAGGACAGCAGGCGCATGGAACACCACCACCTCCAAGTTCCCCTCTATTCTCTTCATCCTCATGTGACCTGGGCTGTTAGAATCTCTCATGATTGGCTTGTAACTTGACCTCAAACCAGGGAGGTGGCTTGAACCCTACCTGCCAGGTGGAAACTGGCTGGTTAAAATTGCCCAGGTTACTTGCCTGCCCTCAAGCCCATCTGGATCCCATGATCGCAAATTTTTATGCAGGGTTCTGGATGGGCGGCCAAGCTGCCCGACCAAAGCTGGCGGGTTCCTTCTTTAAATATGCAGATCCAGGTCGCGACTACGTCATCGGGTCCTGACTCCGAATTTAACTCAGCGGGGAAGCGGCTCTTGGCTTTCCACACTTACTACTTACCTGACTGCTGGTAGGAGGCCATGGACTGTCCGATTCTCCGGAGGCAGACAGCCGCGTTCAGCCCACTTCCCACCCCAAACTCCCTCTTTAATATTTGGATAGACTTTATATACGGAGCAGAGTATGGCTGAAAGTATCTGTAAAAAACCCTGGATGAGTGCAGCTCCAACAACACTCAAGAAGCTCAACACCATCCAGGACAAAGCAGCCCGCTTGATTGGCACCCCATCCACTACCTTAAACATTCACTCCCTCCACCACCGGCGTACCGTGGCTGCAGTGTGTACCATCTACAAGATGCACTGCAGCAACTCGCCAAGGCTGCTTCAGCAGCACCTCCCAAACCCATGACCTCTTCCACCTAGAAGGACAAGGGCAGCAGGCGCATGGAACACCACCACCTCCAAGTTCCCCTCCAAGTCACACACCATCCTGACTTGGAAATATATCGGCCGATCCTTCATCGTCACTGGGTCAAAATCCTGGAATCATGGAACTCCCTCCCTAACAGCACTGTGGGAGCACCTTCACCGCACGGACTGCAGCAGTTGAAGAAGGCGGCTCACCACCACCTTCTCAAGGGCAATTAGGGATGGACAATAAATGCTGGCATTGCCAGTGGCAGCCACATCCTGTGAACGAATAATAATAAAAAACTAACGGTAGGGTCTGCACGAATAATATATCGTGCAGCTAATGTCTAACGAGGACTTGATCGGAAAATCTGCTCCATTATCTTTTGGATTGCATCAAGTTTCATATTTTGCAATACCAAGTCTCTATAAATAATGGTTCTATTAATGAACACTATGTACCAGCTCTTTAAATAGTGGCCCTGGTTGCTAAACAACAGACATTTTTACAGACAACATGATTAGGCAACGACAGGAGACTAAGTTTATGAATAGAAGGCAAACACAAAATTAGCTACAGCTGATGTTCCTGCTATTGCTGGTCAGATTGGGGGCTGCTGAGTTAACTGGATTCCCATCTCACCACCTAGCAGAGGTTATAATCATATCATAGAATTATAGAAATTTACAGCACAGAAGGAGGCCATTCGGCCCATTGTGTCTGTGCTGGCCGGCGAAGAGCTATCCAGCCTAATCCCACTTTCCAGCTCTTGGTCCGTAGCCCTGTGGGTTACGGCACTTCAAGTGCATATCCAAGTACTTTTTAAATGTGATGATGGTTTCTGCCTCTACCACCCTTTCAGGCAGTGAGTTCCAGACCCCCCCCACCCTCTGGGTAAAAGAAATTCACCTCAAATCCCCTCTAATCCTTCTACCAATTATTTTATGCCCCCTGGTTATCGACCCCTCCGCTAAGGGAAATAGGTCCTTCCTATTCACTCTAGCTAGGCCCCTTGTAATTTTATACACCTCAATTAGGTCTCCCCTCAGCCTCTTCTGTTCCAAAGAAAACAACCCCAGCCGATCCAATCTTTCCTCATGGCTAAAATTCCCCAGCCCAGGCAACATCCTCGTAAATCTCCTCTGCACCCCCTCTAGTGCAATCACATCCTTCCTGTAATGTGGTGACCAGAACTGCACGCAGTATTCTAACTGCGGACTAACTAGTGTTTTATACAGTTCAAGCATAACCTCCCTGCTCTTATATTCTATGCCTCAGCTAATAAAGGCAAGTATCCCGTATGCTTTCTTAACCACCTTATCTACCTGTCCTGCTACCTTCAGGGATCTGTGGGCATGCACTCCAAGGTCCCTCTGACCCTCTGCACTTCAGTGTCCTACCATTTATTGTGTATTCCCTTGCCTTAACCCTCCCCAAATGCATTACCTCACACTTCTCCGGATTGAATTCCATTTGACACTGTTCTGCCCACCTGACCAGTCCATTGGTATCTTCCTGTAGTCTACAGCTTTATTCTTTATTATCAACCACACGGCCAATTTATGTATCATCTACAAACTTCTTAATCATACTTCCTACATTCAAGTCCAAATCATCATTGATATATAACACAAAAAGCAAAGGGCCCTGCAGAACCCTGCTGGAAATAGCCATTGCGTCTATATTAATGACAAGCATTATCACAGAAAAAAATGGCTCTGATATATTTGACACATGCCCACAAATGTAGTGCATTAGATTTTTGTATGAAAACCCTCATCCTCACTTTTATTACTCCCAGACTCGACTATCCCAATGTTCTCCTGGTCGCCCTCCATAAACATGATCTCATCCAAACGCTGCTACCCTTATTCTAACCCGCACTAAGTCCCGCTCACCCATCACCCTGGCCTACATTGGCTCCCGGTCCACCAACGCCTTCTTTTAAAATCCTCATCCTCGTGTTCAAATCTCTCCCACTCCTCTCCCCTCCCTATCTCTGTAACTTGCTCCAGCCCGCCAAGGACTCTGCGTTCCTCCAACTCTGGACTTTTGTGCATCTCCCACACCCTTTGCCGCACCGTGGCTTCAGACGCCTGGGTCCTAAGCTCTGGAACTCCTGTCCTAAACTTCTCTGTCTCTCCACCTCCCCCCTCCTCCTCCTTTAAGACCCTCCTTAAAATTTACCTCTTTAAGCACCTTGGGATGTTTTCCTATGTTAAAGGCGTTGTATAAATGCGTTGTTGTTGAATAAGAAAACCAATTCATTGTTTATAGTCAATCATAATAATGAGTTGTGTAATTATAGTCAGGGACAATACAGGCAGCTTTATTGTTAGTTTACAGTGCTTTGCTCATTGTTAGAGTGACACAATACCAGATCATAATACCATGTGTTCTGGCAAAAATGACTGCACTGGTGATCACAAGAGCAGCACTGAGATTTGAACATCACCTTATTATTCCAAAGAGACGGGATCAGCTCACCCTTTTACATGTCTTGTGAAAAAATATCCACTGTGTGCCTGTAAATAATTAAAAACTACAGCGGCTGAATTTAAATTGGGGCCAATTTTGGCTTCAGATCAACTGCACACCCACTTCAGAGCCAATCACATTCACTGTCCAGCTGCCCAGTGTTTACCATAATTGTGGGGATGAGTTATTTTTGGTGAAAGCTTATTGCCCAATGTTGTGATAGAACATTTAGGAATGTATAAGAATGTGACGGAATATTCCAGCAGGAAATGGGAAAAGGTTACGGAGGTTTCTAGATATAGTTAAGGAAATTGTAGCTAATCATAAACCTGAGTTCAAGGACGTGTCATGGATCTTTGTGATGTAAGGTTCCCTCATGTGATGAAGTAATTGTTAATGTATCAGATGGATCTCCTTGTACTCTATTAAGTGACTTGTCATAATTGTGTATGAAGGTAAATGAACTGTTACAAAAGTAAAATACTGCGGATGCTGGAAATCTGAAATAAAGATAGAAAAATGCGGGAAACACTCAGCAGGTCAGGCAGCATCCATGGAGAGAGAAACAGAGTTAACGTTTCAGGTCGATGACCTTTCGTCAGAACTGGAAAAAGCTGGAGATGGAACAGGGTTTTAAGCAAGTGTAGGGGCAGGGAAAGGGTAGTGGGGGGGCGGGGGGCGGGGTGTGGGTGGAGGAAGGAACGAAAGGGAAGGTCTGTGATTGGGTGGAAGGCAGGAGAGATTAAATGACAAAAGGGATGATGGTGCGAGGCGAAAGGAGATGGTAATGGGTCAAGTAAAGCAACAAAAGATGGGTCTAGAAGAGGTGTAAATGGGAATAGCAGAATCATCAACTGCTGCCGTCCGAAAAAAGGGGCAGAGGTTATGATCTGAAATTATTGAACTCAATGTTGAGTCCATATTGAATATACTCAATGACTCAGCATCTACAGCCCTTTGGGGTAGAGAATTCCAAAGATTCACACCCTCTGAGTGAAAGAATTCCTCCTCATCTCAGTCTTAAATTGCTGACCCCTTATCCTGAGAATATGTTCCCTTTTCTAGACTCTCCAGCCAGGGGAAACAACCTCTCAGCATTGTGATATCTTGAGACACAGCATATATAAACAACAGCACAACATGGCTTCCCGTAAGAACTGGACTGCACGTGGCTTTATTATTATATACATCAGTAGTCCACCAGGTTGCTCTATTACACTTCTCCCTCCTTATTGAAGAAACTTATCACAGCAAATAATCAATGCACATGACTTGCATGGTATACACAACTCTTAGTATACATTTCTCAAATTGCGTCCTTCTGCACTCTGACGCTCACCTTGAAGTCTTGGATTGGACTGCCTGTTTCGCTGAACACCTTCAGATACTGCTTAATGACATCATCTTTTGATGCAAATTTCATTTCCACATGAAAAATCTCATTCCAGTCCAGCTTCAGTGATCCCAACCAATTTCTACCTATCAAGGCAGGCTTGTCCCCTGCCACTACTATGAGAGGCAAGCTCTGACACTGATCCTTGTATTTGACTGGTATGGTGACATTTCCTACTACAGGGATTTGCTCTCCTGAGTAGCCTCGCAGCTCTACCTTCGATTTCTCTAGTCGATAATCACGCAACTTGTCGCGATATAGTGATTCCAGTACTACGCTCATGGATGCACCAGTGTCAATTTCCATGGGTATCCTGGTTCCTGCGACATCTACTTGGATGACAATACCTCACAAATCGCTGTTAGATACCTTCGTGCTCCTGATGACGTGAATCTCCAGAACCTCCTTGTCCTGCTGCTTCTCTTCAACGGTCTGTAGTGTCCGGCGATTTCTACTTAGAGCATTGCCAGTCGGTTTACTCTTCTGTCGGCACGCCTTCGCAAGATGCCCAGTTTTCTTGCAGTAGAAACACTCTGCCTTCACATTTGGACAGCTTTGAGCGCTGTGTTGTCCCAGGCACCGATAGCACGACTTCAATGCACTGTTACCATGGCCAGTTGTTGAGGCCTTGGGGCCCAACTGCCTTTTACTTTTAGCCTGCAGCCGATTCACCTCGGTTGTCTGACGACTGGAAATGGCGCGGAACTCTCGGGATTATCGGTCGGCCATATCCATCGACATAGCTGTCTGACAAGCTAAATCAAAATTCAAGTTAGGGGTTGTCAACAATTTACTTTTGATACATTCAGTTTGCAACCCACAAACAAAGCGGTCACACAAAGCTCGGTCCTGAATGTTTCCGAAATGACAGTGAATGGATAACCTTTTTAAAGCTACAATGTTCTCACTGATACCCTCATCATTTAATTGATCATGTGTTTCAAAACGATAGCTTTCCGTAATTTCCAGGGTTCAGGGCTGTAGTGCTGTTCTAACTTGGTGAGGATCTCCTTCAGTGGTGTGTCCTTTGGCTTGGCAGGAACAAGCACATTTTTCAGGGTTTCATACACCTCGGGGCCTGCTTCAGTCAAAAAATAGCCTGTTTCATTTCTAAAACCGTCTGGTTACAGTTTACATTATCGGTGTCTTTATTTGTGGTGAAAAACATTTCTAGCCGCTCCACATACGCTCCGAAAGTCTCTCGGTCACGATGGAACTCACCCAAGCGCCTTATTATTCCCATAGGCATGGCCACCTGGACTCTGGCAACATCGACAGTTCAGCCCCGTGTGCTCGAAATTTACCGCCTCGGATTTTTAAGTTTTTCTGCAAAGCGAAGAACCTCTAACAGTCCCTCTGTTGGTTGGCAGGATTATCCCCCAACAAAAATTTCAGCTAGGGAATCTGCAATCCCATCCTCATCGCCAGTTCTGTGATATCTTGAGACACAACATATATATACAACAGCACAACATGGCTTCCGGTAAGAACTGTACTGCATATGGCTTTATTATTATATACATCAGTAGTCCACCAGGTGGCTCTATTACAAGCATCTACCCTGTCAACCCCCCTCAGAATCTCGTATGTTTCAATGAGATCACCTCTTATTCTTCTAAACTCCAGAGAGTATAGGCCCAATCTGCTCAATCTCTCCTCGTAAGACAACACTGTCATCCCAGGGCTCAATTTATGACTGTACAATGAATAGCAAACAAAGGAAACCTGTCTGATTTTCAGGCCATCAGAAGCAAGATTCTTGAAGTTTGATTTAATGAGCAAGTGACAGCTTAACCTTCGGACATGGTTGTGTGTCGTGCCAACTATTCTTCAACTGAAAATGGTCCGAGTCTGATTTCTACCCTATAGTGCCTACATTAAAAAGGTGGCAAAACTGAGATGAAGTATTGTAGGCTCATCGGCCTAACATCAAAAACAGGTAAAATAATACAGTCTAATTAAAAGTCAAGGTGGGAGTGCCTGTATAGCAATAACTCAAAAAAAACTTGGATTTAAACCAGCTTGGGATTTAGATAAATCCTCTGAGTCAGAAGGTTGTGGGTTCAAGTCCCACTCCAGACACTTGAGCACAAAAATCTAGGCTGACACTCCAGGGCAGTGCTGAGGGAGCGCTGCACTGTCGGAGGTGCCGTCTTTTGGATGAGACGTTAAACCGAGGCCCTGTCTGCTCTCTCAGGTGGATGTAAAAGATCCCATGGCACTATTTCGAAGAAGAGCAGGGGAGTTATCCCCGGTGTCCTGGGGCCAATATTTATCCTTCAATCAACATCACTAAAACATATTGGGGAAAAATTCAGTTGTTTGCACCTCCCGTTAGCGCCTTAAGAGGGCGCCAATTGGGGCGCAAAGCAACTAGAGGCCGGGCGCGGCAATGTTTGTGCCACTCGCGAAATTAACTAGACATTTTGTGGTGGCGCTAAACACTACCGCCACGATCTCCTGCGCCGGTAGATTGTGACGTCATTCGAGTGCGCAACGCCCCGTTAGCGCCCTGGACTGGAAATTGAGTGGCGCCCCCTGCTTTACCGCCTGCCGCTAGCAATGATAAATTGAGGGGAGCGTTATGCTGTCAGAAAGGGACTGGGGGAGCGCTATTTAAAGGCGACCGCATTCTGCCTTTTTTTGTCGGTGACATTTTTGCACCACGCATTCTGAGAGAGAGACTTCTGGAGAGATTCAACGCTGTGTGAAGGAGTTTTGAGTACTGAGCAGCACTTTGCAGGTTCATTTTGATTTGCCCTTCCTTGCTTCGCCAGCGCTCTGAGGTAGCGCCTCATTCCTCGGCGTTTGCGCCTTAAGACAGGTGTGAAGCGCCTGATTTAGCGCTCCAATCACCTCCAGGGGCGATAAAAGCCAACTTTGCTGTCAGAGGCGATAATTAGCGCCAGGCGCTGAACTTAGCGCACGGCCGATAATGGCGCCCCAAATGGGGCGATACTGAATTTTTCCCCCATTATCTGGTCATTATCACATTGTTATTTGTGGGAGCTTGCTGTGTGCAAATTGGCTGCTGTGTTTCCTACACTACAACAGTGACTCCACTTCAAAAAGTATTTCATTGGCTGTAAAACGCTTTGGGAAGTCCGGTGATCATGAACGGCGCTATATAAATGTAAGTCTTTCTTTCTTTCTATTACACACATCCCCATGAACATGGTCTTTTTTTGGCGGGCGGGGGATGTTGCAGATAAAGTAGACGTGCCACTTCCTATGAGCAAGCTTATTTGGACTTTCAGAAAGATTTTAACAAAGTTTGGCCTGAAAGACTTCTTATTGAGCTGAAAGATGCCGTAGTACAACGTAGAACATGGAGCTGGACAAGAAGCAGGTTAAAAGTAGGAAACAGAGACCACTCACCAGAGGTGTAACATCAGACCAGGTGCAGCAGTAGAGAATGAGGATGTAGCAAAAGTTGCAAAAAAGATTCAGTCTACTTGTGGAATTGGGTCGAGATGTGGCAAATGAAACTTTACATTCATAAATATCAAATATTGTACCCAACATTCTACATCAGTTTCAATGTTCAGGCAATGAAAAAAAAATGATGAAGGCTGTTCAGAGCGCTGGTGAGACCACACCTGGAGTACTGCATACAGTTTTGGTCCCTTATTTAAGGAGGGATATACTTGCATTGGAGGCTGTTCAGAGAAGGTTCACTAGGTTGATTCCTGGGATGGAAGGGTTGTCTTATGAGCAAAGGTTGAGCAGGTTGGGCCTATACTCATTGGAGTTTAGAAGAATGAGAGGTGATCTTATTGAAACATATAAGATTCTGAAAGGATGTTTCCCTCGTCAGGGAATCTAGAACGAGGGGGCATAGTCTCAGAATAAGGGGTCACCCATTTAAGACGGAGATGAGGAGGAATTTCTTCTCTCAGAGGGTCGTGAATCTTTGGAATTCTCTGCCCCAGAGAGCTGTGAAAGCTGAGTCATTGAATATATTCAAGGCTGAGATAGACAGATTTTTGAGTAACAGGGGAGTTAAGGGTAGCAAAGTGGAATTGAGGCCAAAATCGGATCAGCCATGATCTCATTAAATGGCGGAGCAGGCTCGAGGGGTCGAATGGCCTACTCCTGCTCCTATTTCTTATGTTCTTATGTTATGTTCTTATGTTCTGAGATATAGATACATAATATAAGCCCAAGGCTTTACAATGCATTGGGCAAGACCACAATTAGAACACTGTGGTCACTTCAGGTTCTCACACAATCATCTAGTTCCTTATTAAAGGTGCTCGTCAACGCAGCGTTAACAGCTTTACCTTTATCGACAACACTGTGGGACAAATCAATCCTTCTAATCGCAACAAACAATTGTGTTATATTGTTGAGGGTCCGTGCAACAATTTGCATCTAAAGAATGAATGGAGCAATAGAGCTCCTAAGGGATAGGGATTTTCATGCAACAGATTATTACAGGAATTCGATTGGGGAGGATGGGGAGGCTGCCAATTTGTCGGGATCAGAGAATTTACCACGAAATAGTCTTCAGAGAGGGTCCAAGATGCACCATATAAAACCTTTGGGCTGAATCATGTTCATTCCTCTCTACTCAGACCATGATGAACTTGTTTAATTATTCAAAGGACCCTAAAATTATTAAATATGAGTCATTATAATTCTCAAACCGTGAGAGTCATTTTCTATTAATGTTACACTTGGCGTTGTTGCATTAAACATGTTCGTAGAAAGAATAGTATTAATCTTGGTCCGCACCAGGGTGATGTAAGATTATTCTTAATAAAGTAATGGATCAATTTTGTGCTATCAGATATTTCACACAACCCAGGCTCCGCGTCAAAGAAGTCGTACTGTACTGAGGTTAAGTTGACAAAAAATGTGACTGCCTATTACTAAATCAAATGGGAAAATTGAAAACCTTTTGCACAAAATTCGTCCCTCTACCATTTATCATGACTTTCAATGGCATTACCATCGCCAAATCCCCCACCACCAACATCCTGGGGGGTCACCATTGACCAGAAACTTAACTGGACCAGCCACATAAATACTGTGGCAACAAGAGCAGGTCAGAGGCTGGGTATTCTGCGGCGAGTGTCTCACCTCCTGACTCCCCAAAGCCTTTCCACCATCTACAAGGCACAAGTCAGGAGTGTGATGGAATACTCTCCACTTGCCTGGATGAGTGCAGCTCCAACAACACTCAAGAAGCTCGACACCATCCAGGACAAAGCAGCCCGTTTGATCAGCACCCCATCCACCACCTGAAACATTCACTCCCTCCACCACCGGCGCACTGTGGCTGCAGTGTGTACCATCTACAAGATGCACTGCAGCAACTCGCCAAGACTTCTTCGGCAGCACCTCCCAAACCCACGACCTCTTCCACCTAGAAGGACAAGGGCAGCAGGCGCATGGGAACACCACCACCTCCAAGTTCCCCTCCAAGTCACACACCATCCTGATTTAGAAATATATCGCTGTTCCTTCATCGTTGCTGGGTCAAAATCCTGGAACTCCCTCCCTAACAGCACTGTGGGAACACCTTCACCACATAGACTGCAGCGGTTGAAGAAGGCGGCTCACCACCACCTTCTCAAGGGCAATTAGGGATGGGCAATAAATGCTGGCCTTGCCAGCGACGCCCACATCCCGTGAACAAATTTTAAAAAATGATCTTGTGAGTGTTAAACTGCATAGAAAAGGTTTAGACGCACGAACAGGAACTTCTTTTTTTGTCTTTAATAAGTTTGATGTGAAATCTTTGTAAATTGAGTCACACCAATCAGTGTTTTGCCTCTACTCTGAAATACACAATGGCAACAGCTGGATGGAAAGGTTAAAACAAAGGTTAAAACTGAGGAGAAAAGCACGGCTACCCGGGGTTTTTTTGCATTAGGTCAGGCTGTAGGAAGGAAAGACTTTGATGCCGAGGTTGCGGTTCTGAAAGTGGTGGGAGGGGGAAGTGGAAACACTGGGCCCTGATTTTTCCATGTCACTTTATCGGCCGACATCACTTGAAACTCTCACTGTTCACAGCACCAATGATTGTAGCCAATGTCTGTCCTTTATAAAGAACAGAGACCCTGGAAGTTTAAAATAGAATTGCAAAATGCTTGTAATGAACTGAAACGCAGGCCAATCAGCATCTGAAAGGGAGCGGAATGTTTCGGGTTTCCCCATAAAGGCTTTCAAATGTCGCCCATTCCCAACATCTTGGGGGTAGAGTTTCCACTTTGGGCACAATCGGTGAAACGAGCCCAAATGTATTTTCTCGAGTTTCCGCTCAAACTCATTTGCATATCGCCAAACGCAAAATGTGCCCTGAACCCACGCGATCAGGCAACGTTCTAAAATGTAATCTAAAAAAAAAATTTTGCTTTAAAACAAATCTTTGATATCTTCAAGAGCAGCAACCTGGCGCAGTTTGATTAACACAGCTGAAAATGGGTGTATCACAAAAAAATAAGCATTGTTAATCAGAGTGTCCAGTCCACCACCTGTGAGTAACCCGATTTTAAACAACAGAAAATCACTTAAAAAAAATATACGGAACCCTTTGCTCGTTATATTGGGGTACAGGAGCCAGTTTCTTCGGAAATTAAAAAAAATACATTTAAAAGTTTTTTAAAACGTGCCTATCAGTGTCCTTGGCGCCCAGAGGAACCAGCTTAATTTTTAGAGCCTCCTTGAAGGCTCGCAAATGGGCGCAATTTGCGGAAACTCGCCGTGGTGATTAATTCAATCTGGGGGGGGGGGGGCGAGGCCAGTTTTGTGGGCGGGGCCGGCTGCTAGCACGATGGAAGTCGATGTAACTCGATTTGCGCTGTACATAATTTGCGCATAAAATTCCGCCATCCTTTGCGCCGGTTTCGGCCAAATTAAGCCGGAATAAAACCCAACGCAACCGAGCGGAAACTCCAGGCCCTTCTCCTTTGCGGATTTATCGGGTTTAAATTTACATTTTTCGATTCTAAGGGAAAGAAATTGGATTTTATTCAATTTAAAGGGACACTTGTCTTTTGCCAGACTATCACAATGATGCGTTTGTCTTCCTGCAGATATGTTTAACACTGACTATTAACTCTTCCGCCCTCCCCAAAATAATCCGTCTGCTCCAGGGTGAATTTGTCACAGTAGCAAGCAAGATAATCAACTGGATTTCTGCCTTGGGTGATTGCTGACGAACCAATGCCTTTAATCTGCAACGAGAGACTGGAATGAAACAGCAGTGGCATTTTAGGAGATAAAAAGACTTAAAAATAAAACACTGGAAATTGGAAATGTAAAGAGAAATTTTCATGAGGTCCTTCGCTTTACTCTTTTCAAACACTGGCACACCTGCTATCTAAAAACAGAAGATGCTGGAAACACTCAGCAGGTCAGACAGCATCTGTGAAGTGAGAAAAGTTTCAGGTCGATGACTTTTCATCGGAACCGGAAGAAGTTCGAGATGTGACAGGTTTTCAGCAAGTGCAGGGGCAGGGAAAGAAGGGAGGGGAGGAAAGAACAAAAGGGAGGGTCTGTGATAGGGTGGAAGGCAGGAGAGATTAAATGACTAAAGGGATGATGGTGCAAGGCAAAAGGAGATGGTAATGGGACAAGTAAAGAAACAAAAGATGGGTCTAGATGAAGTGTAAATGGGAACAGCAGAAACATCAACAACTGCCATGTGAGAAAATGGGGCCGAGATTGTGGTCTGAAGTTGTTGAACTCGATGTTGAGTCCGGAAGGCTGTAAAGTGCCTAATCGAAAGATGAGGTGCTGTTCCTCGAGCTTATGTTGAGCTTCGTTGGAACAGTGTAGGAGGCCGAGGACGGTGAGGTCAGAGTGGGAGTGGAGCGGAGAATTAAAGTGACAGGCGACCGAAGGCTCGGGGTCCCCCTTACGGACTGAACGGAGGCGTTCCGCAAAGCGGTCACCCAATCTGCGTTAGCTATCTAGTTACATTTGCTTACTTTTTTTATTACTGTCAATCTAATCCTAAAGGCATGAATGGGGGATTGCTGATTTACATTTATTTTTAACCTTAGACGGCCTTGAGGTTCGCCAGTAATCATACAAATCTACCTTTATTAGCATAAAGAACCAACACGTCCTGTGCAATTTTACTTGCACAATTGTGACATCAGTTTTGCTTTTAAGAACGAAATCTGTAAATACATTGCAACACATCTTGCCACAGGGTGGTGCACTACCTACGTGAGTCATGCTGAGGTATGCACCCATTTCTTTCATATGGTTCATATTTAAGTGCAGTTTCAGGGGGCGTTTGCTATCTTCTGGCTGTAAATTTACAGTGGAGAACAAAATAAAAGCTGCAGAATTACATGTGAGTTGAAATCTTGCTGTTGGCACCATTTCAAACACGATAAGCCTCCTCGGTTGACTTGCTCGCCCAGTTCAAAGCACAGCACATGTGTGGTAGATTTCTGAGCACAGCCACACGTAGCAATGGAGGAGGGGGGGGCCTTTATTATTCGAGATATTTCAAATTTACATTCAGTTTAGAGTAAATGTGGACTTTGCCCTCTTCCAAAGTTTGTTTTGAATAATAACTAACCTGAAAGGTCAGAGAATGCGGAGTCAGGGGACAAGTAGCAGAATGAAGAGCTCGCTGGCTTCAAGACAGAGAGTGGGGTAAAGGGTAGCTGTTCACAGTGGCAGAAGGTGGGTAGTGGTGTCCCACAAGGATCAGTGCTGGGACCACTGCTGTTCACAATTTACATTAACGATTTAGACTTTGGAATCAAAAACACAATTTCTAAATTTGTGGATGACACCAAATTGAGGGGGAGATAGTCAATACTGAGGAGGACTGCGACAAATTACAAGAAGACATTAATAAACTTGCAGAATGGGCACATAATTGGCAAATTAATTTCAACACAGGTAAATGCGAGGCATTACATTTTGGTAAGACAACTAAGGAGGTCACATATTACTGGGAAAATAAGAATAAGAAAATATGCAATAAGGTGTTTCAAACAGAAAGACGGGAGGAGGCTCGAGTGGAGCATAAACACCGGCATGGGCTGGTTGGGCCGAATGGCCTGTTTCTGTGCCGTATATCCTGTGTAATCCTATGAAATACTTACAGTCCACAAACTCAAACAAACACTCTGGAACACTCACCTGCTCATTCAGTAGTGCATATAAAATGCCCTTTAAAACAGAAGTTAAAGTACAGTACATAGAAAAATTCTATTTTATAACTACAACACGACCAAATTGCTCAGTGGAAAGATTGGCATTTGATGCTTAAAATATTTGAACCTTATCTGACAGTGGCAAGAAAGATTTGCTGGTGCATAAATTCGAAGGGTATGTCTAAAGATGCACGGTGCGGACCAGGCCGAGTGGACTTCCTGGCACCTTGATAAGCTAACGCTGGCCTTCAGAGAAGCCTCAGCACAGAGAGAAAGCTGAGTTCTCAGTCTCAATGACAGCAGCAGCCAATGGTGACATCAAAGAAAGACTCGTGTTGACACCATTTGATAGTCAATCAGTTAAATGTTTAGCACTAGCAGCGTACACACTCCCAGTGAATGATAGCAAGATGTTGAAGAGTTCTGTTAATGATTGCAGGGATATTTGTGGTACAGGTTGACTATCCCTTATCCGAAAACCTTGGGACCAGCTGTGTTTCGGTTTTCGGAAATTTTCGGATTTCAGAAGGTATTATTTCAGACTGGGAAACTCTGAACATTAAATTAATTTGGTAATTAGTATTTGTATTTAATATAAATGTTAAAAGTTCAGGCTACCTCTTGCGACTGTTGCGTGTCTCATTCCCCTTCCTGCTTCTCTGTGCTGCCGCTCACAGTCTGTTTACAGCTCCCCCTGCTCCGTGTCTGAATTCCTTGACTTAGCGGGGGTCTGGGGCTCGACTGCCGCCGCCAGTTGTGGGAAAGCCGGATATCGGCTGACTCCTACGCTAAGCTGGCCCGCAAATCAGGTCAGAAAAGCATCGGCTGCGTCGGGTCATGTTTGGCGCCACTCGGGTTATGTCGTGCGCATGACTTACGCTCCACAAAAAAACTTTCGGTTTACAGAGGTTTTCGGTTTTCAGAAGTGCGGATAAAGGATAGTCTACCTGTACCAAGAACACGAAGCTTTAGCAATGTTTAGGAACGGGGAATGGAACGAGTATGGGCAAATTGCAGCAAATGTGTTATTAATCTATTTAGGACCAGCAAAAATTGATTACCAAATATGCACAAATATACAAACCTTTGCATTTTAGAGCTATCCCCAGGCTAATGTATTGGTGATCATGCAGTCCTTAGTAATAATAACACTTAGGAGGAAAAAAAGCGAAAGACTTGCATTTCTATAGCGCCTTTCACGACCTCCCAAAGCGCTTTACAGCCAATGAAGTACTTTTTGAAGTGTAGTCACTGTTGTAATGTAGGAAGCGCGGCAACCAATTTGCACACAGCAAGCTCCCACAAACAGCAAAGTGATAATGACCAGATCATCTGTTTTTTAGTGATGTTGATTGAAGGATAAACATTGGCCCAGGACACCAGGGAGAACTCCCCTGCTCTTCTTCGAAATAGTGCCACCTGAAAGGGTAGATAGGGCCTCAGCTTAATGACTCAATGCAAAAGCACTGCACTGGGAGTGTCAGCCTAGATTTTCGTGCTCAAGTCCCTGGAGCGAGACTTGAACTCACAACCCTTCTGACACAGGCGAAGGGTGCTACCCACTTTTTAAAAAATAAATATACTTTATTGAACATTGAGAACATTTACAACATCGTGATCATTTCACTGTATGATACAAATCAATTCCGCTGCTCTGCACAGCCATTTCGCCACCACACTTTAACATCAAAACCTGAAGTTTAATTTGTCTCCTGTAACATATATTAATCGATTGTACTTTAAAAATTGGTTGTAAAATACTATCCTTAAATTCCTTTCTGAATAAAACATCCACAGAGCCTTATAATGGTCTTTTAGCTTATATTTAAAATACTCTTTTAGATTGATTCGCCTCCCCTTAAAAAACAGAGCATTCCTTCTTTGCACAATCACGAATCTAGCCAAACTGAACATTAAATTAATTGCCTCTCCGCTAGACACTTGGCAGACTCTCCTGCAATCCCCATCTCAAAATTGAGTCCCACGGGATTCCCATTCTCGCTCTTCGGTCCCCACCCAGCAAAAAAGCTTCATACAACTGTCGAACATAGTACTTAAAGTCATTTAACTGCGGACATAACACCAGTAAATGGGACAGAGTCTCATCCTGTGTCCCACACACTGGGCAAGTTGCCGCCTCCACTCGCCCAATCTTGCACAAGACCGTCATGGTAAAAATCCGGTTATGAGCCAATTTGAAATCCAGTTCAATCCACTCTGGACATTTAAAATTCGCCCACACTCCCTTCCAAATCCTGTTGAAGTCCAGCTGTGGGTATATACTCTGCCAAAACTCCTGACCAGCAGTTGTCTTGAATCTCCATTCTCTAAATACCTCATAGAAATCTCGAGTATTACAGTTGTCAAATTGGACTAACTCTCCCCCTTTCTCCAGTACAAAGATTGGAAAAGCTGGACGCATTTTACTTCCTTTGGAGATTTCCGCATTTATTTCTTCCATCCAATCCTGTGGCATTGCCCTCACAATCTTCTCATACATAATTCCTATTGCTTTTTCTTCTACCTCCTGATCCTCCTCCCACACCATGTCCCTCACTATCGCTTCCGGCAACCAACCTGGAATCACCTCGTATAATACATCTTTCACAGATATAATCCCAGCTTTCATAAAAGCTTGATTAAATAAAACCCCTCCTTCGATGTTGACCCACCTGTTCAAAAATAAGGGCTGTTCTAAAAATTCCTCAGCCCCCTTGGGCATAAACTGCACACTTTTTAAAAATTGGGCCCAGGTCTCCACAACCCCCTTATAAAACCTAGGGAGAAGTTTAATCGATTTCAAAAACATATTATTGTAATCCATATATAATATCCTCTGCCCTCCTATCCCACTTCGTTTTAAAAAATGCTCAAAACAGCTCTTCCAAAAACTTGTATTTGACTTCTGAAGAAATCTCTTCACCCATTTGATTCTAAAGGATTTTTTCTTCAAATCAATATCTGGGAAATTGAGTCCTCCCTAATTTCTCCGTCCAATGATGGTATTGTAAGCCACCAAGGCTGGTTTCCCTTCCCATAAAAACCGCACACAAGCCTCTCGGATAGACTTTTCCGCCCATTCAGGAATATCCTCCACCGTCAATAAGTACCATAGCTTAGATAGCAGGAGGGCAGACACCACTGTCGCTCTTCCTTGCACTTTCAACCACCTTCTTTCCCATCTTCCCAAAATCTTTTTAATTTTCATAACCTTTGGTTCCCAATTTCATCGATCCACTTCATCCCTGTCTTTCTTGCACCCCATATGCACCCCCAGAACTTCCAAAACCTCCACCACCTTAAAGGGACATTCCCCCAACCATTCCCCCCTACCCCTCCCTGCAACCAGGCATTGGGACTTACTATAATTCACTCTGGCTCCCGAAGCTCTACAATATTCCTCCACTGCATCCATAGCTTTCCTCACTGACTCCCCATTTCTCAATGTTAAGGTTGTGTCATCTGCATATTGGTGTATCACCGACACCCGCCCGGAACTGGGGACCACAATCCCAACTACACCTTGTTTCTTTCGCATCATGTAACCTAATGGTTCTGCTACCAATGTGTACAACAATGGGGACAGGGGATAACCCTGTCTCACTGATCTCTGTATCAGAAAATACTTGGATAAAAAACCATTACATTTAACACAGCTAAATATGTTTGAATAAAAAATCCATATCCACTGAATGAAATTTTCCTTGAAACCAAATGCTTTCAAAACCTTCAATAAAAACTCATGAGAGACCCTATCAAAGGCTTTCTCTTGATCTATCTTTAATACATAAGCCTCCCTCCCACTCTCTTCCATGAGCTCTATCGCATCTCGGATTGAGACCACGGAGTCTGCGATGTCCCGGCCTATGAATCCATAGGACTGAGAGGGCCAAACTATCTGCGGTAACACCTCCTTCAAACGATTTGCCATAACCCTCGCCAAGATCTTATAATCCACATTTAATAATGTGATGGGCCTCCAATTCTTCAGATCCCGTCTATCCCTTTCTTTTTAAAAGCTAAGCTTATGATCCCTCTCCTCATAGATGGGGCCAGGCTTCCCTCAATTTTAATTTCTTTAAAAACTCCTAAGAGCAATGGACTTAAAATCTCGCAAAATTCTTTATAAAATTCTGCACTTAGTCCATCAGACCCTGGGCTTTTCCCCCCCTTCATTCCACTTATTGCTACTTTTATTTCCGCTAATCCTACTTCTTTGTCACACATGCTTCTCTCATCCTCCTTTAAACCCTCTTCAATAAAAGCAGTAACCTTCTCCATCGCCAAATTGGAAATGTCTTCTTTAGTATATAACTCTTGATAAAAGCTGCTAGCCGCCTCTAAAATCTCCCCACTTTCATGAATGATCTTCTCCCCAACCTTCAACTCTTCAATTAACGATAACCTCTGTCGCAGCTTCTCTTGCTCTAGAAAATATCTAGTGCATCCTTCGCCCTCCAATGCATCTCTAGCCTTTGCACGGAGAATGGCCCCCTTGCATTTTTCAGCTTGCAATAATTCCCACTCTTCCTTTAGCACCTGGAACTTAGTCTCCGCTCCCTTATCCCCCCCGTCAACTGCTTTACAGACATCCATAAACCTTTTATTTATATTCTCTTCTCGACGCTGGTTAGCTGCCGCCCTCTTTTTCCCATAACGTACCGAAAAAACTTTTACCTCATATTTGAAATTATCCCACCAAACTCTTCTTTCTTTCAAGAACAAAGGTTCCTTCCGAGCATTCTTTATTATATTTATAATCCCTTCTTTATAAGCAATTTCTTTCAGGTGTTGATTGTTTAAAATCCACACCCCTGAACCGATCTTAACTCTGCTGTTCCTAAGTCTAAGAACCAAAGCCGAGTGATCACTAAAAAATACTTTTTTATAATAAATCTCCATCACCTCAGAACTTAACCCTTCCCGCATTAACACAAAATCTATTCGGCTCTGTTTTAAAACATCACCCACCCAACCTGATCTGGAGAACTCCCTTTTTATGGGGTTCCGGTCCCTCCATAAGTCTCTCAAATTTAAATTTGCCATCATTTTTACAATCATCCCTCTGGAGTTATCATCCTTAAAGGTCATCTGGGCTGAAATGTCCATCCGAGATAAAAATACATTAAAATCCCCTACTATACAAGGATTTTCCACCTCTGCCGCTTCAGTGAATAACCCCCGAAAAAACTCGCGACGCTTGCAATGGTCGTTCGGTGCACAGATATTAAAGAGATCGCAATTAAATCCCTCCATTTTTACCCTTAGCCGTAAAAATCTCCCCTCAGCGTCCTTGTCCATCAAGGCAACATTCTCTTTTATGGACGGACTCACCAAAACAGCCACCCCTCTACGGTTATTGTTTGCACAACTCGCAAACACCTCTCCTTTCCAAACCTTCTGAACTCTTTCTAGGATATCCTCATCCCAAAAGGTTTCTTGCAGACACAACAAGTCCGTACCTTTAAAACCCTGCAACAACTGCTGCAATTTCTTCTCACCCCTCAGTCCGTTCACATTAATCGAGACCAATGTAATCATGGCTCCAATGAAGGGAAGTATGCCTGATAATCTCCCCATCATTTAATCTCTGGCCCTTCCCTCCTCACATGCTCCTTCCCAACTTCTCGGGCAGCTGTTGCTTTTTCCTGCAGCCTCCGACTCTTTTTCCCCTCCTGTTTAAACTTTCCCTGCTGTTTCAGCCTCTTCCTTGCATTAAGTTTGGGCCCAGGAGCTGCCCTTCCTCCCTCCTCCTGCCCGTCACTAACCTTTCCCTTTCCACATGATGCCACCCCACCCCCGACTTCCATGTCTCTGTCCCCCTCTAATTCCTCACATTCAAGCTCTTCTGCAACCCCCTGTGCCTGCTCCCCGTCCGATACATAATCCTGCTCCCCGTCAGATATTTCATCTCCCATAGAGAGTCTTCCTGCTATCGCTGTTTCTCCCACTGTGCCGCTCCCTTCGACCACATCTCCACCTCTGACCCTTGCACCCTGTTCCCTCTCTCCATGGGACAATGGCGCACCTAAATTGTTCCCTTCTGACGTCTCTATCTCGCCGATCCCATCCTGCTGTCCCTTTAAGGCTCCTGCCTCTTGCTCCCTCTCCCCGTCCTGCCCCCTCCCGCTCACCAAGATATCCGACTCCCCGCCTCTCCCCAGAGCACCCACATCCACCACACACCCCGCTCCCGCCTCCTCTCCCCCCACAGTCACCAGACTCCCCAGGGGGAGCCGAACTGCACTAAGGCTCGAGTCTGCACTCAACCCTCGCTGCCCGCTGCTGTCTTTGTTCCCCTCCACAGCGCTCGGCGTGTTTTCCGCCATCTCCATCCCATCCTCCGCTCCGCCATCCTCTGCCTCTTCCTGTGCTCCTTCATTTTACCGGCTGTGTCCTCCGACTGCACCGCTCCTCTGGCCGTTCCACTCTCATCTCCTTCTCCTTCTCCCATCTCCTCATCACTCATATCACTCCCTTCTGCCACACACTCACAGCGGGTGGGGCCTTTGTGACACACCCCACAGCTCTCCGCCTTGCAGCTCCGAGCGATATGTCCCGACTCACCGCAATTGTAACAATACAAATCTGGACAGTTTCTTATGAGGTGGTCATGTCCCAGACAATAGTAGCACACCTTTACTTGGTTATCGTGCAGCACACGAAAGTACTGCACTCCTTCCAGTGTCCCAAACTTCATACTATACCGCAAAGACCTCACCCCCTCTGGGAACCGCACCTTTACATACCGGGTTCCGTCTGCTACCCTTGTTCCCGGATAGTACCTCCTCTTTATTTCAGAACAGATTTTAATATCCCGCGACTCCAACTTTTTGCTCAGCACTTCGTCCTCAATGTACACTGGCAAGTTCAAAAATGAAACCACCACCTCCTCTGAATAAAGCAGAGTCACCTCCAAGAATTTCTCACCAACTTTCAGACTGAGTAGCAGTTTTTTCACCTCCTCTCGGCCACTGACCGTCACCTCAAATCCCACATTCGGCTTTGGTCAGCAGGCAAAGCAGCTTCCCTCGCCACAGTCCTCATGAACCGCCTGGATTATATCCCAGGCTCGAATCTTCTTATCTTCACACTGCACCACCACCGTGTTTTCTTTACCAAACCTCCTGAGGTCCCGGCCCAAATCTTTGGGCCTTTTTTTTTCCTTTCCCACCACAGTTTCTTCCCTAATTAAATTCCTCTCGGGAACATTGTCCTCTGAGGGACCCGGCTGTTTTTGTGGGCCAAAAAAGGCCCTAAAACCTGAAAACCAAACCCCAAAACCCACCACCAACTTTTTACAAAACTCCCTCCAACTCCCAGCTGCAATCAGGCAACCAGTCACATCTGGCTCACTCCTAGCTCCTCCCACCTAGAGAGTGCTCCCCACTGAGCCACTTCATTAGGCGAAGTACACTGTCACGTATCCCCGAGCTACCCAAAGTTGATATCAAAGGACAGGGAACGGCCTGATAAGCTGGTCGCAAGAATTGTTTATGACGCACATTGACTTGTACACAATTTAATTTACACTATTAAACAAATGACGCAGGATACATTTGACAAGACAAAGTGAAAGAGGAAATCATTGGTGTCTGATGGGACTGGCGAAAAGCTGATGAGAAGCATTCAAGCAAACGACGCAGCTATCAATCTGGAGAATTAATGTAGAGACACAACCAATTAGTTGATGAAGGGAATGAAGCTTCCAGGCTGGTCAACAAAAAGATACGTAAGTAAAAAGACTCGCAAAGACCAGCAGAACAGTGAATGAAGAGCGGTCCTTTAACTGAAAGCTAAAAAGTAAACATCAGTGGATTAAATATAAAAAGAAAGACTTGATTTTCTGTAGCTCTTTTCATGACCTCAGGATGTCCCAAAGCACTTTACAGCCAATGAAGTACTTTTTGAAGTGTAGTCACTGTTGTAATGTAGGAAACGCGGCAGCCAATTTGCGCACAGCAAGCTCCCACTGACAGCAAATATTGGTTAGTGACATTGGAGATAACTCCATTGCTCTTCTTTGAAATAGGGCCATGAGCGCTTGTCACATCCACCTGTGAGAGGCCTACAGTTTACCATTTCTGCTGAACAACAGCACCTGAGCATCAGCCTAGATTTTTGTGCTCAAGTCCCTGGGATGGAGACTATAGAACCTCACCACCTTCTGACTGAGAGGCAAGAGTGCTACCCACTGAGCCGCGGCGCACACGGCTAACATAGCTAAAAGTTTCATTCTTTGAATGAGGAAAACCTATAACTTTGTGAGAGTGAGGAGGCCCTGAGGGAGCAGGTGATGTCTTACAAGCAGGGTAAATAGTAATCTTGGTAATAGCGAAAAAGTAGGCAAAAGAATCATTAGCCATTTTTTTAAAGTTACTTCACAAGATAGGTACAGATGAGAAAGGCTATTCAGCTCTCCCATCCTCTTCAACCCAGAAGAAATACGACTGTCCTCCATTGCTGCATCCAATTATTTCTTAACTAATACCTATGTTTTAGCACAGACCCTGGCACTCGATCCTGAAAGTTCATTCCACGTATTCCTGCGATTCCAGTCCAGGTGTTGAAAGTTATTGTAAAGACAGACTGCAGTTACAATGCTTATGAGGATTGTTCTGACATCAGCGCGTGACATCAGAAAGCTATTGTTATTTTGCTGCTGCAGAATAAGGAATGCGCAGGTGCGATAATAGTGAATGATAGAGCTAGCGGAAGAAAAGAGAAAAGTAGTGAGATTGATTATGGTGAGAAATTGACACGCCACTGGCACATTGGCCGAGAAATTGGATTACCCAGCTCCTGTTTGTCAGGCAAAAAATGGACACTGAAGAGTCCAGTATGGCGTGTTTACTGTGCGCGCTCACTCTGTGCCGGATATGCGCCACACGGCATATTGGCTAGGACGCCTTGTAGTCACCCAGGACGCCCGCCTGAAATTGGCCTCGGGCCCATTGTGGATGCAAATGCTGGGGCACTAACGCCTATTTCAGGTCTGCTTACGAAATTGGTTCCTGACTGAATACCGCACGTGCTGCACTGGCTGCGGTCAGTTGTCTCAGGCAAAAAATAGCCAAACCAGTGGCCTTTATCGGGGATGCTGGAAGCGGCCAGCAAAACGGTTAAGTACAAAATATTTTACTTGCCTGAAGGGGAAGCCTGGAAGAGCAGGGGTGGTTTCACATTGCAATGGCAGGCGGCTGCAGACCACCACTTGCCCCCCTCCCGACCTTCTCCCCCACCCTCATGGACTCTCACCGTAAGTCCAGTGCCGTTTGACGTAAGAAAACTACTAGGCACTTGGTCTAAGCGTTAAACAAAGTTTTAATCAACTGTTTTACAACATGGAGGTCTAGTTGTGTCCTTCACTAGTTCCTGTTAAGAATGTCCTGCGCAAGCTGGGCCTGTGCCCGAGTATTTATACTGTCCCTGGACAGCGCCACCCGCAGGCCGCTCAGTTGATTCATGTCACCATTGTCCCCACCAACCCATCTTTGACCTTTTTGCGACCGCTGCAATGCCTCTTGGGGTGCGACCGGCGTCTCCAGCACAGCGGTTGCCGCCTGCTGACGCAAGGCGACCAATTTTGCGTGGCCCTCTTACGCATCAGTTTTGTCACCGTGGTCACCGCTGGGTTTGTGTCTGAAGTTGGGCGCAAACCAATTTTTAGACCTTTATTTATTTGGGAGTCACAACATAAGTTGTTGAGGTTGTTGCTCTCTGGGAAAATGAATGGTAATACCTCAAAACACAGACAAAGAAGATGCAATGGAGTGAACAGGTGTGACATCAGGAACTGAGGCAATCTATCAGTACAGAAATCAATGTGCACAGGCCACATAGAGAAAGAGAAAGGAAGAGAGAGAAAGAGAAGGCGGCCAATAATGATCCTTGGAACCATTACCATAAGCCTCACACCATAGCAACTGTCCCATTAGATTATTGAGTAGTGTTCAATACCATTCCTCCTTCACAGAATGTTAAGACCAATATTTGTACAATTTTGTTATTCATATATACAAGAAGAATGAATGCAAGCAAAATATGCAACAAGGTGTTTCAAACATTAAACATTGAACACATATCCATTCATAGGGCAAAGTGGATTATTGAATTGTTATCATATTCATAACAATGTGTTCTTGCTGCATATCCCATATGTACAATGAAAATTGTATTTCACAGCTGTTGAATAAATAATAATCTGATGAATCAAACTCACTTCTGACCAGCAATCCACAGGTAACAGTTGCATGAAGAACGAGAACTACAGTGTCTCCTGGAGTGTTTAATAATCTATGCCTATATTTGTCAATACAAAGTTATACTAATAAACAGCAACATGTAACAGAGTGTAAAAATCTAGTATTGTGAGCATTAATTTTTTCAGTAACTCAGTCTCTTCCGATCTGTCAATGTCACTATGAGCTAACACATGTTTTTTTTTTAATTCATTCGCGGGATGTGGGCGTCGCTGGCAAGGCCAGCATTTATTGCCCATCCCCTAGTTGCCCTTGAGAAGGTGGTGGTGAGCCGCCTTTTTGAACCGCTGCAGTCTGTGTGGTGAAGGTGCTCCCACAGTGTTGTTAGGGAGAGAGTTCCAGGGTTTTGACCCAGCGACGATGAAGGAATGGCCGATATACTTCCAAGTCAGGATGGTGTGTGACTTGGAGGGGAACTTGGAGGTGGTGGTGTTCCCGTGCGCCTGCTGCCCTTGTCCTTCTAGGTGGAAGAGGTCGCAGGTTTGGGAGGTGCTGTCGAAGAAGGCTTGACAAGTTGCTATTATTATAAGCAATTGAAACATCGTCCTGTCATGTAATAAAAAGCCAGGTGCAAACCGTGGTCAGTGGCATTGAAGATCTGTCTGTTTTGGTAGAAAAAGTAAACTCCAATAGCAAAATTGAGAAAACTCAACAAGAGGAACAGATTAAAAAGAAATGCCTTGAAAGGATGTTCAAGATTGTGAATGATTAATTATTGTCTGGAAAGTAAAACATTGATGTTACGAATTATCCTCACATCTGTTCTTTTCATTCAGCATGTCAGGCAGCATTTGTGGAGAGAACAGACATAATGGGGGAAAAGTTCGGCCTAGAAATTGGGTTCTGGTCTTGCCAGGGCTGTAGCGCCAGAAAGTTTGCGCCAGCGGTAATGCGGCAGCGCGCGACGAAAATTCGGGTGCGCCGGGCCCAGACGGCGGCGGGCGCTAAAACCCTCCTTTAGCGCCTCAAAACGGGCGTGAACTTGGGTTTCCCGGCGCTAATCCCCCGCTGCGGCACCCGATGCGGTGCGGCAGGCGGGGGAACTGCAGGCCTCCTCCTCCTGTTAAGGAGGAGCTGCCTGCAGCCGACAACTGTCCGGCGGATTGACCCGACATCTGAGCCCAGCACCTCGGGGAAGTGCCGGGCTCGCATCAGACACTGATCAGGGCCGCGGGGGGGGAATGCAGGAGTCCGGGAAGGGAGGTGCGGGCAGGCGGCCGCTGGGAACGCGGCCGGCCGCCGCTCCACCTTTATGCGCCGGCACACACTGGGGAAAGACTCTGTTGCCAGAGTCTTAGTTGCGCCTGCCACGGGCGAGGCGGGCGCAACTGAATTTCGGCTTGGGGCCGGGTTACCACGGCAACCGGGACGCTGCGCACACCGATGACGTCATCGGTGCCGGCGCAGCGCTACCGGTGCAACGCCGATTTAGGGCCCCAGGGAATTTCTCAACTGGCCATAACTCCGGCACTAGGCCCTCTAGCGCCTCAAATGCGGCGCTAAGCCTACCGAATTTCTAGGCCTTCATCCCCATAGCGCCTCCTGTTAGCGCCAGCAGATGGTACTAATGGGCGCTAGAGCAGTAGCGCCGGGGCGAGGCAAATCCAGCGCCGCACATCAAATCCCACCCCGCGTAGCGCCGCTGGTAAGCGTTATCGTCAGGAACAGTAATGCCAGTTGGATTGTGACACCAGTGAGTGTGCAACACTCACTGACCGTCCGATCTGCGAAATTTATTGTCACCACCTACCTTAGCACCTGGAACAAACTCCGACAGGGAGAGCTGGCGTGAAGCACCAGAAAGCTGGCTCCAGGGATGTTATTTAAAGGGATCAACAGTAATGACTCACAGCTGTCAGGTTACTGCAGTTTCAGTGGTTTCTTGTCAGTTTCACATACTCCAACAGTTTCATTCAGTAATTTCAAGGTTCTTTTGTATCAGGAGTGTTGTGGCAACTAAAATGTAGTTACATTTATTCTTAAAAAAAAATCAAACTGCTACACTTGGTGACATTAATGGGGGCTGTACTGACAGTTGACCTTGCCCTCCAGGATCTACAGTGGAGGGAGCATAGACAGCAAGAATGACGGGAACATGTCCACAGAGAGATGAGGAGGGACATCAGGGCTCTCACCAGGAGGCCTTACCCTCCGAGGGTATTATGAAAGCACTTTTCCTACCTTCAATGAAGCAAGGAGCAGTGTGTTAGATGGCTCTGCCTCACCAAGCAGGTGGTCACAGAAATCTGCCACCTCCTCCAAACAGACCTCCAGCCTCACACCAGGATGACTTAGACCCCACATCCCCTTTGCTCACCACATCCTCATCATTCCATCCCTCTCGCAGGCTGTATCACAGTGCAAAGCTGAAATGACAGACACCACAAAAGAATGGTAAGTGAATTAATAAATATATCAAAAATCAGTGAACATATATTTACAGCAAAAATATTAACTATTCACCTTTGTGCAATCCCTTAGTGCCTCTCGTTACTGTGCCTTTGCCTACTCTAGTGCTCCTATGAAGTGTTGGCCCAGTGGCTGCAGCAGGGTTGGTGGAAGGCTGCTGAGTGTCCATGCGGGACACTTCAGATGGCCTTGCAGGACGCCCTCGACCAGCTCTGGGCCTGGAAGGTCTGGCTGTAGACTGCACCACCTCAGCATGGGCGGCAGCAGTCTGGGCTGGCTGGATGACGGGCAGTGACAAGGACAATGGCGGAGTGGCAGTGGTGGGAGCAGGAATGCTGTCATCCTGAGAGAGGACAGCAGGTTCCTGCTCCACTGACCCACTGCCACTCCCCTGGGGCAGCACCTCAGCATCCCTACCAATCTGTTGGAGCACAGATTGCTGGCCTGCTGTGACACCGTGAAAGTCCCGGTCGACGGTGGTAGACCCAGCGATGATGGCAGCAGTCAGAGTTTGTGTGGCATCAGACTGAGACTGCATGAGAGCAGTCTGAGATTGGATGCCACCAAGCATAGACTGCATTACAGCAATAAGACGTTGCATTGCTTCTGCCTGTGCTGCAATTGAATCTTCCAGATCGCCCATCACATGCGGCATCAGGTCTGGGTCGCCACGGTCTCTCTGGGAGTCTACCATCCTTTGCAGATTGCAAATGATGGGCTCCATGGTGTGCGCAGAGCCTTGTGCAATGTCGGAGGCAGACTCCTCCATGCTCCTTATCATTGCTGAGAGGCTCTCAGGCACCCTTGCATTTGCACCTATCATCTCCGTGTGCATGGCCATCACCCTTCTTCTAAAGGCCGCCCCATTGAGGTCCTCATCTGAGTCCTGTGCAGCAGAATTCACGCGTGAACTCACCCTCTGAGCTACCCTTTCCCCCTGGCCTTGCCGCAGCCCACTCATCCCTAGTGCATCACCCTGTGCAGATGCCGCTACTATACTGAAAAAAGCCTGTGGCAATCATGACTTGCGATTAGACTGCAGTTGATATTGGTCCACCCTTTGAGTGTTAAGGCAATAAGCTTGGGCTTTAAGGGCTTGAATTTTGTACTGGCCAAGGAATGGGCGGTGTCAGTTGAAAAGTTGAAGAATTAGCACCAGGCGCTAATGCTTTAGACTGCACGCAAAATTTGTGCTCACTGCTGAAAAAAATGATTGGAGATCTAATTCAAGTCTTAAAGTTGTAATGTAGGAAACATGGCAGCCAATTTGCACACAGCAAGCTCCCACAAATCGCAATATGATAATGACCAGATAGTCTGTTTTGGTGATGTTGATTGAGGGACAAATATTGTCCAGGACACCTGGGATAACTCCCCAGCTCTTCTTTGCTATGGGATCTTTTGTGTCCAGCTAAGAGAGCAGACGGGGCCTCGGTTTAACATCTCAACTGAAAGACAGCACCTCTGACAGTGCAGCGCTCCTTCAGCACTGCACTGGAGTGTCAGCCTAGATTTTTGCACTCAAGTGTCTGGAGTGGAACTATGAACCCACAACCTTCTGATGTCAGAGGCGAGAGTGCTGCCCACTGAGCCACGGCTGACACTGGTCAAAGACAGGGAAGTCAGGATGGGAGTAGGGCAGACTATTGAAGTGGTGATTAACAGGGATCTCAGGTTTGTACTTGCAAACAGAATGGAGCTATTCAGCGAAGCTAGGTATAAATCTATATACACCCAACCAAGTACGTTAGATGAAAGGGATAGATCTATATATAGCCGACCAAATACAGTAAATGAAAGCGATTAATCTAGTAAATAAAATGGATAAACCTATATTCAATCTTCGGCAGCACCTCCCAAACCTGCGACCTCTACCACCTGGAAGGACAAGGGTAGCAGACGCATAGGAACACCACCATCTCCAAATTCCCCTCCAGGTCGCACACCACCCTGACTTGGAAATTTATCGGCCGATCCTTCATCGTCGCTGGGTCACAATCCTGGAACTCCCTCCTTAACAGCACTGTGGGAGCACCTTCACCACACGGACTGCAGCGATTCAGGAAGGCGGCTCACCACCACCTTCTCACGGGCAATTAGGGATGGGCAAGAAATGCCGGCCTTGCCAGCGACGCCCACATCCCACGAATGACTAATAAAAAAACCAAATACAGTAATGAAAGGGATAACTCTATAAATATTCAACCAATTATAGTAAATGAAAGGAATAGATCCATATACAACCAACTAAAAATATGACATAAAAGGGCAAAAAGAAACCTGTGAACAATCAACTAAATCTTCATGGGGTTTGAATTAATTTCTTTACACCAAGGACATTTCGGTTGTGGAATTTTCTTTCTTAAACCTTTGTTGAAGCAGAGGGGGTGACTTGCTTTAAAAGTGCTTGAAAACAAGGATGATTAAAGTGTACGAGGAGAAAGCAGGGGAGCGTGATTGGAGCAGGTAGCTCACGGGTGGGAAAGCACGAGCACAGAGTTGACATGTCTGTTCCTGTGCTGTAGCAGTCTATGATTCTTTCATTCTATGAACTAAAAACCTGGGAGAAACCTGGCTGAGATGCACCTCACACACACTTTGAAGTTCAAAACTGACAGGAGATCAAAAAAAGTGCCTTTCATAGTTGAACCAAGTTTATCGCATTAAGTAATGGCTTCCTGAACTCTCCCCAGATGTTCGGGCCGAACCCACTCGCACATGTTACCAACCCCTTTATCTTCACGACAAACCAAGCAGTCCGTGTTAAGTGGTTTTCGCTTGCTTTTGCAGTCGGAATGTATTTGTATTTGCATGCGAATGACACCTTGCCTCCCAAGCACAGGAAACTCTTTGGTATCCGGCACCGACGGGACCGGGATGGTGCTGGTTGATTAAAAATTCCGGATGACAGAGAGGGTTATCTACTGAGGCTATTTTTAACAAACAAAAATAAAAAAATCAAGAAATGTGCAGTATAATTGGGTACTCACCTACAGAACGTTGTGTTAAAGAGACTACCAGCAGTGCGGGAGAGTCAGACTCCTGTTATTGAGGTGTTCGGACTTCCGACAGCGCCAAGAAGCCGAGTAGTGGCAGGTTGGAGAACTACCCCCACTGACTAACTCGGCCACCGCGGGAGACTCGGACTCGGCAACATTTCCAGTTATTGAGGTGTTGTTTTCGGAGTGAGAATTTTGCCGGTTAATAGAGAATTCCGGATATTTAGGTACCGTTTAAACGAGAGTTTCCTGTAAGTATAAAAGTTCATGGATCGTGTCTGGTGGTTGCATTTATATTCATCTCGACTGCCTGTTGCAAGTAATACAATTTTAAGTGACCAGTTGCATCTTGTAAATGCACATTGAAAATTTAAACACATTTTTATGATTTGAATTGTGACAGATCTCCCTATTTTTACACCTGTGTAGAACAAACCAACTACAATGAATGACAAGGGTAAATCCACATGAATCCTACCAAATGCTGTAAGTGAAAGGGCTAAACATCTATACAACCAACCAGATAACGTAAATGAAAGAGCTAATCCTATATACAACTAAAGACATACAGTAATTTAGGAGTTTCTTGTATACAAGCAGCCAAATAAAATAAAGGGGATAAATCTATTTTCAGTTAAATAGAGAGTGAATGAAAAGTATAAACCTATTTACAGACAACCAACCAAAGTAAGTCAAAATGATAACTCTGTATCTGACCAAGTACATTAGATGAAAGGGATAGATCTATATAGAACCAACCAGATACAATAAATGAAAGGGACAAATCTATACACCAACAATATTTACATAGTGCCTTTAATGTAGTAAAACGTCCCAAGGTGCTTCACAGGAGCGATTATCAAACAAAATTTGACACCGAGCCACATAAGGAGATATTAGGACTGATGACCAAAAGCTTGGTCAAAGAGGTAGGTTTTAAGGAGCGTCTTAAAGGAGGAGAGAGAGGTAGCGAGGTGGAGAGGATTAGGGAGGGAATTCCAGAGCTTAGGGCCCAGGCAGCTGAAGGCACGGCCGCCAATTGTGGAGCGATTAAAATCGGGGATGGGCAAGAGGGCAGAATTAGAGGAGTGGAGAGATCTCGGGGGGTTGTGGGGCTGGAGGAGGTTACAGAGATAGGGACGGGCAAGGCCGTGGAGGGATTTGAAAACAAAGATGAGAATTTTAAAATTGAAAGTCAATCATCAGATACAATAAATGAAGGGCATGAACTGAAAGAGATAGAACTCATTGACGTAAGAAAACTACTGAGCACTTGGTGTGAGTATAAAACAAGGCTTTAATCAACTGTTTCACAACCATGAGATTCTAGTGACATCACTAGTTCCTGGTTACAGAAACATCCTGAGCAAGCTGGGCCCACGCCTGAGTATTTATACTTTCCTTGGACGGCACCACCAGCTGGCCGCCCAGTGTTATCTCATGAATCATTTCTACATGAATGGTAAGATTCATGACATTCATTACCACAAGGAATAGTTGAGGCAAATAGCACAGATGCATTTAAGGGGATAAACACACGAGGGAGAAAGGAATAGAAGGATATCTTGATGGGGTTCGATGTAAAAGGATGGAAAGAGGCTCGTGTGGAGCATAAACACCAACATGGACTTGTTGGGCTGAATGGTCTGTTTTTTGTGTTGTAGATATCTTGTAAAACTTTGTAATTTTTTTGGCAATATAGTAAATAATATGGTTAGTTACCAACTTCCAGAATTACATTTGACAAAAGTTCCACAGAAAAGACTATTAGTTAAATGCAAACCATCGTGGATTTAGGATGGACAGCTTTAAGTTCCTCGGAGTCCACATCACGGAAGACCTCTCCTGGTCCCTCAATACCTCCTCTCTGGTGAAGAAGGCCCAGCAGCGCCTATATTTCCTAAGGAGGCTGAAGGGATGTAACCTGTCACCCCTGATCCTCTCTAACTTTTATCGCTGCACAATAGAGAGCATCCTGACGAACTGTATCACAGTATGGTATGGCAGCTGTAGCTACTATGACCGGAAAGCCCTGCAGCGGGTAGTCAAAACTGCCCAATGCATTACCGGCACCTGGCTACCGACCATAGAGCACATATACCAGAAACGCTGTTTACGGAGGTCACGGTCCATCATCAAAGACCCTACCCACCCCAGTCACAGTCTGTTCACCCTCCTGCCATCTGGGAGACGCTACAGATGCATTCGCACCCGTACGACCAGATTTAGGAACAGCTTCTTTCCCAGGGCTGTCATCCTACTGAACTCCACAAATAAACTCTAACGCCTGCACATCTGCCAATGCACTTTATTATGGTTATGTTTATGTTAATGTATTACAAGCCAAATGTATGTTGAATGTTTAAATGTCTTAATCTAAATGTACACTCTCGGGAGCCGCAAGCCTACATTTCGTTGTACTGCACCTGTGCACTAACAATGACAATAAAGTTGATTCTGATTATGATTATGATATTATTAGGATAAAGCTGAGGAAATGGATAAGGAATTGGCTAAAGAGTAGAAAACAACGGGGTTGGTTTTCAACACCACCCGGGCGTGCTGCAGGCCAGCCAGTCGTTATAGAAACCACCCGATTTTCCATTACCATTGGTCCCAATAGAAATGAAAACTGGGCCATTTCTACATTGAGCAGTCAATCAGCAACGCCGGTTTCACTTGTTAGCTGAGTAATGTGGGACTGTTAATTGAGATGATCCAAGACTCATTTTATGACAAAGTCCAACACTGTCTTCAGTGTGCCAGTGCAGCCTTCGGTCGCCAGAGGAAGAGAGTGTTTGAAGACCAGGACCTCAAACCCAGCACCAAGCTCATGGCTTACAGGGCAGTAGTGATACCCGCCCTGCTGTATGCCTCACAGACATGGACCATGTACAGCAGGCACCTCAAAGCACTGGAGAGGTACCAACGCTGCCTCCGGAAGATCCTGCAAATCCATTGGCAGGATTGGTGCACCAACGTCAGTGTTCTCACTCAGGCTAACATCCCCAGCATCGAAGCTTTGACCACACGCGATCAACTCCGATGGACGGGTCACATCGTCCACATGCCCGATACCAGACTCCCAAAACAAGCGCTCTACTCAGAGCTCTGACACGGCAAGAGAGCCCCAGGTAGGCAGAGGAAACGCTTCAAGGACACCCTCAAAGCCTCCTTGAAAAAGTGCAACATCCCCACCGACACCTGGGAATCCCTGGCCCAAGACCGCACAAAGTGGAGGAGAAGCATCCAGGAAGGCGCCGAACACCTCGAGTCTCTTCGCCAGGAGCAAGCGGAAGCCAAGCACAGGCAGTGCAAGGAGCGCACATCAACCCAAGCACCCCACCCACCCGCCCCTTCAACCACCGTCTGCCCCACCTGTGACAGAGACTGTAGGTCCTGCATTGGCCTCATCAGTCACCTGAGAACTCATTTTTAATGCAAGTCATCCTCGGTTCCGAGGGACTGCCTAAGAGAAGAGAGACTCCAAGACTCGGTGTCCTCACCACTATTTGTTTCTACTTTATATAGAAACTATAATTTGATACTAAACTAGGAGGGGGGCAGTGGAAATGGAGGAGGTCACTCAGAAATTTCAGAAAGCTTTAGATAAAATGTGCAAGTGTGCAGAAAAATGTCAGACAAAATGTAATGCAGATTAAAGTATTGCACAGAGGGGTAAATATAAGCAACACACAGGCTCCATGACTGGTGTTGAATTAGCTAAGGATTACGTCGGAAGAAATCTAGGCGACTCAGTTGACTTGATGCTCAACATGTCCAACCAAGGCAGAGCAGCACTCAAAGCCAAAGTAGGACAAGGGGGCATAATTTCAAACTAGAAAAAGGTAAATTTAGAACTAATTTCAGGAAGTTAATTTTAACACAATGATCAGCTGATACACGGAGTAGTGGAGGCAAAAACCTTGGCATCTTTAAGATATGATTCAATGGTAGAATGAGGGAACTTTTAGGATCTTTAGGGGTGGATCAACCAAGATGGGCTAAATGGCCTTCCTCATCCATAACTATTTTGTGATCTTACAAACTTGTATAAGCTCAACAGTTGAATGGCAGTAACAGTCTTCATTTATGCACAATATGATAGTGCCACCATCAACAAATTCCTTCCAAGAGCAACCTCAATTGTATCTTATTGCTTTGGTTCATTAGCTAACGCCCCTTTGCTGAGTCTGGGAATATTTTTGTGCACCTTTCTAGCAAAGTTATTGGCCCGGAATTTGCAGTCAGCGGCGAAGCGATGACTCTCGCTGCTGACCTTGAAGAAAGTTGCCCACAAACATCTCGCGATTTCTGTAGTGAAAACATTAGGTTTCACAATTTAAATTGATTATAGGGGATTCCTAGTGTAGAGCAGCAGTGATGTCATCAAGCTGTCTAAGCAGCCAATCACATTGAAGAATTCTCCCAGAGAGCAAACCAGGAAATAGAAAGCATTGATTCAATTCACTTTTAAATTTTTTTACAGAGAGCGAAATAAAGATTGGGACATACACATAGGGTTAAGGTAAAAGCTGAAACAGCAGAAACAAATTTAAAAAAATATATTTTTTTATTATTTTAAAAATTTAGTAATTTTCTATCATAATGGAGAAAATTGTAATTTCACAAATATAAAATTCATTTTTCAGAGACAGAATGGTTGATCAGCAGTTAATACACTGTTAAAATCCCAATTACACCTAATCCAACAAGGCTTAACTTTTAATGGGGTGTTTAACAGCGTAATTAGATCGGAATGCTTAAGTTTTCGGCTGTTCAACCGATTTCACCGATTGCCAGCTATGGTGGGAGGGGGTGTGCGGGGGGGGTGGTGGGGGGAGGGAGGTGGGTGTTGGTGGGGGCATCCACAATGCAGCCAGTGTCGGAGCAGTGAATGACTGAGGGGAACCTCAGGATTTTCGTGTTTAAATGCACATGCGGTCAATCCTGAAGTTACGACCAGTTTCTGAGTGTTAATGATGGCGAATGCTAACAGTTCGCTATCATTACCTGCCGCAAAATCAAATTCTGAGCTGTTTATTATGCTTAGTCTGCTTAATTAACCCTTCTTGCATTTTTCTCTGTCTTTATGTTCTGCTTGATTCTTTTAAAGTAATTTCCTGTACAATACATAGCCAGAGTGTAAGGGATTCTGCACTCCTTAAGCCATCCAATGCTTTTAGATTTCAACTCACACTATCCAAAATCACTGGATAACATTAACAAGAGCTCACAACACTATGTATAGGTTGTATGAATATGGAGCATAACATAAGAACCTGAGAACTTAAGAATTAGGAGCAGGAGTAGGCCATACATCTCATCGATCCTACTCGGCCACTCAATAAAATCATGGCTGATCTTCAACCTCGACTCCGCTTTCCCACCCAGTCCCCACATCCCTTGATTCCCCTGGAATCTATCGATCTCAGCCTTGAATATACTCAACGACTCAGCATTCACAGCCCTCTGGGGTAGAGAATTCCCCTTGACATTCAATGGCATTACCATCGCTGAATCCCCCACTATCAACATCCTGGGGGTTACCATTGATCAGAAACTGAACTGGACCAGCCATATAAATACTGTGGCTACAAGAGCAGGCCAGAGGCTGGGAATTCTGCGGCGAGTGTCTCACCTCCTGACTCCCCAAAGCTTTTCCACCATCTACAAGGCACAAGTCAGGAGTGTGATGGAATACTCTCCACTTGCCTGGATGAGTGCAGCTTCAACAACACTCAAGAAGCTCGACACCATTCAGGATAAAGCAGCCCGCTTGATTGGCACTCCATCCACCACCTTCAACATTCACTCCCTCCACCACCAGCGCCCTGTGGCTACAGTGTGTACCATCTACAAGATGCACTGCAGCAACTTGCCAAAGCCCCTTCAACAGCACCTTCCAAACCCGCGACCTCTACCACTTAGAAGGACAAGGGCAGCAGACGCATGGGAACATCACCACCTACAAGTTCCCCTCCAAGCCACACACCATCCTGACTTGGACCTGTATCGCCGTTCCTTCACTGTCGCTGGGCCAAAATCCTGGAACTCCCTTCCTAACAGCATTGTGGGTGTACCTACACCATATGGACTGCAGCGGTTCAAGAAGGCGGCTCACCACCATCTTCTCAAGGGCAATTAGAGATGGGCACCAAATGCAGGCCTAGCCAGCCAGCGACGCCCACATCCCATCAATGAATAAAAAAAAAAGATTCACCACCCTCTGAGTGAAGAAATTCCTCCTCATCTCAGTCCTAAATGGCCGACCCCTTATCCTGAGACTGTGCCCCCTAGTTCTAGACACTCCAGCCAGGGGGAAACAGCCTCTCAGCATCTCCCCTGTCAATCCCCCTCAGAATCCTATGTTTCAATGAGATCACCTCTCATTCTTCTACACTCCAGAGAGTATAGTGTTGATTTAAAACAATGTTCTGTTTGTTCACTTGAGTTGTAATGAATTCAGTCTTCTGGTTATAATCATTTAATTCTTTAACTTCAGCATAAAAAGCAATTTACAAGCAGAATATAGTCACAGATAGAATACGCTAACCCAGGCATGGGTCTTTTCGTGCGGCTTGAACAAAGGAAAAAGCTTACATTTATACACAGTTTTCTTATCAAACTGGAGCAGACATCGCCTAATATGGTCATCTCTGACTACCGCATAGTCCAGAGACACAAGTCTACATTTTCTTCAACATACATCAACAACGTTAGAAGCACGTAAAAACATCGTGGTCTTGCTGTGGTAAGCATAATCGCTAGACTTTCTTATCTTAACATAACGTTTCTAATCTAAGTATTCTATTCTGAAAATATCCAAGGCCAGTTGGTTGCAAACACCAGCTGTTGCTAAGTGAAATCTGTGTGTGTCTCTCTCTCTCTCTCCAGTGATACCAACCACATTTTCTTCCCTATATCAAATCAATCAAATCAAATCAAATCAACTTTTAATGTCATTGTTAGTGCACAAGTGCAGTACAATGAAATGTAGGCTTGCGGCTCCCGAGAGTGTACATTTGGATTAAGACATTTAAACATTCAACATACATTTGGCTTGTAGTATATTAACATAAATATAACCATAATAAAGTGCATTGGCAGATGTGCAGGCTTTAGAGTTTATTTGTGGGGTTCAGTAGGATGACAGCCCTGGGAAAGAAGCTGTTCCTAAATCTGGTCGTATGGGTGCGAATGCATCTGTAGCGTCTCCCAGATGGCAGGAGGGCGAACAGACTGTGGCTGGGGTGGGTAGGGTCTTTGATGATGGACCGTGACCTCTGTAGACAGCGTTTATGGTATATGTGCTCTATGGTCGGTAGCCGGGTGCCGGTAATGCGTTGGGCAGTTTTGACTACCCGCTGCAGGGCTTTCCGGTCATAGTAGCTACAGCTATCGAATGAACTAAACATGAAAACCTTTCAGAAGCTGAATTAACCGAGTTCCAGATGCCAACAGCTCTCTCTCTCGCAAAGCTTTAAATTTAAAATTCTCATCCTCATGTTAAAATTTATTCCTAGCCTCACCCTTCTGTATCTGTGTAACCCCCACTAGCCCGACAACCCCCAAAACTCCAAGCCTTGGCTCAATGGTGGCACTCGGCTCCGGGCAGAAAGTCAGAAGTTCCAGCCTTGCTCCAGACTTGCATTTATATACCTGCCATAAGAACATAAGATTTAGGAGCAGGAGTCGGCCATTCAGCCCCTCGAGCCTGCTCCGCCATTCAATAAGATCATGGCTGATCTTCGACCTCATCTCTACTTTTCCTCCCAATCTCTATATCTCTTGATTCCCCTAGACTCCAAAAATTTATTGATCTCAGCCTTGAATATACTCAAAGACTCAGCTTCCACAGCCCTCTGGGGCAGAGAATTCCAAAGATTCACAACCCTCTCAGTGAAGAAATTCCTCCTCATCTCAGTCTTAAATGGCCGACCCCTTATCCTGAGACTATGCCCCCTAGTTCTAGACTCCCCAGCCAGGGGGAAACAACCTCTCAGCATCGACCCTGTCAATCCCCCTCAGAATGTTAGATATTTCAATGAGATCACCTCTCATTCTTCTAAACTCCAGAGAGTATCGGCCCAATCTACTCAATCTCTCCTCATAGGACAACCCTCTCATCCCAGGAATCAATCTAGTGAACCTTCGCTGCACCATCTCTAAGGTAAGTATGTCCTTCCTCAGATAAGGAGACCAAAACTGTGCACAGTACTGCGGGTGCAGATGGGTTTAACTCCCAGTGAGTTTTGAGCGGGTGGGTGGGGGGTGTGCGGCACTCACAGGCTCAGATTTCAGGCCTGGGATATTTTAGTTCCTCGCACTCATCTCCATGTCGTCGGTCAGTTGCCAGCCCAAAATGGGAGGAAAGTATCAGCTGGCCTGATGTCTTATATCATATGTCTCTCTACACAGCAATTTCATATTTGTCTCTGCTTTCAAATTGACTGCAAGACAATATCAAGTAATAAAGAGAAAATGTTTTGCAGAGGTGGGTATTGGTGCTCTATATTCCAGTTGCTATCACTTTAACTTCACCAAGGGAAAACAGAAGCCTTGAAATGACAACATGGCTGCGTGCAACCACGATGTAGCTTTCCTACGGAGATAAGCTTTCAATTTCTACATTTTATGCTTGATCACTTTGCAGAGTTTTAAAAAAAAGTACTTTATATGGTGAGTGATTTTATGGGGATTAGACACTGTTTATTGAGCGGGAGCTATAAACCCTTGCCTCTGACTCGTTTATTTAAGAAAGCGAAGAAGTCTTGAATCTGGTAAAACAGAAATGGTGAGAGTCTAGAACCAGGGGCCACAGTCTCAGGATAAGGGGTCGGCCATTTGGGACTGAGATGAGGAGAAATTTCTTCACTCAGACAGTTGTGAATTTTTGGAATTCTCTACGCCAGAGGGTTGTGGAGGTTCAGTTGTTGAGTATATTCAAATTCAAGACAGATCGATAGATTTTTGGACTCTAGGGGAATCAAGGGAATCGGGCGGGAAAGTGGAGTTGAGGTCGAAGATCAGCCGTGATCTTATTGAATGGCGGAGCAGGCTCGAGGGGCCGTATGGCCTACTCCTGCTCTTAATTCTTATGTTCTTATGTTCTCAATTTTTCTTCAGCCGTTTACCACAAAATTACATTCTACAGCTGGGTTAACAAACGTTGGGTTATTCCTACTCATTAAAGGGCACTTTAGCTGCTTGAGAGAGAAGGGTTCTGTGGTAAACCACTGTTTGTATTCCACTGTGTACATGCCTGGACATGCCTCGGCTGACTCCTCCCACAAGTCCTAGTATAAAGGTGACTGCTCCCCAGCCCTTTGTATTTCTGGACCGGTCGACCACTCGAGGCAGACCTTCATTCTTTTGTTAATAAAAGCCTTTAGTTACTCTCTTAACTCTCAGTCTTCTATGAGTAATTGATAGCGCATCAATTTTATTAACAAAATTTTTATAATGGAGAAGATCCTCACACCAGCATGCCTGGACTTAGATCATCGGGAGGCGGACTCATCCACCAAGTTTACTCACTGGCTTAAGTGTTTCGAAAAATTCCTGACCGCCTCCGCAGCAATCAAATCGGACGAGGACAAACTGGATGTCCTGACCTCCAAAGTGAACCACCGAGTGTACTTGGTCATCCAAGACGCGACCTCGTACGCGGACGCTATCAAGCTCCTCAAGGACCAGTACACGCGCCCAGTGAACGAAGTGTACGCCAGGCACCTTCTGGGGAGTCGTAAACAACAACCTGGGGAATCGACCGTGGAATACCTTCAGGCACTGTCTGTGCTTGGCCGGGCCTGTGGTTGTAAGGATGTAAAGGCCGCCGTGTACACAGAGGAACTTATCCGGGACACTTTTGTAGCGGGCCACAGATCCAATTACACCCGACAGCGACTGTTGGAGCAGAGTGACCTCGACCTCAACAAGGCCTCTGAACTCGCACTATCATTGGATGCAGCCTACCGGGGCATGGATGCCTACTCCTCTGCACTGTGGACGCCGCGGGGAATGACAGCCTGGGACACGGTAGGACCGCCTCATAGCGCCGTGCCACCCCAGCCACACCCCAGCAACGGCCCAACTACCGCAGCAGTGTCCCAAGGCCAGACAGCAGTGCCCCAAGGCCAGAAATGCTACTTCTGTGGCCAGGCAAAACACCCCAGAGCGTGCTGCCCGGCGAAAAACGCGATCTGCTCGGGCTGCGGGAAGAAGGGACACTACGCTAGCGTCTGCAGGGCCAAAGCCACCCCGAACCCCAGCAGCGCCGCGTGTGGGCCATGCGGGCCGCCATCTTGGGCCTCCCCGGCCATGTGCGAACCACCGGTACAGCAGCCATTTTGGACGCCTCCAGCCACATGGGGATCATGGACGCCGCCATCTTGGATGACAGCCGGAACGCAGCAGGCCCCCAACACCGCCTCATCTGATACCCGCAGCGACACACCGACCCCTACGCTGGCATCCGTTACACTGGACCAAGCGAGACCGCACCAGCTGGCCAGTTCCACAATGGACATTAAGGTAAATGGTCACGATACAATCTGCCTTTTTGACTCTGGGAGCACGGAGAGCTTCATCCACCCCGACACGGTGCGGCGTTGCTCTCTCCCAGTCCTGCCTGCGCACCAGCGGATTTCTATGGCCTCCGAGTCCCAGTCGGCGGACATCGGCGGCTACTGCGTGGTGACACTCGTAGTAGACGGGACTGTGTACGATCATTTTAAGCTTCTGGTCCTGCCCGACCTCTGCGCTGCCGTCCTGCTGGGGTTAGATTTTCAGTGCCACCTTAAAAGTGTTACGATGGCATACGGTGGACCCCTACCCCCACTCACAGTCCGCAGCCAGCAGCTTCCAAATTGCCCGCCGCGCACCAGGTGCAACCTCTCCACACTCAGAGTCACCCCCCCCCCCACTGTTTGCTAACCTCACCCCCGACTGTAAGCCCATCGCCACAAAGAGCAGGCGATACAGTGCCGGGGACAGGGTTTTCATTAAAACCGAAGTGGAGCGGCTCCTGAAGGAAGGGATTATTGAGGGCAGCACCAGCCCCTGGCGAGCCCAGGTTGTGGTCGTTAAGACCGGCGAGAAGCAGCGCCTGGTCATCGACTACAGCCAGACAATAAATCGCTACACCCTGCTGGACGCCTACCCACTCCCCCGCATAGCTGATATGGTCAACCAGATCGCGCAGTACCGTGTCTTCTCGACCATTGACCTGAAATCAGCGTACCACCAGCTCCCTATCCGCCCTGAGGACCGCCAGTATACCGCCTTTGAGGCAAACGGCCGCCTCTATCACTTCCTTAGGGTTCCCTTTGGCGTCACCAACGGGGTCTCCGTCTTCCAAAGGGAGATGGACCGGATGGTAGATCAAAATGCGTTGCAGGCCACTTTCCCATATCTGGACAATGTGACCATCTGCGGCCGTGACTTGCAGGACCATGACGCAAACCTCGAAAAATTCCTCCGCACCGCCCAACTCCTGAACCTGATATATAACAAGGAGAAGTGCATATTCCGCACAAACCGCCTCGCCATCCTTGGCTGTGTTGTGGAACACGGAGTCATCGGCCCCGACCCCGACCGGATGCGTCCCCTTATGGAACTCCCACTGCCCCACTGCCTCAAGGCCCTGAAGAGGTGCCTAGGGTTTTTCTCCTATTACGCCCAGTGGGTCCCCTACTATGCGGACAAGGCCCGTCCGCTGATCAAGTCCACCTCTTTTCCCTTGACGGCAGAGGCCCGCTTAGCCTTCCACCGTATCAAGGAGGACATTGCCAAAGCCGCCATGCACGCAGTGGACGAATCCATCCCCTTCCAGGTGGAAAGCGACGCGTCCGACTTTGCCCTGGCCGCTACCCTCAACCAGGCGGGGAGACCCGTGGCCTTCTTTTCACGAACCCTCCAAGGCCCGGAGACCAGACACTCCGCTGTTGAGAAGGAGGCCCAGGCGATTGTGGAGGCTGTGCGTCATTGGAGGCACTACCTGGCCGGAAAACGATTTACCCTGCTCACTGACCAGCGTTCAGTTGCTTTCATGTTTAACAACAAGCAGAGGGGCAAAATCAAAAATGACAAGATCTTGAGGTGGAGAATCGAACTTTCCACCTACAATTATGAGATCTTGTACCGGCCCGGGAAGCTCAATGAACCCCCGGATGCGCTATCGCGTGGCACCTGCGCCAGCGCGCAGATCGATAGACTGCGGGCCCTCCACAATGACCTCTGCCACCCGGGGGTCACCAGGTTCTTCCACTTCATCAAGGCCCGCAACCTGCCTTACTCTATTGAGGAGGTCAGGACCATGACCAGGAACTGCCAAGTCTGCGCTGAGTGCAAACCGCACTTTTATAGACCAGACAGGGCCCACCTGATAAAAGCCACTCGCCCCTTCGAGCGCCTGAGCGTTGATTTTAAAGGGCCTCTCCCCTCCTCCGACCGCAATGTGTACTTCCTCAATATTATTGATGAGTACTCCCGTTTCCCGTTCGCCATCCCCTGCCCGGACATGACCAGTGCCACGGTCATTAAATGTCTGAACGACCTCTTCACCCTGTTCGGTTTCCCCAGCTATATCCATAGCGACCGGGGCTCATCGTTTATGAGCGACGAACTCCGTCAGTACCTGCTAACTAGGGGTATTGCCACAAGCAGGACCACCAGTTACAACCCCCGGGGGAACGGACAGGTGGAAAGAAAAAATGCGACAGTTTGGAAGGCCGCCCTGCTAGCCTTAAAGTCTAGGGGCCTTCCAACCTCCCGCTGGCAGGATGTGCTCCCCGATGCGCTCCACTCTATTCGGTCACTGCTCTGCACTGCCACTAATGCCACCCCTCATGAGAAAATGTTTGTCTTCCCAAGGAAGTCCACATCGGGGACATCGCTACTGCCATGGCTGACGTCCCCAGGGCCGGTCCTACTGAGAAGACACGTGAGGACCCATAAAACGGACCCCCTGGTCGAGAGGGTCGACCTCCTCCACGCCAACCCCCAGTATGCTTACATTGCATACCCGGACGGGCGGGAGGACACAGTCTCCATAAGAGACCTTGCACCCTCGGGGGCCGCAGTAACCCACTACTCACTACCACCCCCCCCCACGATCCGATATCCAGCCCCAGCAGACGGCAGGCCTGGGCCCCGCGACCCGCTCGACATCTACGAGGATGACACGCCTGTGCCACAGCCTACGCAGGACTCGACGCCGGAAGCTCCACTACCCCTGCCGTCGCCACGCCGATCACAGCGGCAGACAAGACCTCCGGAGAGACTCCAATACACTAACTTTTAATACACTTCACCCCGCCGGACTCAATTTTAAACAAGGGGTGAATGTGGTAAACCACTGTTTGTATTCCACTGTGTACATGCCTGGACATGCCTCGGCTGACTCCTCCCACAAGTCCTAGTATAAAGGTGACTGCTCCCCAGCCCTTTGTATTTCTGGACCGGTCGACCACTCGAGGTAGACCTTCATTCTTTTGTTAATAAAAGCCTTTAGTTACTCTCTTAACTCTCAGTCTTTTATGAGTAATTGATAGCGCATCAGGTTCAAAGTAAAGTTGATACACAAGCACCATAGCTGGCTTCTAATTTCGTATTACCGCTAACAAAAACTGCGTTCTCAGCAGTCACATGTTTCAAAACATCACCTTCCTGCAATCTTGTCAGCAAGGCAAACATTAGCAACATGGGAGCAGGAGGAGGCCATTCAGCCCCTCGAGGCTGCTCCACCATTCAATGACATCTTGACTGATCTGTGACCACAATTCCATTTACCTGCCTCAGCGCCAGATCCCTCAATACACTTACCCAACAAAAAAAAATCTACCGATCTCACTCTTGAAAGCTCCAATTGTCCCGTAGCATCCACAGATGTTTGGGGGAGAGAGTTCCAGATTTCTACTCTCCTTTGTGTGAAAAAAAGTGCTTCCTGATTTCTCTCCTGAATGGCCTAGCTCCAATCTTAAGCCTTTGCTCGCCTGTCCTAATATCCCTTTGTGAAGGAATAAGCCATAGAACCTATTCAGAAAAATACACCATCTTATGAAAGAATTCTGTCTTTATTAAAACATGACAAACTGGGTTTGTAAATTTAGAAACTTAACTATGAAATAACTATGAAAGCATTCTGGCTATTGAGATAAGACAGTTGTTGACCCTGAATAAATAACCTTATTGAAACAGAATGTGAAGGGGACAAAAACAATGGTTCACCATGGATAAGGTGTTCTAATTTACGCTTCGTAAAGAAGTACATAAGATAAGGAACATCTGCCCTCGTAAAGATGACTTCAAGTAAGGAACACCTGCCGTCACACTGTTTATATATGGTAAACTTAGAACACCTAGAGAGCAGACATGATTCTGTAATGCTACCAGCTGAGGTGGCAGTAAGAGTTGCAGAGGTTGGCAGAAAAATGACTAGAGATAATTAGCTTGCATCAGCAGAAAACCTTAAAGGAAATACCACTGGAAAAGGGTATAAATATTGAACTCTCAAATGGGATATTTGATGCCGAGAAACTCCAGTATGATTTGGACAGGTTGGGTGATTGGACAGAAGCATGGCAGATGCAGTATAATGTGGATAAATGCGAGGCTATCCACTTTGGTGGGAAAAACAGGAAGGCAGATTATTATCTGAACGGCAATAGATTGGGAGAAGGGGAAGTGCAACGAGACCTGGGTGTCCTTGTGCATCAGTTGCTGAAGGTAAGCATGCAGGTGCAGCAGGCGGCTAAGAAGGCAAATGGTATGTTGGCCTTTGTAGTGAGAGGGTTCGAGTACAAGAACAAGGATGTCTTGCTGCAGTTGTACAGGGCCTTGGTGAGACCACACCTTGAGTATTGTGTGCAGTTTTGGTCAGCTTATCTGAGGAAGGATGTCCTTGCCATGGACGGAGTGCAGCGAAGATTCACCAGACTGATACCTGGGATGGCAGGAATGATGTATGAGGAGAGATTGGGTCGATTGGGCTTATACTCGCTGGAGTTTAGAAGAATGAGAGGGGATCTCATTGAAACTTATAAAATTCTAAAAGGACTGGACAGATTAGATGCAGGAAGGATGTTCCCGAAGGCCGGGGAGTCCAGAACCAGGGGTCACAGTCTAAGGATAAGGGGTAAGCTATTTATGACAGAGATGAGGAGGAATTTCTTCACCCAGAGAGTGGTGAACCTGTGGAATTCTCTACCACAGAAGGCAGTGGAGGCCAATTTATTAAATATATTCAAGAAGGAGTTGGATATATTTCTTAAGGCTAAAGGGATCAAGGGATATGGGGAGAAAGCAGGGACAGGGTACTGAATTTGGATGATCAGCCATGATCTCATTGAATGGCAGAGCAGGCTCGAGGGGCCGAATGGCCTACTCCTGCTCCTATCTTCTATGTTTCTATAACAGAATCGTTTTAATCAGGCAAAGCGATTCTCGGCTTCAGAGGCGGCTCTGTAAGTCTCCAACTCCTTGTGCCTCGGGGAATCAAAGGTATTTGATTTTGGTGGCTATCCTGTAGAACACTAAGAACTGTAATACTATAGTGACGTTATGATTTAAAAGTAAGATTCTCTGTTAATAATATTGTAAGTTTTCTGTTTTTGAAACTGTTAATGTTGCAACTAACTCACCAACTGTAAATTGCATGTCGGTTCTTTAATAAATCTATATGTTTTTATAATTGTCTCACATAAGACTTCTGTATCATAAACTCGCAAACTCAATCTCTGTCTGTACACTCTTTGGTGAGGAGTTGCAGAATTCTGGGGAGGTTTTCCGGACCCTCATAATAGCCGGAACGTTACAGTCTAGCTAAACTTATTATAAGCGCTATCTGGAGGATGGTAACATTCTTGGTTGTTCCTTTCCTTTAGGGAGAGATAGCCCGGACCTTTAGACGCAATTAAGCGTCTTTAGGATTCAGCTACCTCAAACTTTAGTTGAAAGTGAACGTCTGAGAAATATGCCGGATCTGGAGTAGCCCTAAAGGGGCTAGGATTAGTAATTATCCCTTCACCTTTATGTGGCTCGGTGTCAAATTTTGTTTGATGACGCTCCTGTGAAACGCTTTGGGAAGTTTTACTATGTTAAAGGTGCTATATAATGCAAGTTGTTATTGTTAAGATTATGTCCCCTCATTCTTGATTCTCCCAAGGAAACAAATGAATATTTCACCCATTTTTTCAGAGGGTAATATAGACTGTGGTGTTCTGCTAAAAAAAAGGCACTGCATTAATCAGTCTTAGACACTGACAGCTCAATTGTTTAAATCACCTCACCTAACCAGATAATAGCCTCAATACTATTAATGACTATAGAAGGGACATCATCAAATAATTAGATTAAGTGTAAGAGCATTTACATCATTTGGGGAAGTAGAAAGCTGGCTCACCAGGCAACATTTTGAATCCTTGTGTGCTTTCAGTATTACGGTGTGGTGCAGAAATTTGAAGTTTAAAAATGGAAAAACAAAAAAGAAATAATTGACATCTGAGATTAAACACCACGGATCCATCGCACGCATTGGATGGACAGATCATGTCAGCAACAGAAAAGATCCAAATGCTCCCAGCAGTGCTTGCGGCAAACACAGTGCAGAATATGGTCTGAAATCAAAATGGTTCGGACAGGCGTGGAGAATGAATGATCAGAGATGATACTGATGGGACTGTTTGACAGGAAGAAGCAATGGATAACACCAAGGGTTGATGACATCAAAAAATAGACTGGTAGATTAGAATGGCATTGAAAACGCCATTAGTTGGCAGGATGCAGTCGGGTAGGCCGAATCATTGCCCTCAGTATCAACATGTCACGGAGAGAAAGGCAAACTTATACCCTGCAATCGGATAAGTTGGAAATAATGACCTTATTTATTTTCAGACCTGTTGCTATTGTAGATTCCCTGGGAGCAGGAAAGTGGAGTTGAGGTTGAAGATCAGTCATGGTCTTATTGAATGGCGGAGCAGGCTCGAGGGGCCGAATGGCCGACTCCTGCTCCTAATTCTTATGTTCTTATTCTATCCACCAGCTATTAAGTAGGTTGACCCAATGGTCAATTGTATTGTAATTGTTAGAATTATAGCAGGAAACCGTCAACTTACATATTTTTTTTATTTTTTTAAATTCATTGATGGGATGTGGGCGTCGCTGGCTAGGCCTGCATTTAGTGCCCATCCCTAATTGCCCTTGAGAAGATGGTGGTGAGCCGCCTTCTTGAACCGCTGCAGTCCATATGGTGTAGGTACACCCACAATGCTGTTAGGAAGGGAGTTCCAGGATTTTGGCCCAGCGACAGTGAAGGAACGGCGATACAGGTCCAAGTCAGGATGGTGTGTGGCTTGGAGGGGAACTTGTAGGTGGTGATGTTCCCATGCGTCTGCTGCCCTTGTCCTTCTAAGTGGTAGAGGTCGCGGGTTTGGAAGGTGCTGTTGAAGGGGCTTTGGCAAGTTGCTGCAGTGCATCTTGTAGATGGTACATACTGCAGCCACAGTGCGCCGGTGGTGGAGGGAGTGAATGTTGAAGGTGGTAGATGGAGTGCCAATCAAGCGGGCTGCTTTATCCTGAATGGTGTCGAGCTTCTTGAGTGTTGTTGGAGCTGCACTCATCCAGGCAAGTGGAGAGTATTCCGTCACACTCCTGACTTGTGCCTTGTAGATGGTGGAAAGGCTTTGGGGAGTCAGGAGGTGAGACACTCGCCGCAGAATTCCCAGCCTCTGGCCTGCTCTTGTAGCCATAGTATTTATATGGCTGGTCCAGTTCAGTTTCTGATCAATGGTAACCCCCAGGATGTTGATAGTGGGGGATTCAGCGATGGTAATGCCATTGAATGTCAAGGGGAGATGGTTAGAGTCTCGCTTGTTGGAAATGGTCATTGCCTGGCACTTGTGTGGTGCGAATGTTACTTGCCACTTGTCAGCCCAAGTCTGAATGTTGTCCAGGTCTTGCTGCATATGGACACGGACTGCGTCAGTATCTGACGAGTCTCGAATGGTGCTGAACAGTGTGCAATCATCAGCGAACATCCCCACTTCTGACCTTATGATGGAGGGAAGGTCATTGATGAAACAGCTGAATTGCTGCCCGGATAATCTTTTTCAGAATACAGTGAATCCACAGTGTTCAGGGGAAAAAACAGCTAGTCTTTCATGACTGGAAGTTTAAAAGCCATCTAATGTTGAACAAAAGTTGCTGTACAAAACAATGGGGAGTGCCTGAGCTCCTCACAGCTGAGATCAAACCATACTCTTCCCTGAACACAGCAGCGATGCTGTGTTTAGTTCACTCAGCTGCTCGATGCATGACCAGAGGGTCCCCGGACACAGTGAGGAGCTGTTCTATCAGGACACTGCCTCCATTGTGCTGCTCTGGGACATCCTGGTGCTTCCCCCCACGGTTGTAACTTACTGGGCCTGCATCTGGGGTAAGGCCCGGGGCCAGTGTTCCTATTATAATGAGGTGGGAGGGAGGATTTGTGGCCTCATTTACTGGGGCCTGTGACTGCTGGATGCCTCAGCATGGGCACATCAGAAAATAGCGGGCACTAGTGCCTGCCACTGGGCCAGTGCGGACCAGAGTGTCAGCAGGAATGCCAGGCGCAAAGAAAATGCAGGCGTTTTACATTTTAGCGGAACACTGACTCCCCCCCTTTCCCCCATAGGATGATTTAAAAGCTGCAGGGGCCTTGTGGCTATTGGCCTTCAGCCAGGGAGCAGGCCTGCACTAGGAGTTTGCCGTGCCCTGCCAATGGTCCAGGAGAGGAAATTGGGGATAGCTGCTTCCTCACGGGCACAGTGGGTGCCATGGCTCAGTGGGCAGCACTCTCTCTAAATCTGAAGGCTGTGGGTTCATAGTCCCGCGCCAGAGACCTGAACGCAAAAACCTGGGCTGACACTCCCAGTGCAGTGCTGAGGGAGTGCTGCACTGTCGGAGGTGCCGTCTTTCGGATGAGACGTTAAACCGAGGCCCTGTCTGCTCTCTCAGGTGGATGTAAAAGATTCCGTGGCACTATTTCAAAGAAGAGCAGGGGAGTTATCCCAGGTATCCTGGGGCCAATAGTTATCCCTCAATTAACATCACTAAAACCAGATTATCTGGTCATTATCACATTGCTGTTTGTGGGAGCTTGCTGTGCGCAATTGGCTGCCACATTTCCTACATTACTGATGTGCCTCAATAATTCCGAGACTCGAAGTTAGCAGAACAAAAACAAGGCTTTTATTAACTTAGAACGTAACACGTAAGAGAGAGAGATGTCTTCCTTCTGGAGACTGAGGCCAGACTGAACTAGCTTACAAACGGGGCCAGGTATGGGCGGAGCCCTACACACAGCACATTCCAGCACATTCCAGAAAACAATACAGCACATTCCAGTACACAATACAATGAGGTCTGGGGGAAGGGAAATGACACTGAAACCGATCTCAGTCACAGGCAGTGGTGAATGGAATATTTCATCACATTCACCCCTTCTATAGATTTAGTCTGTTCGGGGGTTTGATAGTCCTCTGCGACCGATGTGGCTGTTGCGGTGCCGCGGGTGTCGGCTGGGTGTCCCCGGTAGCCTCCTGGGTCTCTGCCGGGGGTGCCGCCAGGGTTGTTGAAGGGGTAGTTGGTGGGGGTGCCGTTGGTCGGTGTTCTTCCGGGGGTGATGAAAGAGTAGTGGGTGGGTAAGAGTTGCTGTGATCGTCGTTGCCGCTATTGCCGTGATTGTTGTCGATGCCAGCTGGGGCGACGTCTTTTATGGACACGGTGTCCTCCCTTCCGTCGGCGTGCCGGACATATGCATATTGGGGGTTGGCGTGGAGTAGGTGTACTGGCTCCACGAGAGGGTCCGTCTTGTGGCCCCTCACATGCCTTCGCACGAGTACCGGACCTGGGGTGGAGAGCCATGACGGCATGGATACGCCTGAGGTGGATTTCCGGGGAAAGACAAACATTCGTTCATGAGGCGTGGTATTAGTGGCCGTACACAATAGCGACCGTATCGAATGGAGCACATCTGAGAGGACTTCCTGCCAGCGGGAGATAGGGAGGCCCTTGGTCCTTAGAGCTAGAGTGACTGCTTTCCATACTGTCCCGTTCTCTCGCTCCACTTGGCCGTTACCCCGGGGGTTGTAGCTGGTGGTATGGCTCGTGGCGATCCCCCTGGACAGCATGTACTGGCGTAGCTCTTCACTCATGAAGGACGCCCCCCTATCCGTATGGATGTAGCTCGGCATACCGAACAGGCAGAACAGGCTGTTGAGGCATTTAATGACCGTGGCGCTGGTCATGTCTGGGCAGGGGAAGGCAAATGGGAACCGGGAGTATTCGTCCACAATGTTCAGGAAGTAAACATTGCGGTCGACGGACGGGAGGGGGCCCTTGAAATCTAAGCTGAGCCGCTCAAAGGGCCGTGTAGCTTTGATTAAGTGGGCTCTATCTGGGCGGTAGAACCGAGGCTTGCACTCAGCGCAAGTGCGGCAGTTCCTGGTCAGGGACCGAACTTCCTCAATCGAGTAGGGTAAGTTACGGGATTTTATGAAGTGGAACAGCCGCATGACCCCTGGGTGGCAGAGGTCGTTGTGGAGGGTCTGTAGCCGATCCCCGGTGGCGCTGGCACACATCCCTCGTGAGAGGGCGTCAGCGGATTCGTTAAGGGCCCCTGGCCGGTAAATGATGTCGTACTCGAAGGTGGAGAGCTCGATCCGCCACCTAAGAATCTTATCATTTTTAATCTTCCCCCTCTGTTTATCATTGAACATAAACGCTACCGACCGCTGGTCGGTAAGTAGGGTGAAGCGTTTGCCGGCTAGGTAGTGGCGCCAGTGGCGCACTGCCTCCACGATGGCTTGGGCCTCCTTTTCCATGGAGGAGTGTCTGATCTCGGGCCCTTGGAGGGTCCTCGAGAAGAAAGCTACGGGCCGCCCCGCCTGGTTGAGGGTGGCCGCCAAGGCGAAGTCAGACGCATCACTTTCCACTTGAAATGGAGTGTTCTCGTCCACTGCCTGTAGCGTGGCCCGCTCAATATCCTGCTTAATGCTTTTGAAGGCGGCGTGGGCCTCAGCAGAGAGCGGGAAAGAGGATGCTTTCAAGAGGGGGCGGGCTTTGTCGGAGTAGTTGGGGACCCATTGGGAATAATAAGAAAATAACCCCAGGCACCTTTTCAGGGCTTTGGGAGTGTTGGGCAGGGGCAGCTCCCGTAGGGGGCGCAATCGGTCGGGGTCTGGTCCGATTTCCCCATTCTCCACCACGCTGCCTAGTATGCAGAGGCGCGTGGTGTTGTAAACGCACTTGTCCTCGTTGTAGGTGAGGTTGAGTTTTTGTGCGGTTTTCAGGAACCTCTCGAGGTTCGAGTCGTGATCCTGCTGGTTGTGACCGCAGATGGTGACGTTGTCGAGGTAGGGGAAGGTTGCCTGCAAGTGGTGGTCATCGACCATGCGGTCCATCTCCCTCTGGAAGACTGAGACCCCATTCGTCACCCCAAAGGGGACTCTGAGGAATTGGTAGAGGCATCCGTTCGCCTCGAAGGCGGTGTACGGGTGGTCCTCTGGTCTGATAGGGAGCTGGTGGTACGCTGACTTGAGGTCGATGGTGGAGAACACCCGGTATTGGGCGATTTGGTTCACCATTTCTGATATGCGGGGTAGCGGGTAGGCGTCTAGTAGGGTGTACCTGTTGATCGTTTGACTATAGTCGATCACCATCCGTTTCTTCTCGCTACCCCTTACCACTACCACTTGGGCGCGCCACGGGCTGTTGCTGCGTTCAATAATGCGCTCTTTCAGGAGCCTGTCTACCTCGGTCGCGATAAACCGCCTGTCCTCCCAGCTGTACCTCCTGCTTTTGGTCGCTATTGGCCGGCAGTTAGGGGTAAGGTTCGCGAATAGCGAAGGCGGCTTTACCTTCAGGGTAGCCAGACCGCACACTGTGAGGGGCGGCTGGGACCCACCGTACTTGAGCGTGATGCTTTGGTGGTTGCACTGGAAATCCAGGCCCAAGATCACGCTCGCACATAGGTTCTTCATGATTAATACTTTAAAATTATCATATACAGTTCCGTTAACGCACAATTGTACCGTGCAGTAACCCAGAATGGTCGATGTCTGGGTTTTGTCAGCCATAGAGATGGTACCCTGAGTAGGGGCCACCTTTAGGGAGAGTTGTTGTGCCAGTTCTGGGTGGATAAAGCTCTCCGTGCTTCCACTGTCAATTCAGCATTTAACCCGGCACCCGTTTACCTCGATGTCCACCATTGATCTGGATAGCGGGTGCGGCCTGGTCTGGTCCACTGTGACCGATGCCACTGTAGGGCCCTGATCGATACAAGATGGCGTCCATGCTGTCTGCTCACAAGATGGCAGACCCCACGAGGTCGGGCAAGATGGCGTCCAAGATGGCCGCTCCCACAGCGCACACGCGGCGGTGGCGGGTTTTCCGGCGGTTGGTTTTCCGGCGGGGTTCCCTCTGCACACCTTCCCGAAGTGCCCCTTCTTACCGCACTTAAAGCAGGTGGTGCCTTTCGCCGGGCACAGGTTTCTGGTGTGCTTTGGCTGCCCGCAGAAGTAGCAGTTGGGTCCCTGACGCGTCGCGGCTGTCGTAGGGCTTCTGGGGGGAGAGCGGGGCCCAGCCGGTGTCGGGCTGTCGGGCGGGGAAGATGCCTTCCAAGATGGCGGCACCCTCGGTGCACACGTGGCGGCGTGGACGGCGCGGGCTGAAGAGTAGGCATCCGAGTTTCTCTGGGCCACATCCAGGGATCGCGTGGTGTCCGCAGCCTGTTTCAGGTCCAACCCCATTTTTTCCAGCAGTCTTTGCCGGATGTAAGTGGAGCTGAGGCCTGTGATGAAGGCATCGCGAACAAGCTCGTCAGTGTACACTGCGGCTTTTACATCTCGGCACTTGCAGTCTTTGCCAAGCATTTTCAGGGTGCTTAGGAACTCCTCCACCGATTCCCCAGGTCGCTGTGCGCAGGTAGCGAGCAGGTGCCTAGCATACACCTCATTCGTAGGCTGCTGGTAATGCGCCTTTAAGATGTCGCAGGCGGCCAGGTACGTCTCGGCATCTTGGATGAGGGGGTAAACCCGGTGGCTTACCCAATTCCGCAGAATTCCGAGTCTCATCCTCGCAGCGTCCGTAGCGTCTTTGACGGCTGCGGAATTGTCCAGGAAGAATTCCATACACTCAAACCAGTGTCCGAAGCGTGCTGATGCGTCCGGAGCATGTTGATCCAAATCCAAACGTTCGGGTTTCAGGAGTTGATCCATAGTGTTGAAAAATAAGTTAATAAAATTGATGTGCCTCAATAATTCCGAGACTCGAAGTTAGCAGAACAAAAACAAGGCTTTTATTAACTTCGGACGTAACACGTAAGAGAGAGAGATGTCTTCCTTCTGGAGACTGAGGCCAGACTGAACTAGCTTACAAACGGGGCCAGGTATGGGTGGAGCCCTACACACAGCACATTCCAGCACATTCCAGTATACAATACAGCACATTCCAGTACACAATACAATGAGGTCTGGGGGAAGGGAAATGACACTGAAACCGATCTCAGTCACAGGCAGTGGTGAATGGAATATTTCATCACAATTACAACAGTGACTACACTTGGAAAGTACCTCATTGGCTGTAAAGTGGTTTGGGAGGTCCTGAGGAGGTGAAAGGCGCTATAGAAATGCAAGTCTTTCTTTTCTTTTTCTGGCTGTCAGGTGAATCAAATAGGCTGCCGCCACTCACTATCGAGCATCACAGAGAACCATGGTCACTTGGACGAGGCGCACAGCAGCTGCCCAACATCTGCGGAGCGAGTCATTGCCTTCGATTATGTTCAGCTCCTGTTGATCCCCCACGGTAACTCCAGCACCAGGCCAGCAGTAGCCCCGGGGAAACCGGGTAAAATGACCATTTTCAGCCAATTATGGCCTTTCCCCCTGCCCCCCCAGGCAAGTTTCCCCCCTTCCCATCTCCTGCCAGAGTTATGATGGGAGAGCAGCAGAACTCCGGCAGCATTCCTCTCTCCATTCCACATTTAAGGTGTTACGTGAAATTACCTTGGGCAATCTCAAACCCAGTTCTTCATGGTTGCAGGCTCCACGACACAAAGCTGCCCGTTATTTCACACGCACTGCCTCTAATGTTAAATTCGAAATCTGCAACAGCACAAAAGATTTAATTTTGGTGTTTTGACACACGCACGTACTGTGAGGCACAAGTACAATGCAGAGGTTTAAAAATCAATAATTTTCTTAAGTCAGGAGCTAAAACACTGAGGGACTAGAATTCCTCCTGTCAATAATGATAGTGAAAAGAATGGGTCTCAGTACAAAGTTCTGGTGACTGTTTTTACTAGAATTACTGATTGGAGGAATTCTCCCCCTCCCTGTAGTATGTCAATCATTACTGTCTCTGTTTTCTAATGGCAATCAACGCCAACACCTTGAGTATTGTGTGCAGTTTTGGTCGCCTTATCTGAGGAAGGATGTTCTTGCCATGGAGGGAGTGCAGCGAAGATTCACCAGACTGATACCTGGGATGGCAGGAATGACGTATGAGGAGAGATTGGGTCGATTGGGCTTATACTCGCTGGAGTTTAGAAGAATGAGAGGGGATCTCATTGAAACTTATAAAATTCTAACAGGACTGGACAGACTAGATGCTGGAAGGATGTTCCCGATGGCGGGGGAGTCCAGAACCAGGGGTCACAGTCTAAAGAAAAGGGTAAGCCATTTAGGACTGAGATGAGGAGGAATTTCTTCACCCAGAGACTAGTGAACCTGTGGAATTCTCTACCACAGAAGGCAGTTGAGGCCAATTCATTAAATATATTCAAGAAGGAGTTGGATATATTTCTTAAGGCTAAAGGGATCAAGGGATATGGGGAGAAAGCAGGGACAGGGTACTGAATTTGGATGATCAGTCATGATCTCATTGAATGGTGGAGCAGGCTCGAGGGGCCGAATGGCCTACTCCTGCTCCTATCTTCTATGTTTCTTGGCCCAGAAATTCAGGTCGGGGGCTTCCCGCGGGTGTAAGCCCCCGACCTGCACTTACCTAGCTCGCCGGCCGTTGAGCTGTGGGCCCGCGTGGGATTCCGATCCTGGGCCTGCTCCAACTGCCAGCGCGCAGTGCTTGCGTATCCCAGCGGTGCAGTTAATTCGATGCGTCCCCTGGGATCACGTGGGCCATGGGGAGCCAATCGGAGCAGGGAATGCTCCATTCATAAGTTTGACAGGAAGAGCTGTCAAAACTTATAAACACTACGGGCCCCAAAACATCACTAAATCTTCAAATACATTTTTAAAAAACATCACATTTTTTAAATAAACTATAAATTACATGAAATAACTATTTTAAACAATAATTTAAATATTTGAAAAATAATTTTATTTTCTAATGATGCTAAAAATAAACTTACCTTGCTTTAAAGTATTAAAAAATAATAAACCTGTGCAAAAATGTTTTAATTTTAATTAATTCACCAATTACCTTGTAAAAAGCAGGCCTCACGCCTGCTTTTTAAATGTGTAAATTCTGGAGACTTACCCTCCCGGGAAAACCTGGAAAAAAAACATAAGTTCGATGCGCACGTGCAGCCTCTCCTGCGCATGCGTTCGAACTCTGAACCCCTTCGTTCAGGGGAACGGAAGTGCCGGTTTCCCGCGCATGCGCAGTGCATGCACGAAACCAGCACTTCCATTTGGGCTTACAGGTGAGTACCCCATGCGTACTCACCCGTGGAGACCCGAATTTCTGGGCCATTATTCTAAGTGCTTCTAACCGTGAGGTGCAGCATCTCAATGCTCCTGGCGAAGAATGGATTTGCAGGGTTTCTGAAGTAGGAAGTGCTTTGTGAGAAAGCATGCGCACAACTTTCAAACTGGATTTCTTTTTTTTCCATTTTAACACCCTGAGGGTGCAGATTCCTGGTGGGGTACAGTTCTAGGGACACCGATTGCCTTCCACACCTCAAGCAACGGGCTGTTCCTCGTGCATGAAGCTACGACAGTGCGGCTTGCCAGCCCAATCGACCGCGTGGGGCGTCATGGCTGAATCTGGTGCTTTTGTCTCACCCGACTGCTACATTTCCTGGCCGCGGGGGCTGGATAGCAATCCGAAGCAGGAATCGCGATCGCGTTTCCCATCCCGAGCTCGGAGGCATCGAGCCCAGTTGTCCCATTATCCTCAGGTTAGTTAACAGCACAGAGTGCGGATCGAACCTGGGAACTCTCTGTTCTATACGGCTCATTTCTACACTGCCTAGTGCACTTATTAACTTGACAGCTCTCTCCCCATTTCACTGGGGCAAGAGGGCTGTCTTATGAGGAGGGATCAAATAGATTGGGCCGATACTCTATGGAGTTTAGAAGAATGAGAGGTGATCTCATTGAAACATGTAAGATTCTGAAGGGGATTGACAGGGTTAATGCTGAGAGGTTGTTTCCCCTGGCTGGAGTGTCTAGAACTAAGGGGCATAGTCTCAGGATAAGGGGTCGGCCATTTGAGACTGAGATGAGGAGGAATTTCTTCACTCAGAGGGTTGTGAATCTTTGGAATTCTCTGCCACAGAGGGCTGTGGATGCTGAATCGTTGAATATATTCAAGGCTGAGATAGATAGATTTTTGGACTCTCGGGGAATCAAGGGATATGGAGATCGGATGGGAAAGTGGAGTTGAGGTTGAAGATCAGCTGTGATCTTATTGAATGGTGGAGCAGGCTCGAGGGGCCGTATGGCGGAGCAGGCTCAAGGGGCCGTGTGGCGGAGCAGGCTCGAGGGGCCGCAAGGCGGAGCAGGCTCGAGGGGCCGTATAGCGGAGCAGGCTCAAGGGGCCGTGTGGCGGAGCAGGCTCGAGGGGCCGTATGGTGGAGCAGGCTCGAGGGGCCATATGGCGGAGGGGCCGTGTGGCGGAGCAGGCTCGAGGGGCCGTGTGACGGAGCAGGATCGAGGGGCCGTGTGGCCGACTCCTGCTCCTAATTCTTACGTTTTTAAAATTTGTTCATGGGATGTGGACGTCGCTGGCAAGGCCAGCATTTATTGCCCATCCCTAATTGCCCTTGAGTTATGTTCTAATGTTCTTATTGCATATCCCTTCTGTGGGCCAATTAGATTGTAAAATTTAGGAAGACTGAGAAAGAACTTTATTATTAGATACAAGAAAAGGCAATGATACAAAAATTACAAGTTCAGGCGAATGCAGCCACATAGGTTGTTTTGCTATTTGTTGTAAAACACCGTTTTGTTGGTTTTAGATCTGCCCAAATGACATTCTTCTGATAAAATAGCCGAAAGTACCAGGAAATTCAATGAATATAGCGTCAATCATCTTTGCAAATAATTACACAAGTTCTGACTTCTGTGTGCGACCTTTGCCCTTCCACCCCATTTTACCTAACAAACCAAAAAGGGTAAAATTCCTCTTATTGCGCAGTGCCTTAAATTGGCATTTAATTATTTGCCCTTTTCTTTAAGCGCAATGCAAAGTTTTACTGGGTGTGCTTTCTGTAAGTGCAGGTGCATCGGTTACACTAAAGCTAATGTACACCTCAGTGGTCAACCTGCAAAAAGCGTAACCAAACAGCCACTTCACCGGCATAAATAGCACACCGAGTGGACAAAACGGAAGAGCAGTGCGAACGAGATAAACCAAGATTCAGTGATGACTTTCTGCAACTTATAGTAGATGGTGTGAGGGGCAATGCCAGGTGTTCTGTCGGGAGTAAAGGGGTGACCCTGCAATAATTAGGGGCAAATCAGGCAAGGGCGACCATCATGAACGCAGGATCACATAATTGGAGAAAGGGGGGGGATATCTGGACGGGGCTGTCCCCAGGAGTAAAAGGGAGCAGGCCCTGCAATTCCTGGGGCTTACCTTGAGATGCAGGCCCATTGCACTCGAGTAAATGAGGTGCGTGGGGGGCCATTCCTGGGATGCCTCCTCAATTACCTGGCAATGTGGCGCAGGGGTAGCCAGATGTAGAGGTGCCCCAAGAAGCTGGCAGTGGGCTTGCGCTGGGGACACCGTCATAACCTTCCCCGCACCCCCCCCCCCCGCCCCCCGCCGGCCCCAGCCCAATCAGATTGGAGAGCCTGAGGGGCCTGGTTGCAAGCTAGAGCCAGGAAATTTAATCCCATTGGGTCAAACGTAGTATGCTTCAGCAACTGCTTGCCACAGGAGATTAGGACACTGCCCTTTTACCTCTGGAACGAGGGATTGATTCCAGCCCACCCAGCCAGGATGAACGTCTCTTTCACTCTGTCGGTTGTAAAGGTTCTGCATGAAATGAACTTGGACTCATTTTTTAAAAATTCGTTTATGGGATGTGGGCATCGCTGGCAAGGCCGGCATTTATTGCCTATCCCTAATTACCCTTGAGAAGGTGGTGGTGAGCCGCCTTCTTGAACCGCTGCAGTCCGTGAGGTGAAGGTGCTCCCACAGTGCTGTTAGAATATAAGAACATAAGAAATCGGAGCAGGAGTAGGCCATTTGGCCCTTCGAGCCTGTTCCGCCATTCAATGAGATCATGGCGGATCTTCTGCCTCAACTCCATTCACCGGCCCTATCGCCATATCCCTTGATGCCCTTACTAGTCAGAAATCTATCGACTTCTGTTTTGAATATATCCAATGACTGAGCCTCCACAGCCCTCTGGGGTAGAGAATTCCAAATATTCACCACCCTCTGTGTGAAGAAATTTCTTCTCATCTCAGTCCTGAATGGCCTACCCTTTATCCTGAGGCTCCTGGTTCTAAACTCCCCAGCCAAGGGAAACATTCTCCCAGCATCCACCCTATCAAGCCCTGTAATAACTTTGTATGCTTCAATGAGATCCCCTCTCATTCTTCTGAATTCAAGAGAATACAGGCCTAGTTTACTCAATCTCTTCTCATACGACAGTCCCACCATCCCAGGAATCAATCTCATGAACCTTTGTTGCACTCCTTCTATGGCAAGTATATCCTTCCTTAGGCAAGGAGACCAAAATTGTATACAGTACTCCAGGTGTGGTCTCACCAAGGCCTTATATAATTGGAGTAAGACTTCTTTACTCCTGTACTCAAATCCTCTTGTAATGAAGGTCAGCATACCATTTGCCTTCCTAATGGCTTGCTGCACCTGCACATTCACTTTCAGTGACTTATGTATAAGGATACCCAGGTCCCTTTGAGCATCTGCATTCCCCAATCTTTCACCATTTAGGAAATACTCTGCCTATCTGTTTTTTCTATCAAAGTGGATAACTTCACATTTATCCACATTATATTCCATCTGCCATGTTCTCGCCCACTCACTGAGCCTGTCGAGATCCCCTTGAAGCCTCTTCACATCCTCTTCACAACTGACACTGCCACCTAGCTTTGTATCATCAGCAAATTTGGAAATGTTACATTTAGTCCCCTCATCCAAATCATTGATATAAATTGTGAATAGCTGGGGCCCAAGCACTGATCCTTGCAGTACCCCACTAGTCACAGCCTGCCATCCTGCAAAAGACCTGTTTATCTCTACTCTTTGTTTTCTGTCTGTTAACCAATTCTCAATCCATACTAGTATATTACCCCCAATTCCATGTGCCCTAATTTTGTTCACCAACCTCTTATGTGGGACCTTATTGAAGGCCTCCTGAAAATCCAGATACACCACATCTACTGGTTCCCCTTTGTCTACTCCACTAGTTACATCCTCAAAGAACTCCAATAGGTTTGTCAAACAGGATTTCCCTTTCATAAATCCATGTTGACTGCCCAATCTTACTATTAGTTTCTAAATGCCCAGTTATTGCATCCTTTATAATAGATTCCAGCATTTTCCCAACTACTGATGTGAGGCTAACAGGTCTGTAGTTCCCCATTTTCTCTCTCCCTCCTTTCTTAAATAGCAGGGTTACATTTTCTATCCTCCGATCTGCAGGAACCGTTCCAGAATCTATAGAATTTTGGAAGATGACAACCAATGCGTCCACTATCCCAATGGCCACCTCTTTCAAAACCCTAGGATGTAGGTCATCCGGTTCTTGGGATTTATCGACTTTTAGTCCCATTAATTTTGCTAGTACTGTTTTTTTACTAATAATAATTTCTTTAAGTTCCTCATTCTCGCCACGCCCTTGGCTTTCTCGTACTTCTGGGAGGTTTTTTGTGTCTTCCTCCATGAAGACAGAAACAAAGTATTTATTTAATTTCTCTGCCATTTCCTCATTCCCCATTATAAATTCTCCCGTCTCTGACTGTAAAGGACCTACATTTACCTTCACCAGTCTTTTCCTTTTCACATACTTATAGAAGCTTTTACAATCTGTTTTTATATTTTTCGCTAGTTTGTGCTCATATTCCATTTTCCCTTTCTTTATCAATTTCTTGGCCTCCTTTGCTGATTTCTAAAAAGAACCCAATCCTCAGGCTGACCGCTTTTTCTGGCAACTTTATAAGCTTCCTCCTTTGACTTAATACTAGCTTTAATTTCTTTTGTTAGCCATGGTTGGATCACTTTTCCTTTTGGGTTTTTATGCCCTAGAGGAATATATGTTTGTTGCAAATGATGCATTATTTCCTTGAATGTTAGCCATTGTATGTCCACCTTCATACCTTTTAGTGTAGTCCCCCAATCTACCATGGCCAACTTGTCCCTCATACCCTTGTAGTTTCCTCTGTTTAGATTGAAGACCTTAGTTTCAGATTGGACTACATCACTCTCAAGCTTAATGTAAAATTCAATCATATTATGGTCACTTGTCCCTAAAGGCCCCTTTACCGCAAGATTATTGATTAGCCCTTTCTCATTACATAGTACCAGATCCAGAATAGCCTGTTCCCTGGTTGATTCCTCCACATACTGATCCAGGAAACCATCTCGCATGCATTCCAAGAATTCGTCCTCCACACCATTAGTGGTAATTTGATTTGTCCAGTCAATATGTAGATTAAAGTCCCCCATGATTACCATATTGCCCTTGTTACATGCACTTCTAATTTCTTGATTGATACTGTGCCCTACATTACCATTACTGTTTGGTGGCCTATACACAACTCCCACCAATGTTTTCCGCCCTTTGCTGTTTCTTAGATCCACCCAAACTGATTCCAGTTTTACATCACGATTTGCCGAGCCAAGATCTTTTATCTCTACCGCACTGATCTCATCCCTTATTAACAGCGCTACGCCACCTCCTTTTCCTTTTTGTCTGTCCTTCCTAAATGTTGAGTACCCTGGAACATTCAGTTCCCAGCTTTGTTTACCCTGCAACCTTGGGCTCGATTTTGCCAGGCCCGAGGAGGCGGGATTGGAGGCGTGTGAGGTGGTAAAATCGCAAAAAAATGGCCGGCAGGCCCGATACTCCCTCCATCCCGCCTCCGAGCAATTTTCCCAAATGCGAGTTTTCTGACCCCATTTCCATCCCGCCTCCAAGAGGTGGGATAAGCCCTTAAGGCTCTTAACAACCACTTAATTGCCTCTATAATCCCATTTTGAGAGGCCTTTCTGATTTTCCCACTTTTCCCACCTGCTGCACGTCTCTTCTGGAACACGCCAGTGAATCCTGGCGGCCTCACAAGTGGACTGCTTACTAACAGCTGCAGCTCCACCATTCAAAAGGAGTTTTCAGCAATCATCATTTGCAGGTGGCAGAACTTTGTTGTCTCAGGTCTGGGGGAACTTTTAGCAGGCCTACACATTGTTGTGGAAGTTTGGAGCCTGACACCCATCTCCAGTGTGACCTTCTTGGAAACCCCTCTCGCCACCTTGACTGAGCGCTTCCTCAACTGAGGCATATACCAGAAGCATGGGAACCATTTATTTCCTTTCCTCCTGGACATCAGATTTGGACGAAGACCAGTCGTGGCAGCAGCAGAACCATGAATAACAGCACCACCAACAGCAGCAGCAACAACAGGAGCGCCAAGCTGCTGCTCACCCACCTGAAGCTGCACAGGCCAGAAGGCGCCAGCGCGCGACCACATTGCTGCCTGGGATGCAAGGGACGCACTCATCTTGGCCAGATTTGCTTAGCCTGCACAATCAAACACTTTGGCCTCGCACCTTCTTATCAGATCATCGACAATCGCCCAGAACCTGTGGATTCCTATCACTCTGACCACCATACTGACAATTGCAAGTCGCCCTAAGCCCTCAATGTGGAAGTTCCATTTGCGAAATGACACACGCCACAACTGCAACAGTTTGCCATCAGAATTTTTTATGACAATAAGCAACTGATGCCTTTTTAAAAATAAACACCTAAGTGACTACCCTTGTGACTAATTGTGCATTCTTTTTCTCTTACGCGTGCTCCTACATGGTGCTTCCCCTGTGGCTTCAGCAGATGTGGAGGCCCCCTGCTCATTTGTTGCTCCTGTCTCGACACCTTTGGCGGGCGTCCTCTGGAGTTGCGAGACTGTGAGAGCTCGGCAACAGTCTGCTGCTCCTGCGGCTGTGCAGGGGTTGAGACGCTGATCTCAGTTGGGTGGGGACTCTGGTGGGGCTCTGACCGAGGGCTCTGCAGTGGCATGGTCGTGTGAGCGCTTGGAGAAGAGCCCCCACTTCCTTGTTGTCTGCCACCAACATCCCTCTCATGGGTCAGCCCCACTTCAGAGCTATTAAGTGGCTGGACAGCACCTTGCTGCACTGTAGGGGGGCCATGAGGACCCATTTCTGCACTGGAAGTCCTACTCCAGAGGACTTGCATGAAGGTCTGGTTTGTTTGCTCAATAGCTGACCATTGCTCCTCAAGAGATGTCAGTCTATTCTGAACAATTACCATGTTTTCAATACACTGGCGACTAAGCTCCTCCATGGCCATAGCCATCCTCTCCTCTACTGTAGCCATCCCCTCCTCTACCGTAGCCATCCTTTTCACAGAGGTTGCCATCCTTTCCATGGTGATGCGTTCATGCGCCAACACCTCCACAAAGGCTCTGCTCATGTTAGCGATGGACTCCTCCATTCGCTCCACACTCGCAGCGACCCTGGAGACAAAACCTGCCAGAGACTCCTGCACCTGTTCCTGGAGTTCCAGCACCGTTCTCCTTCTGCATGGACCCGGAGGCAAAGGGTCGACATGCAGCGGAGCTGAGCTGGGAGCGTCCTGCGCCCTCCGATGAGGTCTCTCCACTGCTGTCCTTGTCTCCACCATCTGCTGATGCTCACTTGTGAGCTGTGATACACCAGGTGACAACTCTACTCTATGTCCCGAAGGTACCACCGAGGTGTGAGTGTCTGCGCTGGTGATGTATGCGCTTAATTCTGCTGACGCAGCGCCCTCAGAGGGTGCAGCTTGCTCTGAGGAGTCTGGAAGCTCAGGTTCTTCCTCCTGGACAGTGGGGACAGGGGCTGTCGATGATCCTGTTGGGTAGTAAAGGAAAGAGTTAGAGATGTGAGGTCAAGGTTACATGCACATTGAATAGTGCAGATGATCATAAGTCAAACTGTTAGAGCATCAGATTCATTACCAGTGACTCATGCAATGTCAATGAGAGAGAGGCCAAACTATTCTGTCACCAGCTTGCTGTGATGCGCCTTCCTGTCCGCCCCCCACTTGGGAATCCCCCTCGATCCCGGCAATTTCCAGGGCCGCCTCCTCCGAGGTAGTGAGCTGGGCTACTGAGGCTGGCCCTCCTCCTGTCCTCGCTCTTTCCCTCTTATTGTGGGCTCTCTTTTCCTGCAATGAGGGACACAAGTGGAGTTTGAGTGAGAATGAAGGAGTGAATTTAGAGATTCCATAGCATAGATGCTTAGAAGGAGACAAAGAGCCCTCCCTGTGTGTTGTAAGTTGTTGTCATTGCATCACAGTGATAGAGAGTGTGAGGGCTGCATGGTAGAATAGTTAAGTGAATGTGACCATACAGAGAGAGGGAATGGGTAAGGGTGCAAGGATGTAAGTGTCAAGTGGGATGTGGAGGAAGAGGTTGGCAAAGCAGAGTGCTGGTTAGGAGAGGCGATGGGGATCAGATTGAGGGTGATGAGAAAGTCATACTCACTTTTCCTGTGCGGAGAAGGTCATGAAACCTCTTCCTGCATTGCAGCCAGGTTCTGTGGCACATAGACATTGAGTTGACCTTCTGGGTCACTTGCAGCCACACAGCTTTAGTCTGGAGGGAGGGCTCATCAAAGCGAGGTGCACACTTTTGCTTGCTGGTGGACATGGTCGGTAAATGAAGTCCTTCATACAATGTCCAAAGCGTTTCCAGTCTCCAGAAGAAGCAAGGCTGCTTGCAGGCCTTAAATCCAGCAGCACTGATGACGTCATCGGAGGTGACTTTCAGGATGGAAAGACTAATTGGGCCAGGGGTTCCCACATGCTGGAAATCAAGTGCCCAATTAGGGGAAAATCGCACTTTTTTCCCACTTCACATCGAAGTTGGGTTCTTGACACGAAAACCACCTGACATGCTCCAGCCTGCCCCAATAGCAAAATCCAACCCCATGTCTCTGTAATGGCAATTACATCATACCCATTTACTTCTATTTGTACCATTAATTCATCCACCTTGTTGCGACTGCTACGTGCATTTAGATAAAGTGCCTTCAACTTTGCCTGTTTAATATTTTTCTGCACTTTGACCCTCTTTACTGTTGGCCTTTGTTTCTGCTCCCTACTAGTTTTGCTGACTATTTTTCGAACTTGCACTTCCAGCTTTGTTTCTCTCCTTTCTGGGCCCATACTTAGGTTCCCAGCCCCCTGGCAAACTAGTTGTTTGGACACGATATAGAAAGCTTTAGTCTTGCTTACACTAGGTGACAAAACTGGGAAAAACGTTCCTTTCCCCAGAACTGCTTTGGGCAATAGATTTGTGAAATAAGTTGCCAGGGAAGTTTGGCATTACAAATGGGTTCAAGAGAGAATTCTGGAGGGGGTTGGGGTTGAGGGATATGTTGCGTAGACAGATAGGTGGGTTTGATTGGTTAAGTATTGACGCTGATCTGGACAGGTTCGGGTTGTGTAGGCGCCGGCAGTCCGGGTTTCCCCGTATGGTGTGGAGTTTTCGTGCATATTTTTTTGTTGCCCGGATTGACAGGTTTGGCTTCCAGTCGGGCAGGGAGAACTTTGGAGCAGGCTGCAGACCCAGGTAGCGAGTCTGCAGGTGCTCGTGGGGGGAGGGTGGTTCGATCCTTGACCCCAGGGGTCTTTGTATGGGGGGGGCGTCTGATGCGGGGGGGAGGGGCGGTAGTGGGGGGTCCAATCCAAGGCAAGAGGGTAAGCTTGGAGGGCCGGGGGAAGCACTCCTGCTCTTCCCGGCCCACAAGCAATGCTGTGAAGGCACTTACCTTCTCCCCAAAGCTGATCTCACCTCCTTTCAGCTGCCGGGTTTCCCGAGGCCTGGGAAACCCAGCCGGCCAGAGTTAAACCCTCAACGCAGGTTAAATCAGAGGCTGCCAGCCTCATTAAAATAATTAAATGGCCAACCCGCCTTCTAGGTGTGGGTTGGCTGCCCGCCCCTTGTTCTGCCTGGAAGTGGGTGGGTTCAAGGCGTATTTGAGATTTCTAAACTTTTAACATCTCACCCGACCCCAACCCACCCATTTTTGGGGTTATAATTGTATTTCTGAAAATTGTTAAATGTACCTTTTTCTAAGTCTTATGCTCGTACAAAGTCACATTAAGCATTTTTTTATCCAGTGATTGCAGCTAGCCCTTTTAAACAGGTACCTGTCATCAAGTCTAAAGCTGAATAGAGAGCAGGGTAAGGCTGGAGGATTGAGTGGGATTGTAATTTCAGCTCTCATGTTTATTTTGTTGATGACGGAAACTCATTGAAAACTTTAGTCACTGTAATGCTATCATATCATGAGACAAGTGAGTAAGTGGGAAGAATAGATTGATATGGAATAACACAGACTTTAGGTGCCTGGTTCATCTCACCCATGCCGTGGCTTAGTGGGCGGCACTCTCACCTGAGTCAGAAGGTTGTGGGTTCAAGTCCCCACTCCAGAGACTTGAGCACAAAAATCTAGGCTGACACTCCAGTGCAGTGCTGAGGGAGTGCTGCACTGTCGGAGGTGCCGTCTTTCAGATGAGACGTTAAACCTGCTCTCTCAGGTGGACGTAAAAGATCCCATGGCACTATTTCGATAGAAGAGCAGCGGAGTTATCCCCGGTGTTCTGGACCATATTTATCCCTCAATCGACATCCCAAAAACAAATTATCTGGTCACCGTCACATTGCTGTGTGTGGGAGCTTGCTGTGCGCAAATTGGCTGCTGCATTTCTTACATTACAACAGTGACCGTACTTCAAAAAAAATGTACTTCGTTGGCTGTAAAGCGCTTCGGGATGTCCTGAGTTCATGAAAGGCACTATATAAATGCAAGTTTTTCTTTCTCTGCCTTCATTGCCTCCAGGCTTGACTTCTCTAATACTTCATTGACCAGTCTCTCAAGCTCCAGTCTGTGTAAACTGCAATTTATCCAAAACTCTGTTCCCCTATGCTTACTATTCATTGCCCTCCCCATCCCCCAAAGCACTGAATTCAAATCCTCAACCTTGTTTACAAATCCTTCCATGTCCTTGCCCCGACCTCTACAATCTTCATCAGCCTCTGTACTCGCACGTGTCCTCTGCCCTTGCCTCTGGTGTCTCTGGCCTCCTTAGCATCCTCTTCCACCCATCTTCATTGGCAGATCCTTCAGCTGTCTTGACTTTACACTCTGGATCTCTGTCCCTTAGCTAATCACCTTGCTACCTCCCTCCCCACCTTCTGAAGCCTCCTCAAAATCTACTTCCTCAACGGTGCTTTTGCTCCCCTCCCCTAGTTATTATTTTTTTTACTATTCTGCATCCGTCTTTTTTTTTATTCGTTTATGCGATGTGGGCGACCCTAATTGCCCTTGAGAAGGTGGTGGTGAGCTGCCTTCTTGAACTGCTGCAGTCCGTGTGGTGAAGGTACTCCCACGGTGCTGTTAGGGAGGGAGTTCCAGGATTTTGACCCAGCGACGATGAAGGAACGGCCGATATACTTCTATGTCAGGATGGTGTGTGATTTGGGGGGGATCCTGAAGGTGGTGGTGTTCCCGTGCGCCTGCTGCCCTTGTCCTTCTCGGTGGAAGAGGTCGCGGGTTTGAGAGGTGCTGTTGAAGAAGCCTTGGTGAGTTACTGCAGTGCATCTTGTAGATGGTACACACTGGTGTCTCTCTCTCTCTCTGTCTCCCTCTGGATCACCACCTGACCAGGGTACGCCAGTGGTGGAGGGAGTGAATGTTTAAGGTCTCTGCCTCTGCGAAGCACTTAGGCATTAAGGTGCTATGCAAATGCGAATTATCGTGGTAAATTATTATGCAGTCCAGTGAAAAACTGGGCTGCTTAATCTAAGCTTGATGGATAGCAGCTCCCCCAGCCCCAGGCTGGAAGTGACAATCCAGGGGGCTGGTTTTGGGAGATCACTGAAACAGGAAGACTTCACTATTGTCTGGCTGATCATACAACAGGATTTAGCAGATTGCAATGCTATTTAAATGTAATCAGTAGAGCCAAAGACATTCAGCTTTTAATTAGATATTGGCAATTCTAATGTGTAACTCTTCAAGTATTGCTGTTCACTTTAGAAACTGCACCAAAACCTAAAGACCCTTAGGGCATATTTTCCATGGTTAATGGGTTCATCTCCGGAATTAAAAATTAAAAATATGAAAATTTCCTTTTCTCTCATCTGTGCATTAATCTGCATCACTTGCACTTAGTGGACTGGACAGGATGTGCTGGACTGTGCACTGGAAGGTAATTAAATAAATACCAAATAGTTTCAACATGATGGGTCTTTGCATATATTAATAAATCCCTAAGGCTAAAACACACAAATGCTGCAATGAGGACTGGCCATGCAATCCCTTCCAGCTTTACTGTTATTTTGGTCGGCATTAAGGAGCCACACAGACCAGTTCCATCTCACCTCTGATTTGACCACACGTCCTTTCCCTTTACGCCTCAATGATTCGGCAACCAGCCCAGTCGATTTTGCATCGAGTCACAATTGACCGCGCTAGATGTAAGTAAGTTCCGTAAGTTAGTGACAATAAGTAGAAGCCAACCTTGGCTCGTGGTTTCCTCAGTTTATAATAGTTTCATGTGGCTCCCTTTCCCAGCTTCTGCTTTTGATTCTGTTCGTAATTTAAAAATAACAATAATAATTGGATCTCCTGATCTTTCATTCCCATGTCCCAGCTTCTTGTTCTTCGGTGGGGACCTGCTGAATTCCTTTTGTCATTTTGAGCAACGGCCTGGGACTTGGCCTTGTTGCCCTTTGACCCTTTTCTAGGTCCTTTAATGAGCCCAGTGCCCACACAAGTTGACAACACACTCCAAGGCTAAACAAGGGTAGAAGCACAAAATGCTTTAACTGCATTGCCTGTTTATATATGCAATGGATCTTATAAACCCTTACATTCTATTTACTTTGGCAATCTCTGCCATATAACGTGGCATTACTTCCAACATTCAGCTAGCTGCTGCAACCAGTCTATTTTCTGCTCTGCTTTATTTAATGATGTACCTGCCATTATGTAATCATGTTTTTTTTAGACTGCCAGTACATTACATAGCTCTTCGCTTTCTTGAAAGTAATTACAAGCTATTTTGGGAGGCCATTCCACTTCGAAGAGAAATTCAGATAAAAGCATGCTTGATCCATTAATGCATTTTATTTCCCCATTTACTTTCTATGGGATTACATTTCTGTTAAGTATAAGCTGTTTTGTTTTGATGTACATGTTTCTGACTGCTATACACTCCAGCGAAAATTAAACATGATAGTTAATATCCACTCTACATGACCCCTCAACCCATCATGCTTCCACTCCACTTGTGTCCTATCTCCATTTTATCTCTATGCCAACTGTTATCCCTATTCTAATCCTAATAGTTTTGTGTTTAAATTGATTTCCACTGCATTGCCTGATTGGCTTGCACATGGTGTATAGATTCAGGGCTGCGGCAGGGATAAAGTCTAGAATGTTCTATGTGTTTGCTGGAAATGTAAACTGTATCTCATGAATTTAAGAATGAAATAAGGCGCTTGCTTTCTTCAGTGTGATAGCGTACTCTGCCTGGCATTATTCCATTCAGGTGACTGCTTGTTTACCTTCTTAGAGAGGCTGCATTGGAGTTGCTTTGTGAGATGTATTTTTCCCCAGTTCTGTACTCTTTCCCCCTCTCCTGAAAGTACTGGCTCATTTTTTATAGTTGAGCTTAGGCACAGAACATTGAAAGGTTGAATATTGAAAGATTGTGGTCCTTTCAGATTCAGATTCAGATTCAGATTCAGATTAGATTTATTTGCCATATGTAACAAGTACAATGGAATGCTTGTTCCCCGTAGGGACGCGTCAGCTATACAAACAGCGCCGCGTTCAGAGTCAATACAATGGCTTCCCGTGGCAGTGGGAGCACGATGTCCCTCAGCCGCTCCGTCCTCCTCTTCACCGCGGCCTCCTCCTCACTGTTGCCGGCTCCACGTGTGGTGGCCTGCTTCTCCCGCTCTGGCCACCATGCCCAGCTCCCCTCCTCCCCTCCTCCCATCCGGACTGCGAGTTACCCGAAATGGAGCTGCCGGCCGACGTGCTGCAGCGTGTCGTGAGTCTGCTCCTGCTGCTCTAAAAAGCTGCAATCCTCTCACTCCCATCAGTGCCAAGCTATGCTGGCACCTCGTGCCCCAAATGAATCAATTTTAAGAGTTTTGTCCGCAACTTCAAATCCCTCATGGTTTTGTCGTACCTGACCTTACTGATATCTTCCACCTGTACACTCACTGTGTGCATGTTCTGCACACCTGTGCCTCCACCCCCAACAATCACAGTCATTCCTTCAGGTCCTGCTCTCTCTAACTCCCTCAACACATCTACCTGGTCGCTTTCCGACCTTGCATTCAAAGGCCTCCTCAAGACTTTATTATTTAACTATGTTTTCACCCTCCAAAATCCATCTCTAGCCCCGCCTCGATTTCAAAATTCTCATCCTTGTTTTCAAATCCCTCCATGGCCTCGCCCCTCCCTATCTCTGTAATCTCCTCCAGCCCCACAACCCCCGAGATATCTGCGCTCCTCTAATTCTGCCCTCTTGAGCATCCCTGATTATAATCGCTCAACCTTTGGTGGCCGTGCCTTCAGCTGCTGAGGCCCTCAGCTCTGGAATTCCCTCCCTAAACCTCTTCGCCTCTCTACCTCTCTTTCCTGCTTTAAGACGCTCCTTAAAATCTATCTCTAGCTTTTGGTTACTTGTCCTAATTTATCTTTATGTGGTTCGGTGTCGAATTTTTTGTCTTATAACGCTCCTGTGAAGCGCCTTAGGACGTTTTACTACGTTAAAGGCGCTATATAAATACAAGTTGTTGTCTCCCTCCGGCTTGCTGTTCACCGTTGACTTCCCTGTAAAATGCTCCGAGATAGTAGGTGAGGAGTGCAACAGAAATTGAAATTGTTGGTCTTCTTTTGAGATCGCAGTGTGCACGACACCATGGGGCTGGATTTTGCCAATGGGGAGCTTTTGGAGGCGGGACTCCCACTTGTCGGGTTTTAGTCCCGCCTCCATCGACTTCTGGCCAACCCATGCTATTTTCCCTTGATTGACCTTGTTAAGCCTGCCCAGCGGGCTCAGCAGACCAATTAAGGGGAAGCCGGTTACAGAGAACATCAGCGTATGACGTTTCATCTGTCAAAAATTTTGACAGATGAATTGTCATCGTTTGACGGCTCTGTGAAGCTGTCAAACACTGACATTCTATGTTGTTTGATGAGTCCTTGTATTCAAGACTCTTCAAACCTCTTTTGTGAGCAGAAATTAGATGGCGGTTGCATTGGAGAATGCAGCGGCCATCTGTCATCTCTGCCGTGGAGATGCGAGACTCTCCGCATACCCACCAACTGAAGCCTGCAGGAAGAAACAAAGGTAAGTAAACTTTTTCTAACACTTTCCACTTACCTCACATACTCACCTCTCCACACTTGTACCCATCATTTACCTTCACAGCGCATTTTTGCACCCCGCAGACCCCCGCAGACCCACTGCTCGCCTCGGTGACCCTGGCGGGGTTCGCAACCTTCGGGAAGCCCGCGCTTGTGTGGGTAAAATGGGGATAATCCTCTTCCCGGCGCGGGTTAGCTACCTGCCTTCCGGGAAGATGGCGCGGAGGCGGGTTGGGGGCGGGATGGGTCCCCGCCCCCAGATTCTGCCATTTTCCTGACAGTCCAGCCTCCAAACCCGCCTCCCCAGGGCTGGCAAGATCACGTCCTAAGGCTGTGTTGAGAATGTACAGAAGTGTATAAAATGTCCAGAATGATTAGTGCCCTTTCATAAATATATTGAAGGGACATGATAAGTAATAAGCTGTTCTTCTAATATTTCACACAGGTCAGTAACAAATGGGGGCTCATGCAGTTTTATTTATTTTCTTGCACAACATCATTTCAACAAGGCAATAATTTTTCTTTCTAAAAAAGGCAATAATTACGAAGTTAATATTTAACAGGATAATCAATATCTGGACAGAGGTTTTTCAGCCGCTGGAACGGGTTTCCAAGAGGAGTGATGGATGTCAAGATACTGATGTATTCTGGAAGGATGAGATGACATGACGTGGGAATTCAACATAAAAGAAATGGAAATCAGAAATGGACTAAAAAGCCTCAAAATGAATGAAAACCCCAGCAATGGATGCTTTTAATCACCAAGCACGAAAAGAAGATTTGTGAGGTGTTGTCAGTCATTATGAGGGAGTCCCAGCATAACATGCTGCTTATTTTCAAATAGGGAGCCAAAAACAGCGCAATGAATCGTACAATGTGTGTCAGCCATGGCTCAGTGGGTCGCACACTCGCCTCTGAGTCAGAAGGTTTGTGGGTTTGAGTCCCATTCCAGAGGCTTGAGCACAGAAATCTAGCGTTGGAGCAGTGAATGATTGGCCGCAACTTCAGGATTCCCGCGTTTAGATGCCCATGTGCTAAATGCTGAAATTGCGGTCAGTTTCAGAGGGGTAATAACAGTAAACACTGACAATTCGCTATAATTGCCCACCGCAAAATCCGGCCCCATATGTACAATTTTTAAAAAATGCTTCTACCTTGATTGTTAATTGTTTTGATGGTTTTTCTGTTCGGATTGTCAATTTGTTTATTTGTAACAATCCAGACCCACAGCAATGTGATTGACTCTTAACGGCCCCTCTGAAATGGCCGAGCAAGTCACTCAGTTGTAAAAAAACGCTACGAGTAACAATAAGAATAAAACAGGATGGACAACCCGGCATTGACCTCAGCACCGGCTACGGACACGGCAACGGCACACCCAGCCCAGTCGACCCTGCAAAGTCCTCCTCACCAACATCTGGGGACTTGTGCCAAAATTGGGAGAGCTGTCCCACAGACTAGTCAAGCAACAGTTTGACATGGTCATACTCACAGAATCATACCTTTGAGCCAATGTCCCAAACTCCTCCATCACCATCCCTGAGTGTGTCCTGTCCCACCGGCAGGACAGACCCACCAGGGGTGGCGGCACAGTGGTATACAGTCGGGAAGGAGTGGCCCTGGGAGTCCTCAACATTGACTCTGGACCCCATGAAGTCTCATGGCTTCACATCAAGCATGGGCAAGGAAACCTCCTGCTGATTACCACCTACCGCCCTCCCTCAGCTGATGAATCAGTACTCCTCCATGTTGAACATGACTTGGAAGAAGCACTGAGAGTGACAAGGGTACAGAATGTACTCTGAGTGGGGGTCTTCAATGTCCATCACCAAGAGTGGCTCGGTAGCACCACTACTGACCAAGCTGGCCTGAAGGACATAGCTGCCAGTCTGGGCCTGTGACAGGTGGTGAGAGAACCAACACGAGGGAAAAACCTACTTGACCTCGTCCACACCAATCTACCTTTCGCAGATGCCTCTGTCCATGACAGCATTGGTAGCAGTGACCACCGCACAGTCATTGTGGAGACAAAGTCCCGTCTTCACACTGAGGACATCCTCCATCGTGTTGTGTGGCACTACCACTGTGCTAAATGGGATAGATTCAGAACAGATTTAGCAGCTCAAAACTGGGTATCCATGAGGTGCTGTGGGCCATCAGCAGCAGAACTGTATTCCAACACAATCTGTAATCTCATGGCCCGGCATATCCCTCACTCTACCATTTCCATCAAGCCTGGGGACCAACCCTGGTTCAATAAGGAGTGTAGAAGAGCATGCCAGGATCAGCACCAGGCGTACCTAAAAATGCGGTGCCAACCTGGGGAAGCTGCAACACAGGACTACATGTATGCTAAAAAGCAGAAGCAGCATGCTATAGACAGAACTAAGCGATGAATGGTGGTGGACCATTAAAATACTAACGGGAGGAGGAGGCTCCATGAATATCCCCATCCTCAATGATGGTGGAGCCCAGCACGTGAGTGCAAAAGACAAAGCTGAAGCTTTTTGCAACCATATTCAGCCAGAAGTACCGAGTGGATGATTCATATCGGCTTCGTCTTGAGGTCTCCACCATCACAGAAGCCAGTCTTCAGCCAATTTGATTCACTCCACGTGATATCAAGAATTGGCTGAGCACACTGGATACAGCAAAGTCTGTGGGCCCTGACAACATCCCGGCTGTCGTGCTGAAGACTTGTGCTCCAGAACTAGCCGCGCCTCCAGCCAAGCTGTTCCAGCACAGCTATAAAACTGGCATCTACCCGACAATGTGGAAAACTGCCCAGGTATGTCCTGTCCACAAAAAGCAGGACAAATCCAATCCAGCCAATTACCGCCCCATCAGCCTACTTTCAATCATCAGCAAAGTGATGGAAGGTGTCATCAAAAATGATTTCAAGCAGCACTTACTCACCAATAACCTGCTCGCTGATGCCCAGTTTGGGTTTCGCCAGGACCACTCGGCTCCCGACCTCATTACAGCCTTGGTCCAAACATAGACAAAAGAGCTGAATTCCAGGGGTGAGGTGAGAGTGACTGCCCTTGACATCAAGGCAGCATTTGACCGAGTGTGGCATCAAGGAGCCCTAGTAAAACTGAAGTCAATGGAAATCAGGGGGAAAACTCTCCACTGGCTGGAGTCACACTTAGCACAAAGGAAGATGGTTGTGGTGGTTGGAGGTCAATCATCACAGCCCCAGGGCATCGCTGCAGGAGTTCCTCAGGGCAGTGTCCTAGGCCCAACCATCTTCAGCTGCTTCATCAATGACCTTCCCTCAATCATAAGGTCAGAAGTGGGGATGTTCACTGATGACTGCACAGTGTTCAGCGCCATTCACAACTCCTCAGATAATGAAGCAGTCCATGCCTGCATGCAACAAGAGCTGGACGACGTTCAGGCTTGGACTGATAAGTGGCAGGTAACATTTGTGCCACAGCACTGCCAGGCAATGACTATCTCCAACAAGCGAGAATCTAACCACCGCCCCTTGACATTCAACGGCATTACCATCGCCAAATTCTCCATCATCAACATCCTGGAGGTCACCAGTGACCAGAAACTTAACTGAACCAGCCACATAAACACTGTGGCAACAAGAGCAGGTCAGACGCTGGGTATTTTGTGGAGAGTGTCTCAACTCCTGACTCCTCAAAGCCTTTCCACCATCTACAAGGCATAAGTCAAGAGTGTGATGGAATACTCTCCACTTGCCTGGATGAGTGCAGCTCCAACAACACTCAAGAAGCTCGACACCATCCAGGACAAAGCAGCCTGCTTGATTGGCACCCCATCCACCACCTTAAACATTCACTTCCTCCACCACCGGCGCACCGTGGCTGCAGTGTGTACCATCTACAAGATGCACTGCAGCAACTCGCCAAGGCTTCTTCGGCAGCACCTCCCAAACCCACGACCTCTTCCACCTAGAAGGACAAGGGCAGCAGGCGCACGGGAACACCACCACCTCCAAATTCCCCTCCAAGTCACACACCATCCTGACTTGGAAATATATCGCCGTTCCTTCATCGTCGCTGGGTCAAAATCCTGGAACTCCCTCCCACACAGCACTGTGGGAGCACCTTCACCACACGGACTGCAGCGGTTCAAGAAGGCGGCTCACCGCCACCTGCTCAAGGGGCAATTAGGGATGGGCAATAAATGCTGGCCTTGCCAGCAACGCCCACATCCCAGGAACAAATTTAAAAAAAACAATCCCTCTCTTGAAATTAAGTTTTAAACAAAAGATGTGATGTCCGTCGTATCAAGAAGCACAAATTAATCATTAAAATTTTCTCAGCAAGGATAATTGTTCAAGAGAAATGTGAAAAACAATGTTAAACACTGCAGGTTACCAAAGTTGTTTGAAAAAAGAGAAGAGGGCAAAAAGTGTAAAAGAAAATCAAAAGGCAAGAATGGATTTTTCATTCGTTCGGGTCTTGTCTTCGGAACTGGTAAAAACATAGAAACATAGAAACATAGAAGATAGGAGCAGGAGTAGGCCATTCGGCCCCTCGAGCCTGCTCCGCCATTTAATGAGATCATGGCTGATCATCCAAACTCAGTACCCTGTCCCTGCTTTCTCCCCATATCCCTTGATCCCTTTAGCCTTAAGAAATATATCCAACTCCTTCTTGAATATATTTAATGAATTGGCCTCCACTGCCTTCTGTGGTAGAGAATTCCACAGGTTCACCAATCTCTGGGTGAAGAAATTCCTCCTCATCTCAGTCTTAAATGGCTTACCCCTTATCCTTAGACTGTGACCCCTGGTTCTGGACTCCTCGGCCATCGGGAACATCCTTCCTGCATCCAATCTGTCCAGTCCTGTTAGAATTTTATAAGTTTCAATGAGATCCCCTCTCATTCTTCTAAACTCCAGCGAGTATAAGCCCAATCGACCCAATCTCTCCTCATACGTCATTCCTGCCATCCCAGGTATCAGTCTGGTGAATCTTCGCTGCACTCCCTCCATGGCAAGAACATCCTTCCTCAGATAAGGGGGACTTATCTCGCCCCCCACTTTTTATTACACTTTTCCTAATACTTCTGTAATCAGTGTATATAGCTTGTTTTGATGTCTCGGAAGAGCCATGAGTTATTACAGGAAAACCAGAAGGTTCCTTGGTCACTTTGGAAAGGGGCAGTTTTCATCACAAAAGCTTCTATTTGCAGAGACAGTGTCACCTCCCCCACACAGAAAGCCGTAGATAAACTGATTTACACTTATCTAGAAAGTGGCTCTACATTAGAATGAGAGCGAGCCCTCAGTGAGAGAATATATTCAAACTTGATTCCTTTTATGATGCATTGCGAGCTGCACCAGTAGAGTTTACATTAAGGTATTGTGTGCAACTCATCATTACTTGCTTTTTGAAGGCTGCTGTGGTTTTGTTCAGTTGCAAAACAATTGGACCAATGGCAGAAACGCTTTAGGTAGGAGTCGGGAGTCGTCAGATGTAGACTTCAGCTGAGTAGCGGGGTTCATGGTGTGCAGTGCTGAAGCGCAGCATTGTTTGGCTATTGCATTGCGCTCTCAAGAGCATTACTGCTTTGCTGAAGAGAAGGGAGAATGGTCGCACCCAAGATCTCGGCTTTTGTACCAAGGCAGGGTTAAAGACACCCGAGCAGCTCATAAAAATTCCAGGGTATATCCTCTCAGTCCTCTGTTGAAACGTGTTCTATCCCGCGTGATATCTGATTAGTTGATCAATAAATGTTTCTGATAAACGGATAGAAATTGAAAAGGGCAAGGTAAAGAGAATCTAGACATTCGCTGTGTGCACCTTGACCTCTGATTTGTCACGTGGTGCAGAAGTAGTGTTTTGAAGAAGTTTTGTAAAATTCCTCCTTGTATCACACTTGAAGCTCTCTTCCTTCCGCCAGAGGTGGATTGGGTGTAATATTACCTATTGTTGAGATGGACGGTTGTCGTCATGGAGTGTATCTTTTCTAAGGAAGGATATACTTGCATTGGAGGCGGTGCAATGAAGGTTCACTAGATTGAACTCTGGGATGAGTAGGTTGACCTATGAGGAGAGATTGAGTAGATTGGGCCTCTACTCTCTGGAGTTTAGAAGAATGAGGGGTGATCTCATTGAAACTGAGGGGGGATTGACAGGGTAGATGCTGAGAGGTTGTTTCCCCTGGCTGGAGAGTCTAGAACCGGGGTCACAGTCTCAGGATAAGGGGTCGGCCATTTAAGTCTGAGATGAGGAGGAATTTCTTCACTCAGAGGGTGGTGAATCTTCGGAATTCTCTGCCCCAGAGGGCTGTGGATGCTCAGTCGTTGAGTATATTCAAGGCTGAGAGAGGTAGATTTTTGGACTCTCGGGGAATCAAGGGATAGGGAGATCGGGCGGGAAAGTGGAGTTGAGGTCGATGATCAGCCATGATCTTATTGAATGGCGGAGCAGGCTCGAGGGGCTGTATGGGCGACTCCTGCTCTTATTTCTTATGTTCTTATGTGGATGTGTATTAAGCTGGAGGACAGTGATGCCTTTGGTAAGCCATAGGCCTACAGAATATCAGAGTCACATCCTCTCAGGTGGGCTTCACTCAGTTAAAATGTGTAACTAAATGATCAGTAAAGGTTATACTAATTCTGACTGATGAGATGCAAGCTGGAGCTGGAAGGTCCTAATTGACTTTATCAATCCAGTTTATGATGAGCTGTGGCTCAGTGGGCAGCCACTCTCTCGCCTCTGAGTCAGAAGGTTGTGGGTTCAAGTCCCCACTCCTAAGACTTGAGCACAAAAATCCAGGCTGACACTCCAGTGCAGTGCTGAGTGAGTGCCGCACTGTCGGAGGTGCTGTCTTTCGGATGTGACATTAAACCGAGGCCCTGTCTGCCCTCTCAGGTGGAAGTACAAGATCCCAAGGCACTATTTCGAAGAAGAGCAGGGGAGTTATCCCCAGTGCGCCTGGCCAATATTTATCCCTCAACCATTATTCCAACAGATTATCTGGCCATTATCGCATTGCTGTTTGTGGGAGCTTGCTGTGTGCAAATTTGCTGCTGCGTTTCCTACATTACAACAGTGACTACATTTCAAAAGTACTTAATTGGCTGTAAAGCGCTTTGGGACATCCTGAGGTTGTGAAAGGTGCTATATAAATGCAAGTCTTTCTTTCAAGCTCCAGGTGTTATTTTACTCTCTTCCTTTTATCCCTAGGTTGCTCAGTCTTGCCTCCAATACGCAATATTTTACAATCAATCATACGCAATTTGCCATTTCTCTGTCCAGTTGCACAATCGACTCAGGTTCTGCCAAACCTTCACTGTGTGCTCTATCTCTACCACTCTCTCTAATTTAGTATCATCTGTAAATTTAAGAAGCTTACAATATCACGTAGCAAGCCTTTGCCAGCCTGCTCAAATGTCCTCTACCTGAAAGATTAGCTGACGTTGCCTCTGTTCAGAGGGTGACGGGGCTGCTGTGCATTTGTAACATTTCCCGCTTTTATTTCAGATTCCCGCTATTGTTTGTTCACTTTTAAACACTCCGTTGCATTTCCTGAGTACGACAGGTAAAGAATTATTACTCGTAACACATACCGTGTGTCGAGGCACATTAAGTGATTTCATGTTCACTTGCCCACCAGTCCTACCCTTTTTTAAAAAATGTATTCATTCATGGGATGCGGACGTCGCTGGCAAGACCAGCATTTATTGCCCATCCCTAATTGCCCTTGAGCAGGTGGTGGTGAGCCGCTGCCTTGAACTGCTGTTTTTTGTAGCGGTTTGGTACAACTGAGTGGCCAGTTAAGAGTCAACCACATTGCAGTGGGTCTGGAGTCACATATAGGCCAGACCGGGTGAGGGCGGCAGATTTCCTTCCCTAAAATCAGATGGGTTTTTATGACAATCCAGCATTTTCATGGTCACTATTACTGATACTAGCTTTTTTAATTCCAGATTTATTTAAGTAACTGAATTCAGATTCCCCAGCTGCTGTGGTGGGGGTTTGAACTTGAGTCACTCGATCATTAGTGCAGGCTTTTGGATTATTAGTCCAGTGACATTCCCACTATGTTACCATTCCCACAACTTGCTGCTGTGTATGTATTTTTTAAAAGCTGTACACAAAGACCAGCCTGGGGTCCTCATGCCAATAATTGCTTTGAAGGAAAGCTTGCCTTTTTATCTAAAAGGTAAGGCTTTCCGGAAGCATCATATGGATGGGTCGGATTTTCCGATCGGAGGCTTCCTACGGGCGGATGCCTCAGATCGGGAAAATTCTACGCAGTTACCTGCTGGTTCCATAGGTCCCGAGACTTCCGATCCTGGGCCTCTCCTGGTCCGCGTGCGCAGAGGCCCAGGTATCCCAGGGACGCAGGCAGTTCGCAAGCGTCCTGGGATCACGTGGGCCATGGGGAATCAATCAAAGAAGGGAATCCCCCTTCACACTTTTGACAGGTCTCTCCACGTAAATCTGTCAAACGTATGAATGGGGATCACTCAAAAAACATACTAAAACATTAAATAATTTTTTTTTGAAACCACATATTTAAAATTCATTAAAATTACATTAAATTAAATATTTTAAACCAAAATTACATTTTTTGATAAAAATAATTAAGGTTTTTTACGGGGCTAAAAATAAACTTACCTTTTTTTAAAAGTATTTTAAAATTATAAATGAGTGAAATTTTTTTTTTTAACTCTTATGCTGGTAAAAGCGGGCCTTACGCAGGCTTTTACCAGGTGTAAGATTATTTAAAGGTTTTCAGCGGGCAGAGGTTGTGCAGAAAGCGGAACTCTCCACCCGCAGAGGCCTTTCTCCAGGGCAGGTGGATGATCTGTCAAGAGGATTCTTGACAGATCGGAAGTGCCGGGTTTTAGCGCATGCGCTTTGCGTGCCTGAAACCAGCACTTGCGAGGCCCCTATTGGTGTGTAGGCACATCGTTCGCACACTTGGGGGTCGGAATATCTGGCCCCATATTTTCTCCACTTTAGCCTGAATCAAGGAGGCCCTCCTCGTTGGACTGCACCTGGGCCTGGCCAAGGTGGCCATTGACAGGTCCAGGCAGCGTGCGGACCAGGGGCTCGTTCGGCTCGACTGCCCGCCTCTCTTCCGCGGCTATGTTTGTGCCCGGGTGTCCCTGGAGATGGAGCACATGGTGTCCGCCGGCAATCTTGAGGCTTACCGCAACCGGCGGGCACCGGAGGGACTGGGAGCGCTTCATCACCCCCCGGAAACAACATTTTGAATTGTTTTTTTAAGTTTACTTCAAGAGTTTTTGTTCAAGCTACAGTTGTGTCGGCTGTGCCGCTTTAAAAGGGGGGCACCTGTTTCCTTTTTTCATTGGTGAAATTAAACAAAAACATGTTGCTTGAATCAATCAGAACAGCAAGCACCAGAGGCCATGCACGCCAACAGGCGAATCAGCTGACTTTTTGCAGGTTTGACCTTATTATGTGTACGGTTCGCAGCTTAACAAGTGGCTCAGCCGCTTAATTCCAGGTGCTTCCTTGATTGGCTCCTCAGTTGTGCATTCATTTCAATGCACCTGACCTCCATTCTGAGAGAAAGAAAAACGCTTAAATCACATTCAATGCACAACCAGTGTGCTCAGAGCAAATGTTGTCCTTCAGCTCGAGTACCTTGCTGTTCTCACCGGCCTCCAATTGCCAGTTACATTTTTAAACCCAGAAAAGATGTGATTATCCCACTAGTTCTTTCCTAACATTACAAGTGTTGAGTTTTATTTTAAAGGCAGCTCTGTGGACACCTGAAAAATATCAACAATTTTTCGGGATTATGGCCCATCGCTGGCAAAGCCAGTGTTTATTGCCCTCATCCATGCCTTTGTTACCTCTAGACTTGACTATTCCAACGCACTCCTGGCCGGCCTCCCACATTCCACCCTACGCAAACTTGAGGCGATCCAAAACTCAGCTGCCCGTGTCCTAACCTACACCAAGTCCCATTCGTCCATCACCCCCTGTGCTCGCTGACCTACATTGGCTCCCGGTTAAGTAACGCCTCGATTTCAAAATTCTCATCCTTGTTTTCAAATCCCTCCATGGCCTCGCCCCTCCCTATCTCTGTAATCTCCTTCAGCCCCACAACCCCCCGAGATATCTGCGCTCCTCTAATTCTGCCCTCTTGAGCTTCCCTGATTATAACTGCTCACCCATTGGCGGCCGTGCCTTCTGTTGCCGAGGCCCTAAGCTCTGGAATTCCCTGCCTAAACCTCGTCACCTCTCTAACTCTCTCCCCTCCTTGAAGACACTCCTTAAAACCTACCTCTTTGACCACCTGCCCTAATTTCTTCTTATGTGGCTCGGTGTCAAATGTTTTGTCTTATAACGCTCCTGTGCAGCGCCTTGGGACGTTTTACTACGTTAAAGGCGCTATAACAAGTTGTTGATGTTATCCCTAGACGATAAAAGACATATTGAGTGTAAGTGGCAGAGTCAGGAGAAAGACATGGAGTGGGGGGGAATCATTTTCACCTTTATTGCCTGGGTGCTAATCTAGTGGAGTGGATCGCCTGGCCATTGTAGAACCTGCCTGTTATAAATCTCATATCATAAAGAAACTACTCATGAAATAACGCTGGACGGCCAGCTGGTGGCGCCGTCCAAGGAGTATAAATACACGGGTGTGGGCCCAGCTTGCTCAGGGACATTTTGTAAGACAAGGAACTAGTGAAGTACAACTAGACCTTCATGTTCTGAAACAAGTTGATTAAAGCCTTGCTTTATACTCAAACCAAGTGTGTAGTGAGTTTTATTACGTCACTGCCCGATTTTTAATCTATTGGTTTCAATCGGGTGGGTTCTTCAATGGGCCGGCAACCTGCTCTTCTGTGATGGTGAAAATGACCCTCATGGTTTTTGAGAAGGCGCTTAAAAGTCGCGAGAAAGGAATGTGACAGAAAGAAAGACCTGCATTTCTATAGCGCCGTTCAGACCTCAGTGCATCCCAAAGCGCTTTGAAGTACAGGAATCCTTCCCCAACCGCGGGGGATACATCCCTGAAAACCCTCGTGGTTAGTAAAACCGCGGTTGGCAAATTCAGTCAAACACAATAAAATAGAATATAAAAAGCATAAAAATCATGTTATTTACCTTATTCCTAAATTTAAAACTGCGGATACGTGAATTTCACTGCCGCAGTTGGTGAAAATAGTCGCAGAGTGGAAACCGTGTATATGTGAAATCCACGTATGGCAAAACCGTGGTTGGGGCGGGATTCCTGTACAACTTTTGGGGTTGTAGTCCCTCCTCCATCGAGTTCTAGCCAACCCACGCGATTTTGACTTGATTGATCTTGTTGAGCCCGCCCAGCGTCACAGATTGGTATTTCATCTGACAAGACCTTTTGACAGATGAAATATCAGTGTTCGACAGCTGTTTGAAGCTGTCAAACACTGACAATCTGTACTCCAGGTTAATTCCTTCCTCTCAGGATGATTTAGAGATCTCCCCGGAACAGAAAGCTGAATGCTGGAACTTTTGACAGCTCGCAGCCATTCTGCTTTCTGGTGAGATGAGGGACTCCCGAGACCTGAAGGAAGGAAGGCTGTAAAGGTAAGTAAAGGTAAGTAAAGGTATGTAAAACTTCTTTAAACACTTTATACACACCAAACACACTTACCTTTGCACTCATGCACCCATCACTCACCTGAACACTGGACATCTCGACCCCTCCAAGCCCTTCATCCCGACGGCCCGCCTCCTCTAACTTGGCGTGGTTTGGAGCCGTCGGGAATCCCACACTTCAACATTAAAAATAGGGATTAGGCTAAAAACTGCCTGTTAACTACCTGTTAATAGGCAGTTAATTGGCACTAATCCCCTTCTCGCCTCGGGGAGGCAGGTCCCAGTGCGGGGCGGGTACCCGCCTCCTTTGAAACTGGCATGGAGGCGGGTTGGGGGTGGGATGGGTTTGTGCCCCCCCGATTTCGGGATTTTAACCCCCAACACGCCTCCAATCCCACTTCCACGGCCCAATGAAAATCCCGCCCTTAGTGAGGAAGTGGAAGGGAGTGGGCCCAGGAAATCTGATAGCTCTGCATCTGCTGATTGGATGGAGGGAGCGAGGGAGAGAGGCTGGGAAGGGGTTGCACAGGAGGGCAGAGTTGGTGGATCAAATCGCTTTGAACAGGACTTAAGGCTAGAGAAGCTCATGGAGTGGAGCGTGGCAAGCTGGTAGAGGGATTTATAAATGAGCATTTTGAAATTGATACATGAAATACAATCATGATTGAAAAATGCAGTAAGTACTGACAAGTTTCTGGAAGTTTCCAATAATCTTCGAAGTAATTGGTAAAAATGTAATTTTGCTGCTTTTAACAAGCAAAAAATTATCAAAATTTAATTTCCTCTCAAACCACTCTGGGAAATTGCAAAACAAATGATTAGTCCCAGTAATTTAATGACTTAGTGCTATTTTCCAAGTTTAGTCGTAGCAGCTGGAAGTGCAGTGACTAATTCTTTTCCAGTACATTAGATGGGTCAGGGATTCTGAGAAATCTTGGCAGGAATTCCTCTTGTAACTTTAGCAAAGAATTTAATGTATATTCAGCCTGCTTCTCTGCCTCAATGTGCTGATGGTGAACTCAGTATTGTGGAGCTTGAGCTGCCTCAATCATGGATGATTTTACGTACAATGAAACTCTGGCAGGACTAGAGCCAAAAAAACAAACATACGAACTGGGACTAGGCCAGCCAACGCTTTAAATACCTACGGCTTAGCAAGCCTCGCCGATGTTACTAGAGTGATTCCAGCCAAGAGTTCTCTGAATCCCTGACCCAATGGAAAGGCTGGATATGGATTAGTCACTGCCCTTCAGTCCATTGACCGGCTCCTTCCAACATGCCAGGTAAAATCTCATGGCCTCTCCCCAACTTATTTAATCTTCCAACTAAGGTGAATAAGCACAAGAAAAAATTTCCAAGCACTCTGTGAACTTTCTCCTGACCCCCTAAAGGCATTCAGAAATTTCCAGCTATTGGTCTTACTTTACAATCTATATTGCTCAACTCTGGCCAATTGAATTGTGCAATACTATTTCCGTCGTCCCAGTGGGACTATAGCCAGCAGGTTCCACATGGTATTCATCATCTGTCTGTACTTAGTCTTATAACCTTTAATTCCTTTTTTCACCAGATAGGCATGTAGCTACTTTTAAGGAGCTAATTAATGTAGTCATTTTGATTGATGTCTATTCCACATTGGGGGAAAAAAAATGAATTTTCTTCTCCTGGTTTCTGCCCTCCCTGTCTCTCCTGGAGGTGGCGAAATCCATGGGCGCTGCCCACCCACTCAGCACTGCCCACCCATTCACCATGAGCTTTGACTGGTTGTGGATACAATAAATTTTTAAAAAACCATCACGTTTTTAAAATGAGTTAAAATTACCACAAATTAAATATTTTAAACAAAAATTAATTTTTTGAAAAAATTAATTGAAGTCTTTTATGGGGCTAAAAATAAACTTACCCTTTTTAAAAGTATTTTTAAATGATAAATGAGTGAAATTTTTAAAAACTTTTTTTCAACTCTTATGCTGGTAAAAGCAGGCCTTATGCTGCTTTTGCCAGGCGTAAGATTTCTAAGGGTTTTCTGCGGGCGGAGGTTCTCCAGAAAGCGGAACTCTCCCTCCGCAGAGGCCCTTTGCCAGGGCAGGCGGAGGATCTGTCAAGAGGATTCTTGACAGATCGGAAATACCGGTTTTCAGCGCATGCACTTGGCGTGCCTGAAACCGGCATTTCCAATCTCCCTACGGGTGCGCACACAGCTTGTACACTCCCGTAGGGATCGGAAAATACGGCCCACTATCTTCCATCATGGCCAAGTCCAATCCAATCTACTCCTATCCTCCACAGAGGCATACTTCCAGCAGGGATCACAGTCACTATGGCCAATTTTGCTTTCTGTAATCCAGGTGGTTCTACCCTACGTAAACTTGAGGTCACCCAAAACTCGTCTGCCCGTGTCCTAACTCGCACCAAGTCCCGCTCACCGATCACCCCTGTGCTCGCTGACCTACATTGGCTCCCAGTTAAACAACGCCTCAATTTTAAAATTCTCATCCTTGTTTTCAAATCTCTCCATGGCCTCGCCCCTTCCTATCTCTTTAATCTCCTCCAGCCCTACAAGCCCCCTGAGATATCTGCGCACCTCTAATTCTGGCCTCTTGAGCATCCCTGGTTTTAATCGCTCAACCATCGGCGGCTGTGCCTTCAGCTGCCGAGGCCCTAAGCTCTGGAATTCCCTCCCTAAATCTCTCCGCCTCCCTAACTCTCTTTCCCCTGTAATGACGCTCCTTAAAACCTACCTCTTTGACCAAACCTTTGGTCACCTGCCCTAATTTCTCCTTATGTGGCTCGGTATCAAAGTTTGTTTGATAATCGAACCTGCGAAGCAACTTGGGATGTTTTACTATGTTAAAAGCGCTATATAAATACAAGTTGTTGTTGTTGTTGTCCTGTCGCTAACTACAATGCCTCTAACTGTTGACCTGGCTGAGATTAGCTAACTCAGCATAGACCGGGGATCTAACCAAGCCACCTTTTCAGTTTACCTCTGAGCCACTGGGGAACATACAGGAAAAAAAGTCAAAAGCATCGTTCCATTTTGCTAGAGTTTGTCTTCAGTTCTTTGTCACCTGAGTGTAAACGAAGAGATATCCAGTATTTAAAATATAGATTTAGGCCGGAGTTTCCACTTGTGCGCTCACTAACTTCAGTTTCCTGCACATTCACATCAACGGATGGCGAATATGACAGCAACTTCCGGCGTCTGCACATGCGCAGTTAAATGCTGAAATATGGAAGTTGTTGTCAGTGATACCCGGCTCCTCCATAGGCTACGCTGTTGCAGTCCTCATTGATAGACTCGGTAATGGCGTGAACTTGGGGTAATTACCCATTAGTTTCGCACTAAAGATGGATGAAAAATTTAGGGCTAGTGTGATCAGGAGTAACTGAGTTCTTAATGGCATAATAAGTGATCATTTCTGCAGAACAACCTTTCTAGCCCTGAAAAAATAATTTTACAAGTGTGGAGTCTCATTCCCTCAGAAGAAAATTAACGTTGCAGATTTGAAAAAAAATTAAGATAACTTTTTTTTAGTTTTTCTGTTTTTCTCTTTTATGTCTCTCCCTTAATCCCATCTGTATGTCCCAATCTTTATTTTGCTTCCTGTACAATGATTTAAATGTAATTTATATTTCCTGTTTTTTATTTCCTGCTTTGCAGTCTGCGGCCACGATTTCGCCGACCGAGACAGATCCGGGACGGCTGTGGTCCATAGCACGGTCCCAACCTGCTGCCTGCTGTCTGCTCCAGCCCGCACTCTCCAAGTGATTGGGCTTGTTAAGGCCGCCCTGCGAGGTTCCCGGCCAATTAAAAGGAAGCGGGTCTGATGATGTCATTTGATGACGCGTCATCAGTCAGTTTCCTTAAAGGGCTCATTTCCAAATTGAATTTGACATTTGTGCTGTTAATGTTCTACAGCATTGAGGTACTGCAAACACTGCACAAAGGTGCAGGGCTGCACCCAGGCTCTCCCATGAGTCACAGCACGCAGGGAGGTTCTCTTCCCTTCCAATGGGTGAAAGACACCTCTCCAGGACACCATCACAGCCTGGTTGCCCATTGCACAGGAGGGCACAAACAGAGATGTCGTCAGGAGGACCAGGCTGCAGTGGCACAAACCTTTCAATGATCTCAGTAGATCACAAAACATTACTGCAAAGCCACACTCAACCTCATCCTGCTGTGACACTCATCACATCCCCATCACTCTGCCTTCCCTACCCTACTCCTGCACATCTTTACTCACACCAACTTACCTTGCACCTCCACCCATCTCGCTCTATCTACATTATCACTTTCCCATTTCACTAGCCACTGCTCACACTCACCCTCATCCTATTGCAAGCATACCAACTAACAACACACAAGGGTAGGCACATGGATGGTTTAGCCAAAGTTCATGTGAAGTTTCTGTTAATGTGCTGTCAAACATTGAAATCTTCATTTTCAGCACTTTGTGTTCTTGGACAGATTTGTGTGCACCTTTGGAAGTGGCTTAGTGAGTTGCAGTGAATGGTGAGACATAACGGTACCCCCCCGCAATGGTGATGAGTGTGAAAGGAATAGCTTGGGCATTGTAGGGATGCTTTATGTTGTTGGTGTGAGGTGGTGCCAACCTGGCGCACCATGTGGCAGCCAGGGTGTACAACTTCAAGTGAAGTAAATCTGGTCATGGTGAGGCCATCCCTGGCCTTCCGGGCAGCAATGTGGTCGGGTGCTGATGCCCTTTGTCCTGTGCAGCATCAGGTGATTGTGGAGAAGGTTGGTGATGTTGTTGATGATGTTGGTGTGCTTGGTGATGTTGGTTTTGGGGCTGATTGTGGTGGGATTCTGAGGACCAAGGTGAGATTTTTTCAAGGGCACCGATGCTGATGGAATAGATGGCAGGTGAGGCTGAGATGACAGAAGCGATCTGTCAATGGTGAGAGAGGTTGTTCCAATGAGGTGACACTGGATAGAGAGTTGGCTCCAAACACTTGCAAGCTGCATGAAGCTCAATCTGTCTTCCAAATGCGGTAAGCTACAACTTCTAACCTTGGAAAGTGAAGACCTAAGAAATGAGAGCTTTTATAGACCATTTGCAGCTGTCAAGTTAGTAAATCATCCCATGCTGACACACCACCCAACCTCCTTACCTGACGTGATCCCCAAGCAGCGGGGAAGCCTTTGGCGAACTCTAAAAATCTAAAGGTAAGCTTAAAGTAAGACTTAATTGCCTCTTAACAATTTAATGATCTAAATTGTCTCCCCCGCCGCTTGGTGTCGGGTCTGTTCAGCGCTGACAGACCCGACACCTGGGAGACTCGCGTGGAGTTGGCCTGACAGCGGATTCCCGACCCGCTGTCAATCTTTTCTATTTTGACAGCTGACCCGCCTCTGATCCCGCCCTCTCAGCGCCGGTAAGATGCCGGCCTGCGTGCCTTCAATCGGATTGGTTGAAGAGCTTTGCTGCTGCTTGGCCTGCTTACAGATGCCACAGATCCCCCGTAGAGAGCGCCGGACTGGGTCGGACACGGGGCTATTAGAAATCTCCGCCGACAAGCCCGCAAAAAGTCTCCGGGCAACTGTACGCAAGGTGAGCAGCGAAAGCTGTTCCTTTGTAGCTGACAGTAAGATCCGGGCCATTTACTGGAATGAAGCAATTCCTGTGTGCAGTTGTGACTTACATCAGCTGTAAATAAAGTTGAGTACTTAATTGAAAGGTTGACTGATGGCCTAAGCTTTATAAAGAGCTGTTTGCACTCTGATGAGTTCACTTTGTTGACTGTAGCTAATACTATACTCGTGTATGGAAAGCTGTCTTCCTTAACTGCACAAGATAATCCTCCTGCAAACATGAAATATGCAGAGAAGGAAAACTAGATTACTGGTTAGCCCTCTGTATTTGTCTCTGTCTCCTGCAAGTGAAATGGTTCTCCCAAGAGCGTCTCATCACATTGCAGTTCTCCAAAACGAATCGAGTGAGTGAATGGTGGGTTGATAACTAGAGGGCAGAAGTGTAAGATCAACACCAAGAGAAGGAATGGAAGAGGTTAGCAGAAATTATTTTATGAAGCGGGTTGTTAGGACATAGAATGCCCCACCAGAAACAAAGGTGGAAGCAGAATCCATTATCACTTTTAAAGGGAAGTGTTCTGTGTGCAGCCTCAGACTTTTTCAAAAATACAAGTAAACACTTTCAACAGTTCTCAGGGTCGGGGGGGGGAGGCGGGGGACCTCTCCTTTGCTCACCGTTCTTGTGGTCTGGTGTTGTTTCACAAAGCAGCCTCGACCGGATAATTACACCACTCACTCCATCCACCAAGCTTGACTGTTATTGTGAGTCCATACCTTTCTTTAAATGCAGCACCAAGAAATAAAGAAATATAGCCTTTTATTGCCAGAACCAGAATATTAAAGAGCTAAAAATATTCCATCATTATTTTCTGGAAACTCCGGTGTAAGACATAGTCATGGATTACTAACTAAACAAAAAGAAGGAAGCAGCTGCTGGAGGTAGAGCGTGCTCAGTATATGGATTCCACACATGAGATGGAACTTGCCAAATGGAAAGTTTAAAGAGTTTCCATGATTGAATGGGTTCTTTAAAGTGAACATTCAGACAATCTGAAACCCAGAAATCAGCTTCAGGCCCTGTGAAATCACATGGTAGATTACACTTAACCAAAGTTTCTTGATAATGCGGAACAACAGTTGATTTCAAATGTATCTATCTATCTATCTATCTATCTATCTATCTATCTATCTATCTATCTATCCAGCTATCTATCCAGCTATCTATCCATCTATCTATCTATCTATCTATCTATCTATCTATCTATCTATCTATCTATCTATCTATCTATCTATCTATCTATCTATCTATCTATCTATCTATCTATCTATCTATCTTTCTTTCCATCTATCTATCTATCTAAGAATCTATCTATATGCCTATCTATGAAACTAGCTATCTATGAATCTATCAAAATTCTATGGCTTCTGGAACGGTTCCTGCAGATTGGAGGATAGCAAATGTAACCCTGCTATTTAAGAAAGGAGGGAGAGAGAAAACGGGGAACTACAGACCTGTTAGCCTGACATTAGTAGTTGGGAAAATGCTGGAATCTATTATAAAGGATGCACTTAGAAACTAGTAGTAAGATTGGGCAGAGTCAACATGGATTTGTGAAAGGGAAATCCTGTTTGACAAACCTATTGGAGTTCTTTGAGGATGTAACTAGTGGAGTAGACAAAGGGGAACCGGTAGATGTGGTGTATCTGGATTTTCAGAAGGCCTTCGATAAGGTCCCACACAAGAGGTTGGTGAACAAAATTAGGGCACATGGAATTGGGGGTAATATACTAGCATGGACTGAGAATTGGTTAACAGACAGAAAACAAAGAGTAGGGATAAACGGGTCTTTTTCAGGATGGCAGGCTGTGACTAATGGGGTATCGCAAGGATCGGTGCTTGGGCCCCAGCTATTCACAATCTATATCAATGATTTGGATGAGGGGACTAAATGTGACATCTCCAAATTTGCTGATGACACAAAGCTAGGTGGCAGTGTCAGTTGTGAAGAGGGTGTGAAGAGGCTTCAAGGGGATCTCGATAGCCTCAGTGAGTGGGCGAGAACATGGCAGATGGAATATAATGTGGATAAATGTGAAGTTATCCACTTTGGTAGAAAAAAAAAAGGCAGAGTATTTCCTAAATGGTGAAAGATTGGGGAATGCAGATGCTCAAAGGGACCTGGGTGTCCTTGTACATGAATGTGCAGGTGCAGCAAGCCATTTGGAAGGCAAATGGTATGCTGGCCTTCATTACAAGAGGATTTGAGTATATGATTAAAGACGTCTTACTCCAATTATATAGGGCCTTGGTGAGACCACACCTGGAGTACTGTGTACAATTTTGGTCTCCTTACCTAAGGAAGGATATATTTGCCATAGAGGGAGTGCAACGAATGTTCACGAGATTGATTCCTGGGATGGCGGGACTGTCGTATGAGAAGAGATTGAGTAAACTGGCCTTTGTTCTCTTGAATTCAGAAGAATGAGAGGGGATCTCATTGAAGCATACAAAATTATTACAGGGCTTGATAGGGTGGATACTGGGAGAATGTTCCCCTTGGCTAGGGAGTATAGAACCAGGTGCCACAGCCTCAGGATAAAGGGTAGGCCATTCAGGACTGAGATGAGAAAAAATTTCTTCACACAGAGGGCAGTGAATCTTTGGAATTCTCTACCCCAGAGGGCTGTGGAGGCTCAGTCATTGGGTATATTCAAAACAGATGTCGATAGATTTCTGACTAGTAAGGGCATCAAGGGATATGACGATAGGGTGATGAATGGAGTTGAGGCAGAAGATCAGCCATGATCTCATTGAATGGCGGAGCAGGCTCGAAGGGCCAAATGGCCTACTCCTGCTCCTATTTCTTATGTTCTTATGTGCTATCTATTTGTTATCTATCTATCTATCTATCTATCTATCTATCTATCTATCTACCTATCGTTTTGGTCACACCTTTACAATAGCCACATGACTAATGTTAATTGTTATGCCAACATTTCCCATTCAATTTTGCTATGTCAACTGTGTCATAATGTAGTTACAGGCTCTGGCCACTAGGTGGCTCTGTAGATGTGTTTGTACCAACTCCATTGTCACCAGACATATAAAACTTATATTCATCACCTGTCTGTGGCTATGCCACCAGTCTAAATATATACACAAGTGTTGCATCTGGCTCATTCACCATGTTTCTGATGTCACACTTTGCATAAAACACCAACAAATCACAGCTAAACAATCTTAAAAAACGTAATATACAAAAAAGTAATGAAAGCCAGTCTTTTCCCACTAGTTTTTACGACCTTGAGATAACCTGATGTTTCACCAATGAAAGGAACAAATGAACTGCTAGTTGCTCTACCTCTTGGGTTTTCTGTTCACCAACCAACTTTCTGTTATACCATACGCAGGAGGTTTTCTAACAAACCTCTTGTGAGACGCCTTAAATACCTTCTGAAAATCCATATATGTTACATCTACTGCATTCCCTTCACCTATCCAATCAGGTCATTTCTTCAAAGAAACTCTATTAAGTTTGTCAAATATGGCTTGCCTTTAATAAATGCATGGAGATCATGCTTGACTAACTTAATTGAGTTTTTTGATGAGGTAACAGAGAGGGTGGATGAGGGCAGTGCAGTTGACGTTGTGTATATGGACTTTCAAAAGACGTTTGGTTAAATGCCACATATTAGGCTTGTTAGCAAAATTGAAGCCCTTGGGATGAAAGGGGCAGTAGCACCATGGCTATAACATTGGCTAAGGGACAGAAAACAGAGAATTGTGGTGAATTCAACACAAAAAAGTGTGAGGTGATACATTTTGGTATGAAGAATGAGGTGAGCCAATACATGATAAATGGTACCATTTTAAAGGGAGTGCAAGAAGAGAGAGACTTGGGGGTGTTTGTGAACAATTCTTTGAAGGTGGATGGACAGGTTAACAAAGCAGTTAATAAAGCATATGGGATCCTGGACTTTATAAATAGAGACATAGGCCGGAATTTTGCCGGCGCTCAGGGGGCGGGTTTGGAGGTGGGACATCCGGTAAAATTGCAAAGATTGACTGCGGGTCCCGAACCCGCTGTCAACCCGCCTCCATGCAATCTTCCCGATTTGCGCATGGACCCAACACCTAGCAGCGGGAAGAGGATTATAGCCACTTAACTGCTTGTTAACAGGTAGTTAACAGGCAGTTAAGAGGCTTTTTCCAATTTTGACAGGTCTACTGCAGGCTTCCCGATGTCCAGACACCACGCCAGGGTAAGTGTGGCGTGTTGTGGGTCTACTGTAATGGTTCTTCATTGATGACAGCTGCAGAATTGATGTGAAGGATCCAATGGTATACTGGTGAGTTTCAAAGGTAAGAAAATGTTGGGAAAATCATTTTTAATGTATTTAGACTTTTCTGTAGGTAACATGTTTTGAATTGTTTGTGTAGTCCCACCTCATTGGGAGAACCTCTCTCACCAGTGACAGATCGCTTCTGTAACCCCACCTGCAGCTGCCATCTGTTCTAGAATAAGGAGGGAGTCACTGGAGAACCTGGGTGCAAGGGCTCACCTTTGTACATTGATTGGCAATGTTTGCAGCACCTCAATGCTGTCAAACACTGAAAATTCACCTGGCAAAAAAATTGTGCGTGGCCCCTTTAAGAAAACTGGCAGATGACACGTCATGAACTGATGTCATCTGACACCGGCTTTCTCTAAATTGGCCGGCATGCCTGCAGGGCGGGTTTAACAAGGCAATTGACGCAAAATAGCGTCTGTGCGTCGGACATCATCGGGGGCGGGATCGGAACCCAGAAGGAAGCTATCCTGCCCCTAGGCCGAACTGAAAGGTAAAATCCAGCCCATAGAGTACAAAAGCCAGGAAGTTATGCTAAGCCTATATAAACACTAGTTCAGACCCAGGCTCGTAATTTGCGGTCAGCGGCAATGCAAAGCCGTTCGTTGTGGCCTTGAAGTAAGCTACCCACAAAGATCTCGCGAGCACTGTGTTGAGAAGATTCACTTTTCCGACGTTCAGTTGAAATAAGTGTAAGTTAATGGGGATTCCCTAGTGCGAGCTGCTGTGACAGCAACAAGCTGCTGTGACAGCAACAAGCTGTCTGAGCAGCCAATCACAATGCAGAATTCTCACAGATGGGGAACCAGGAAGTGAAGATGTTGCCTTTATTGTAACTAGTTTTTAAATGTTATAGAGAGCAAAACAAAGATTGGGGTTCTCACACGGGGAAAAGGCAAACCTGAAATAAAGATGAAAAAACCTAAAAAAAAAATGTTTTTTTAAGTTTCTTACAAATTTTAATTTTAAATACAATGGAGTAATTTGACACTCCACAAAATTAAAATTAGTTTTTCAGGGCCAGGATGTTTGGTCAGCAGTCAATGCGCTGTGAAAACCCCAGTTACACCTAATCCAACAAGGTCTAACTTTTAATGGGGTGTTTAACAGCGATATTACCGCGGAAAAGCCCAAGTTTTCATCAGTTTCACTGATTTTGCTGATTGCCGGCTATGGGGCTGGGGTGGGTTGTGGTGTAGGGTGTCCACAATGCAGCCAGTGTCGGAGCAGTGAATGACCGACCACAACTTCAGGATTTCCACGTTAGGATGCGCATGCGCTACATCCTGAAATTATGGTCAGTTTCAAAGGGGTAATAACAGCGAATGCTGTCCGTTCATTGTTAGTATGCACCGCAAATTCCGGGTCATCGTGTTCAATTCTGGGCACAACACTTTAGGAAGGACGTGAAGGCTTTGGAGAGGGTGCAGTAGAGATTTACTAGAATGGTTCCAGGGATGAGGGATTACAGTTACGTGGAGAGACTAGAGAAGCAGGCGTTGTTCTCCTTGGAGCAGAGAAGGCTAAGAGGAGATTTGATAGTGTTTAATACCATGAAGGGTTTAGATAGAGTAAATAAAGAGAAACTGTTTCGAGTGGCTGAAGGGTTGAGAACCAGCGGGCACAGATTTAAGGTGATTGGCAAAAGAACCAGAGACGACATGAGGAAAAACTTTTTTACGCAGCGAGTGGTTAGGATTTGGAATGCGCTGCCTGATAGGGCGGCGGATACAGAGTCAATAGTCGCCTTCAAAAGGGAATTGGATAAATACTTGAAGGAGACAAAATTGCTGGGATATGGGGTAAGAGCGGGGGAGTGGGACTAACTGGATTGCTCTTCAAAAGAGCCGGCGCAGACTCAATGGGCCGAATGGCCTCCTTCTGTGCTGTACTATTCTACGATTTGATAAAATAACCCAGGGAACCACAGCATGACCAGAAAAAAGAACAAATAGACAATTTAACAGTGAACTGTTGAAGGTTAATGAATTCTAATCACCCTGTATTAGTAGGACTTCAGCCCTGTGTAAGCAATTCTGTATAAACAAAAGGATGAACCATGAGTGACTTGTCATGAGTGGATTATGTTAGGGTCAAGATTTTATGAACTGCAAATAAAACAACCAATTAGCAAAGCATTAGACCAGTCTATTTTATTATTCATTCAGCAATTGAACACAGCGAACAACCAACAGTAAAGGGCAAAAATTAGTACTGGGCACTATCAGTGGAAGAATGCAAATATTTTATTTATAATCTATAACTAGCTGATCTCTTGTGGTATTGTGCATGGTGAGTCGACGGTTTTATAAGCCTGGGGTGTTTTGCCAAGCAATATTATCAGAGCCAATGACTTATCAAAAGATAGAAATTGAATTTAAACAGGTTAGCAGGTCTGTTAAAATTGCAGAATCGTTTCATTCTAAAATCTTAAAACAACCATTTCTAGCCTTAAATATTGGCCCCGAAATTACCCCATGAGGCATCAGATTCGGAATGCTTGATGCGTTCATCTAAAATTCTTCTCTCTGTTATTTTAGTAGAGGATTTAACTGGGTTAAAATAAATGGGTCAACAATGCTGCTAAAATCGCAGAGAGGAATTTCAAATGAATGCACTAAGTGTTCAAATACTTATGCCCATGGCATAAATTCAGAGCCACTGAACAAAAACACATATTTAATACAAAACTTATTACGTTTCTAAAATGTATTTCTTTGACTTTGGCAAACCAATTAAGAAAACACTAAGTCCATATTCAATAAATATTAACTGAGGCATGGCAGAGGCTGAAAACTAATTCTAGCCAAGAGCACGGAGGGCAAAGTCTGAATGCTCATTAACTATTAAAATCAGGTTGCTTGTTATCAGTAACAATCAATCATTATTACATGAACTGCAATGAGATGGGTTGTGCACTATTAGGAACTTTCACCCCATAAATCTGGGCTGGGTTCTTCCAAAACACAAAGCTAACTTACATAATATGCACTCTGCGGCGAAAAGAAATTTTCCACATTATATACCTCAGTAATTAAATGATATCATTAATTATATAGTGGAATCTCCATTATCCACCATCCAGGCTGTCCTCGTGGGGGTCAACGGATTATTGTCTTATTCGTTCATAGCCCATGGAAATGAAAATGGGTTTAATACAAACCAAATGTAGTTTTATCACTAAGAAAAGGAGATGAAATACAAATAACAAAGAAGTTGTGGGATGAGGAGCTGCCTTGCCGAAGGCTTTGGTCTTCTTCAGCAGCACCTCCCAAACCCGCGACCTCTACCGACTAGAAGGACAAGGGCAGCAGGCGCAAGGGAACATCACCACCTCCGAGTTCCCCTCCAAGTCACACACCGTCCTGACTTGGAAATATATCGGCCGTTCCTGCATCTTCGCTGGGTCAAAATCCTGGAACTCCCTCCCTAACAGCAATGAGGGAGTACCATCACCACATGGACTGCAGCGGTTCAAGAAGGCGGCTCACCACCACCTTCTCAAGGGCAAATCAGGATGGGCAATAAATGCCGGCCTTGCCAGCGACGCCCACATCCCAGGAACGAATTTAAAAAAAAGTTTTGTCACAAAATTGAACTGCAGACAATGGAGGTTCCACCTGTAGTGGCAGAGTGATGTGCCGTGAAATTTAGGATTGGTATGAATCACCCACAAAGATGCCAGTTACAGTGCCGGCTGATACATTTTCCTCTTGCTTTGTGCAGCCTATTTTCAGTTCCCATTCACTTTCCTACATGTTATTAAGAATCCTCAGGATATTTTCAGCCATAAACGCCTGCCAGGCTGCAAACTGCACACATCTTCACAGCAGCAAACACCACAACATTGAATGCTAGCAGACAGAAGTGAGAGGAACTCAGGGGCCAGAGTACGGAGCAGGGGGAGCATTGGGAACATTGGTTTTCCCTAGCTGATGACCGCGATCATATTCAGGAGATTTTACAGGAGTCACGGGAGCTCAGGAGATAGGTATGAACCTCAGGACACTTGTAAACATTTAGCAGATCACCAGGTTCCAAGGCTGCTGTGATGGTGTCAGATTTTTTTGCTCTCCATAATTCTTGCATGTTTTGTGGTAGGGCAGCACTCTGTTCTCGAATCTTCCACTATTTCATTAGCTTGTAAGTTTTTCTGGCACCTGACCTGTCATGTGTGACCTCTTAGTTAAATATAAATGATGCCGCTACAATATTCAGAAGTGAAAATGCAAAATTTTAATTCAATATATGCTCATGGTTTAATTTAGTATGGATTCATGTACTAGCCTGCGTATCTATCCTCAGCCAAGTCAAGACCTGGTGAGAAAATGGAGACGTCTTTGGGAAAGAAACCCCACCTCACTGAGAGCACAATCATGGCCGAGGGGGGAGGGCTCTGTGTCGCACCCACCCCATCAATTGGGACTTGAATGGAAGGCAAGGTTTATAAATCAATGGACGGTCCCACTATAAACCCTTGACCGCTTCAAAAAATGTGGGACCTGGGAAGGGGGAGGTCTAGCTTACCACAATGCTCCCTTTGCTCCCCTACCCTCCTCCCACCATCCACCCCTTCTCCTCTTCCCACTGTGACCCTCCTTCCCTTTCTCCACTCCCTTTCGCATCCTCTTCCACAACCACCCCCCCACCCCCCGCCTCACCTCTCCCCTGCCCCTATTATTTTCAACTCACTGTATTTTGGTAGATTGCTGAAAAAACAGGAATCATGCAATACCCTATATAGACGGTGACAGATTTAGTTAGTAGAGAAGGAGTTAACAGGGGTGAAAATAATAGGTAGAGATGAAAAATGGTTCCGATTATATATTTCAGTTCAGTGGAGTTAATTACATACAGAAGTTGGTCCTATTCAAACTATAATAAATTCAGCCATAATGACATGGACATATTGATGCGCTATCAATTACTCATAAAAGACTGAGAGTTAAGAGAGTAACTAAAGGCTTTTATTAACAAAAGAATGAAGGTCTGCCTCGAGTGGTCGACCGGTCCAGAATACAAAGGGGCTGGGGAGCAGTCACCTTTATACTAGGACTTGTGGGAGGAGTCAGCCGAGGCATGTCCAGGCATGTACACAGTGGAACACAAACAGTGGTTTACCACATTCACCCCTTGTTTAAAATTGAGTCCGGCGGGGTGAAGTGTATTAAAAGTTAATGTATTGGAGTCTCTCCGGAGGTCTTGTCTGCCGCTGTGATCGGCGTGGCGACGGCAGGGGTAGTGGAGCTTCCGGCGTCGAGTCCCGCGTAGGCTGAGGCACAGGCGTGTCATCCTCGTAGATGTCGAGCGGGTCGCTGGGCCCAGGCCTGCCGTCTGCCGGGGCTGGATATCGGATCGTGGGGGGGGTGGTAGTGAGTAGTGGGTTACTGCGGCCCCCGAGGGTGCAAGGTCTCTTATGGAGACTGTGTCCTCCCGCCCGTCCGGGTATGCAATGTAAGCATACTGGGGGTTGGCGTGGAGGAGGTCGACCCTCTCGACCAGGGGGTCCGTTTTATGGGTCCTCACGTGCCTTCTCAGTAGGACCGGCCCTGGGGACATCAGCCATGGCGGTAGCGATGTCCCCGATGTGGACTTCCTTGGGAAGACAAACATTTTCTCATGAGGGGTGGCGTTAGTGGCAGTGCAGAGCAGTGACCGAATAGAGTGGAGCGCATCGGGGAGCACATCCTGCCAGCGGGAGGTTGGAAGGCCCCTAGACTTTAAGGCTAGCAGGGCGGCCTTCCAAACTGTCGCATTTTCTCTTTCCACCTGTCCGTTCCCCCGGGGGTTGTAACTGGTGGTCCTGCTTGTGGCAATACCCCTAGTTAGCAGGTACTGACGGAGTTCGTCACTCATAAACGATGAGCCCCGGTCGCTATGGATATAGCTGGGGAAACCGAACAGGGTGAAGAGGTCGTTCAGACATTTAATGACCGTGGCACTGGTCATGTCCGGGCAGGGGATGGCGAACGGGAAACGGGAGTACTCATCAATAATATTGAGGAAGTACACATTGCGGTCGGAGGAGGGGAGAGGCCCTTTAAAATCAACGCTCAGGCGCTCGAAGGGGCGAATGGCTTTTATCAGGTGGGCCCTGTCTGGTCTATAAAAGTGCGGTTTGCACTCAGCGCAGACTTGGCAGTTCCTGGTCATGGTCCTGACCTCCTCAATAGAGTAAGGCAGGTTGCGGGCCTTGATGAAGTGGAAGAACCTGGTGACCCCCGGGTGGCAGAGGTCATTGTGGAGGGCCCGCAGTCTATCGATCTGTGCGCTGGCGCAGGTGTTGCGCGATAGCGCATCCGGGGGTTCATTGAGCTTCCCGGGCCGGTACAAGATCTCATAATTGTAGGTGGAAAGTTCGATTCTCCACCTCAAGATCTTGTCATTTTTGATTTTGCCCCTCTGCTTGTTGTTAAACATGAAAGCAACTGAACGTTGGTCAGTGAGCAGGGTAAATCGTTTTCCGGCCAGGTAGTGCCTCCAATGACGCACAGCCTCCACAATCGCCTGGGCCTCCTTCTCAACAGCGGAGTGTCTGGTCTCCGGGCCTTGGAGGGTTCGTGAAAAGAAGGCCACGGGTCTCCCCGCCTGATTGAGGGTAGCGGCCAGGGCAAAGTCGGACGCGTCGCTTTCCACCTGGAAGGGGATGGATTCGTCCACTGCGTGCATGGTGGCTTTGGCAATGTCTTCCTTGATACGGTGGAAGGCTAAGCGGGCCTCTGCCGTCAAGGGAAAAGAGGTGGACTTGATCAGCGGATGGGCCTTGACCGCATAGTAGGGGACCCACTGGGCATAATAGGAGTCCACCGTACGCCATCATAACACTTTTAAGGTGGCACTGAAAATCTAACCCCAGCAGGACGGCAGCGCAGAGGTCGGGCAGGACCAGAAGTTTAAAATGATCGTACACGGTCCCGTCTACTACGAGTGTCACTACGCAGTAGCCGCCGATGTCCGCCGACTGGGACTCGGAGGCCATAGAAATCCGCTGGTGTGCAGGCAGGACTGGGAGAGAGCAACGCCGCACCGTGTCGGGGTGGATGAAGCTCTCCGTGCTCCCAGAGTCAAAAAGGCAGATTGTATCGTGGCCATTTACCTTAATGTCCATTGTGGAACTGGCCAGCTGGTGCGGTCTCGCTTGGTCCAGTGTAACGGATGCCAGCGTAGGGGTCGGTGTGTCGCTGCGGGTATCAGATGAGGCGGTGTTGGGGGCCTGCTGTGTTCCGGCTGTCGTCCAAGATGGCGGCGTCCATGATCCCCATGTGGCTGGAGGCGTCCAAAATGGCTGCTGTACCGGTGGTTCGCACATGGCCGGGGAGGCCCAAGATGGCGGCCCGCATGGCCCACACGCGGCGCTGCTGGGGTTCGGGGTGGCTTTGGCCCTGCAGACGTTAGCGTAGTGTCCCTTCTTCCCGCAGCCCGAGCAGATCGCGTTTTTCGCCGGGCAGCGCGCTCTGGGGTGTTTTGCCTGGCCACAGAAGTAGCATTTCTGGCCTTGGGGCACTGCTGTCTGGCCTTGGGACACTGCTGCGGTAGTTGGGCCGTTGCTGGGGTGTGGCTGGGGTGGCACGGCGCTATGAGGCGGTCCTACCGTGTCCCAGGCTGTCATTCCCCGCGGCGTCCACGGTGCAGAGGAGTAGGCATCCATGCCCCGGTAGGCTGCATCCAATGATAGTGCGAGTTCAGAGGCCTTGTTGAGGTCGAGGTCACTCTGCTCCAACAGTCGCTGTCGGGTGTAATTGGATCTGTGGCCCGCTACAAAAGCGTCCCGGATAAGTTCCTCTGTGTACACGGCGGCCTTTACATCCTTACAACCACAGGCCCGGCCAAGCACAGACAGTGCCTGAAGGTATTCCACGGTCGATTCCCCAGGTTGTTGTTTACGACTCCCCAGAAGGTGCCTGGCGTACACTTTGTTCACTGGGCGCGTGTACTGGTCCTTGAGGAGCTTGATAGCGTCCGCGTACGAGGTCGCGTCTTGGATGACTGAGTACACTCGGTGGTTCACTTTGGAGGTCAGGACATCCAGTTTGTCCTCGTCCGATTTGATTGCTGCGGAGGCGGTCAGGAATTTTTCGAAACACTTAAGCCAGTGAGTAAACTTGGATGAGTCCGCCTCCCGATGATCTAAGTCCAGGCATGCTGGTGTGAGGATCTTCTCCATTATAAAAATTTTGTTAATAAAATTGATGCGCTATCAATTACTCATAAAAGACTGAGAGTTAAGAGAGTAACTAAAGGCTTTTATTAACAAAAGAATGAAGGTCTGCTTCGAGTGGTCGACCGGTCCAGAATACAAAGGGGCTGGGGAGCAGTCACCTTTATACTAGGACTTGTGGGAGGAGTCAGCCAAGGCATGTCCAGGCATGTACACAGTGGAATACAAACAGTGGTTTACCACACATATTTAATCTTTATTTAACAGTTACTTTCTTCGAGTTGCCTTATTTCAATACAAGTACATTTTGCCAAAAACCCATTGATTTGTTGGAGTGATTTATGAAATAAAGGTTGGAAACTGCAGAATGTCTTTGTTTCCCAATGTTAATACTTTCCCTCTTCTCCTCCTCTCCTGAAGACACTGATTCTTGCTGGTGTACAGTTCCACAGGCGTCAGTCACTTTCTGGTAAATTGCCCATGTTCTTCATGCTCAAGTCTAGACAATGAGTGTTGGCAGCTTATTTCCCCATTAGAGGCTGAGTTGGGCCTGATTCTCTTCTCAGCTGGTGTCCGCACATGTGCATTTTCCAAGAGTGGTCTCTGGACTATGATCACGAGTGGGAACATTGTTTGATCTTTCTCCCTCTCTAGCTCCAGGCTCAATTGTAGCACCCTGACTGCCACCCCAATTGAAAGAAAGCGCCTCCGTGGCCTCGCTCCTTCCTATCTCTGCAATCTCCTTCAGCCTCACAACCCCCCGAGATATCTGTGCTCCTCTAATTCTGGCCTCTTGAGTATCCCTGATTATAATCGCTCAACCTTTGGTGGCCGTGCCTTCTGTTGCCGAGGCCGTAAGCTCTGGAATTCCCTGCCTAAACATGTCCACCTCTCTACCTCTCTTTCCTCCTTTAAGACGCTCCTTAAAACCTGCCTCTTTGACCAAGCTTTTGGTCACCTGCCCTAATTTCTCATTATGTGGCTCGCTGTCAAATTTTGTTTGATAATCGCTCCTGTGAAGCACCTTAGGATGTTTTACTATGTTAAAGGTGCTGTATAAATACATGGTGTTGGTGTTGTCAACTTATTCCTGTCCAAGTTCTCAAAACCCATAGAACTACTAACTCCCTTTAGTCCTCCCTACCCCCTGCAATCTTCAACCCTATTGTCCAACCATTGTTTGTGGATTTATCTCATCTCATCTCCTGCTCCTTCCTATCTTAGTTGTATCCTACACTCCAGGCCTTGGTCCTTTGCCTGGGTTTGTCAATTAAAAAATAAGGAAATACTCAACATTTGTGATCGGGATTATATGTCTAGAAGTTAATGCTAGATCAGGGCCCCTACATTAATGGGAATGATCAGAAAATACCTAGGCAGATTGGTATTCATTGATATAAATAGAAATGTATTTATCTGTGATCTACAATGCTAATATTTTATGCGTTCTTCTTAAAACCTAGGCTGCCCCTCTTCAATCACTTTGCTTGTACACAGTGTCATGTCTCAGATTACTTGGATCAACAGATTTTGTTTCATTATTCTGTTTAAAAGAAAGACTTACATTTATATATCGCCGTTCACAACCACTGGACGTCCCAAAACGTTTTACAGCCAATGAAGTACTGTTTGAAGTGTAGCCATTGTTGTAATGTGCGAAACTCATCAGCCAATTTGCGCACGGCAAGCTCCCACAAACAGCAATATGATAATGACCAGATAATCTGCTCTCCATTGGCTGTCCAACTGGCTAGGGAGTGTTGCCATAGCAGGGAATCAGTGCTATCTAAAAAGAGAAAGCAAGGGATTGCCTTTAGGGGTACGGTAGCATAGTGGTTATGTTACTTGACTAGTAACCCACTTAGGACTTGGACTAATGATTTGGAGACATGAGTTTGAATCCACCATGGAATTCAAATTCAGTTAATCAAATAAATCTGGAAAAAAAAGCTAGCATCGGTAATGGTGACCATGAAAATACCAGATTGTCACTAATGTCCTTTAGGGAAGGAAATCTGTTGTCCCTGCCCGGTCTGGCCTGTATATATGTGACTCCAGACCCACAGCAATGTGGTTGACTCTTAACTGCCCTCTGAAATGGCCTAGCGAGACACTCAGTTGCATCAAACTGCTACCTTCACCACACAGACTGCAGGGGTTCAAGAAGGCGACTCACCACCACCATCTCAAGGGCAATTAAGGATGGGCGACACCCACATCCAATGAATTAAAAAAAAGAATGCTGGGCTGTGCTAACATTCATGGAGCAAGTAAAAGGTTCCATAACAAACTGCAATTTTAATAGAACTATTCATCCTGTAGCTGTTTCTTCTTTTTTTGTAGGAATATGCCGAGCAATCACTCAGCCACTGCCCATTGGGCACCTTTCTCCTCTTTCATTGCCAAAATCCTAGTCCATGTCTTCATCACCTCAAGGCTCCTCCCAACTTGTTTCCCCACCTTGACCCGCCACGGACTTCAACAAATCCAAAAATTCCGCAGCCCGCATCCTCACCCACACAAGCTCCCACGCTCGCAATGTGCCATCCTCGCCAAGCTCCAAGGGCTCCCTGTGCCTGAGCATGTTCATTTCAAAACTCTCGTCCTCGGTTCCAGCTCTCCCCACTCTTACCTTGTTAAAGCCTTCCAGCTTATGCCCCTGCACGCAGCCTGTGCCCCTCAAACATTGGCAGTTCTCCTTCCCACTTGCTCTCGCCGGCTCAAGCCCAGGGAGGCCGCTCATTCAGCGAGTACACTCCCAGCCTCTTGAGTTCTTTCCAAGTTGTCACCTCCATTCTTGCTTTCAGAAACCTCCTCAAAGCCACAAAGATGTGGTTCGACATCCTAGACTTTCATTCCCTTCCCCTTTCTCCAGACTCAACATTCTTCCCCTCCTTATTATAAATTGCTCTGAGACATCTTCCTGCACATGAGGACCGCTATATAAATGTGCTATGATTTTAAATTAGATGCTGAGTGTGAGGGGAATTGTAGGTGTAGCTCAGCGTTCTATGGTGCAGCCTACAGCAATGTTGAGAGTGGCCTTCGAGCAAGGCACTAGTTGGTTTAATGGTTCTTGACAAAGAATAAGTAATTCACACTTATTAATTCACAGTGTTCTGAGAACAAACAGAAAATATACTCTTGATTTTTGGTAGCAGGTCCTAGAAACGTCCTTCACCAAAGGTTTCAACAAAATTCCTACAGCATGGGGAAAAAAAATACCTTGGATTCAGTCTTTTTTTAAAATTCTGTGCTGTTCTTCCTGAAGGTCTTTGGCACAGTAATAATGGGAAAAAAAAGACGGGTGTGTTTTTTTTTCCCTTTAGTAAATCAAGCTGGCACCTTCTGCTTGATTCTGTAGGAGAGAAATGTTGGCACAGAATTGAATCCATGTGATTAGCAAGTGATTCCGTTCATTGTACATTCGAATGTCACAACCCCCTGCAACTAAACCAAAAACACATTGGTGCATGAGGCCACACACTCGCACAGCTACAGCAGTCTGATCAGAATTGAGCCCGTGTGCTATTTCAGTGTTGGAGTGTAATGGAATAACCTCCTGCAGCGGAACGATTTAACTCCTTGTAGCACTCAAACACAAACCAACGTGATTGCATTTGTACCTCTGCCATTGTTCAGGACTCTGGCTAGAATGAATAAGAGCTCCTTAGATTTTTCCTTTCGTTTGGAACTTGATAATGTTGATTAGACTCCCAAGTTGTCCGGGAATTACTAACTCATTATTTACTTAAAATATTAGCCCAAAAATTACTGCATAATATTATTAAACAGACAGCGCCTTCACATCAAATTTCTCTGTCTTATATACTAATGAGGCATTAATCTGTTTATTTTAAATTACTAAACGTCTGTGTTAATATAGTGTAGGGAAGAATTTAATTCAAATGCACTGATCGCTTATACAATATTGGCCCGCGCTGTGTACACACCCGTAGGGACATCGGAAATGCCGGTTTCAGACGTGCTGCGCTGAAAACCGGCATTTCTGATCTGTGAAGAATGCTCTTGACAGATGGACGCCTGCCCTGGAGAAGGGCCTCTGCGGGGGGAGAGTTCCGCTTTCTGGAGAACCTCCACCCGCAGAAAACCCTTAGAAATCTTACGCCTGGTAAAAGCAGCGTCAGGCCTGCTTTAACCAGCATAAGTGTTGAAAAAAAGTTTTTAAAAATATTTTTTTTTCACTCATTTAAAAATACTTTTAAAAAAGGTAAGTTTATTTTTAGCCCCGTAAAAAAACTTTAATTACTTTTTCCAAAAAATTTAAATTTTGTTTAAAATATTTAATTTAATGTAATTTTAACTAATTTTAAAAACGTGATTTAGAAACAATGTATTTAATGTTTTACAGTGTTTTAGGGGTGATCGCCATTCATATATTTGACGGGTCTATCTGTCAAGTGTATGAAGGGAGATTCCCTTCTCCTATTGGCTCCCCATGGCCCACGTGATCCCAGGGACACTTGCGAACCGCCTGTGCCCCTGGGATACATAGAAACATAGAAGATAGGAGCAGGAGTAGGCCATTCGGCCCCTCCGCCATTCAATGCGATCATGGCTGATCATCCAAATTCAGTACCCTGTCCCTGCCTTCGCCCCATATCCCTTGATCCCTTTAGCCTTAAGAAATATATCCAACACCTTCTTGAATATATTTAATGAATTGGCCTCTACTGCCTTCTGTGGTAGAGAATTCCACAGGTTCACCACTCTCTGGGTGAAGAAATTCCTCCTCATCCCTGTCCTAAATGGCCTACCCCTTATCCTTAGACTGTGACCCCTGGTTGTGGACTCCCCGACCATCGGGAACATCCTTCCTGCATCTAGTCTGTCCAGTCCTGTTAGAATTTTATAAGTTTCGCATTTCGACTGTGGAGAGGCCCAGGATTGGAAGTGTTTGGACCTCGGGAGCCCTCAGGTAAGGGCCTGGAATTTTTGTCCGATAGGAAGGCCTCCGCACGCAGGAAGCCTCCGATCAGAAATTACGGGCCAATATCGCACACAATCATTTCCAGGCTATTCTGTAGGACTTCTCCATGGGGTGAGGGGAGATTTTCTCTGTGCACTAGATGTTGCAAAATTATAAACCCCATTCTCTACAAACACGTCTATGATTTTATTATACTACACCAAGGGCTGGATTTCCCCGGTCCCACCCGCATGGTGCCGGGGGGTCCCGGGAGACGCCGGGTAACCTGGAAGTTCGGGTTTTCCAGCACGCTGTGGAGTTTTAACTCCACAGTGTGCGTGCGAGTAAAGGACGGGTTCCCCGCCCGGAATCCAGCCTGATTGACATGTGCTGGGCCCAGGATGGTGAGTTGGCGGGGGGGGTGGTGGGGTCCGATCCCAGCGGGTGGGGTGAGGACTGATCCCCGACTCCGGGGAGGGGCAGGTTGATGGTGGGGGAGCCTGGGGGGGCCAGAAGCAGGAAGCACTCCTGCTCCTCCCGGCTGATACGCTTATCAATTACTCCATAAAAGACGATGAATCAGGAAGGTGATGAAAAGGCTTTTATTAACTAGAGAACAGAGCATGCCTCTCGTGGGTGGCTGGTTCCAAGAAGGAAGTGAGTCGGCGAAACCCCCACCTTTATACCTGGTCATGTGGGCGGAGTCAGCTGAGGCATGCCTTGGTACACAGCGCCACCCAGAGGTAACAATATACAATAACAGTGGTTTACCACATTCACCCCTTGTTTAAAATTAAGTCCGGCGGGGTGAAGGGTACTACAAGTTCGTGTAGTTAAGTCTATCAGGAGGCCTTGTCTGACGTCCTGATCGTCGTGGTGGCGGCGGCGGTGTTGCAGCATCCAACGTCGGATCTGGTGTCTGGGTGGTCAACGAAGGGTCCTGGGGCTCCGGCATGTCGTCTACAGGGGTTGGATTGGGAGGGGTGGTGGGGGATAACGGTGGTAGTTCAGGGGTACCCGAGGGTGCGAGATCTCGTATGGAGACCGTGTCCTCCCGCCCGTCTGGGTATGTCACCCAGGCATACTGGAGGTTGGCGTGTAGGAGGTGCACCCTCTCGACCAGGGGGTCCGTTTTATGGGTCCTTACGTGCCTCCGCAGTAGGACGGGCCCAGGAGAAGTCAGCCATGCCGGTAGCGAGGTTCCCGATGTGGACTTCCTGGGGAAAACGAACATTTGCTCATGAGGGGTGGCATTAGTGGCAGTACAAAGCAGTGACCGGATGGAGTGGAGCGCCGCAGGGAGGACCTCCTGCCAGCGAGAGGTCGGAAGGCCCTTAGATTTTAAGGCTAAGAGGACGGCCTTCCAAACCGTCGCGTTCTCTCTTTCCACCTGGCCGTTCCTCCGGGGGTTGTAGCTGGTGGTTCTGCTCAGAGCAATACCTCTCGCTAGCAGGTACTGCCGAAGTTCGTCGCTCATGAAAGATGAGCCCCTGTCGCTATGTATACAGCTAGGGATCCCGAACAAGGCGAAGAGGTCATTCAGACATTTGATGACCGTGGTACTGGTCATGTCTGGGCAAGGGATGGCAAACGGGAAACGGGAGTACTCATCAATTATGTTGAGGAAGTACACATTGCGGTCAGAGGAGGGGAGGGGCCCTTTAAAATCGATGCTCAGGCGCTCGAAGGGGCGAGTGGCCTTGATCAGGCTTGCTCTGTCCGGCCTATAAAAGTGCGGTTTGCACTCGGCACAGATTTCGCAGTTCCTGGTCATGGTCCTGACCTCCTCGATGGAGTAGGGCAGGTTACGGGATTTGATGAAATGGAAGAACCTGGTGACCCCCGGGTGGCAGAGGTCATTGTGGAGGGTCTGCAGTCTATCAACCTGCGCGTTGGCGCATGTACCACGTGATAGGGCGTCTGGGGGCTCATTTAGTTTCCCGGGCCGGTACAAGATATCATAATTGTAGGTGGAGAGTTCGATTCTCCACCTCAAGATCTTGTCGTTCTTGATTTTGCCCCTCTGCTTATTATTAAACATAAAAGCTACTGAACGCTGGTCAGTGAGCAGGGTAAACCGTTTTCCGGCCAGGTAATGCCTCCAGTGATGCACCACTTCCACAATAGCCTGGGCCTCCTTTTCGACAGAGGAGTGTCGGGTCTCGGGGCCCTGGAGGGTCCTTGAGAAAAAGGCCACGGGTCTGCCCGCCTGGTTAAGGGTCGCAGCTAGGGCGAAGTCGGATGCATCGCTCTCCACTTGGAAGGGGATCGACTCATCCACTGCGTGCATTGTGGCCTTCGCGATATCGCTCTTGATAAGAGTGAAGGCTGCACACGCCTCTGGTGTCAGGGGGAAGGAGTTGGATTTGATGAGGGGTCTAGCTTTGTCTGCATAGTGGGGCACCCACTGGGCATAGTAGGAGAAAAACCCCAGGCATCTCTTCAGTGCTTTTTGGCAGTGGGGGAGGGGTAGCTCCATTAGAAACATAGAAACATAGAGATAGGAACAGGAGTAGGCCATTCGGCCCTTCGAGCCTGCTCCACCATTCAATGAGATCATGGCTGATCTTCGTCTGAGATCATAGCTGATCTTACCAGTTCAGTACCCCGTCCCCGCCTTTTCTCCGTAACCCTTAATCCCCTTAGCCTTCAGAAATATATCCAATTCTCTCTTGAAAATATTTATTGAATTAGCCTTCACAGCCCTCTGTGGCAGGGAATTCCACAGGCTCACCACTCTTTGAGTGAAGAAATTCTTCCTCATCTCTGTTTTAAATGATTTGCCCGCTATTTTTAGACTGTGGCCCCTGGTTCTGTGCTCCCCGGCCATTGGAAACATTCTCTCTGAATTCAGCCTGTCCAGGCCTGCCATAATTTTATATGTTTCGATGAGATCCCCTCTCAATCTTCTAAACTCCAGTGAGTACAAGCCCAAACTATTTAATCTCTCTTCGTAGGTCATTCGCGCCATTCCAGGTATCAGCCTGGTGAATCGCCGTTGCACTCTTTCCATGGCAAGAACATCCTTCCGCAGATGGGGCGACCAAAACTGTACACAATACTCCAGATGCGGTCTCACCAGCACCTTGTACAGCTGTAGTAAGGTATCCCTATTCCTATACTCGAACCCCCTTGATATGAAGGCCAACATACCATTTGCCTTCTTAATCGCCTGTTGCACCTGCATGCTCTCCTTCAGTGACTGGTGCACAAGAACACCCAGGTCCCTCTGCACTTCCCCATCTCCCAATCTATTGCCATTTAGATAATAATCTACCCTCCTGTTTTTACCCCCAAAGTGGATAACCTCGCATTTATCCACATTATAGTGCATCTGCCACGTATCCGCCCATTCCCCCAACCTGTCCAAATCGCACTGTAGCCTCCTGACATCCTCATCAGAGCCCACCCCTCCTCCTAGTTTAGTGTCGTCAGCGAATTTGGAAATATTGCATCCAATTCCCTGATCCAGATCATTTATATATATTGTGAACAGCTGGGGTCCCAGGACAGATCCTTGCGGCACCCCGCTGGTCACTGCCTGCCACTCCGAAAACGAGCCGTTTATTCCAACTCTCTGTTTTCTATCCGCCAGCCAGTTCTCTATCCACGTTAATACTTTGCCCCAATCCCATGAGCCTTAATTTTGCATGATAATCTTTTGTGTGGAACCTTATCGAAGGCTTTCTGGAAGTCAAGGTACACCACATCCACTGGCTCTCCCCCATCTATTTTACCAGTTACTTCCTCAAAAAATTCCAGCAGATTAGTCAAACACGATTTACCCTTTGTAAATCCATGTTGACTCTGTCCGATCCTTTCCCCATTTGTCAAGTGCTCCGCTATTTTATCCTTAATAATGGACTCTAGCATTTTGCCCACAACCGATGTAAGGCTTACTGGTCTATAATTCCCTGCTTTCTCTCTACCCCCCTTTTTAAATATTGGGGTAACATTAGCTACCCTCCAATCCATGGGTACTGTTCCCGAGTCAATGGAGTTCCGGAAGATGATCCTTAGAGCATCTGCTATCTCCAGGGCCACCTCCTTAAGTACCCTAGGATGTAGTTTATCAGGCCCCGGGGATTTGTCGGCCTTCAGTCCCCTCAACTTACCCAACACCATATCCCTAGAGATACTAATTTATTTCTGTCAGCTCCTCCCTCTCATTAGTCCCTATGTTTGCCGATATTCCTGGGAGGTTATTTGTGTCCTCCTTTGTGAATACAGAACCAAAGTATGAGTTTAATTGGTCTGCCATTTCCTTATTCTCCATTATATATTCTCCCGAATCGGACTGCAAGGGACCGACTTGGGATTTTACCAGTCTTTTCCTCCTGATATACCGATAAAAGCTTTTGCAGTCTGTCTTTATGTTTGTTGCAAGTTTACTTTCGTATTCTATTTTCCCCTTCCTGATTAATCCCTTTGTCCTCTTTTGCTGTATCCTGTACTGCCCCCAATCTTCCGGTCTGGTGCTTTTTTTTGCCAGTTGATATGCCCTTTTTTTTGATTTTATGCTGTCCCTAATTTCCCTCGTTATCCACGGTTGAGTCACCTTTTTAGGTTTATTTTTATGCCAAACCGGTATAAACATGTTCTGGAATTCTTCCATTCTATCTTTGAATGCTTGCCATTAGGGGGCGCATTCTGTCGGGGTCGGGCCCGATGACTCCGTTCTCCACCACGCAGCCGAGAATGGCGAGGCGTTTGGTGCGAAACATACATTTCTCTTTATTGTACGTTAGGTTCAGCCGTTGGGCCGTACGGAGGAATTTTTCTAGATTAACGTCATGGTCCTGCTGGTCGTGGCCACAGATGGTGACGTTATCCAGATAGGGAAAGGTGGCCTGCAGCGCGTTCTCGTCAACCATCCGGTCCATCTCCCTTTGGAAGACCGAAACCCCGTTGGTGACGCCGAAGGGAACCCTAAGGAAGTGGTAGAGGCAGCCGTTCGCCTCGAAGGCAGTATACTGGCGGTCCTCATGGCGGATGGGGAGCTGGTGGTATGCTGACTTAAGGTCAATGGTGGAGAATACTTTGTATTGCGCAATCTGGTTGACCATATCAGATATGCGAGGAAGGGGGTATGCGTCCAGCTGAGTGTACCGGTTTATGGTTTGGCTGTAGTCAATGACCAGGCGGCGTTTATCAGTGGTTTTAACGACTACAACCTGGGCTCGCCAGGGGCTAGTGCTCCCTTCGATAATGCCCTCCTTCAAGAGCCGTTCCACCTCAGAGCTAATGAAAGCTCTGTCCCCGGCGCTGTACCGCCTGCTCTTGGTAGCGATGGGTTTACAGTCGTGGGTGAGGTTAGCGAACAAGGGAGGGGGGGGACTTTTAGTGTGGAAAGGCTGCAGGTGGTTTGCGGCGGGCGATTTAAAAGGTGTTGGTTGCAGACTGTGAGTGGGGGGAGGGGTCCACCGTATGCTAATGTGACACTTTTAAGGTGGCACTGAAATTCCAACCCTAGCAGCACGGCAGCGCAGAGACGGGGCAGGACTAGAAGTTAAAAAAATTTATATTCTGTGCCCCCAACCGAAAGGGTCACCACACAGTAGCCGCCGACGTCCATTGAATGGGACTTGGACGCCATAGAAATCCGATGGCGCGTCGGCAGGACCGTGAGGGAGTGGCTACGTACCGTGTCTGGGTGAATAAAACTCTCTGTGCTCCCGCTGTCGATTAGGCAAGTGGTGGCGCGGCCGTTTACCGTGATATCCATCATGGAGCTGGATAGATGATGAGGGAGGGCTTGATCCAGCGTAACGGAGGCCAGTGTATGGCTTAGTGAGTCGGTATGGTCATCCGACGAGACGGTGGTCGAGTCCGGAGACGAAGTGGCGGTTGAGTGCGGCGGATAAAATGGCGGCGGCCATGCGGCCGGAGGTGCACAAAATGGCGGATAAGATGGCTGCCCCCATGGTTCGCACGCGGCGCTGCTGGCGTTCGCTGGTTTCCCCCTGCAGGCATTGGCATAATGGCCTTTCTTCCCGCAGCCCGAGCAGGTAGCGGTCTTAGCCGGGCAGTGCGCTCTAGGGTGTTTTAACTGGCCACAGAAATAGCATTTTTGGGCCTGGTTACGGGGCATCGCTGCGGTTCTTACCGGGGGCGGCTGTCCCAGTTGATTTCGGGACATCGCTGCAGCAGTTGGTGCCGGGGGCGGCGGTCCCATGTCCCACGGTCGCGATGGCCATGGTGCGGCACCGTTACGTGAGTATGCTTCGAGGTTTCGGTGGGCCGCATCTAGCGAGAGCGCAAGGGCTACGGCCGTCTTCAGGTCGAGCTCCTTGCTTTCGAGCAGTCTCTGCCGGGAGTAGTCGGACTGGAGGCCCCTGACGAAGGCATCACAAGTAAGTCCCTCCGCGTGCCCCACAGCCGTTACCTCCTTACAGTCGCAGTCTCTGCAGAGTGTCTGTAACGCCCGTAAAAATGCCTCTACCGATTCCCCCGGTTGCTGCCTGCGGGATCCCAAGAGGTGTCTGGCGTAAATCGTGTTCACTCGGCGCGTGTATTGCCCTTTTAGTAGTTCGAGGGCCGCCGTGTATGTAGTAGCGACCCGGATGAGCGTGTATACTTGAGGGCTCACCTGGGCGGTCAAAACTTTTAGTTTGTTCTCCTCCGGTGTCACGGCGGAGGCTCCTAGGAAGGATTCAAAGCAGCTCAGCCAGTGTTCGAAATTGATTGATGAACCCGCTGCTTGAGGGTCGAGGTCCAGGCATGCCGGTCTGAGGGCTCGCAGCAACGCCTGCTGTTGTTGCTGTTCAGGTGTCGCCATTTTACTTCTAGTTAATAAAATTGATACGCTTATCAATTACTCCATAAAAGACGATGAATCAGGAAGATGATGAAAAGGCTTTTATTAACTAGAGAACAGAGCATGCCTCTCGTGGGTGGCTGGTTCCAAGAAGGAAGTGAGTCGGCGAAACCCCCACCTTTATACCTGGTCATGTGGGCGGAGTCAGCTGAGGCATGCCTTGGTACACAGCGCCACCTAGAGGTAACAATATACAATAACAGTGGTTTACCACACCGGCCCACATGGATTGTTCCCCGAGGCTGAGGCCGCCTCGCTGCAGCCACCAGGAATCCCGAGCCCCGGGAGCCCCGGCTGTAGTATATGCGCTTTAAGTCAGAACTACTTTTTACAGCTCCTGTATACTGTAGTACCGGCAGTGACCACACCGGTATAGAAGCTGTGCGCATGCCTCTGTACCCCAGTCTAGAGATGACCCTCCTCCAGTAAAGACCTGTTATTTGTTTATGTACAGCATCCGTGTAATTATTTATCCACTGAACCACGGATCTAACACCGGCCACCTGCAGTAAAACCTGCAAAGCAGGTTAAAGTAGAGGTTTCAGGCCTCATTATAATAGGCAAATTGCCAACCCGCCTCCTGGCAGCGGGTTGGCTGCCCGTCCCCCTCCACCCCCGTCCCTCCCGAGTGAAAGGTGAAAGTGGGCGGGTTGGAGGCAGTTTGGTGTCGTGTTTTACACTTGTACAACTTTCACTTTGCCCCCACGCCGCCAACCCACCTGTTCTTACCTCTGAAAATTCGGGCCCAGCTGTGTAGAGGGATTCTTTCCCCAAAGTGTGTAGCACCAAATCTAGGAAACGATCGAGCTTGGTCTGTACTGAGACATCAACCGTGGTTCAGTGGGCAGCACCCTCGCTTCTGAGTCAGAAGGGCGTGGGTTCAAGTCCCACTCCAGAGACTGGCACACAAAAATCTAGCCTGACACTCCAGTGCAGTGCTGAGGGAGTGCTGCACTGTTGGCAGTGCTGTCTTTCGGATGAGATGTTAAACTTTTGTCTGCCCTCTCAGGTAGATATAAAAGATCCCCCGGCAGTATTTCAATGAAGAGCAGGGGAGTTATTCCCAGTGCCTTGGCCAATATTTATCCCTTAATCAACATTACTAAAAACAGATTGTCTGGTCATTGGTATTTGTGGGAGCTTGCTGTGCGCAAATTGGCTGCCGCATTTCTTACATTACAACAGTGACTACACCCTAAAAGTACTTCATTGGCTGTAAAGCACTTTGGGACGCCCTGAGGCCGTGAAAGGCGCTGTATAATTGGAAGTCTTTCTTTCTTTTTCTTTCTGATGTATTGGTCTGTTTTGCTCATCAACAACCAATGCATTGACCTGTAAAACCGTCAAGGGAATGTTTTATCTCTTTCTCTACTTTCATTTTTTTTAGTTATTCTCAAGGCCCACCACTGGCTGCCCTGAGAAGGCTGCGAGATCCCTTCAGAAAGCATTAAGAGTCAACCAGTAGTGTGGGGCTGGATTCACATATGGGTCAGACTGGGTAGAGGGTAGAAGGTTCCCTTCCCTGAAGGACATTGGTGAAGCAGCTCGGTTTGTGTAAAAACTCAGCGTGGCCCTTTTATTCTGATGCTATCCTCAAGCTATCAGATTTATCGAATTCAGTTTTGCAACTTGCAGTGGTAGGATTAGGAATACAGAACCTCTGGGTTGCTAGTCCAGTATAATAACCACGACGCTACCATACCCTGTGAACCTCTTCCAGCTTCCTCCATTAGTTGATTTTGTTTTGAACATCGTTTTCAGTGGACGGCATCCACAACATCATTGGAGAGGCAGTAAGCAGCCAGGGGCTGCGTGCTTCAGTAGATCAGCACATTATCCTTTCACCTCTGGCACTTCAGTTGAGAGTCTCAGACGAAGCTAATAGCAGCGTTGCTTATCGCTAGGCTATGAGTCAAATGAGTTTCGACAGTGTCAACTCAGTTCCCAATGGGTGCAGCTCCACAGCACAAGGCTATCTCTCATTTAGCATCTCAGAGAGGCCACAAGGATGGTTGGTCTGGGAACTGGCAATATCACCTGGGTGCAGTAATAAGAACATAAGAAATAGGAGCAGGAGTCGGCCATTTGGTCCCTCGAGCCTGCTCCGCCATTCAATGGCTGATCTACCTCAACTCTACTTTCCTGCCCTATCCCCATATCCCTTGATTCCCTTAATATTCAAAATTCTATCAATCTCTGTTTTGAATATACTCAACGGCTGAGCCTCCACTGTCCCCTGGGGTAGAGAATTCCAAAGATTCACCACTCTCTGAGTGAAAAAATTTCTCCTCATCTCAGTACTAAATGGCCAACCCCTTATTCTGAGAAGGTGACTCCTGATTCTAGACTCTCCACAGCCAGGTGAAACATTCTCCCAGCATCTACCCTGTCAAGCCCTGTAAGAATTTTATATGTTTCAATGAGATCACCTCTCATTCTTCTAAACTCTAGAGAATGTAGGTCTAGTCTACTCAATCTGTCCTCATAGGACAATCCCCCCCATCCCAGGAACCAGTCTGGTGAACCTTCATTACACTCCCTCTATGGCAAGTATATCCTTCCTTAGGTAAGGAGACCAAAACTGTACACAATACTCCAGGTGTGGTCTCACCAGTGCCCTATATAATTGCAGTAAGATGTCTTTACTCTTATACTCAAATCCTCTTGTAATAAAGGCCAGTAAGGAGGTGGTGCACAGTAAAAGGAGCTTTTCTCTGTAACTAACCATGCCTGTTACCTGATCTGGTAGTGCTTGACGCTGACACCTGATGACCACAATAGGAAAATGTTCCATTTCTCAGTGCTAACAAATGTCAAAGTTGGATAGCCAGGTGGTGAAGGATAGGACACTGGAGCCTAGTCTTCAGTTGCTTACAAACCTTTATTTACAGAGACACACATTACATGCTGTGCACCCCCAAGATATCCTTCCTTCCTCCCCAGCCTCCTCCCCACAAAAGAGAGCTGAACACGAGAGAGTCCCCAGTTAATACCTGAATACAATTAAGACCCAATTGATAGTCCAACACCGCCTTCAGTGTGCCACTGCAGCCTTTGGTCGCCTGAGGAAGAGAGTGTTTGAAGACCACGACTTCAAACCCGGCACTAAGCTCATGGTCTACAGAGCAGCAGTGATACCTGCCCTGCTGTATGCCTCAGAGACATGGACCATGTACAGTAGGCACCTCAAAGCACTGGAGAGGTACCACCAATGCTGCCTCCGCAAGATCCTGCAAATCCACTGGCAGGATAGGCGCACCAACGTCAGTGTTCTTGCTCAGGCCAACATCCCCAGCATCGAAGCTTTGACCACGCTCAATCAGCTCCAATAGACGGGTCACATTGTCCGCATGCCCGATACGAGACTCCCAAAACAAGCGCTCTACTTGGAGCTCTGGCACGGCAAGAGAGCCCCAGGTGGGCAGAGGAAACGCTTCAAGGACACCCTCAAAGCCTCCTTGGAAAAAGTGCAACATCCCCACTGACACCTGGGAATCCCTGGCCCAAGACCGCACAAAGTGGAGGCGAAGCATCCGGGTAGGCGCCGAACACCTCGAGTCTCTTCGCCAGGAGCAAGCGGATGCCAAGCGCAAGCAGCGCAAGGAGCACACGTCAACCCAAGCACCCCACCCACCCGCCCCTTCAACCACCGTCTGCCCCACCTGTGACAGAGACTGTGGGCCCCACATTGGACTCATCAGTCACCTGCGAACTCATTTTTATTGTGGAAGCAAGTCATCCTCGGTTCCGAGGGACTGCCTAAGAAGAAGAAGAAGAGACAATTAACAACAAGCCTCATCTTGATGACTCGGTTGTTCATTATAATAACCTTTGGGTGCATTGAGCAATGGAGGGCTGTTGGGCACTGAAGCTAAGCAACAAAATGTCATTGTTCCCGCAGCTAGTCTGGGAAACACTAAGCAGAAGGTGGCTCTGAGAGGGAGGCAGACGGTTTCATTGTAAGTAATTCATCTGATACCGGGGTTTAGTCACCCAAGCTATGTGGAGAGACTAAAGGAAAAGGGAATTGGGTATTATTTCTGCCATTTGCGCAGCAACTTCCAAAATTAGCAATGGTACTGGGCAAACATTCTGACCTAAGCTTCAAAAAGAACAACAGCGGCAGTGCTAGTGTTGGCCCTGACCTTCTAGCTACATTGTGATGAATATCTCTCTATTACTGAGCCGTCATCCACAAGCCCGTCCATCTCTGGCTGGTGCCCAGCCTTCAGGCTCCAAGCCTTGGGCCCCACTATGAGATGACAGCACACAAGATCAACTAATTCATGTATATATACATAGCAACCTGCTAAAAAAAAAATGACCCTTCTACCTCCAAACTTCATTCATTCTTCCTCAGCTATCTCGTTGCATCTAATCACTTGTGGTCAGCTGTCGTTCAGTCCTGTCACTTCTTCCTTGCCACTTGTTGGCGATAGTTTCCTGCACAAGTGGCCATTATTCATGTGTGAGCCTTAATGGAACAGACCCCACCGTTATAGCGGACACATTGGTGTTAACGCGATTTGCCCACTATTAGCGGTGGACGATATAACTGGTATTTCTAAACTTAAATAAAGAAGGAGATACGCAGACTGGAAAGACCCGAGAATTAATTTTAACAATAAAGTTTGTTTGAGATGCCACACATGCCCTTTCACCTCCACCCTTCCCCCTGTCCAGGGCCCCAAACACTCCTTCCAGGTGAAACAGCGATTTACTTGTACTTCTTGCAATCTAGTATACTGTACTCGCTGCTCACGATGTGGTCTCCTCTACATTGGGGAGACCAAACGCAGACTGGGTGACCGGTGGCATAGTGGTTAGCACTGTTGCCTCACAGCGCCAGGGACCCGGGTTCGAATCCGGCCTCGGGCGACTGTCTGTGTGGAGTTTGCACATTCTCCCCGTGTTTGCGTGGGTTTCCTCCGGGTGCTCCGGTTTCCTCCCACAGTCCAAAGATGTGCGAGTTAGGTTGATTGGCTATGATAAATTGACCCTTAGTGTTAGGGGGATTAAATACGTGGGGTTACGGGGATAGGGTGGGATATGTGTTGGTGTAGGGGTTACGGGGATCGGGTGGGATATGTGTCGGTGCAGGCTCGATGGGCCGAAATGGCCTCCATCTGCACTGTGGGGTTTCTGTGATTCTGTGATTCTGTGAACACCTCCGTTCAGTCCGTAAGGGTGACCCCGAGCTTCCGGTCGCCTGTCACTTTAATTCACCGCTCCACTCCCACTCTGATCTCTCTGTCCTCGGCCTATTACACTGTTCCAATGTAGCTCAACGTAAGCTCGAGGAACAGCACCTCATCTTTCAATTAGGCACTTTACAGACTGCCAGACTCAACATCGAGTTCAACAATTTCAGACCATAACCTCAGCCTCATTTCTTTATTTCATTTTTTTCCTCTCTCCCACATGGCAGCTGTCTTTCATTCTGCCATTGCCATTTACACTTCATCTAGACTCATCTTTTGTTTCTTAACTTGTCCCATTACCATCTTCTTTTGCCTTGCTCCATCATCCCTTTTGTCATTTAACCCCTCCTGCCTTCCACCCTATCACAGACCTACCCTTTTGTTCTTTCCTCCCCTCCCCCCTTTCCCTGCCCCCCACACTTGCTTAAAAACCTGTTCCATCTCCAGCTTTTTCCAGTTCTGACGAAGGGTCATCGACCTGAAGCGTTAACTCTGTTTCTCTCTCTACAGATGCTGCCTGATCTGCTGAGTATTTCCAGCATTTTCTGTTTTTATTTTATTATAATAAAGTTTATTTTGAAGGACATGGCACCAAAACGATCTTATTATAAGTGCTCAGTGTTCTAGCTGTTAAATATTTAAATTTGGGGTTACGATACCGCTTCAAAGGAGTTCAAAAGCCCGCAGTTAAATACCGGTATAAGATGTATATGCGTACTGAGAACCAGAAGAACTAAATGTTTGCTTTTCAGAGCTTTTAAAATGGTAAGCACAGAGGATTAAGGTAATTGCACCTTACCAAGGTGCGGAGAGTTTACTGAACTGCCCAAAATAGCCGGGCCGCTCAATACGTGGCACCTTTGTAACTGACTTCTCTGGTGATGGAAAATGGTTATGGTTAATCGCCCGGTATAGACGGTCGCCTACCATAAGCATGGCCAGCGTAAGTGGTGGGGACTGTAACTATGTCAATCACCATAGTAAAGTCCGATCCCCACCTGATGCTCACACACCCACCCCCTCTACCATGGGTCAGATCCCCACCTAATGCTCACACCAAGCCCCTCCACCATGGGTCAGACACCCACCTGATGCTCACACACCCACCCCCTCCACCATGGGTCAGACCCCCACCTGATGCTCACACACCCACCCCCTCCACCATGGGTCAGACCCCCACCTGATGCTCACACACCAAGTCCCTCCACCATGGGTCTGATCCCCACCCAATGCTCACACACCCACCCCCTCCACCATGGGTCAGACCCCCACCTGATGCTCACACACCAAGCCCCTCCACCATGGGTCAGACCCCCACCTGATGCTCACACACCAAGTCCCTCCACCATGGGTCTGATCCCCACCCAATGCTCACACACCCACCCCCTCCACCATGGGTCAGACCCTCACCTGATGCTCACACACCAAGCCCCTCCACCATGGGTCAGACCCTCACCTGATGCTCACACACCAAGCCCCTCCACCATGGGTCAGACCCCCACCTGATGCTCACACACGAGGCCCCTCAACCATGGGTCAGACCCCCACCTGATGCTCACACACCAAGCCCCTCCACCATGGCTGCGAGACAACAGGACGCACAGGCCAGTTGTGACACCCCTTGCGGCTGAGAACAGCTGACTGCGCACAGGGCTGGGATCAAACCTGGAACCTTTCTGGTCTGTATCAGTCAGCTACTCAGTGCTTAAATTCACTGAGGTGAGTTAAGGTGTTAGCTATATGTTAATTGATTCCTTTGATAGAAGGGGTCAAGTGGGTGTGTGTTCTACTCCACAGTCCTGACTTCATGCTGTGAATTCAATTTTTTTGAATTCATTCACGGGATGTGGGCGTCGCTGGCAAGGCCAGCGTTTACTGCCCATCCCTAATTGTCCTCTTGAGAAGGTGGTGGTGAGCCGCCTTCTTCAATACAACTGAGTGGTTTGCTAGTGGTCATTTCAGAGACAGTTAAGAGACAACCACATAGCTGTGGGTCTGGAGTCACATATAGGCCAGACCGGGTAAGGATGGCAGATTTCCTTCCCTAAAGGACATTAGTGAACCAGATAGGATTTTACGACAATCCGGTAGTTTCATGGTCAACATTACTGACACTGGCTTTTCATTCCAGATTTATGGCGGGATTTGAACTCATGCCTCTGGATCATTAGTCCTGATTTCTTCTACCGAGCCCCAACCGATCCACTTACCTTGTGCCGGGGACCATGCCCCTGGGGCCCCACCGGCGGTGGAACTCCTGCCACCCGACTTTAATGGCCGGCCAGCCATTTCCTATTGGCTTCCTGCTCCAATTGGTCAGGAAATCGGCAGGCGGCAGGCGGCATGCTAATGAGACCCAACCGTTAAAACCATCCGAGCCTCCTGGGCAGGCGATGCCGCTCGCTTTGCCACGTTCCCGCTCGGGGGTTAGAATCAGTGAGTGAGACTTCACGCTAATGCCAAATTATGGGCAGTTTGTATTGTGGCCCATTCGGAGGCACATAGGCCAGAGCTGCTTCACTGAGGAGTCTTAACCATCATTGGGGGACTGCGAATACACTCCTGACATCAGCCTAGTTGGATCCGACGCCAGGTTCCATGGTGGCTTTTATTCGTGTGTGCTGATAGCATTATGGAGTTGTCACTGGCTTAATAACACAGGCAGGGAAAGATGATGTGTTCCATTAACCCTGCTCCTTCTACAATGTGCACTTCAAACACTTCGACACCTGGCGAAATGCCAGGGTGACACAGCCGGCTGTGTACACAACACAATTGCTGTGGAGTTGGGCATTCCGGAGTTAGGAAACTGTTAACAGGCCAGGCACGGCAAAACCTTGTGGAAGGACTCAGACAGAGGAGGCACACAGTTCACATTGTAGCTGCCAGATGTGGCTTCCACCCTTTAGGAAATGGTGTCTTTGTGACACTCCTTGAAATGCCTGCTGCATTGGTCCTCCTTGCTACGTTGCTGGTACCACTGCTAAATCCAATCCTACAAGCCTTCAAGATCTCTGCTCCTCCAATTCTGGCCTCTTGCGCATCCTATCCCTAAACCTCTCTTCCTCTCTACCTCTCTCTCCTCCTTTAAGATGCTCCTTAAAACCTACCGCTTTGATCAAGCGTTTGATAACTGCTTATGTGGCTCGGTGTCCAATTGTGTTTGATAATCGCTCCTGTGAAGTGCCTTGGGATGGTTCACTACGTTAAAGGCACTATATAATGCCATTTGCACCCTTTTACTCTGCATAGCTTTACCATCCTGGTTACTGAGCTCTGTGCTGAAGACTCCGGGGGGTAGTTATGGATTATGCAGCAAACAACCATTATTCTGCAAAGGGGGTTGGGGTGAGCAGGGATGTACCCTAAAGTTGCCCCCGATCGATCCAGACATGTGAAGTGTTGTTTCAAGATACCAGTGGCATGTCTGATAATAATGCTGGCTGTAACATGAGCCCCAGTGCACCTGCATCTGATTCTCTCCGTGATCGACGTATAAGTGTCATTGGGGTAGTCTTGGTTTCCCTGCTGCCGATCTCCTCCACTTTATTCCCCTTCAAATAAGGACGGCGCAGATTAAACTGAAGTAACTGCGAGACCTTCTGGGAAGCGAGAATTTACCTGCACGATTCTGTGCTGGCTGTCACATACATGTCCTCATTGAAATGTTAAAAAAAATCCCGCTCCGGTACATAAAAGGCACAATATTTGTGCCAGTGGCCTGAAGCAGACCATGGGTACAGCCAGTGAGCCTCGGGGTGTTGAGAAAGCCACAATTGTGTTGCTCCCTCACGTGACGACTGTTGATCAGACGCAGGAATGATGATGCCATTGGCCCTGCTGAATAAACCACCCGTGACTTCCTTGACGTATCTGTGAGCGTCAAACTGGCTGGACTGCAAATGATCCCAGTACTAGCCTGGAAGAAGCCCAATACACACAAAGCGAGGGCCAGCTGACTTTGGATGGATTTTCAATGTTGCGCAGGGGCCGTCAGGCAAAGCTCTGCCAATGTTTCTCTCCTGAGGTAAACATCTACTGCCACTCGCCGGGACGTGTATGGGAGACTCAGTGTGTCGCCCTGCATGCTACCTGACACAGTGAGAAATCCCGTCCTGCTCTTACTGGTCCTGCTTTGACTGGTGCATTGCTAGTGAAGCACTGAATGCAACTGTCTAGTGACTTAGAAAGTGGACATTTTTTAAATCTACTCACTTTTAAATGAAAACAACACCTTTTTTCTTGCAGCCTTTCCCATAATGACTGTTCTCCACAGGCAACATACACGCTTTGAGCATATTAATGCTCGCACATTATTTTCAAACTCCAAAGCTGTTGTTCACCGGGAACGGTAGCACAGTGGTAATGTCACTGGGCGAGTAATCAAGAGGCCTGAATTACTGATCCAGGCGGCGTGAGTTCAAATCCCACCACGGCAGCTGAGGAATTTAAATTCAATTAAATAAATCTGGAATAATTACTAGTATCAGCAATGGTAACCATGAAACTATCGGATTGTTGTAAAAACCCATCTGGTTCACTAATGTCCTTTAGTGGAAGGAAATCTGCCGTCCTTACCCGGTCTGGCCGATATGTGACTCCAGACCCACAGCAATGTGGTTAACTCTTAACTGCCCTCTGAAATGGCCCAGCAAACCACTCAGTTGTAACTAACTGCTACGAAACAAAATAATAAGAATGAAACCGAATGGACGACCTCGGCAATGGCACACACAACCCTGCAAAGTCCTCCTCACCAGCATCTAGGGACTTGTGCCAAATTGGGAGAGCTGTCCCACAGACTAGTCAAGCAACAGCCTGACATAGTCATACTCACAGAATCATACCTTTCAGCCAATGTCCCAAACTCCTCCAGCACCATCCCTGGGTATGTCCTGTCCCACCGGCAGGTATACAGTCGAGAAGGAGTGGCCCTGGGCGTCCTCAACATTGACTCTGGACCCCATGAAGGCTCATGGCTTCAGATCAAGCATGGGCAAGGAAACCACCTACCGCCCTCCCTCAGCTGATGAATCAGTACTCCTTCATGGTAAGAAGCACTGAGAATAGCGAGGGCACAGAATGTACTCTGGGTGGGGGACTTCAATGTCCATCACAAAGAGTGGCTCAGTAGCACCACTACTGGCTGAGTCTTGAAGGACGTAACTGCCAATCTGCACCTGCAACAGGTGGTGAGTGAACCAACATGTGGGAAAAACCTACTTGACCTCGTCCTCACCAATCTACCAGTCGCAGATGCATCTGTCCATGACAGCATTGATAGCAGTGACCACCGCATAGTCAATTGTTATGTTCATTAATAAATATACATTCTTATTATGAACACAGCTAGCTTTTGCTAGTTACTTTATTGAGCCATGTGGACTAGGTACAGCATCTTGTAGAGGCTTCCATCTTGACTGCTGCCTTGTGGGTAGCCTAGCCTCATGGGTAGTGTAGTCTTATACATACAGCTATATACAGCTCTACTGCTCCACCTCGTGTCCACCACAGAATGACATGTTATTGATCACTACATCCCCCTTTCTTTGGAGGTTTAACAAAATCAATATCACTCAACTTTCAAGAAAACAATAAAGATAATATCAGTAACACTTTTGTTAGTGCTCTATAAACATAAACATTTTCAAAACAGTCAACACATTTTCAAAGCTTTACATTGTACTCAAAGATTAAGTCTATCAGGCTCTTTTACTTCACGTGTGGATCTTCTCAACACGGGTAAGTCTGATGTGTCTTCATGAGATTGTTCTGGCAGTGAATGACAAGATGCAGTTGCGGCATTGTCATCAATCTGCTCTTGTATAGATTGAGGTCTCCTTGCGATCTTTGCTTGGAGAGGGTTTCAGTGTTTCCTTCACTCTTCATGCCATAACTCTCAATGTAGTCAATGCACTCTCAAAAAAACTGCTGGCAGCTGGATCCCATCATACAGCATAGTCCTCTCAGCAGCCTCGGCTAATGGAACACCAAAGATTGGCCTGAGGGAAGAAGGAGTATCCACCGGAACTGCTTCCTGCTCTGGTGCAGGCTTCTTCTTTTTCTTTTTCTCTTTCCACTGCTTTTCTTTGACCTTAAAGTCTTTTTCTTTCTTCTTGGAGAAACTAGGCTTTTTGAAGACATGGGTACCCTTTGGCCTTTTCATCCTTGATGGGCTCTCTGCTTCATCACCTGAGTCATCTGGTCTGCTTATGGCACAGTTTATACGGTAGACTCTTTTGACCAGTTCTAAGTCCTCACAAGCTTTGTCACCCAGTAGTGAATCAAGCCTTTCAGCCACAACAGAAAACATGAGATGATGCACTTTGTCTTTGACTGTCACTTTAAGTCTGCATACACCTAAGCTATCTATTTTCTGTCCATTATAGTCCTTCAGTAGTACTGACTTTTTCTGTATTTTGGGCTTTTCTTTCATATTGTTAATGTCACTCATACTGATTAAGTTTGCTTTTGCCCCAGTGTCCAGTTTCAATGTAACTAATGCTCCATTTATCTGCAGTGGGATCATCCATTTGTCCTCTTTTACTGCATTAACTTTATGTTCAGCTTTGTCTATTTCTGAGGGCTGCACATTTTCTGTATCTTTTTTGATATCGTCACATGACACCATTCCTACAAAAAATGTCTCACTTACATCAGTGTCCTCAATCACATTAACTCGTTGCCCTTTCATCGTTTTTACTTTTGAAAAGCATTGTTTGGCAAAGTGATTCTTTCCATTACACTTTGTGCACATTTTTCCAAATGCTGGGCATTGTCTTAACTGGTGTTTGTAACCACAGCGTTTACAAATAAAAATTTCATCCTCCGATTGTTTTTCATTTCTGTTCTGCCCACGTTTCTTCCCCTTGTAGGACACAGCACCGACAGCAGCATTATCACTCATTACATTCGCATCATTATTGATTTCACTGAAAGTCTTCACGTGATTTCGAGCTAGCTCGCTGGCTTTGCATATTGTCACAGCATTTTCCAATGTTAGTTCGGTTTCTCTCAACAGACGTTCCCTGACTTTTTTATCATGAATACCAAATACAATCTGGTCACGAATCATGGATGCTTTGAGCTCAGAGAAATTACATGTCTGTGCTTTCAGTTTCAGATCAGTTATAAAGCTATCAAAAGACTCATTTTGTTGCTGTGTCCGAGAACAGAAGATGTACCTTTCATAGGTCTCATTCTTTTTGGGAGAGCAATGTGCATCAAATTTTTTTAGCACATCTTCTAATTTTTTTCTGTTCTCCGCTGGATTAAATACAAATGTATTAAATACCTCTATCGCCTGTGGGCCTGCAACCATAAGCAGCAACGCTATCTTCCTTGCGTCTGGCTTCGTACCGAATCTGATGGCTGCAATGTAGAGTTCAAATTGTTGTTTAAAAATCCGCCAATTGTAGTCGACATTTCCCTCGAGATTCAAACCTCCTGGTGGCTTCAAATTCTCCATGTCGCTTTTCACAATTTTCAGCAGATCTTCACCACCCTGGTACCATGTTATGTTCATTAATAAATATACATTCTTATTATGAACACAGCTAGCTTTTGCTAGTTACTTTATTGAGCCATGTGGACTAGGTACAGCATCTTGTAGAGGCTTCCATCTTGACTGCTGCCTTGTGGGTAGCCTAGCCTCATGGGTAGTGTAGTCTTATACATACAGCTATATACAGCTCTACTGCTCCACCTAGTGTCCACCACAGAATGACATGTTATTGATCACTACAGTCAATGTGGAGACGAAGTCCTGTCTTCACACTGAGGATACCCTCCATCGTGTTGTGTGGCACTATCACCGTGCTAAATGGGATAGATTCAGTACAGCTCCAGCAACTCAAAACTGGGCATCCATGAGGTGATGTGGGCCATCAGCAGCAGCAGAATTGTATTTAACCACATGGCCCGGCATATCCCTCACTCTACCATTACCACCAATCCTGGTTCAATAAGGAGTGTAGAAGAGCATGCCAGGAGCAGCACCAGGCGTACCTAAAAATGAGGTGCCAACCTGGGGAAGCTGCAACACAGGATTACATGCATGCTAATCAGTGGAAGCAGCATGCTATAGACAGGGCTAAGCGACCCTACAATCAACAGATCAGATCAAAGCTCTGCAGTCCTGCCACATCCAGTCGTGAATGGTGGTGGACCATTAAACAAGTAACGGGAGGAGGAGGGGGCTCCAAGAATATCCCCATCCTCAATGATGGTGGAGCCCAGCACGTGAGTGCAAAAGACAAGGCTGAAGCGTTTGCAACCAACTTCAGCCAGACGTGCCAAGTGGATGATACATATTGGCCTACTCCTGAGGTCCCCACCATCACAGAAGCCAGTCTTCAGCCAATTCGATTCACTCCACGTGATATCGAGAAATGGCTGAGCGCAGTGGATACAACAAAGGCTATGGGCCCCGACAACATCCCGGCTATCGTGCTGAAGACTCGTGCTCCAGAACTAGCCGCGCCTCTAGCCAAGCTGTTCCAGTACAGCTACAACACTGGCATCTATCCGACAATGTGGAAAACTGCCCAGGTATGTCCTGTCCACAAAAAGCAGGACAAATCCAACCCAGCCAATTACCGCTCCATCAGTCTACTCTCAATCATCAGCAAAGTGATGGAAGGGGTCATCGACAGTGCTGTCAAGCAGCACTTACTCACCAATAACCTGCTCACTGATGCGCAGTTTGGATTCCGCCAAGACCACTTGGCTCCAGACCTCATTACAGCCTTGGTCCAAACATTGACAAAGGAGCTGAATTCCAGAGGTGAGGTGAGGTGAGAGTGACTGCCCTTGACATCAAGGCAGCATTTGACCGAGTGAGGCATAAAGGAGCTTTGGTAAAACTGAAGTCAATGGGAATCGGGGGGAAAACTCTCCACTGGCTGGAGTCATACCTAGCACAAAGGAAGATGGTTGTGGTGATTGAAGGTCAATCATCACAGCCCCAGGACATCGCTGCAGGAGTTCCTCAGGGCAATGTCCTAGGCCCAACCATCTTCAGCTGCTTCATCAATGACCTTCCCTCCAACATAAGGTCAGAAATGGGGGTATTCGCTGATGACCGCACAGTGTTCAGCGCCATTCACAACTTCTCAGATAATGAAGCAGTCCATACCCGCATGCAACAAGACCTGGACGACGTTCAGGCTTGGGCTGATAAGTGGCAGGTAACATTCGCGCCACAGAAGTGCCAAGCAATGACTATCTCCAACATGCGAGAGTCTAACCACCGCCCCTTGACATTCAATGGCATTACAATCGCCAAATCCCCCACTATCAACATCCTGGGGGTCACCATTAACCAGAAACTTAACTGGACCAGCCACATAAATACAGTGGCAACAAGAGCAGGTCAGAGGCAAGGTATTCTGCAGCAAGTGTCTCACCTCCTGACTCCCCAAAGCCTTTCTGTTGTGTATGTAATATGTGTGCTACTTTGAACCTATGGACAGGACTGCACTACTTGTTGGGCGTAGTGATACGCAGTACCACTCCTGGCCATAGGGGTATAAATAGTACTGTGGGTACTGATCTCCCCTCAGTTCCCGCCTGTGGGCATGAAGTAAAGACCTATGTATAGTCCCTACCTCCAACCAGTAAAGACCTGTTTGAGTTATACGTTTAAGTCTTTGTGTTAATTGTTCAATACAATACACATACTTAACACTTTCCACCATCTATAAGACACAAATAAGGAGAGTGATGGAATACTCTCTACTTGACTGGATCAGTGCAGCTCCAACAACACTCAAGAAGCTCGACACCATCCAGGACAAGGCAGTCCGCTTGATTGGCACCCCATTCACCACCTTAAACATCCACCCCCTCCACCACCGGCGTACCGTGGCTGCAGTGTGCACCATCTACAAGATGCACTGCAGCAACTCGCCAAGGCTTCTTCGGCAGCACCTCCCAAACCCGTGACCTCTTCCACCTAGAAGGACAAAGGCAGCAGGCGCATGGGAACACCACCACCTCCAAGTTCCCCTCCAAGTCACACACCATCCTGACTTAGAAGTACATCGTCGATCCTTCATCGTCGCTGGGTCAAAATCCTGGAACTCCCTCCCTAACAGAACACGCGGACTGCAGCGGTTCAAGAAGGCGGCTCACCACTACCTTCTCAAGGGCAACTAGAGATGGGCAATAAATGCTGGCCTTGCCGGCGATGCCCACGTCCCAGGAACGAATAAAAAAAATGCCACTCCCAACATTGCTGCCCCCATCACTCAACTGCTACTGATGAAATGCATTGTGCCCACACCAATTTCCAGTCTTTTATGTCCACAAGTTTCATTCCACTTGGTGGCTATCAGAATATAATTGTATCCACATTATGTCACCATAGAATCATGCAGAACAGATTGAGGCCATTCGGCCCATCGTGCCTGTGCCGGCTCTTTGAAAGAGCTCTCCAATTAGACCCACTCCCCCTGCTCTTTCCCCAGAGCCCTGCAAATTTTTCCTTGCCAAGTATTTATCCAATTCCCTTTTGAAAGTTACTATTGAATCTGCTTCCCCCCTCCCCACCCTTTGAGGCAGTGGCACCAAATACCACTTGTGGAAAAATTAAATAGCAAAAACTGCTGATGGAGCAAAGAATGTTAATATTAGTCAATGTTCTTCATAACCTTTTGATTTTTTAAAGGGGTGGCAATGGGGAGATTCCCTTTTTAAACTGTTTGGCCGCAACAGGATTAAGATCAACCCCATTCAATTCTAAAACAGAAAGCTTATCAGACTATTGCCGCATTTATAGTCAACACTCCGAGTGCCAGCTGTGGCTCGGTGGGCAGCACTCTTGCCTCTGAGTCAGAAGGTTGTGGGTTCAAGTCCCGCTCCATGAGACTTGAACACAAAAATCTAGGCTGACACTCGAGGGAGTGCTGCGCTGTTGGAGGTGCTGTCTTTCAGATGAGACGATAAACCGAGGCCCCGTCTGCTCTCTCAGGTGGACGTTAAGAGATCCCGTGGCACTATTTTGAAGAAGAGCAGGGGAGTTATCCCCGGTGTCCTGGCCAATATTTATCCCTCAATCAAAATCACTAAAAACAGATTATCTGGTCATTATCACATTGCTGGTTGTGGGAGCTTGCTGTGCACGAATTGGCTGCCACGTTTCCTACATTGCAACAGTGACTACACTTCAAATAGTACTTCATTGGCTGTAAAGTGTTTTGGGATGTCCAGTGTGTAGGGGGTTTCTCTTGCCCGTTCTGGTCTCCTACCAGGCTTCGTGCAATAATTACCCTTGAGTGGTTCGACCCACTCTTCCCTACGGTTCTAGACCTTGGACTTAGGTGCAGGGAACTGTAGTGCAGAGAAAAACTCAATAGACCAGGTTGAATAGCACGAAATGGATGCTTTTATTATTAAACAGTTTGCAGCATTATAGAATACATGTCATAAGCACAGATTAAAGTAACTACAAGCATACACATATCTATAAACTTAACTCTATGGAAATGGGGAACACACGGCACATCGTAAAAAGGAAAACACATTACGATTACCCTTAACCCCCTCCCCTAGACCTAGCTTAAGTTTCGACTTGAGGAACTCGGGATCATGCTCACCACTCTCAGAATCGCGAAAAGGGGGGGGTTCGCAGCCTTTTTGGCACCGCTTTCCGTCGTCACGTGGATTTGGAAACTTCTGGCGCAGCTTGTTTTTCTTACGCGGTGCAGCAGCAGATACAGCCTTGATGAGCGCTCGTCATGGATGGATCGGTTAAAAGTTGTTGAAGAACCAGATACACATGGGAAAGTCCATTACTGGAAAGCTGAGAATGGGATGTTGAGGCACGGGAGTGCTAGGCCCGGAGTGTCCTTTTATTTCTCCCTCCGGCCTGGCTCGTCGGTTTTCCTGAGGGTGCCTTCTCCTTCGGCCTGGGTCGTCGATGATCTCCCGACAAAAGTACCCGGGCCACCCTCGTCGTCTTCCCGTTGTGGCCGAGCCTTGCCTGGCCGAACACCGACCACGCTGCCTTAACCGAAGAGTCCGTCCCGAAACGTGAATCTGAAGCGAAGCGCCGAAGCGTACTCCCAAGCGTTGAAGAAATGAAAACAGAGTTGAAGTCCCGAAGTCAAGCCCTGATGGACCTTTCAAGCCACAGTTATACCTGGTTGGGACAGTCTTATCTCCCGCCAAATCATAGTCCAGTCTTTGTAATATTTTTGGCGGGCAGAAATCTCTGCAGGGGCGCTTTGTCTTGTAACGGGAGCCGGTGATAGCTTAACTGGCCTTCCTGGCCGATAATGTCTTTTTCTTTGTCACCGTAACTCGGTTCGTATATTGATCGGTCTGGAGATTGCCCTTGATGGCTGTTAAATGGTTTTTCCTTTGTACATTGTGTTCATTCAAAAGTCCGCCCATTTCTTGATGGGCCCCATCCTGTTACCTGAAACTGTCTTGTACTTAGAATCCAATTAATATGTATGCTCAGTTCCCTGAGTTTCGTTTTCCCGATACTGGCTTTCGCGGGCTTACTGTCCTCAATCCACAAGCCTGTCTGGCTTGCAGTAACAGAAATCAAATGGTCCCAGAAACTGATCACAAGGTCCGGCGGCCATTTTGTATGCCCTTTTTATCAAAGGTTTTTCTGTACAAGCTTCTTTTGGTCAATAAAACTGTTTTATTAACCCTGTTTTGTTGCGTGATTAAATTACTGAAAATTTCGAATCTTACAAGTGGTTGTGAAAGACGCTATATAAATGCAAGTCTTTCTTGCTTTCCCTCAGTGCTGCAATGAGCTATCAGTATAACTTATACAGTTAACTCCAGGAGTGGGGACTTGAGCCCATGATCTATATTAATGACTTGGATGAAGGGACCGAGTGCACGGTTGCCAAATTTGCTGATGATACAAAGATAGGTGGGAAAGCAAGTTGTGAGGAGGACACAATGGGCTGGATTTTGTCAGCCCCGAGGAGGCAGGACTGCCGGTACCGCCCCCATCCCACCTCCATGCCCTCTTGCCAGGAGGTGGGAAGCGGTCCTCGAGGCGGGAAAGGGATTAAAGCCTATTAACTGCCTGTTAACAGGTAGTTAACAGGCAGAAAATAGGATTATTCCCATTTTACCTTCCCAAGTGCAGGCTTCCCAACCTCGGGGAACCCCACTAAGGTGGAGGAGACGAGTAGGAGGTCTGTGGAGGTCGGAGGGTTCTGAAAGTGCGATGTAGAGGTGAGTGATGGGTGCAAGTGTGGAGCGGTAAATATGTGAGGTGAGTGTAAAGTGTTAGAAAATGTTCACTTACCTTTGTTTCTGCCTACAGCCTTCAGCTGCTGTGCAGCTGGAGTCCTGACATCTCCATTGTAGATTTCACAGACTGGTTGTTGGATCCTCCGAACCAGCAGCCAGGTGATTTCTGCAAAGTAGAAAGGTTTGATGAGTCCTGAACACAAGGACTCATCAAACTATACAGAATGTTAGTGTTTGACAGCTTCACAGAGCTGTCAAACGCTGACATTTCTTCTTTCAAAAAATCTCGACAGATGGCACGTCAGACGTTGACGTGCTCTGTCAATGGCTTCCCCCTAATTGGCCTGCTGAGCCCGCTGGGCGGGTTTAACAAGGTCAATCAGGGGAAAATCCCTCTGGTTGGCCAGAAGCTGATGGAGGCGGGATTGAAAGCCGGCAAGCAACAGTCCCGCCTCCAAAAGCTTCCCATTGAGAAAATCCAGCCCAAAGAGTCTGCGAAGGGATATCGATAGGTTCAGTGAATGGGCAAAAATTTGGCAGATGGAGTATAATGTGGGAAATGTGAGGTTATCTACTTTGGTAGGAGGAATAAAAAAGCAAAATATTATTTAAATGGAGAGTGAGACTACAGAATGCTACGGTACAGAGGTATCTGGGTGTCCTCGTACATGAAACACAAAAAGTTAGCATGCAGTTACAGCAAGTAATTAGGAAGGCAAATGGAATAAAATCTTACTACAACTGTACAGGGCGCTGGTGAGACCACACCTGGAGTACTGCGTACAGTTTTGGTCTCCTTATTTAAGGAAGGATATATTTGCATTGGAGGCAGCTCAGAGAAGGTTCATGAGGTTGATTCCTGAGTTGAAGGGGTTGTCTTATGAGGAAAGGTTGGGCCTATCGTCATTGGAGTTTAGAAGAATGAGAGGTGATCTTATTGAAACGTATAAGATTCTGAGGGGGCTCGACAGGGTAGATGCAGAGAGGATGTTTCCCCTCGTGGGGAAATCTAGAACTAGGGGGCATAGTTTCAGAATAAGGGGCCGCCCATTTAAGACGGAGATGAGGAGGAATTTCTTCTCTCAGAGGGTCGTGAATCTTTGGAATTCTCTACCCCAGAGAGCTGTGGAGGCTGGGTCATTGAATATATTCAAGGCGGAAATAGACACATTTTTGAACGGTAAGGGAGTCAAGGGTTATGGGGAGCGGGCAGGGAAGTGAGCCCAAGATCAGATCAGCCATGATCTTATGAATCGAGGCTCGAGGGGCCGAATGGCCTACTCCTGTTCCTATTTCTTATGACCTTCTGACTCAGAGGGGAGAGTGATACCAAATTGACAATTCCTAACAAAAGCTTTCACATCATCATTTTAAAAATTAAAAACGTACTGAAGAAGAAAAAACCCACAAAACACACTGAATAAAATCTACTGATTTCAAGAAATTAGAACCACATTTTTCATATCAAAAATAGTCATGACGTTGCTAATTTTAAAATAAGGAATAGAAACTGGCAGCACACAGAAGCCATACAATCCTGTTAAACAGAAAAAGAATAAAAAGGGGAACAATTGGCCATTATTTCTTTTTTCGAAACAATTCAACACAATTATCTGAGTTTCAGAACTGAACTGATTCAAGGCCAATGCACTGTATTGCAAGTGAGATTCCACTCGCAGTTCCTGATTCTGGCTGGGGTCCACTGTGGGAGATGCTGAGCAGAGATTGCTCACGTTTCACTTCATTTTACGTTAAATTTCTCCACTTTCTTAGCTGTGGCTCAGTGGGTCGCACTCTCTCTGGCCTCTGAGTCAGAAGGTTGTGGGTTCAAGTCCCCACTCCAGGGACTTGAGCACATTAATCTAGGCTGACACTCCAGGGCAGTGCTGAGGGAGCGCTGCACTGTCGGAGGTGCCGTCTTTCAGATGAGATGTTAAACCGAGGCCCCGTCTGCTCTCTTAGCTGGACGTAAACGATTCCGCGGCCATTATTTCAAAGAAGAGCAGGGAAGTTATCCATGGTGTCCTGGACAAATATTTATCCCTCAACCAGGTTATCTGGTCATTATCACGTTGCTGTTTGTGGGAGCTTGCTGTGGGTAAATTGGCTGCCGTGTTACCTGCATTACAACAGTGACTCCACTTCAAAATGTACTTCATTGGCTGTAAACGCTGTGGGACGTCCTGAGGTGGTGAAAGGCGCTATAGAAATGCAAGTCTTTCTTTTTTTTTTCCTGGGCTCTATGTACATAATATATACAAAGAGACTGAAATCGTGCGCGTGTTGTGCGGGCTGCTAAGGCACAGATACTTTACGCTGCAGCACCAATGTTGCCGGGCTTCGCCAGTGTCAGAGTCCTGCTGGTGATGCGCCCGAGTCCTGAAATCAGGCACCCGACCGCATGCCTGAGCTTTGTGAGCTGGGGCTTTGGTGAAGCAACCTCCCAGGCCAGCAGAACCCTGATTCGAATGGAACAATTATTTAAGGAAGATCCCATGTGGAATGTCATTACACGTAGACTATCCTTTATCTGAACTTCCGAAAACCGAAAACCTCTAAAAACCGAAAGTTTTTTCGTTCAGCGCAAGTCGTGCGCACGACGCCGACCCCCGCCCCCGACCCCCCGCCGACCCCCCGCCGACGCCGACCCCCGCCGACCCCCACCCCCCCCGCCAACCCCCCCGCCGACGCCGACCCCCGCCAACCCCCCGCCGACCCCCACCCCGGACCCCCCGCCGACCCCCCGCCGACCCCCACCCCCGACAAATTTCCCAGTCTTATAAAATACCTGCTGAAATCCGAAATTTTCCAAAAAGCGAAACACGGCTGGTCCCGAGGTTTTCGGATAAAGGATAGTCTACCTGTATTATTGGTGAAGCTCCATCACCCCCCCAGCACATACCTGGCCCATATAAAATGAACGCACGATATCTCAAGAGGTCTGGCTGGCTTCTATCTAACCCTTAAAGCAAGGTTACAATTGTTGGTGTCGAATGTGATCTCCAGTTTGTTTTTAAAATTTAGCAGTGACCGTTTTATCTACTTCTGCATTTAGCATTTTTTTTTTTGCCTGTGTGTTTCTGCATTATTGCTAAAGATTTCAGTTTCCGAGACTTGCTTGCAACTGCCGCTGCATTGCACAAGTTGCAGCCAACAAAGTTGAGAGAATGGGAATCCCAGATATTCCACCTTCCTGGAATTGGGCTGCACCTTTTCAGTGTGGCAGCACCGCCATCTGTCACAAAGATGCATCCCCTGACCCTGGCTGACCTCCTGGTCTTGGAGTGATTGAGATATTTTTGGAAGGATCCCGGGCCTCTGCTGAGGAGCGATGGCCGAGATCTGGCGTGACAGGCCTCAGAAGCCTGGGTAGAGTAGTATTGCCGGTGGCCTCTGAGCTGCTGTTGAAGCTGTAAAAGGAAAATTACAAATCTCTGTACTTGGCACCGTGCCCTGTGCGATCGACACCCCCCCCGCCCCCCCACCTCCTTCTGCCACCGCAATTGATTTGCACAGGCTTTTGGGATTTTAAACGTTAAGTTGCCTCCTCTGCTGCCATAGCAACACTGGATGCTGGGGATGAGTGTTAGATCCGTGATTCTGAGAGTATAATGTTTTCAATAACCACACGGATGCTGTAACTTAACAATCAACAGGTATTTACTGGAGTAGGGTAGTCTCAAGACTGGGGTACAGAGGCATGCTCAAGGCTTATATACAGGTGTGGTCACTGCCGGTACTACAGTATACAAGAGCTGTAAAAGTAGTTCTTTCTTAAAGGTACATATACTACAATTCCTCCCCTTTTAGATTAGTAGTACCCATAATATTCAAATAACAATTAACACTTTAACATGTACATTAAACAACAATAGTCCATTTATAGATTCAGTCTTTGGGGCGGCTTCCTGATCCTTTCGGGATAGCGCCTTTCCTGAGGTTCTTGTTCTTGGTGCGGAGGCGATTCTGGCCCCTTTGGTTTATGACTGTTAGGGCTGATCCTGTGTCCAATTCCATTTTCACTTGGACTCCATCTATCTTGAGTGTAACCCAGATAGTCTGGTGATCCTCCATTTTGGTTACCTTATGTAGTTTCAGACAACCCAGCTCCTTGCTTCCGGAGTCTGTGTCACTTTTCTGTTCGTCTGAACTACTGTCCATCACCTGGTGTACCTTTTTGTACTTCTCCTGTGGAGATTTCTTACTGTTGGTTTTCTTCCCAGACCTGCAGACTCTTGCTATGTGTCCTGTGTAGTGTATGTGCTTTAAGTCAGAACTACTTTTTACAGCTCCTGTATACTGTAGTACCGGCAGTGACCACACCGGTATATAAGCTGTGCGCATGCCTCTGTACCCCAGTCTAGAGATTACCCTCCTCCAGTAAAGACCTGTTATTTGTTTATGTACAGCATCCGTGTAATTATTTATCCACTGAACCACGGATCCAACAGTGGCGACGAGTGTTGATGCGAATCTACCTGCAAAATAAAACAAAAAAAACCAACAAAATAGTCGAGCCCAGGAACACAGGCGTCGACCGCGAGCAACCGCCCAGCAGTCAGGCAGAGATCCAACTTTGCTGGGGAGGCTGTGGAGAGCTGGGCTTGGTTCCCCAGCCACAACGAGCAGTAAGAGACTGACGACAGGTCCAGAGCAGACCCTTCCCGAGCAGCGGCGGCTGGAGCCAACCGACGGCAGAGAGAGAGAGCCGGGCAGCGTCAACGGGGTAAGAAAGAGGGTGAAGAGAGCAGGGCGCAGCCGGAGGTTGATCACCGAGCGGCGCCGAGGAAAAATACTGCAAACCGGAGAGAGAGAGGGTAAGAAACAGCCGGGTTCTAGATGGAGCGGCGTCGACAAATATCAAGAGAAGAACGCGCAGAGCACAGCCAGGGATCACGGGCTGATCAGGGTCCGCGGGGCGAAGCGAGGGGAGACGCCATTGAGCTGCGGAGAAGCAGGGAGAGCGCAGGAGGCGCCATTGAGCCGCGGAGAAGAAGGAAAGCGCGGGAGACGCCATTTTGTGCCAGCGGAGAAGAAGGGGGAGCGCGGGAGGCGCCATTGGTGATAGTTAACGAACAACCAAGGATGCCGAAGAGTGGCAGTATCTCTACGTTCGACAATGAAGTCGAAGATTGGGCGACATATGTGGAACGTATTGAGGTGTACTGCAGGGCGAATGAAGTGCCAGATGCTAATAAAGCACTGGTTCTGTTAAATTCCATGGGTGCAAAAACTTATGGGTTACTGCGAAATCTAATAACCCCAGAGAAGCCGGTAAACAAGAATTTTGAAAGCATAGTAGAAATCCTACAGGACCACTTAAACCCCACATCGCTGCTGATAGCAGAACGATTTAAGTTCCATAAAAGGAACCAACACAAAGACGAAAGCAATGCTGAGTACCTAACAGAACTGTGCAAGCTATCGAAATACTGCCAGTTTGGAGCGGGACTAGCAGACACGTTAAGGGACAAGTTTGTGTGTGGGCTACAAAGTGAAGGAACCCAGAAACGGCTTCTATCAGAAAAGGACCTTACGCTGGACAAAGCTTTCAGTATGGCAGTATCACACGAAGCAGCCGCAAGGGGTGTTGCAGAGATACAACGGAGACCGCAAGAATATGGCACCAACGAAATGACCTATGGAACAGGGAAGTGCTATCGCTGCGGCAGAACAACACATGACCAGAAAGATTGTTGGTTCAAGGACCAAGTGTGCAGACAGTGTGGGAAAGCAGGACACATAGCAAGAGTCTGCAGGTCTGGGAAGAAAACCAACAGTAAGAAATCTCCACAGGAGAAGTACAAAAAGGTATACCAGGTGATGGACAGTGGTTCAGACGAACAGAAAAGTGACACAGACTCCGGAAGCAAGGAGCTGGGTTGTCTGAAACTACATAAGGTAACCGAAATGGAGGATCACCAGACTATCTGGGTTACACTCAAGATAGACGGAGTCCAAGTGGAAATGGAATTGGACACTGGGTCAGCTCTAACAGTCATAAATCAAAGAGACTACAAGCGGCTATTTTCACATATACCCTTGAAAGCTACAGAGATTGTCTTGAAGACGTATACGGGGCAAAAAGTCTACCCCAAAGGAAAAATAAGGGTGAAAGTGACATATAAAGGTCAGGAAATACCTAAAATGGATATATATGTATTGCCAAATGGAGGACCACCACTGCTAGGATGTGAATGGATCCGGAAGATACATTTAGATTGGCATTCCATACAGGCACTGAAGGTAGAAGCCAAAAAGGATGATGACGTCACACCTGGACGACTGTCAAAAATGCTAACTGATGCAAAAGAAGTGTTCCAGGAGGGACTAGGAACACTAAAAGGAATAACAGCAACAATTAAAATAGAAGATAATGCAAGCCCAAAGTTTCTGAAGGCCAGACCAGTGCCTTATGCGATCAGACCAGCGGTTGAAGCAGAGCTGGAAGGGTTGGAACGTTCAGGTGTACTGTCCAAGGTGGACTGGAGCGAGTGGGCTACACCCATCATTCCTGTAATGAAGAGGTCGTTGAGTAATACGCCTGGGGAACCAAAGAAGGTCCGCATTCTTATGTTCATTAATAAATAGACATTCTTATTATGAACACAGCTAGCTTTTGCTAGACACTTTTATTGAGCACATGTGGACTAGTTACAGTATCTGTAGAGGCTTCCATCTTGACTGCTGCCTTGTGGGTAGCCTAGTGCCTCATGGGTAATGTAGTCTTAATATGCATACAGCTGGGTAGTGTAGTCTTATACATACAGCTATATACAGCTCTACACAGCTCTACGGCTCCACCTAGTGTCCACTATAGAATGACATGTTATTGATCATTACATCCCCCTTTCTTTGAGGTTTAACAAAATCAATATCAATCAACTTTCAAGAAAACAATAAAGATAATATCAGTAACACTTTTGTTAGTGCTCTATAAACATAAACATTTTCAAAACAGTCAACACATTTTCAAAGCTTTACAATGTACTCAAAGGTTAAGTCTATCAGGCTCTTTTACTTCACGTGTGGATCTTCTCAACAGGGGTAAGTCTGATGTGTCTTCATGAGATTGTTCTGGCAGTGAATGACAAGATGCAGTTGCGGCATTGTCATCAATCTGCTCTTGTATAGATCGAGGTCTCCTTGCGATCTTTGCTTGGAAAGGGTTTCAGTGTTTCCTTCACTCTTCATGCCATAACTCTCAATGTAGTCAATGCACTCTCAAAAAACTGCTGGCAGCTGGATCCCATCATACAGCATAGTCCTCTCAGCAGCCTTGGCTAATGGAACACCAAAGATTGGCCTGAGGGAAGAAGGAGTATCCACCGGAACTGCTTCCTGCTCTGGTGCAGGCTTCTTCTTTTTCTTTTTCTCTTTCCACTGCTTAACAACATCTGCTGCGGTTATATCTTTGGACTTTTTCTCCTTGTGTATTTTCTCTTTGTGCTTTTCTTCCTTTGGCTTCTCTTTGACCTTAAAGTCTTTTTCTTTCTTCTTGGAGAAACTAGGCTTTTTGAAGACATGGATACCCTTTGGCCTTTTCATCCTTGATGGGCTCTCTGCTTCATCACCTGAGTCATCTGGCCTGCTATGGCACAGTTTATACGGTAGACTCTCTTGACCAGTTCTAAGTCTTCACAAGCTTTGTCACCTAGTATCGAATCAAGTCTTTCAGCCACAACAGGAAACATGAGATGATGCACTTTGTCTTTGACTGTCACTTTAAGTCTGCATACACCTAAGCTATCTATTTTCTGTCCATTATAGCTCTTCAGTAGTACTGACTTTTTCTGTATTTTGGGCTTTTCTTTCATATTTTTTATGTCACTCATACTGATTAAGTTTGCTTTTGCCCCAGTGTCCAGTTTCAATGTAACTAATGCTCCATTTATCTGCAGTGGGATCATCCATTTGTCCACTTTTACTGCATTGACTTTATGTTCAGCATTGTCCATTTCTGAGGGCTGCACATTTTCTGTATCTTTTTTGATATCGTCACATGACACCATTCCTACAAAAAATGTCTCACTTAAATCAGTGTCCTCAATTACATTAACACGTTGCCCTTTCTTAGTTTGTACTTTTGAAAAGCATTGTTTGGCAAAGTGATTCTTTCCATTACACTTTGTGCACATTTTTCCAAACGCTGGGCATTGTCTTAACTGGTGTTTGTAAACACAGCGTTTACAATTGAAAATTTCATCCTCCGATTGCTTTTCATTTTTGTTCTGCCCATGTTTCTTCCCCTTATACGACACAGCACCGACAGCAGCATTATCACTCATTACAATCGCATCATTATTGATTTCACTGAAAGTCTTCACATGCTTTCGAGCTAGCTCGCTGGCTTGGCATATTTTCACTGCATTTTCCAAATTTAGTTTGGTTTCTCTCAACAGACGTTCCCTGACTTTTTTATCATGAATACCAAACACAATCTGGTCATGAATCATGGATGATTTCAGCTCAGAGAAATTACATGTCTGTGCTTTCAGTTTCAGATCAGTTACAAAGCTATCAAAAGTCTAATTTTGTTGCTGTGTCCGAGAATGGAAGCTGTATCTTTCATATGTCTCATTCTTTTTGGGAGAGCAATGTGCATCAAATTTTTTTAGCACATCTTCTAATTTTTCTCTGTTCTCCTCTGGATTAAATACAAATGTATTAAATACCTCTATCGCCTGTGGGCCTGCAACTGTAAGCAGCAACGCTATCTTCCTTGCGTCTGGCTTCGTACCGAATCCGATGGCAGCAATGTAGAGTTCGAATTGTTGTTTAAGAGTCTGCCAATTGTAGTCGATGTTTCCTGTGAGTTTCAAACGCTCTGGTGGCTTCAAATTCTCCATGTCGCTTTTCACAATTTTCAGCAGATCTTCACCATCCTGGTACCATCTTATGTTCATTAATAAATAGACATTCTTATTATGAACACAGCTAGCTTTTGCTAGACACTTTTATTGAACACATGTGGACTAGGTACAGTATCTGTAGAGGCTTCCATCTTGACTGTTGCCTTGTGGGTAGCCGAGTGCCTCATGGGTAATGTAGTCTTAATATACATACAGCTGGGTAGTGTAGTCTTATACATACAGCTATATACAGCTCTACACAGCTCTACGGCTCCACCTAGTGTCCACTATAGAATGACATGTTATTGATCATTACACGCATCTGTGGGGATTTTAAGGTGACAGTGAACCCAGTCCTTCACACGGTGCAATATCCGCTTCCACGAATTGAGGATATTTTTACCTCGCTATCTGGTGGTAAACGCTTCACCAAAATTGATCTAGCCGAGGCGTACTTGCAAATGGAGGTAGAAGAAGCTTCGAAACATTACCTTATGATCAACACCCATAAAGGTCTCTATCAATACAACCGGCTGGTGTTTGGAGTAGCCTCGGCTCCGGCTATCTGGCAAAGGGCGATGGATCAGATCCTGCAAGGGATTCCAGGGACCCAGTGTTATTTGGACGACATCTTGGTCACGGGCGAAAATGACGGTGATCACCTCGCTAACTTGGAGAAGGTGCTCGCCAGATTAAAGGAATATGGGCTACGAGCTAATCGCCACAAGTGCGAGTTTTTCCAGAAACAGATCTCGTATTGTGGCCACGTCATCGATGAAGAGGGGTTACATAAGTCCCCTGACAAGATTGAGGCAGTAGTCAAGGCTCCAGCACCGGAAAATGTGTCACAACTGAGGTCGTTCCTCGGGCTGGTAAACTATTACCACAAGTTCTTACCAAATTTGTCTACGGTATTACACCCGCTGAAAACCCTACTGCAAACAGGGGTACCATGAAAGTGGGATGACGAACGTAGACAAGCTTTCCAGAAGTGTAATGAATTGATCACATCAAAAGAGGTGTTGGCCCATTTCAACCCAGCACTACTGATTCGGTTGGCATGTGATGCATCACCCTACAGCATTGGAGCGGTGCTGTCGCACAAATTCCCAGATGGGTTGGAGAGGCCAGTAGCCTTTGCGTCTCGGTCACTAACCTCAGCCGAGCGCAACTACGCCCAGATTGACAGGGAGGCCCTCAGCCTAGTATGGGGAGTAAAAAAATTCAACCACTATCTGCATGGACAGAAGTTCACTTTGCTGACTGACCACCAACCACTTGTCTCCATCTTTAATCCTAAGAAGGGCGTGCCAGTAATGACTGCACAGCGGTTACAAAGATGGTCCCTGTTTCTAGGGGTGAATCAATATGAAATAGAATATAAAGGCACGAAACAGCATGGGAACGCTGATGGGCTATCACGCCTGCCACTGCCTACTGTGGAGGAAGCACCAGCAGTGGACCCTATCGAGATATTCTATTCATCGATAATTGAACAATTGCCAGTAACAAACGCGGATATAGCGAAGGAGACCCGCAATGATCCGACGCTGTCACGGGTATATGAATTGACGGTAAGGGGATGGCCAACACATGGCGACTCACTGTTGCCAGCATTCTCATCCAGAAGAGAACAGCTGTCAGTATGCCAGGGGACAGTGATGTGTGGATCCAGAGTGGTGATTCCACCCAAGTTAAGGGAGAGAGTGCTAAATGAGCTACATGAAGGTCATCTGGGGGGAGTGAAAATGAAAAGCCTAGCTAGGGCTTATGTGTGGTGGCCGGGAATCGATCAACAAATTGAAGACCTAACTAAGAGCTGCTTAGGATGCCAGAAGGCCCAAAATGCACCTCCACATGCCCCTCTACACCCATGGGAGTGGCCCTCCTCTCCATGGCAACGGGTGCACATTGATTTCGCGGGTCCATTCATGGACTCAATGTTCTTAATAGCAGTGGATGCTCATTCATAGTGGCCTAAGGTGATAAAGATGTCTTCAACCACTACAGAGAAAACGATTGCAGTCCTACGGACCATATTTGCCAGAAACAGTTTGCCATAGCAGATCTGCTCTGATAATGGACCACAGTTTGTGTCCGACGAGTTCCAAAAATTAATGAAAAGGAATGGGGTAAGGCATTACACATCTGCCCCGTATCATCCAGCCACCAATGGATTGGCTGAGAGGTTCGTACAAACCTTTAAGAAGGTGATAAAGGCCATGTGCGACGAGGAAATTCCACTACAGCATAAGATGGACAATTTCTTATTAGCCTACCGAAACGCGACACATGCAGTTACCAACCAGACCCCGGCCATGATGTTCTTTAACCGAAGGTTGAGATCTCGTCTGGACTTGCTCAGACCAAATGTGCGATGAAATGTTGAGGACAAACAATTCCAGCACATCAACGAGAAGCCGACAAGGAGCTTCAATGTAGGGCAACCAGTCTTGGCCCGGGACTATCGAACAGAGAAGTGGCAACCTGGAACGATATGTACAAGGCAGGGGCCATTAATGTACACAGTGGATGTCGGGGAGAACATTGTGAGATGCCACGTCGATCAGATCTTAGCATCACAGGAAAGCGTCAACCCCATGTCTCGAGTACCTGGGGATGAGCCCGACATACCGGTAGCATCTACTTCAGATGCAGTAGCAGTGGAACCCGATGAACTACCCGATGAAAGGGGGTCAGAATCGCCTCTGCACCAAGAACAAGAACCTCCGGAAAGGCACTATCCCGAAAGGGTCAGGAAGCCGCCCCAAAGACTGAATCTATAAATGGACTTTTGTTATTGAATGTACATGTAAAAATGTAATTGTTATTTGAATAGTAAGGGGGTATTATTAATCTAAAAAGGGAGGAATTGTAGTGTATGTGCTTTAAGTCAGAACTACTTTTTACAGCTCCTGTATACTGTAGTACCAGCAGTGACCACACCGGTATATAAGCTGTGCGCATGCCTCTGTACCCCAGTCTAGAGATTACCCTCCTCCAGTAAAGACCTATAATTTGTTTATGTACAGCATCCGTGTAATTATTTATCCACTGAACCACAGATCCAACATCCTGCTTTTCCACACTGTCTGCACACTTGGTCCTTGACCCAACAATCCTTCTGGTCATGTGTTGTTCTGCCGCAGCGATAGCACTTCCCTGTTCCATAGGACATTTCATTGGTGCCATATTCTTGCGGTCTCCGTTGTATCTCTGCAGCGCTCCTTGCAGCTGCTTCATGTGATACTGTCATACTGAAAGCCTTGTCCAGCGTAAGATCCCTTTCTGATAGAAGCCATTTCTGGGTTCCTTCACTTTGCAGCCCACACACAAACTTGTCCCTTAACGTATCTGCTAGTCCCACTCCAAACTGGCAGTGTTTCGATAGCTTGCGCAGTTCCGTTAAGTACTCAGCATTGCTTTCGTCTTTGTGTTGGTTCCTTTTATGGAACTTAAATCGTTCTGCTATCAGCAGCGGTGTGGGGTTTAAGTGGTCCTGTAGGATTTCTGCTATGCTTTCGAAATTCTTGTTCACAGGCTTCTCTGGGGTTATTAGGTTTCACAGTAACCCATAAGTTTTTGCACCCATGGAATTTAACAAAACCAGTGCTTTCCTAGCATCTGGCACTTCATTCGCCCTGCAGTACACCTCAATACGTTCCACATATGTCGCCCAATCTTCGACTTCATTGTCGAACGTAGAGATACTGCCACTCTTCTGCATCCCTGGGTATGATTTAACTGTCAAAAATGGCGTCTCCCACGCTTCCCCTTCTTCTCCGCTGGCACAAAATGGCGTCTCCCGCGCTTTCCTTCCTTCCCGCGCTCGCCCTTCTTCTCCACTGCGGCTTCTAAAAATGGCGTCTCCCGCGCTCTTCCTTCTTCTCCGTGGCTCAATGGCGTCTCCCGCGCTCTCCCTTCTTCTCCCCGCGGACACTGTTCAGCCCTTGAGCCCTGGCTGTGCTCTGCGCGTTCTTTTTTTTTGTGCGCCTTTCCCGTTTCCGCCGCTCGGTCCTGAACCTGGCTGTTGCTTTACCCTCTGTCTCTCCATTTTGTTTTTCCTCGACGCCGCTCGGTTTTCAACCCCCGGCTGCGCCCTGTGCGCTTCACCCTCTGTCTTACCTTGTCGACGCTGCTCGGCTTTCTCTCCGCCGTCGGTCGGCTCCAGCCGCCGCTGTCCGGGAAGGGTCTGCGCTGTACCTGTCGTCAGTCTATTGCTGATCGTCGTGGCTGGGGAACCAAGCCCGGCTCTCCACAGCCTCCCCTGCGATGTTCATTCTCTGCCGGACGACTGGGCGGTTGCTCGTGGTCGACACCCGTGTTTCTTGCCTCGACTTTCTTCCACCGCCCTCCCGGAGTTAATTCTCAAAGGGAAATGCAGAGTTGCAGGTAGATTTGAATCGAACTCGTCGCCACTGTTAGATCCGTGATTCTGAGAGTATAATGTTTTCAATAACCACACGGATGCTGTAACTTAACAATCAACAGGTATTTACTGGAGTAGGGTAGTCTCAAGACTGGGGTACAGAGGCATGCTCAAGGCTTATATACAGGTGTGGTCACTGCTGGTACTACAGTATACAGGAGCTGTAAAAGTAGTTCTCTCTTAAAGGTATATACACTACAACGAGCAGACGTCCCTTGCATCCAGCGTCGTAATGGGCCAAATGAGGGAAAATGCATCCTTTCCATACGAGTGCAGCCCCCGTGTATGGATGGGCATACTGAACATCAGCTGTTCCATCTGGCAAGAAATCGGAGGGGCATAAAAATGGTGAGGGACGGAATGGAGGGCATTTCTCACCACTGCTCTGTCAAAAAATTAACGGCGAGGGAGAGCGCTAAATTTGAACGCCCATATTTCTAAAATATTGGTGATCAATCTGAAAGTGACACATTATTCAACATCACTCCCATCTTGAAGATATGAATGGGCTGAAGAGCCACAGCACCTCAGTAAAAACAATCTGAAGGATTTGCTGCCGTGAATTGTAGGAAGTGAAAGACCTTGATGTAGAAATTATCATTCTTAATTTTTTTTTAATTCATTCCTGAGATGTAGGTGTCACTGGCAACTACAGCATTTATTGCCCATCGCTAATTGTCCTTGAGAGGTGGTGGTGAGCCGCCTTCTTGAACCGCTGCAGTCCTTGTGGTGAAGGTACTCCCACAGTGCTGTTAGGGAGGGAGTTCCAGGATTTTGACCCAGCGACAATGAAGAATCGGCTGATATACTTCCAAGTCAGGATGGTGTGTGTGACTTGGAGGGGAACTTGGAGGTGATAGTGTTCCCAGGCGGATGCTGCCCTTGTCTTTCTAGGTGGTAGAGATCGCGGGTTTGGGAGGTGCTGTCGAAGAAGCCTTGGCAAGTCGCTGCAGTGCATCTTTTAGACATATTTTACAAAATTGTATTTGTTGAATATTTCTGTTTTAATAATGAGCTCCTCGGGATCTGACTGGGCAGTTATTGTGCATGATGGAGTAGGGGAGGTGAAGTAATGTACACGGTTCAATGTCATGATTGCTGAAGCCTGAGGCAATGAATGTGTCTGTTGATGTTAAATTCACCCTCTCTCATTAGCAAGCACCGTACCTCCTCCAATAATGGTTGCTTTAGTCATCAGAACTAACCGTTCCAAAAAAATACAATTAACAGAAATGAATAGATGGTAATATTAATGATAATACTTATTATTAATGCATTGTTTTTTTAAAAACAAGTCCCTTGATGGTTAGATTCCCTCTTCAGTGCTATTATTGCTTGTACTTCAGTAACAACTGGAAAATGAGTAACAGATGTTAGATTCACCTCCCTGGTGTTGGCTCACTGATATCCATCCTTTTATGCCTGAACCCTAAGATTATCACAGAGCCCTAGCCCTCCTTAACCCTTTCCCGCATGGAAAACGCAACAACAACAGCTTGTATTTATATAGCACCTTTAAGTGGTAAAACGCCCCAAGGCGCTTCACAGGAGCAGTTATAAAACAAAATTTGACACCGAGCCACATAATAGGACAGATGACCAAAAGCTTGGTCAAAGAAGTAGGTTTTTAAGGAGGAGAGAGAGGTAGAGAGGCAGAGAGGTTTAGGGAGGGAATTCCAGAGCTGAAGGCCCCGGCAACAGAAGGCATGGCCACCAATGGTGGAGCAATTAAAATCAGGGATGCTCAACGGGCCAGAATTGGAGGAACGCAGAGACCTTGGGGGGGCGGTTGTGGGGCTGGAGGAGATAGGGAAAGGTGAGAATTTTAAAATCGAGGCGTTGCTTAACTCAGCAATATCTGCAAGTCTTAATTGGAATCTGCGGCTGCTTTTGCCCACCTTGGGTGGTAAAAGCTATTCTGTGGGCATATGCTGCCCCCGTTCCCGTCACACATGGGGCTGCAGATGGTACCACAAGGAGATAGGTACGGGGGATTCATTCTCTGTCAATATGGACCGTTGCCCAGCCCTGCTGAGTAAATGCCGGCACCTGCTAGTGAGCTGAACTTCTGGGAACTGAAAGTTTCATTGGGAAACATAACCAGACTTCAAATAATTTATTCATAACTCTTAATACTAAGTGCAGCTAGTCCTTCTGTGCCACGTGATCTAGAATACTTTAATTTTAACGGCACGTTAGGTGCAGAAAATGGGACCTTACTATCGCTGGGCCCCTTTCAAAAATATATTCATGTATTTTCATGAAGATGAATGGGTTTTTTATTAAGGGCTGCAGCAATTTTCTACCTTTTAAAAAAAAATTGTTCCTGGGATCTGGGCATCGCTGTCAAGGCCAGCATTTATTGCCCTTGAGAAGGTGGTGGTGAGCCGCCTTCTTGAACTGCTGCAGTCCGTGTGGTGACGGTACTCCCACAGTGCTGTTAGGGAGAGAGTTCTAGGATTTTGATCCAGCGGCGATGAAGGATCATCCGATATATTTCCAAGTCAGGATGGTGTGTGACTTGGAGGGGAACTTGGAGGTAGTGATCTTCCCATGTGCCTGCTGCCCTTGTCATTCTAGGTGGAAGAGGTCGCAGGTTTGGGAGGTGCTGCCGAAGAAGCCTTGGCGAGTTGCTGCAGTGCATCTTGTAGATGGTACACACTGCAGCCACGGTGTGCCGGTGGTGGAGGGAGTGAATGTTTAAGGTGGTGGATGGGGTGCCAATCAAGCCGGCTGCTTTGTCCTGGGTGGTGTCGAGCTTCTTGAGTGTTGTTAGAGCTGTACTCATCCAGGCAAGTGGAGAGTATTCCATCACACTCCTTACTTGTGCCTTGTAGATGATGGAAAGGCTTTGGGGAGTCAGGAGGTGAGACACTCGCTGCAGAATACCCAGCCTCCGACTTGCTCTTGTTGTCACAATATTTATGTGGCTGATCCAGTTAAGTTTCTGGTCAATGGTGACCTCCAGGATATTGATGGTGGGGGATTCGGCGATGTTAATGCCGTTGAATGACAAGGAGCGGTGGTTAGACTCTCGCTTGTTGGAGATAGTCATTGCCTGACACTTCTGTGGTGCGAATGTCACCTGCCACTTACCTTTGACATGTAGTGTCACCATCATGTGTTGATACCTCTTTAAATAGTAGGCACAGCCAGCCGTGCGTTGTAAGAATGTGGTTGACTCTTAACTGCCCTCTGAAATGGCCTAGCAAGCTACTCAGCTGTAACAAACCACTACGGCAAAGTCAGCATCGTGGGAGTGCCTTCACCACACGGACTGCAGTGGTTCAAGAAGGCAGCTCACCACCACCTTCTCGTGGGCAATTATGGATGGGCAATAAATACTGGCCTTGCCAGCGACGCCCACATCCCATCAACGAATACATTTTAAAAAATGAAAGTGTATCAACATTTTATTGGCCTGGAATTTGCGGTCAGCGGCGAAGCGAAGGCGTTTGCCGTTGGCCCCGAAGTACACTCCACACGAAGATCTCGCCATCTCTGTATCGAGAAGCTCGGGTTTTCCGACGCTTATTTCAAATCAACGTAGCATAGTGGGAATCCCCCAGCGCGAGCTGCTGTGACGTCAACAAGCTGTCTAAGCAGCCAGTCAAAGCGCAGACTTCTCACAGACCACGAACAAGGGAGTGAGTAAGCTCTTAAAATTCTACATTTTTTCAAAAGTTAGAGAGAGCAAAACAAAGATTGGGGCTCTCACATCCCCAAAGACAAACCTGAAATAAAGATGAACAAGTTTGAAAAAAATATATATTTTTAAAAGATTTTTTTTAGCCTATGTTTAGCAGTAATAACACTATTAAAACCCCAGTTACATCTAATCCCTTTGGGTCTAATTTTCAGTGGGGAATTTAACAGCGTGATTACTGCGGAAGAGTCTGAGTTTTTGTCAGTTTCCCTGATTTGAGAGATTTTACTGATTGTCGGCTCTGTGCGGGGGGGGGGGTGGTGGGGGGGGTTGGTGGTGGGGGGGGGAGAGAGTGGGGCACAGCTCAGCCTTGATCAGAGCAGCGAATGACGGATCGCAAATTCTGTGCCATTGAGTTTTTTTAAGCAGCAAATTACCTTACAGGATTTGCCGGAGATCCACGAGTCTACAGCTCCACCAACACACACACACACACACACACACACACACACACACACACACACACAGGAGAGAGCGAGAGAGAACTGTTGTGTATGTACCTTTAAGAGAAGAACTGATTCTATACTGCAGTACCGGCAGTGACCACCCCTGTATATAAAGCCATAGCAGGCTTCTGTATTTCAGTCTTGAGTTCCCCTCTGTTCAGTAAATACCTGTTTTATTGTTCTCCTGCAGTCTGAGTATTATTGATACCCGGACACTACAAGAACAAAGGGAAGTCACATGATGAATCACATGACGACGAGGCAGACGCCAGGCACGCACAGCAAGCGTGCGCCCCACCTTTCACCCCGGGCACCATCAGGCCAGATACTCAGCGCCGTGCGGGCTCAGGCTGACGTTCCTTCTATGCTGTGCCGTAACCAGCTGAAACCAGTGCGCATCCTCCGATTTCCCACATTCAAACATTTTATCGCCCCACTTCTGCGCACGCCTGCCAATTGGTGCCTGATGATGGTACCGTTGCGTTGTGGAGACCTACCACCAGGAACTGGATTGAGACTGCGCAAGTTCATTTCAGATTGGACCCCTGCAGCTGACAGAGAGAGAAAACCTTTCATCCCTTTATTCTGGCATAGGCTCAAACCCAAATGCCAGATGTGAAAGTCGAGTGTGTTGACTCAGTGCACCACTCCATTCCCATCAGTGCCCCTTTCAAAGTAAAGCAGGATCAAAGAATTATAATATATGATCATATAACTAGATTAGAATAATAACTGCACTTACATAGCTCCTTAGCGCACTGAAATATCTCAAAGTGCCTCACTTCATTTGAAGTGCGGTGCCTATTGTTAAGTCGGCAAGTACAACAGCCATTTGGTGCTGGAATTATCCCACAAACAGCAATGAAGTGTGCAGTCAGTTTACCTTCCTTAAGGTGGTCTTGTTTGAGGGCAGAGTGTTGGCCAGGACACAAAGAGAACTCCCCACACTTTTTCAAAGGGCCCGATCTCTAATAGCCATCTGAATCAGACAGCTGGAACCTCTGACCAGGCAAGCGAACACTCAGGACTGCACTAAAGTGCCAGGTCTAGATTTTAAGGTGAAGCCTTGACATGGAGATTGAACCAACAGCCTTCTGACTCAAGAGTTGAGAATGCTACCAACTGAGCCAAGCTGACATATGTTGCGTGTTGTCTGAAATGTGCGTCAACTGAAGATTTTTTAAAAAAGATTTCCGTTAACTGTAAAGGTGGTGAATCTGCCCGATATGAGACTCCCAAAACAAGCACTCTACTCGGAGTTCCGGCAGGGCAAGAGAGCCCCAGGTGGGCAGAGGAAATGCTTCAAGGACACCCTCAAAGCCTCCTTGAAAAAGTGTAACATCCCCACTCACACCTGGGAATCCCTGGCCCAAGGCTGCACAAAGTGGAGGAGAAGCATCTGGGAAGGCGCTGAACACCTCGAGTCTCTTCGCCGGGAGCAAGTGGAAGCCAAACGCAGGCAGCGCAAGGAGCGCACATCAACCCAAGCACCCCACCCACCCGCCCCTTCAACCACCGTCTGCCCCATCTGTGACAGAGACTGCAGGTCCCGCATTGGACTCATCAGTCACCTGCGAACTCATTTTTAATGTGGAAGCAAGTCATCCTTGGTTCCGAGAGACTGCCTAAGAAGAAGAAGAAGAATCTGGTAAAGACCTGTGAGAGCTTGGATCTACTCACCACTGTATTTTTGGCTGGGACAGCTCCAACTTGGTCCTTGCTTCATTGATCTTCATTGAGGGTCACCTTTGGCTCTGCCCCCTTTAAAAAATTAATCAGGTAGGTTCTACAGCTCTCTGTATCCCTCCTGAATGAAGAGCTATTCAGGGGTGCTTTTTTCTTCTTTCACGGGATGTGGGTGCTGCCAGCAAGGCCGGCATTTATTACCCTTGAGAAGGTGGTGGTGAGCTGCCTTCTTGAATATAACTGAGTGGCTTGCTAGACCATTTCAGAGGGCAGTTAAGAGGGCTGTGAAGGCTAATTCAATAAATATTTTCAAGAGAGAATTGGATATATTTCTGAAGGCTAAGGGGATTAAGGGTTACGGAGAAAAGGCGGGGACGGGGTACTGAACTGGTAAGATCAGCTAAGATCTCAGACGAAGATCAGCCATGATCTCATTGAATGGCGGAGCAGGCTCGAAGGGCCGAATGGCCTACTCCTGTTCCTATCTCTATGTTTCTATGTTTCAACCACATTGCTGTGGATCTGAAGTCACATATCGGCCAGACCGGGTAAGGGCAGCAGATTTCCTTCCCTAAAGGACATGAACAAACCAGATGGGTTTTTACGACAATCCAGTAGTTTCACTAGCTTTTTAATTCCAGATTTATTTAATTGAATTTAATTTCCCCAGCTGCCATGGTGGGACTTACACTTATGTCTCTGGATCATTAGTCCAGTCCTCTGGATTATGCGACCAGTAACGTAACCATTATGCTACTGTACCCATTGGTAATGTTATGCTTGGCATTTCAATAAAAGAAAGAAAGAGCAAGCTTACCATTATATAGCACCTTTCACACCCTTAGGACATTGCCAACCACTTCACAGCCCATGAAATACTTTGGAAATGTAGTCACTGGTCACTGTAGTAATGAGAAAGACTTGAAAGACTTGCATTTCTATAGCGCTTTTCACGACCACCGGACGTTCCAAAGCACTTTACAGCCAATGAAGTACTTTTTGAAGTGTAGCCACTGTTGTAATGTAGATGGGATTGGGGGCAAGGTACTGACTTGGATAGAGAACTGGTTGGCAGACAGGAAGCAAAGAGTTGGAATAAATGGGTCTTTTTCTGAGTGGCAGGCAGTGACTAGTGGGGTACCGCAGGGATCGGTGCTAGGACCCAACTATTCACAATATATATTAATGATTTAGACGAGGGAACTAGATGTAATATCTCCAAATTTGCAGACGACACAAAGCTGGGTGGGCATGTGGGCTGTGAGGAGGATGTGGAGAAACCCCAGTATGATTTGGACAGGTTGGGTGATTGGGCAGATGCAGTATAATGTGGATAAATGCAAGGTTATCCACTTTGGTGGCAAAAACAGGAAGACAGATTATTATCTGAATGGCAATAGATTGGGAGAAGGGGAAGTGCAACGAGACCTGGGTGTCCTTTTGCACCAGTCGCTGAAGGTAAGCATGCAGGTGCAGCAGGCGCTTAAGAAAGCAAATAGTATGTTGGCCTTCATAGCGAGAGGATTCGAGTACAGGAGCAAGAATGTCTTGCTGCAGTTGTACAGGGCCTTGGTGAGACCACACCTTGAGTATTGTGTGCAGTTTTGGTCGCCTTATCTGAGGAAGGATGTTCTTGCCATGGAGAGAGTACAGCAAAGATTCACCAGACTGATACCTGGGATGGCAGGAATGACGTATGAAGAGAGATTGGGTCGATTAGGCTTATATTTGCTAGAGTTTAGAAGAATGAGAGGGGATCTCATTGAAACTTATAAAATTCTAACAGGACTAGACAGACTAGATGCAGGAAGGATGTTCCCGATGGCGGGGGAGTCCAGAACCAGGGGTCACAGTCTAAGGATAAGGGGTAAGTCATTTAGAACTGAGATGAGGAGGAATTTCTTCACCCAGAGAGTGGTGAACCTGTGGAATTCTCTACCACAGAAGGCAGTTGATGCCAATTCATTAAATATATTCAAGAAGGAGTTAGATATATTTCTTAAGGCTAAAGGGATCAAGGGATATGGAGAGAAAGCAGGGACAGGGTACTGAATTTGGAGGATCAGCCATGATCTCATTAAATGGCGGAACAGGCTTGAGGGGCCGAATGGCCGACTCCTGCTCCTATCTTCTGTGTTTCTATGTTTCTATGTAGGAAACATGGCAGCCAATTTGCACACAGCAATGTGATAATGACCAGAAAATCTGTTTTAGTGATGTTGATTGAGGGATAAATATTGGCCCCAGGACACCGGGGAGATCTCCCCTGCTCTTCTTCGAAATAGTGGCCACGGGATCTTTTACGTCCACCCGAGAGAGCAGATGGGGCCTCGGTTTAATGTCTCATCTGAAAGACGGCATCTCCGACAGTGCAGCACTCCCTCAGCACTGCACTGGGAGTGTCAGCCTAGATTTATGCAGTAAAAGAATGCAGTTAATTGGCATGCTGCAGGGCCTCGCAAACAGCAATGCCAACTAATAGGTGCCGAGATTTTGGAGCCCACTCAGTTATCAGGTGCCTGCCCTCATGCCCTGGTGGATTTTGCTATTTTTCTTTCATCGTGTCCACAGGAAGAGAGGTCACACTCACAAGCTGCTGCTTCATCACATCTCTCATGGCAGTGGACGGGTTGATCTCCTGTCAGTGGGAATAAAAGTGGAAAATGGCGCAACAATGGTTTAAATTCTTAGGCAAAATTTTGCAACCCCCAAAATGTATTTTTCAGCAGTCTGGGCTCCTGTTCAATACTGCACCGGGGATAATTTTGAATTTAGACGATAGTGTGAAGTTAATGGAAACGAAAATCAGGAGAGGTGTTTAACGGGTGGCCGAGCCAATATCGCACGTTTTACACCGTTGCCCACTGTCACAGTTACCCCCAACCAACAGCCTGTACCCTGTCCCACACGTTAACAGCCCCGATTTTAACTCCAGGTGGATTCCCCGCTTGGGCCTGAGTTAAAATTACAGTCGGGTCTCAATGATGTCATCAGGCCGCAACATGCATATGTAAAGAAGGACCCTGTTGGCTCCGGGCGTGTGTCCTCACTGCCTGCTCAGGAGAGTGGGTTAAAATTGAGCAGGATGTTGTGATCATGGCGGCTTTCAGACAGGTGAGAGCCCAGGGCAATTTTAACTGCCCACCCGGCAAGTTTCTGCTGAGCGAGTAGGGTTAAAATCGCCTGCTAAGTCCTACTTGCCCATCATCCTGTCCTCAGCCATGATCTTATTGAATGGCGGAGCAGGCTTGAAGGGCCTACTCCTGCTCCTATTTCTTATGTTCTTATCTTTGATATGGTGCTGCGTACAAAGCTAGTTGATAAAATTAAGGCATGTTATACTAAAGGAAGTATGGCAGCGTGGATAGAAAGTTGGTTAAGGGCAGAAAACAAAGAGTAGTGGTTAATGGATATTTTTTCAGCCGGGAGGATTGTAAACAATGGTATCCCCAGTGGTCATTGGTCAGGACCATTGTTCTCAATGTGTATAAACGATCTGGACTTTTTAAAAATTCATTTATGGGATCAGGGCGTTGCTGGCAATGCCAGCATTTATTGCCCATCCATAGTTGCCCTTGAGAAGGTGGTGGTGAGCCGCCTTCATGAACCGCTGCAGCCTGTGTGGTGATGGTACTCCCACAGTGCTGTTAGGGAGGGAGCTCCAGGATTTTGACCCAGCGACGATGAAGGATCGGCAATATAGTTCTAAGTCAGGATGGTGTGTGACTTGGAGGGGAACTTGGGGGTGGTGGTGTTCCCATGCTCCTGCTGCCCTTGTCCTTCTAGGTGGAAGAGGTCGCGGGTTTCGGAGGTGCTGCCAAAGAAGCCTTGGCGAGTTGCTGCAGTGCATCTTGTAGATGGTACACACTGCAGCCACGGTACGCCAGGCAAGTAGAGAGTATTCCATCACACTCCTTACTTGTGCCTTGTAGATGGTGGAAAGGCTTTGGGGAGTCAGGAGATGAGACACTCACCACAGAATACCTAGCCTTTGACCTGCTCTTGTTGCCACAGTATTTATGTGGCTGGTCCAGTTAAGTTTCTGGTTAATGGTGACCCCCAGGATGTTGATGATTCGGTGATTGTAATGCCATTGAATGTCATGGGGAGGTGGTTAGACTCTCGCTTGTTGGAGATAGTCATTGCCTGGCACTTCAGTGGCACGAATGTTACCTGCCACTTATCAGCCCAAGCCTGAACGTCGTCCAGGTCTTGTTGCATGCGGGAATGGACTGTTTCATTATCCGTGGAGTTGCGAATGGCGCTGAACACTGTGCAGTCAGCAGCGAACATCCCCATTTCTGACCTTATGTTGGAGGGAAGGTCATTGATGAAGCAGCTGAAGATGGTTGGGCCTAGGACACTGCCCTGAGGAACTCCTGCACTGATGTCCTGGGGCTGTGATGATTGACCTCCAACCACCACAACCATCTTCCTTGGACATAGGGGACACAATATCAAAATTTGCAGTTGGCACAAAAAAAGGTAGCACGGTTAACTATGGAGAAGACTGTGAGCAACTTCAGGTTAGTAGATTGGGCAGATAGGTGCCAGATTAAATTTAATGTGGAGAAATGTGAGGTGCTGCATTTCGGGATGAAGAATAAGGAAAGGACATGTACCTTAAATGGTAAAAGTTTAAAAGAAGTAGAAGAGCAGAGAAACTTATGGGTTCAGAGACACAAATCTGTAAAAGTGGGAGGATAATTTGATAAAGCTGTAAAAAGAATATGATAATGCTAAACCTATAGTGAGCACTGTGGGAGCACTTTCACCACACGGACTGCAGCCGTTGAAGAAGGTGGCTCACCACCACCTTCGCGAGGGCAACCAGGGATGGGCAAGAAATGCCGGCCTTGCCAGCGATGCCTACATCCCACGAATGAATAATAAAAAAAATAGAAATCATTAGTTCGGCTACAATTAGAATATTGGCTCCAGTTTTGGGTGCTTTGCTTTCGGAAAGATATCAAAACATAGCGAGTGTGCAGAAGAGATTTACTAAGATGATACCACTGACGAGAGGCTTTAGTTATGAGATGACATTAGAGAAAGTGGGACTCTTTTCATTAGAAAAGAGAAGGCTCGGAGAAGATCTGTTAGCAGGTTGGTGAGTTGGTAACTCGAGCGCATAAATGTAAGATCATCCACCAAAAGGAAAAAAGGTGAGGTTGGAGGAAATTGTTTTACACAGAGGCTGGTCAGGACATGGATTCCCTTCGCAAATGCAGTGGTGAACGCAGAATTAACAACGGTCCAACATTTGTGATCGGAGGCTTCCTGCGGGCGGATACCTCCGACCTGTAAAATATCTACGCATTTACCTGGTGGCCCGGGATGTATGGAGACTTGCGATCCTGGGCCTCTCCGGGTATGCGCGGGCAGAGGCCCATGTATCCCAGGAGCGCAAATGGTTCGCAAGCACCCCTGGGATCATGTGGGCTGACCCAACCAACCAATGAAAGAAGGGAATCCCCATTCATGCTTATGGGAGTTCCGTACGTACAGAAACCCCATAATTATGAATGGGGATCACTTAAAAAATACACAAGCAAAAGAAATAAATAAATAAAAAATTACACATTTAAAATTAATTAAAATGCCATTTAATTAAATATTTTAAACAAAAATGTAATTAAAAAAAAATGTATATGTTTTAACAGTGCTAAAAATAAACTTATCTTATTGGACAGGGTTTTTAATGTGTAAATGAGTGATAACATTTTATTTTTCTATTTTTTAAAACTCATGGGCATTCAGCGGGTGGAAGTTGGGCAACATAAGAACATACGAATTAGGAGCAGGAGTCGGCCATTTGGCCCCTTGAGCCTGCTCCGCCTTTCAATAAGATCATGCCTGATAGCGCAACTCTCCACCCCGCAGAGGCCCGTCTCCCAGGGATGCGGAGGATCTGTCAATCGTGACAGATCGCAAGTTCTGGGTTTCAGCGCATGCGCTTCGCGCGCCTAAACCCGGAACTTGCGCGGGCCTTACGGGCGCGTACGCACCTCATACCCACCCACAGGGAATGCAAAATACGGTCCAATAGCTTTTAAAAGGGAGGTGGATACACATTTGAAAAAGGATCATTTAAAAGGGTACGGGGAAAGGGCGAGTGAATGGGATTAAGCCAAATGGTCTCCTTCTGTGCTGTAAAATTCGATGATCCTGTTCCAGCCTTAAATCCCTTCTGTAACCTTTGGTCGTTTGGCTCCAGCTTTTTGTGATGTCAGAGCTTTTAGCCATCTTGGCCTTGCTCTGTGGAACTCCCTCCGTAAGCTGCTCCATCGCTCTCTTCCTCTCTCGCCACCATTAAAAACCCTTCCCAAAACCCATCTTGTCAACCATGCTTTCAGTCACCCTATCTAATTTCTACCTGGTGGCTCAGTGTCCATTACCTTGCTTTCTGTAAATCACCTCGGGACATTTTCTCCTTTAAAGACGTTATATAAACACATCTTGTTATTGTTATCCCTTAACTCGGTCCCCACTAAAACTGATACTGCTACAAGTTTCCTAGTTAATGAATAATTTAGCATAGGCCAACTGATAGGAAATTTTTACAAACTAGGAACTGGAACCATAAACTAACTGCTGGAGAGTCAGTCCATTACCAGCCGGCCCCGATTTTAACTCCAGGGAGATTCCCCACTCGGGCCTGAGTTAAAGTTACAGTCGGGTCTCAATGATGTCATCGGGCCGTTATGTGCATTTGTAAAGAAGGACCCCGTTGGCTCCGGGCGCCTGTCCTTGCTGCCTGCTCAGGAGAGCAGGTTAAAATTGCAGAAATAACAACAGGAAATTGCAGATGTTGCAATCACGGCGGCTTTCGGACAGGTAAGAGCCCAGGGCGATTTTAACTGCCCGCCCGCCAGGTTTCTGGTGAGGGAGTAGGGTTAAAATCGCCCCGAGTGTGTAAATGTCCCAATTCTGTCAAACTTGAGAAAGAATGAAGGTTGCAATAGATTTCTATACATCTGTCATGTTCCCAAATATTTGACTCATCTGTTCTAGTTTAATTTACAGCTGCTTCAGCCTATATACTATGTGTACCCCATAAATGATTTACCATCTGAGAACAAAAACTCTCCTTTGTTTCACTGTACAATGCGATTTTATCATTCCTATTTCTACTGTGAGATTGCCACCGGCATTTATCTGTCATTTCAGATGTTGTAGTTTGAAAGAGGTTTGTTCAACTGCCTCACACAATGAGTTACTGACTGTACACGTAAGTGGGAGGCACGGAGTGACCGAACTTCTTCTGCACTGAAGGGGAACAAATATCTGACTGGGATTCAGCCCTGATACATACATATATATACATATATGCGTATATACACACAAATACAAACCCGTGACCTCCACCACCGAGAAGGACAAGGGCAGCA